>NC_136063.1:657760449-658434514 GCF_964261635.1 Lissotriton helveticus | reverse complement strand
AAAAGCCACCTGTCTAGTAATTTCCTCATATTCATTAAGGCCTCTCACCACAGTGTCAAAAAGATTAATCCATCTGCACTCACGGATATTTAGGGTGTTAGAAAAATCAACTTCCTCAGGTTAAATTTCACTTTTTCTATGACCCACCACCTGAGACTCTCTGGTGTGTGTCCAAAAACTGTGAAATGTTCAACTAAAGGTGCGCCTTGGACTTGGCAGGTTGAGCGACTGCAGTGCTGCAGAATGCGTGTTTTCACTTTTTGTATGGTCTGACCAATATACATAAAGTCACATGGGCACATTATTGCGTATATTACACCTGTGGTGTTGCAGTTAGTGTGGTCCTGTAATGTAAGTGTATGGTTATTGTGAGTGAATTATTTCACTTCCCTGACCATGGAGCAGGCCTTACACCATCCACACTTATAGTATCTTTTCACAGGGGTGATATCCCATAGTGTGGAGTGTTTTTCCCTTGTTTCAATTAGTAGTAGAGATTTGACTACATGGTTCCTCACATTTTTACCCTCCTTGAAAGCATGCATAGGTAATGACATATTCTCTAGCTCGTCTGCTACCAAATGCCAATGATGGTTTATGATCTTCTTCATCATATTGCTTTTCGTACAGAAAGTAGTACCACATACTAAACTTTCCTGGTCATTGACACTCCTCTGTTTATGTTCAAGAGGAACTTCCTGTGGTTGAACCACGCTCGTTAAAGTGCTTTCGTCAGTAATCTTACAGGGCAGCCTCTTTCTGTGAGGCGTACCATTAAATCCGCAGATTCCTCAAAGTAATCTTCTTTCCTATTGCAGTTACCACGCAACCTCAAGAATTGACCCAAAACTGTAAATTATCCCTGAGGTTGCGAGAATGGTGACTGGAGTATCGTAAAAGTGTATTTCTTTCACTGGTTTTTCTATATAGATAGGCTTTTAGTCTATCTTGGTCAGCTCTAATAGAGATATCCACAAAATGGACCAACTACTTGTTGAATTCTAATGAAAATTGGATATCTTCAGAGCAGGCATTAAGCCAGTCATGGAAGTCCTTCAGTTGTTCCTCCCTGCCTTTTCATATAACCAAGACGTTGTCTATGTAAAGTTGCCCTAATTCAATAAATTCACTGTAGGGGTTTTGCTCTCCAAGGACTTATGTATGTTCTTAGTTGTCCATGTAGATAATGGCTAGATTGGGCACAAAACTAGCCCCCAACACTACTCCTTTGATCTGGAGGTAAAAATCCCCCTGCAAACTAAAGAAGTTCTTTGTCATTGCAACCTCCAAAAGGTCCTCTATAAAATCAATAGGGACCTGGTGTGGTTTGGAACGGTCTTCAAGAGCTTTCCTAATGATGGTAAGTGCTGCCCCCTGGGAAATATTTGTAGTGGCCGCGAGATTGTTACTCAGGTTATATGGTTGATTATCCACTAGCTTGATGGTGTCTCTCAGGTATGTGGTTGTATTTTCAGCAATGGGTTTTAGAAATACATCAATAAATTTACATAGTGGCTCCAAAATTAATCCACAGCCGGAGATGATGGTTCTCCCCGGTGGGTCGTGCATGCGTTTATGAATTTTGGGGAGTGTATACATTGTGGGCATCCTGGATTGTTTACTTATAAACCCCTTCTCAAATCAGCAATCTCTTTCGTTGGGTCGGATCTCAATCTGTTATAGTTACCTCGGACTCCCAATTGGGCTAAAATTTCCTTCCTGTAGTCCTCAGTGTTTTGAATCACTATCGTCCCACCCTTATCTGCTGGTTTGATGAGTATGTTGGCATTTTTTTTAAGGGATTCGAAGGCTAGATGTTCCGAATTGGTGGTGTTATACTTAAAATACTGTCTCTGGGACAAAGAATTAGTAATGTTACGCATCACCAGCTGCTCATATGCCAAAATCTTATGTGACATTAATTGCGTAGGAGGGATAAAATGCTATGGTTGCCATAAACCCGTGCTTGAGAAACTGGGTTGGAAAGGGACTTTATTGAAATAATGTTTGATGCGTATCTTCCTTAAGAACTAATGTAGTTCGACATTTAAATTAAAGGTGTTAGGCAAACGATAAACCTTTTTCAAGTACCTTTTGTTCATTTGGTTTCAAGACGTAACCTGATAGGTACACTACTGGGTTTACAGATTTGTATTCTACCACCTGTAGTGTTGGTGTTTGGATTGCATCTCCCCATGTGTTTCCTGCTGGAAGTGTGCTTGTTTCTTGGCTCTCCCTCTGTTCGAGGTAGGTTCTCTCAAGCACCCTGGGTCTCTCCCAGGGTTGTCCTCTCCCTCTGTGGTCCCATCATAGTTCTTCCACTAAAAAAGGCTGTTGGTCTGACCATAGCTGACCTGGTGGGTGTGTGCCTGAGCTAGAGCCTGGTCTATCTGACTCAACGTCAGAACCCCTTGCTGCAGAGGAGTCTGAAAAAGTGGTGTATCTTCTAAAATCCCCGGCCTCTAGTTAAAAATCTACCCTGGGACTCCTTTATGTAATATCCTTCCTGTAAATAGGGGTAGGTTGCCTTCTTATCATAAACCTTGATGTCTTATGCTAGCTTGTCCAGCTTACTGGTCTGTGTATACAGATCAAAGTCCTTGATAGTTCTCTCAAGCTGTTCTTACGCCTCCTTGGCATTGGTTAGTGCTTTGTCATCAGTTATCTCCTTCTTCAGTTCCGCTATCTCTTTCGTTAAACGTTGTACCGCCTCCAAAGCTGTCTCTATCCGGAGCGCCAACCAGTGCCGGGAACAATTATTGGAGAGAAAACTAAAATTCTCTTTAAACTTTGGGTTATCAACAAAAATAGGGGGCTCATTCCTTACTTGCAGCCCCACAGGGATGACATTCGACTAAATATTTAGCTAGGACGTGCCCCTGGAGTCTACTTCTGATTAGTTTATTTTCTAATCTTTACAATTTCTTGATTTTTCCATTCAGTGTCAGATCTATGTTCGGTGTTGTTGACCGTAAGAATCGCTGCCGCCTTGGGCCTGCAATAGCCGGTCAATGTACTCTTAACTAAACAACAGGGTTTCTCTTTCAGACATAGCCTAGATTAGGTTCAATAATATCATAAAGAACCAAACAACCTGGAAACATACACAGTATGAGTTGACTACGCTATAGCAGGTTATAACAGAGTCAATAAACAACCAGAAATGACAACAAAACTTAACATATAACAAATACAAATACGAATATAAACCCTCGCAGGTACCACCTGCACAATGTAGCCATTACAGAAAAATAGGGTAACCCAAACAAAGTCCTTGGACCTGGGTGTCGAGTACTGTTACGTCGCTGTGAAAGAAACACACCTAGTCAGGTAGGACTTTTCCATATCCTGTCCACACCAGGATCCTTTTATTTAGCGAATGAACCCCGCCCCCATAAATCAATTAGCTAACGCAGGCTACATATACACCAGGTGGTCCACCGCTATCTCTTCTGGGTTACAGAAAATGGCGGTGACCTCTTCACACTCCTCAAAAAAAACAAAATGAAAAAACAAAAACAAAACATGAGTCCTGAGTTCATTTCAATAGGTTTTTATTTATTTATTTATTTATTTATTTTTATTTATTTATTTATTATAGAGTTTTGGATAGCGCGAACAAGACCCGTGGGTATCAGAGCGCTTAACATCGAGGTAGGTTACATATTAACAGTCCAATATCAGATTCTAAAAACAAACAGATGTAAGGTAAAAGGCGCAGTGGCTATAAGGGGTGCCTAAATAAACCTTTTACAAACATATGTGCAGTTAGTAATAAAAGGTGAGAGAGGCCTAGTTCATAACTTGGTCCATATCAGTAGATAAGGTGGGCCTTGCGAGACCCCGATTGCATGAGGACAAGGGGTTGAGATTGCTTAGTACCTTGGACTCGTTGAGTTCTATTGCATAGGAATGTCTTAAACCATCTCCGCACATTACATCACAATTACATCGAGGTAGGTTACACATTGACAGTCATATATCCATTCTAACAACCAACAGATATAAGGTAGAAGAGGTTGTGGCTATAACGGATGCCTAAATAAATAAGTATATATCAGATACATGTGCAAATAGTAATAAAGGTGAGAGAGGCTTAGCTTATAGCACCGTCCATATCAGTAGCTAAGGTGAGGTAGAGGTTATATAGTTTGGCTCAGAGACCAGCAATTGGTTCACACAAGGCTGTGGTATTGATAAGGGTACAGCCGAGGCTAGTGAGTGGAGTCAGTTTCTTGATAAAGATAGTAATCATGAAGAGGGATCACTCTTCAGCTGATGTAGTAGATCATACTGGCGATCCGTCGGCTTCCCTATGCCAGGTATTTACTCATCATAAAGCTTTTCAATTCCCGTTTGAATGTTGCGATATTTTGGATCTTCCTAATGCAAGGAGGGAGGGAGTTCCAAACTCTGGGGGCAGCTCCAGTGAATGCTCGATCATATGTCTTTTTCTTTCGAAAAAAGGCCGGCCTCAACAGCAGCTCCTTGGCGCTGCTCGTTGGTCTGTTTCCTCCCGATAGCTTTATTTTCTTGCTTAGGTATCCTGGCGTGTTATAGTGCACCGCTTTGTGAGTGATACATGCTGTCTTCATTTGAATTCTGGCCTCATAAGGTAGCCAGTTTAGTGCTTTCAGGTGAGGGGATATATGATCAAATTTTCTCGATCCAGTGATAAGTCTTGCCGCAGCATTGAGACAGGCTTTTAGCGGTGCTGTCGATGTTTTAGGTAGACCAGTTAATGTAGAGCAACCATATTCTATCCTGGATATGACTAGGGACTGTATAGCCAATTTTAAGTCTGCTTTTGAGATGAATGGTTTTAATTTTCTAAGGTAGCTCAGATGGAAGCGGGCACTTTTGGCCATTGAATTGATGTGGGCTTTCATGTCGAGGTTCTCATCTAATATGATTCCCAATGATTTAGCTGAGTTGACGAGGGTTGGTGTGCAGTTAAGCGCAGTCACCAATTTGGTCCATTCCTTTACTTCCGGGTTGCTCCTTGGAGGTGCAATTAGCATGAATTCTGTTTTCTGGGCATTTAATTTCAGATGGTTCGTCGTTAACCATTGCATAGCCATCTTTAGTGTCTTATTCATTAGATCAATGTCATCAAGGGAGGCGATCTTTAAGTATATTTGCGTGTCGTCGGCATACATGTGGTAGGATATCGTTGATTTCCGAAGGATGTCTGTAAGAGGTTCGACATATAAGTTGAATAGATCTGGGGATAGAGTTGAGCCTTGCGGGACCCCAATTGCATTAGGACACGGGGTTGAAATTGCTTGGTTAACCCGGAATCGTTGGTTTCTGTTGCTTAAGAACGATTGGAACCATCTCAGTACATTGCCTGTCAATCCCATCCTGTCCTGTAGCCTGGAGAGTAGTGTTTCGTGGTTTACCGTGTCAAAAGCAAATGACAGGTCTAGGAGAATCAATAGGCATGCTTGATTTTGGTCTAGTGCTTGAAGCGCGTCATCAACGATATGCAGGATCGCTGTTTCTGTGCTGTGCCCAGCTCTGAACCCTGATTGGCATTCGTCTAGTAGGGAGAACTTGGTGATGTGTTGCTTCAATTGGCTCTGCACGCATTTCTCAATTAGTTTGGCCAGTAAAGGGATGTTGGTTACTGGTCGATAGTTATTCGGATCTGATGCGTCCGCTGTCGGTTTTTTGATTATTGGCACTACTTGTCCTGTTTTTAGGCAGTCAGGGAGGATCCCTTGAGTAAGTGAAGCGTTTATGATTTCGGTCCATATTGGAACCACGATGTGGCTGATTCCTCTTACACATTTTGCAGGTAAAGGGTCTTGATAGTGGTTGTTTGGTCTGATTTCTGACAGTGTTTTGGCGATCTTGACCTGGTCGTATAATTCAAATGTGTCCCAGATTGCTTCATTCTTTGTTTTAATACTCTCTGTTGACACACCGGCCTCGCTCCTCGGCAGGGTTTGGGTCGGGAGGATAACCGCAGCGCTAGAGAGCTCAACCTCTAGTGATTTTGTTTTCTCGCAGAAGAATGTAGAGAATTCCTCACAGCTTAGAGGAGTTTTTGAGTTTTCTTGGGTTGATTTGGCTAGTTTATCTGATTGCTGTTTTAGTATCTCGAAGAGTTTTCGTGGTCTATTTTTGGCATTGTCTAGTTCTGCTCTTATAAATTCTTTTTTGGAGTTGATTACCTTTTTGTTATAATCGTTTCTGATTTTTAGGTCTCGCCTGTCGATGCGCATGCGCATCGAGCTTGCGAGCCTATTGCGGCCTAACCACGCTTTAACTAACAAGCAAGGAATCGTGGCGATTCCTTGCAGTGCCCGTGACTTTTAAGCTCAATGCGCATGTGCATTGAGCTTAAAAGCGCGTGCACAGCCGCCCGCATTCCTCCGACACCTTTGAAGTGAAGCTTAGCTTCACTTCAAAGGCCCGGCTTCTTCACGCCCGGCTTCTTCACACCCACATGCCGCTCTCGCTCTCCCCGCTCTGCCCCCTCCCCTGCCCGCCGTGTGACCTCGGCTTACACTCACCCCTTCTTTCTCCCCTTTAGGCTGCTTTCGGATGCTTTGTTCGCAGCTTGTTCCTGCATTCTGCCCATGTTTTCCTCTCATCCTCTTCAGTCCCCTTCTGCCCTCTATCAAGCCGACTCCCGCATTCACTCCTCTCCGTTGACCCATGCTCCTCCTCTCTCGCCCTCAACTTACCCAGTATTCTCACCCCCTCCACTCCATGCTCCCCTCGGCCCACCTCACGCCTCTTCCTGGTGACTGCTCTCTGCTGCTTGCCCTCAGCTTCCAGAATCTCCCTCCTCTCTCGTGGTTCCTGGAAACGCTTCATAGACTGGACTGGCATCCCGGCAAATCCCGACAGCCAGATTCACCACGTGCCGGGGTCGAGCAGATTAAAAAATCACTGCACTGTGCCTGGATATCTTTTAAAGGGTCTTAAAGCGCTGTCGGGCACGCTCAATGCTGCAGACAACCAGTTTGTTCATCTTTACAGATTTCATTCGTGTGGTATTAATATTAACATTCGTGTGGTCTTTCTCTATGCGCCTGAAGACTAATATTTATCAGACACTAAACCTTTCATCTGATTTCAAATGGATACCACGCTTTTTAATGTATATCCTTAATTTCCATTAGCCTTTTTTATTTGTTTCCCTTCATTTCTCCCTCCGTTATACAGTCTTGCAGATTTTTTTTAATGAGATCTGACATCCGGCAGTGACAGGCGTGTGGGTGGATGTGTTGGGCTCGACATTAAATGTACAGTCACTGACTCCGTTATCAGGCTTTTAGGACTAGCTTCAAATAGCCGCATAGAGATGTAAGGTACATCCATCAACATTTCACAAGAATTCCCCCAGTGTTATGTGGCTGAAGCCTATAATGAAATCAAAGGGCTGCTTTGAACGGTAGGCAGTCGGCAGTCCATCCCTTTGTATGGCTAATACATTGTCAGGTATTTTCGAGGCGGTACACGCTACAGCTTGGATAAAGCTGTATTCGTCAAATTGGTCACGCATATTCATGAATCTCTGTCTAACACCAGGCGGCTACATTTTTTTTGTTTGATCAGCAGTCTGTATTCATTCTGCCGTCAGACGCACACCTCCCCTGCTTTTCCTGTCTTTGTGACAGTAAAAGCCAAAAGCAGAGAAGGCAACACTCTCCCTCAATGCTTGCTTGCAACATAGTGATAAGAGGTTGATGTGTATGTATGTTGCTTACCCAGAAGTTACAATATGAATTTCCCATGCCCCGAAAATATCTAAAACGGTTTCTTGCTTGTTAGAATCGGTCAGATCATCTGCATGCCAGATTGGTGAACGAAACAGTTCTGTTTTTTTAATGTTTACATAAAAGTCAGCCAGCTGTTCTGCAATGAGATGAAATCCGTGCATAAAACAGATTAATGGAAAATACACTTCTTGCTGCAACCTAAATGTTGCTACTAAATATGTTTGTGGAATATGCACATTGTATAATTGCTATTCTTAAATTATACATGCATCTGACACTGCTGGGTACTTCGTCATTTCTTATTATTTTAACAAGAATGCTAAAATACTAAAACAGTACTTTAGACATGCTTTTACAGGTGGTGTGCTCTCAATCTTGTTTGAATGCGTGTTGCATGCATATTCCATTGCTCAGCAGGCACTTAAGAGCAGCTGTCAAGCGTCAGTTTTAAATCTGAAATGTGCTGCGTTCTGGCTGTGACCCCATCGTATTTTGATTCTGCAAAGCCCCGGCATGACTGCACGTTTCCACTGGTGGAAACGTTCTGGAAGGTCATACCCCAGACTACCATTGTAAACTAAAGGTACATTGGGCGCTAACCTAGCGCTGTTTAACAATATAATCTATTTCTCATTCCATTACGTGTAAAATGTGCTCATGTGGGGCAAGGGGCGAAGGCGGGGCAAGAGGAGGTAACATTCGTGTGTTCTCCAGCTTGCATTTGGGTACTATGATGATCTTGTAATCTCTAGTGACCCACACACCCTGTTGACAAGGCAAAATACAGCACTTGGGGGGCGTGGGGGAGTTGCCAGAAGGACAAATCACGGCCCCCTCCACTCCTTCCCAACTCTGGTTGCAACGCTGAGAGATGGTCTTTATAGGTCGGACCTCAACAATGGTGCTTTGGGATTTGAGCTTTATTCCATCTGTTTAATAAGTAGTTAAAAAATGATAAATGCCACTAAACATCAGTTTGACTGTGTGCAAAGTAACTTTTAAAATAAACTTTTACCCAGTCTGTAGGGTGGTCACATCTGTCATTTGTTTCTAAAGTGGCTTAACATTCTTCTTATATTCACCTTTTAACACACAAATGAATTTGTCAGAACATCCGTCATTGGGATTGCAGTTTAACATCTCTAATGCCTGCAGTATGTATGTGTGTGTGTGTGTGTGTGTGTGTGTGTGTGTGTGTGTGCGTGTGTGTGCGCTTTGCTATAGGTGTCACATTTGCGAAAGTTATAACTATTGGCATTGTAAATTGTAATGGCAAAGCTATTAATTAAGCTATTTTCAAAACCAACACATGAATAAAAAAAAATTTCATTTACAAGACCAATAGCTCAAACTTTCCTAATGCGAGACCTATTGGCAACGCGTTGCCAATAGGTCTCGCAGTAGGAAAGTTGGAGCTATTGGTTTTGTAAATGACAAAGCCCTTTATGTTTTTAAAATGAAAACAAAAATAAAAGGCATTGTTATTTGCAATTGTAATAGCTACAACTTTCCTACTGCGAGACCTATTGGCAACGCCAGTGCTTGTTCTGAGGGCTTCCAACTCAGGTGAGGAAGGGTGTTGTCTCCATTTTCTTTCAGCTGTTCTCAGTTTGCGCCTGTCCTCATTCAGTGATGCGCTAAACCACGGATTCTTTGGCTTGTCGGTAACTTTTTTCATTCTTAGAGGCATGGTGTCATTGACTATATTTCCTATTGAGGTTATGTAGTGCTCGGTCAGCTCATTTACATCCTGCATGCAGTTAGGTGGCTTTAAGTCTCTCTCACAGCTCTCAACCAATAGCTCGATGTTCGCCTCTTTTATTTCTCTGACCGATTTTGTGGACTTGGGGGGTTGTACGGTTCTACCTTTTTTCACTGTGGGAATCATAAATGTTATGGCGTGATGGTCAGACCAGTCGCATGGATCTATGGCGCCGATCACTGTCTCTTTGTTTCTGGAGATGATCCAATCTAAGGTCGCTCCTTGCACGTGGGTAGGTTGGGTACATGCTTGTATGAGGTTTATTTCGGCGAGGAACTCTTTTAGCGAATTAACCAGTTTGTCATTGTCGTCGTCCCAGTGTAGGTTAAAGTCCCCCAGGAATATGTTGTTGGCATCCGGATTGGAGTTGGCAGTTATGATCTCTATTAGTTGCTCTGAGAACTTTGTGTTATCTCCTGGTGGATGGTAGAATGCATGTAAATTGCATTTTTGTTTATTTGAAGATCTTATATTCAGACCGAGGTATTCGCAAGATTCCATTGGGTCGGCTTGAATCATGTTGACCTCTATCTCTGATCGATGAATACATGCTATACCTCCTCCTGTTTTCCTTGGCCTATCTAATCTCATAATGTTATAATAAGGTGGTACCAAGAGATCCATGGCGGGGGAGGATGATTCCTTTAGCCACGTTTCCGTAAGGATTGCCAGGTCGATTTCGTTATTGATGATGAGTGCTGCTATGTCTGATGCATGTTTGGATGCCGAACGACAATTGAGAAGAAGGCATTTTAAGGGATTATCAGGGTTAAGGATGTTCCCTATTTCGGATTCATATGCTGATAACTGAATATGTTGTAGGTTGAGGTGACTTGCTTTCCTGTCATTCTTTCTGGAAGTTCTATTGGAATCAATTGGTACTGTTCTGATTCTCTCCACCCTCTCCTGGGCCGGTTGTTCATAGGTTCGGAGTAAGGCCTGAGTATCTTCGTTTGACAAAGGGTTTATCCTGTCTGGTCTATTGGGCCTATTTCTTAGGGACAGGGCCATCTCGTCATTCCTTTTTTGTGCGGCGAGTACTAGATTCTGGATATCAGAGACCTTGGAGTGTGTGCTTGCCGTCAACTCCCACATTTTTTCGAATGCCTGCGAAATTATCATCGAGCCTTGTGCTAGGTTGCCTACTATTTTCTGGAGCTTCTTAATTTCTTTTTGGCTTCGCGGTGTTTTCTTAGGGAGGATTGCCCTGCCACTTCGGGTTTTGCATTTTGCTCTCTTCCGTAGTTGTTCTGTTCTCATTTTCCAAGTTCTATCCTTTGTTTCCTTGGGTGGGTTGTCGCTTCCAAATTTGTTTGGGATGTCGAGTGTGTTATTTGTGTTGTGTAGTGCAGGTATTGAGTTTGTGGGTGGTGATCTTTCCCACTCTGGTATGCAATTCGGGAGAGGTATCGAGTCATTTGGTGACTCGCTAGGAGCTGAGGTATTCTCTACAAGTAGATTCGCACTGATTGGTGGGACCTGCTCTTCATTTGTCAGATTGGAAGAGCTCTCTGTTCTTTCCGGCTCTTTCTCAGGGGTTGCCATCTCCCTTTCTGGCTCGTACTCTGGGGTTGCCATCTCCCTTTCAGTTATGTCTCCCGAGCTGGAAGTTTGGCTGTTATGGTCATTGGTTCGGTTGGAATCTCTGGTTGTAGTATCAGTGTTGACGAGAGTGACTACATGTGAGGTCATGGGTAGTTGGTGTCTTGGTCTCTCCAGAGTTTCTTTTATTGTTAGGAAAGACTTTTCAAACTCTTCCAGGTCCCTATTAGGTGCTTGTATCAGCACTATTCCTGTTTTATATAGCGTGATGCATAATTCTGCATTGCATCTCATTGTCGGGGAGGACATTATTTTTGTGCCATGAGGGATGTTTCTCATACTTTTTATGAGTAACCTTTCTGTGAGGGCATTGCGCCATTTCGCTGTTTTATTTGTGTAGAAAATCAAGTCATTCATTATGGTGCCTTTGACTCCATCAAAGAATGGGTCTGCGAACAGTATGTCTGGGTTCTTTCTCAGTGTGTTATGTTTAAACTTTTTGGCAGCATTTTTAGATAGCGAAGGAGGATATTTTATACTCCCTGCTTTGAAGCTGGCCATCGTCTGGTATCTATTATCCATATTCCTTTCCCGTTGTAAGCCTTCTGGTGATTAGTTCTGAATTGATCGTTTGCAATTGTGCAGTGGTAGTCGGTGGATTAGAAATAGTTCTGGTACCAATATTTGTGGTAAGTAAATTTCCTCTGCTGTCCTCTAATTATATCCTTATGGCTGGGTTACCAAGCAGTAGGAGTTAGTTTAGCTGTCCCTTATTAAGTTGAGTTAATTTACGATAAGTTGAGAGAGGACTCGAGTTGAGCTAGCCATTGCAAGATGTCCCCGGTTCATTCCCTGTTGTTCTGGAGAGATTACACTTCCTTACTTTCCACTCCTGTAGTTGATCCTTTTTTCCTTTGGTCCTTTTTTCCTTTTAACTTACAAGATGTCCGCCGTTTCTTTCCCTGTTGTACTATTGTACTGGGGTGGAGTGCACTTCCTTCATTTCCTCCCCTGTAGTTGGTCCCTTTTTTCTTTCGTTTATCTGTTTCCTCAGCAGGCTCTCTTCACTGGTTTGGTATGTCGGGAGTCCCTTCTCTATGTCTATGCCCCTGAGTTGATGTTCACTGCAGGCACCGTGAACCGGTCCTAAGTTCTCCCCCCTTCTTTATCCGTGGTCAGGCTATGCTCTCATATTGCCTATGGTCATGCCAGGATAGACAGACCTCTTGCCGATCTCCACATGTGGCGCCCAGGGGATCGTGTTCAAATACTGTGAAATGTCTCAAGCGGCCGCCATTTTAAGGTCAGGCGTGCCGCTTTTCCCTTTCCGCTCCGTTCCTCTCCTTTCAATTTCAATTTGCCTCCCCGTCCCCCGTGTACAATCAGGGCCGGCGCGCACCTCGACTGTTGCCCGCCGAGGCTCCCCCTCAAAATGTACTGATCGGACTTGCCTGCCGTCACCGGAGGTGCAGTCTCCGAAGCCCCGACACCGCAGAAGAGGAAGGTGCAGTCGGGGAAAGCTCCTCTCACTCAGCCCCTGCCCCGGGCAGCCAAGGGTGATCTCAGGTGTCAGATGGCTGGTCACGGGTCCTTCCCAGCTCCGAGCGTCCACCCAGCGAGGCCGGCACTCCGAGGTCCGTCTGTCCGTCGTCCCAGGAGTCCGATGAGCTGGGTCAGCCTCGTCGATCCTCGATCCGGTATGTTGTATTCTGCTCTTTTTAGCCTTGTTCCTTATGATTTTTCGCTCCTCTGAGTCTTCGGCGGTATCTACCATGAATTCTAGGTCGCGCCTAGGGTTATTCAGGGATTTATTCCATTTTGGATATCCCCTAACCCCAGAGCTCTTCCCTAGAGCTCATGTCCGGCGGCCATCTTCTTTATCAATTTATCAATGTATCAAGGTTACATAGTTCAAACAAACAAAACATGAGTAGTGAGTCCATTTCAATAGGTTACATAGTACTTTAAACGTGTGGATCTAGCAGGGCATGGTCGCAGTTGGTATCTCCCAACATCCCTATGCTGAGAATCTGAAATAGTTACTTGACATTCGCCTGAAGGGGGCAGCAAAACGGGTTTCGGAGCCACACCGGACGATACGGTAGATGGAGACTGTCCAGGCACCGCATGATCTAACAACGGAACAGGAATCAGATTCACATCCGTGAACTCATCGTCGAACCTACAGACCCAGTATCTGATGGTACCATATGAGCATGCACCAGAGCATCAACAGGAGCCCAGAATGTTTTAAAGAAAGACACATTCCGGGAAATACTCAATCCATTCCTCACCGCCGCGATTTTAGTCCCATGAACAGACTGAACAATCCATGGCTCATTCTCAAACGGCAGACTAAACGATTCCTCACCATCACAGCATCACCCACATTAAAAGTCCTGGGCTTAGCTCCATGCCTGAAAGCCACCTTATCATTTTTAATCTTCCGATTCCGCAGTTCATCAGCTACAACGGCATGCTCAGCAGACACTGCCTCCATCTGAGGAATAAAGTCACCCATGGGCCGATTCATACATAGAGACATCAGACTGACTTTCGTAGTTGAATCAGTGGTCATCCGATATTCCTTCAAAAACGTGAATATAGCACAGTCCAGGTCTTGGCGGGCGGCAACGGCAATGCGGATAGCTTTATTAAGGGTACACATAAAACGTTCAGCCTCTCCATTGGCCTGAGGCCATGAAGGGGTAACTTTTCGATGGTGAATGCCCCTAGATTGTAGATAGTTTGCAAAATCATGGCTGGAAAATGAAGGACCATTATATGTACGTAACTCAGAAATCAAACCTTGCATCGCCATAATTATTATCAAACAATGGGATAGTGCGACAAGCCGTAGTAGTATCCAATAGCTCCACCTCAGGGTATTTAGAAAAGTCATCAATTACTACCAGCATATGTCGCCCATCAGGTAAACATCCAAAATCAGCACTTGCGCGCTGCCAAGGGAATGTAGGAATGTCTTCCATAAGGATGGGAGCTGAACAATCACCACCCCCAGCAGCTTGACACAGCGCACAATGCAATACAGTGTTCTCCACCAAAGCATCCAATCCAGGAAACCACACTTTACACCTTAATCTGGACTTGGTTTTCAAAACCCCTTGGTGAGCCAAATGGGCCAAGTCCACCACCCTCTGCTGGAGACAAGTAGGAATCACCAGCCGTGGACCTCTCATTAAACACCCTTCCGGTGACCTTGCCAGTTCATCCCGCACATTGAAAAGAGATGCCAAGGTCGATCTAGCATTCTCAGTACGACACTTGGCAGAGTCCATGAGACTATTCCACTTCCCAGTACTCACAGCAGAAAGACAAAGCTGGAGACACCCATCCTGTTTTGTAGTCTCCACAATTTCCTCCAAAGAAATGGGAAGAGGCCAGGAACGCTCCCCCACCAGACGCACATACTCCTCAGTCTCTTCAGCAGCAGATTCCTCATCGGGGGTAGCAGGACGAAAATGCCGGGAAAGGTAGTCAGCAGGATTCAAAGTTCCAGGACGAAACACCACCGTAAAACAATAATCCTGCAACTGTAGGATCCATTTCTCAATACGAGGTGGAGGTTTAGAAGATGATGCCATAAACAAAGGAATAAGTGGCTTATGGTCAGTATGCACAACAAAAGGCTGACCATACAAATACAAATGACAATGACGACACCCCCAATGTATAGCGATAGCCTCTTTTTCGATATGAGAATATCGTTGTTCCGTTGCCGTCAATGCATGGCTAGAATACGCCACTGGAGTTAGCTCACCATTACTCTGCCACTGAGAAAGTACAGCCCCATGGCCACCGGGACTAGCATCCACAGATGGTTCAGAGTCTAATGAAGGATTACAATATACCAAAGTGGTATCAACGGAGAGAGCTTGCTTGATGGTTTGAAAAGCAGATTCCTGCTCCTGACCCCAGTTCCAGGCAACACTAGATTTAAGGAGTTCCCGCAGAAGAGCCGTCAAATCAGTCAAGTTGCAGATAAAACGGCCGCAATAATTGACCATTCCCATGAAACTCCGAACCCCAGACACATTAACAGGCGCAGGAGCAGTGTGAATATCACACACTTTAAGAGGGTCAGGGGACACACCATCCTGTGAAAAGTGATATACAAAAAACGAGATGTTAGTTTTCAGAAATTCACACTTCTCTTTATGTAATGTGAGTCCATGATCCTGTAGCCGCTGAAACACATTCTTAAGACGACTGAAATGTCCATCCAATGTAGGGGCATGCACCAGAATGTCATCACTGACATTAATCACACCATCCAGTCCAGAAAGAACCCCACGGATCGTATCCTGAAAGACTTCCGCAGCACTGGAAATATTAAAACTCAAACGTTTATATCGCCCTAAACCCACATGAGTAGAAAACGTGGTTATTGCACGGGAAGCAGGGTCAAGCATCAACTGGTGGTATCCAGTACGAAGGTCCATCTTGGAAAACCACAGTGACCCACTCACTTCCACCACGATATCATCCACAGTAGGGGTGAGGTGCCGTTCACGTTTAATCACAAGATTAGGGAAACGCATGTCCACGCAAATACGGACCTCCCCAGGTTGTTTGGGCTTACGAGCTACCACAATAGGTGATACCCAGGGAGTCGGACCATCCACCCTTTCAATGATATATGCCTTTTCCAGTTTCACCAGTTCCGCTTCCACCTTCGGCCGAAGATGGAAAGCCACCCTCCGGTGACGTACCGCCACTGGTTGGACAGAGTGATCAATGTGCAGCTTGATCATCCGGTCTTTCAAACAGCCAATGCCATCAAACAACAGAGAAATCTGGACCAGCAAATCATCCACAGTCCATTGATGCATGGCCAAAGCGAAAGCAACCAACTGTAAACCCTCGGCTGTTTGGCAACTCAACAACATTACTTGACCACTCTTTGTGATGTATATCCGTGTTTTCACAGTATGAGAATCATGTGCCACCTCCGCAGCAAAAACACCAGCCAAAGGAAGGGGGTCACAGGCTCCATAAGAAAAAACCTTTGTAGTGGTTGCACTCAAAACCGGTACAGTTGGCAGCGCCATCAACATCGATAAGGCCATCACATTTATTGAAGCACCAGTATCGATCAAAGCATGCCCCCGGGTGACCATCCACCAGCACACAAAATTTAGGAAGACCTCTTCGCACCGAACCCCCGGGCTGCAAAGCATGGATTACATGTACAGTCCCCTCATCATCATCATCCATGTCTCCCTCTGCCAACAACGGAGCAGCCGCGTACACCTGTGCAGATGGCATGGGAATGGAACTTCGTGCAGGGGCAGAACGGCACACCTTCGAAAAATGATTCAACTTGTTGCAGTTAGAGCACCGCTTCCCAATAGCAGGACACGTCCCGTTATGAGGAAAAGGGCCACCACAGCCATAACACAGCCGGGGTTGGTCCACCTATCCCCGATTCGACAGTCTTTGTTTGTCAGGGACTTGGGCTGAAACGGCATTTACAGGCTCCACCTTTATTGCATGTTGAAGGGCCGCATCCATATGAGCTGCTCTGACCTTTGAAAGTTCCTTGGACCTGCCACGGGTCAACATATCAGCCATGGGCATGTCTGGCACCTGCAGGATTGCTTCATGTAACTTGCTGGAATAACAGCCCTGAATAAACTGAGCCCTGATTTCATCCGCAGCAACGGGCAACGTACAGGTGCTGGCTAAATTGCGCAACCGGGCATAACAAAATGTTCACAGACTCATCAGGCAACTGCCGAGCTTGACGCAACAAAAATCGCTCATAATCTGATTTGCCAGCGGCTCAAAATGGGCAGTAAGAGCTTGCTTCAAAGTATCATAAGTAGGCGGCCTACCTTCGACCACAGACGGTCCCAGACGAGGAATAGCCGCCCCTCCCAAATGCAGCAACACCGGGCGCCTTCGCTCCTCCACCAAATCAATAGCATCAAAGTAAGTCTCCAAACGGTCCACCCACTCTTTCCACCGGGCGGCCTGGGCAGACGGAGGACCATCCAATAAAAAATACTCCACTGGAGGAATGGTCGACATTATAACCCACTGGAAGGCAGGTCAGGTACACCACACTGGCAGGATGTCACCATGAGCTGTCAGGCATCAGAGCAAGAGCATCCAAACAAAAATGATCAGGGAGCGCTGGTAGAGCACTAACTGTATATTGCTCCCACTGACAGCAAATTTAAAAACGCAGCAAAGTGTCCCAACAAACTGTCAAGCAGTGAAACAAAGGCAATGGGAGCGTTCGTATGGTTCCTGATTCACCGGGCAGCAAGAAACACCCCCGCCACTGCCGCGAACCATCCGGTCCACAGCAGCACGCTGCACCACGCTAGCAGCGCTGGCCACGCCCCCAGAGACAGCCGGAGCGGGCAAAGAACAGCAACACTTGGGAGGAAGTCCCGAATACCCCGCAATACTTCCAGGGGCACTGCAGGCACAAGGACACCGCCAGGGGCACCACGAGCACAAACGTCGAAATCCAGGAAACAACACCGGATGGAACAGCAGCCGGAATCCTACCTTTGTCGCAAAAAATGTTACGTCGCAGTGAAAGAAACACACCTAGTCAGGTAGGACTGTTCCATATCCTGTCCACACCAGGATCCTTTTATTTAGCGAATGAACCCCGCCCCCAATAAATCAGTTAGCTAACGCAGGCTACATATACACCAGGTGGTCCACCGCTACCCCTTTCCGGTTACAGAAAATGGCGGCGACCACATCACATATTTAGCTAGGACGTGTCCATGGAGTCTACTTCTGATTAGTTTCTTTTCTAATCTTTACAATTTATTTATTTTTCCATTCAGTGTGAGATCTATGTTCGGTGTTGTTGACCCTAAGAAACTACTGCCGCCTTGGGCCTGCAATAGTCGGTCAATGTACTCTTAACTAAACCACAGGGTTTCTCTTTCAGACATATCCTAGATTAGGTTCAATATTATCATAAAGAACCAAACAACCTGGAAACATACACAGTATGAGTTGACTACGCTATAGCAGGTTATAACACAGAGTCAATAAACAACCAGAAATGACAACAAAACTTAACATATAACAAATACGAATATAAACCCTCGCAGGTACTACCTGCACAAGGTAGCCATTACAGAAAAATAGGGTAACCCAAACAAAGTCCTTGGACCTGGGTGTCGAGTAGTACAGAAAACAAATGGTCCTGGACCTTTCTTTTTACACAAAATACTTCAGAGAAAAGCTATTATTCAGAAATGACTTGGTGCATGCGTAAAGTTAGCACATGGTTACATACATCCAGATAAAGAAAATACTTAGATGGGCAACAGCCATGAGTTTGAAAAGCATGTATTTATTAATCACAAAATTGTTTCAACAGATGGTAGACATCCTACCATGCCTATAACTTAAAAAGAAAAAGGTTGCTCCAAGGAACGTGGGTGAAAATGTGCTCTAGTGTGAGATGAGTGAAGATAAGAAAAGGAAAGGAATCCCAATGGAATCAGGAAACAAGCATCACTAAAATTGTTCTGAGTATGAATGATAACAAAAATCAGTCCACCAGCTCCTGTCGCACCTGAGGGTTCGCTGGCCGGGGCACACGACCTCATGCCTTCCGGCACTACCCGTTGCCGCCCCAGGGTGCTACTCGTTGGGGCTGATGCAGACTGGTTCCTGTCGCGCCGGTAGAGGGCCCACGTGGCCCACACCACTCAACTCTTTTCGCCCACAGTTGCGGCACCCCCGCCCTTACTTGCATCCAAAAATAGCATTAGGAAGGGGGGGGGGGGTGTTAGGGATGCCGTGCAGGTCAGTCGTAACCCCCCCAGGGCCTCTGACTCTGGCCATTGAGGCCCCGACTCGACTAACGACCACCGCAGCAGCACATTCTTGGGGCAGCGTCCCCGTTGCTGCCATTACCAGTGCTCCCCAGTCTCCCTGGGCAGGTGCTGTAGGCGGGCCAGAGTAACGAGGCGGTGGCTTGGGTCGGTCGCGGCTAACTACTGTGGCAGAGCCCGCCTGCCGTGTACGGCGGGCACTTTAGTCGCCCCATGCTGCGCGACCCCGTTCCCCCCATTAACCCCCCCCCCCCCCCCGCAGGCCAACACATGCTTCATTCCCCTCTGGGGATACGACATGCCACATGTGCCTCCCCGGTTGGTAGAGGAGCCCCTCAGAAATGCCCGGAGGATAAGACGTGACTGTGACCGGGAGAGATGCTCCCACCCCAAGCTGATCACCTGACCTGGCAATTGCCTGGCGGTGACCGTGCACGGGAGTTGCATGGGAGATGTAGGGTTGGGTTATGTGGACTTACCGTGCAAACCCGAGCAGCTCCCGGACTTGATAGGGACACGTCCTTACAGCATGGAGAAGTCAGAGCTAAAGGAACATACCTTGCCCTCCACCTACTTGGTGCGCCGGAAGTTATGCACGCAGCGCGCTGGAACTCGGGGATTCCGGAGGTCTAACCATTAGACCGGTTTGGATGTGCCAAATGTGGTACTAAGGTGGCCACCCTCTAAGGGGGCCCCCTGCGTGGTCCTCGGCCAGTCTCATGTGTGCTAGTGAAAGTATGTACGGGCGGGGAGGCGGAATAATATTGATGGGTCAAGAACATTTGGTAGGACAGCATTGAAGGAGAGGAGAGAGGAGAGTATACGTGTACAGTTACTGAACCAAAAGGCTTGTGGGATTGTCTTAATTCTTTCTTTCATGATCCCTTTGCGCCTGGTATTATTAATCACTCTTTTAAAGGAGCCCCAGAGGCTGCTGAGACTGGGGCAGGAGGAATTAACTGCTGGTGATGGTAGTAAGTCATGCTTCTTCTTTCTTAACTTTAACTATTAATCAATATATAGTTTCGATTTGTATGAATAAGGTCACTATTTACGCACAGCGTCCCATTGAAGCAAATCCTTTCACATTTTACTTATTTTTCAGATTGATATCAGATTCTCATGTTTTTGGAGCATGTGAAGTTTTGAAACCAAAAAAGGTGTCTGGGCATTGGCTCTGCCACACAGGACTGCTAAATTGCGCTCAGCAGCCACAGCGTACTATGTCCAAGTGGGGCAGTGTACCCCATTAGCGACATGTATGCCCTTCCCTACTGCCAACATAAGTCCAGCAGGAAGGGAAACAGCGTTATGCAGCTCATCATGCACTCTTAGTTAGAGTGATAAATGTGCTATTGCGCTGTCAATCAGGGGGCAAAGTCCAGATGTGTGTGAACAAGGAAAACAGACTACAAGATGATGTTTTAAACTCAATTGCTTATTTAGCTTTTTTAGACCGGAGAACAGTAAAGTTGTCTGTTAGACTTACTTAATTATTTGGTGTATTGGGCAGCTGCAAATAGACGGTGATCTGGAACAGCCTCAACAAAATGAAAGCAGAAAAAAAAAATTAACAATGCTTTTTAATAGCATTAAAAAAAATCAGAAACATTAAGAATTTTAAGTGCCACAAGTGTGTGACAGTTGGCAACGTTTGTCACCATCCCTTGCACAGGCAGCTGGTATGTTGATTTCAGCAGGAGTTGTGCTGTGCTTGAGGCTCCTGCGGCATTCCCTGGTGTTGTCGTCTCTATCTCTCACCATCCGAAGGTATGCGAGTTCGTGGATTGTCCTCAAGTGTTTCCACATGGTGGAAGTCCAGTGACTGTATTTTTTGGCAGTGCCACATGACAATTGTTTGCAACACAAGTTACATTGCACAAACCTTTTTCTCCCCTGAGGGGATCATGAAGAACTGCCAGACTTCACTCTCCTTTCTGGTACTAGATGGCTGTTCTTCTTCATCAGGTATAAGTCGTGGATCTCCAGATGTAGTTGGAGCACTTCCTTCTGTCATTGGCAATCCTTCTGGAGACAAGAACTCAGGGACAGCAAGGATTCTTTAAAAAGAGTTATCCTAGAAATAACTGTTTTTGGAAGTGGTCTTATTAAAATTAGGGGTGGTTAAAGTGCACCCAATAGAAAGGCAGATTTTCTGCTTGATATTGGCCGACTTTGCAGATCTCGTCCGTAGATACGTGGATTTGCGAAAATCATAAAAACACTGATGTGTTAATATTCAAAAGAAAGATTGAAATAATTTTTCAAAAATTAGGCAAATCCACAGATATGGATTGGTGGGTACACTCTGATCACGTGGATAAGATCAAAAAACACAGTAGGTCTCATCTATGTTTGCAGTTACGCAGAAGGATCACAGTACCTAGGATTTTTGGAAAAAAACAATGAAATTCTAAAAATATATGCTCACTACTTTCTTTCTTTTACCACCTTATGTCACTAACTACTCCTTCCTTTACTGTATTTTTTTACTTCTTTCATCTTGCTGTTTGTTCCATTTTTTTACTGCTTTCACCTTGCATTATCTCCATTTTTGTTGTGCCTTTTCACATCTTTCTTGAGTGCCTTTGCCTTGCTTTTACCTCTTTCGCACTGATTTTGTCTTCGTTTTTCACCTGTTTTCTATATGGCTAGTTCTTGGTTATCCTTGTTATTACTGCTTTCTCCTTCCTTTTTCCTCCATATTTTGTGTACCCTCTCTATCCTTTTTCCTTGTTTCCTCCATATTTTGTGTACCCTCTCTATCCTTTCTCCTTGTTTCCTGTGCTTCTACCTATTTTTCTCTTATTGTTGCTTTCTCATAGTGCCCCCGACTTTTTCCTTTCTTTTTCTCATCTTTTATAAGTCGCTACTCCTTGTTTTTCCATTATAGCACAGGGTTGCAACCATGTGGGAGTTGGCCTATAGTTAGGAAATAGAATTTAAAACAAAACATAGAAATTCATTGAAAAAAACAAAAGTTACAGGGGTGACATAGTTAGGAAATAGAATTAAAAAACCTTCGAAATTCACAGAAAAAAAACAAAGGTTACAGTAATGTTATAGTTAGGCTCACAATTCACTCGTACAAAACCATAGGAATTCAGCGGTTCTAATTACCTGAGCTAACTATAACTAATGCACCCAAAATGCACTGCTTTCGACTTCACATATTACATCACTCATGACATGTTCACTGACATCACTGATGACACCTCAAATGACATAGCTGATGACATCATCTACAGAACTACGGACACACCCACCCAACCACTCACACCCCACCCACCCACTCACCCATTCAACTACTCACACATCCACTCATTCACCCATGCTGCCTCTCATTCACCCATGCTGCCTCTCATTCACCCATGCTGCCTCTCATTCACCCATGCTGCCTCTCACTCACCCATGCTGCCTCTCACTCACCCATGCAGCCTCTCACTCACCCATGCAGCCTCTCACTCACCCATGCAGCCTCTCGAGAGGCACTCACTCACACATACCACCACTCACACACCCACACAACCACTTACATACCCATTCACACATCCATAGACTCACACGTCCACTCACTCACCCATGCAGCCACTCACACAGACACTCGTTTTCCAATACAGCCACAGACACACCAATACAGCCACTGACACACCAATACAGCCACTGACACACCAATACACACAATAAGCATTAAGCAAAGAAGAAAATGCATAATTTCACCAGGTGAATGAAGGTTAGGAAACAATATACTTGCACTTTGTTCTGTTAGCATAATCTGTGCCTCTTTTGTAAAAATGCTAAGGCGATATCTTGTAATATACTGGCATATTCTTTACCACTATGTATATTACTGACACTATATTGTGGCTGTGTGACTGCAGGATGTTTCCTCAGACCTTACACAGCGAGGTTACAGAGGTGGCTGTAAAACCTAATGACTGGGGGAGTGGTACGCATTGTTCTGGGTAGGTCCGCTTTTTAACATGCCCATTTTTTTAAGTGACTGGAAATCGTCGCCCATCAGCAATTTACAATTAAACCTATTTGCTTGAAAGTTAATCCCTGCCATCTCCACCAATTTTCTGATTAACCTCCAAGAAAAAAGGGCAAAAAGGTATAAATAAACTTTTTTTAAAAACAAAAAACGGTTGCTAACTGGTCTAATGCATGTAAAACAAACCGGCAACTTCTTGTTTCCCATGGAAAACCAGCCTTACATTAAATGTGACTGGAGACTCTATGGAATGTCTGACACTTTCAAACTATTTTGGATTTTAACTGGAAATGCTTTTTATACTGGGATTTGCAGTTCCCTTTCTTGTAATAAGTATAGGATTTAAAAATGTTCAGCATACACAGAACTGATAGAAACATCAAGGACTGGATGAACATGTCACATAGAATAAGTCAACTGGGAGCTACCAAGTCCCTAATCCCATATTTTGTGGGAGTCCTCACAATATGTAAGCAATGACCATTATTTAGGCTTTTTTATAATTAATAGGAAATTCTTTCAGGACACTGCTTCTAGCATAGGCTCCATACAATAATTTAGGCTATTAGTGAATCCTTCTATATTCTGGCAATCTGTAGATATAAGAGAGCAAGATCTGTGCACCACCTGGGGTGCACAAGCCTGCCAGAGTAGTACAAAAGAGTGACAAGAAGATAAAGCTAGAGAAATAGAAAAAGTAATTGGAAGAGATAGAAAGGAAGTAAGAGTGACAAGAAAGTAGACCAAATTCAAGAAGTGGAATGTGCCAGAATCTACCTTCAGGTTATAAACTTTAAAAGCAACTTGCTTCAATAGTGCTACATATATAGGCTACTACAGAATTGTAATATAAGACTCCTGTACATCTGTCAATACTAGAATCTCAATGTCAGAGATATTGATGCTTGGAGGAAGGTGCTTGATGTGAATTCACAGGAAAATAAATTGACAGATAGGGAATTGTTGATGCCAGATTCTTGTGTTGGGAACAAATGATGCCGCACATTTACCTTTGTGGGGACAAATGTATTTTGCAAATGAGCACTCAAGAGGCAAATACAAGCTTTAGTAATCTCAGAAAGGGCAAGGTTTGGTAGCAGAAAGTATAAAATCACAAAGAGCAAAGAATGAATTTATACATTTATGTTTAAAAACTCTGTCCCAAAGAATTTGACAATTAGACACATGTAATAGTATCTATGCTCTGACACACTTGTCTGGTCACAACATGATGAATTTCAAAGTATCACCTGGTGCAGATATATTTGTGTACACAGCATGTTCCAGGCTACAATATCACCATAATTTACATCTAGAAAGTTGTGCTTTCTCGATTCACCACAAAAGGGCATAGACAGTGTATGTGGCTGCTGCAAAACACTGCATGCAACATACAGATCACAGATTTGTTTTTTGTGCAGATAGCTCAGTTGGTAACTGATTTTAGTGTAATAACTCAGACGGATACATCTGACATTCTTACAATCATGCAGATTTCTCATATGCAAAGCTTGGAAATGCCAAAAATACCTGGCCCCGCCCATTGTCCCACCATTATCCCCGCCCCAGACTCCACCTTCAGTCCACCGCTCATTTTGGTGAGTACTTAGATTTGTTTTTTCCATTTAAAGCACTGCCCATAACTCGTACTAGAGTGGGTGAACTGTGAGTTTGATGGGTGTGATCAACAATGATTTACAGTGGGTGTTCCCAGTCTGCAAAACTCTAAATTCCCTTTTTGGTCTCTTTATATAGGCTGTTAACTGGAATATGCATTTCAGCAGCAGAGGTTAATTAAAAGGGTGATTATAGGGAAATGCGTTTACGTAGCAGACAACAAATAAGCGCCCTTTGAGCAGATGATCATATAAATCAGAAATCCTGGGCCAGAAGAGAACGATTAATCACCGAGTACATGTCAGGCTAAACATAACTTCCCTCTTCAAATTTTTTTTTCAAAAGGTAAACCAAATTTCTAGCTCAATGTCAGCTTGAACAAGTTATAGATACAGTTTATCTCTGAAAATGGAAAATAGCAGGAAAAATATACAATGCAAATGTCGAGCTATATGTTATATTACACTATTCAGTGTTCTGTTTTACTTAACTGTTTATATAAATTGTATGCTAGGCCACTTAATGTTCTCTTACAGGTTATTTTTTCTAGTCACACATGCATCTCAAGCCGACGTCAGTAGGTTAGCTGAATATGTAAGGTCAATTCATGCATGATGTTTCAAAGTTTATCATTGAAATAATTTCAGGAAATAAGTGATCTGATGCCCCCTTTTTGAAAGTAACTTTGTTTCTTAATTCAAAGATTTGAAATGAATGATCTTTCTAGACCTATGGCTTCTCTACTGAGACGTTGTGTGTCCAGGTTTATTCTTTGTAGAGCAATTTCCAGGAGACCAGTAGACAATCTCAAATGCCTTTAAAGATTCCC
Organism: Lissotriton helveticus; assembly: GCF_964261635.1. Taxonomy (NCBI): domain Eukaryota; kingdom Metazoa; phylum Chordata; class Amphibia; order Caudata; family Salamandridae; genus Lissotriton; species Lissotriton helveticus. Next base: position 658,409,196 of record NC_136063.1, on the reverse strand, counting down.
CTTGCTAGAAGTGGAGAAGTGTGGCCCGGGACCAGGGTTCAATTCCCGCCTCGGCGGGTCTTGGGCTCAATTTCCTCGGACCTGATAATTCTCGCCTCGGTGCCTATTCTCATCATGAGTCCCACTCTGCAACTCTGGGCAATAGTTTGCTTAATCTCCACAACGGCCCAACAGCGCTGGATGCCTTTGGAGGTGCCCAGGAGTGGGCACTTCACAGGGAAAGGCCAGGAAGGGTTCCTCAGCGGTATTCGTACAAGCGCCGAGATGCCTACGGGTAGTCCCTCTACATTTACATTACATTTACAAGTCTAGGAATATAACCATTGGTGCGAGTAGTTATGTTATCTTATGTTATGTTCAGAGTCATCCTTAGGATTTTTAGGTCCCGGGCAGGATATATTTTGGGGTCCCCCTTAGGAACGACTTTTACTTTTACTACCTATACTTTGCTAGTTCAAGCCTACATGATGCTAAACAATATTGAATTAAACGTTCACAAAAAATAGCTGAAATATATCTTGCCCAGGGATCCAAAAATCATTAAAATTTCACAAACAGAGTCACAGGTAGAGAGTTAGGCAGAGAGAAATTCTGATAGAGAGATGGACAAAGGTGAGATAGAGTGAGAGAACGATAAATATGGGGGGGCTGAAAGGGGTGGGGCCAGGGCATTTGCCCTCCTTACCCGTGTCTTCAAATGCCTACGGTTATGTTATCTTACACACTATGGTATACTTTTATGTAATGTTACCTGCTTTGGTAATTAGAAATTTCCAAATAGTCTAGACAACTCTGAGGGTGTTTCAAAGCTTTGCCTTTTTCGTCTTTGTACTTTAGTGTACCAGGTCATCTCTCAACATAGCTCTAAATATTTGTTAACATCGACAAAAATATGTGTTCTTCTTTTTGCAGAAGGTTTTCGGGGTATCGGTCATTCCTGACTCCAGATAATCCTGTCTGCGCATGAGCTGTCTCCTGGATAAAACCATCCTATCTGTTGAAGAGGGGACCTCGGGTCAATATTTGTTAGTGGAATAAGCTTGCTTAACGCATAGAGCTATCAAACTTCAACTAAGTAAATTACGTTGAGGAGACTCGTTGCAGATATTGAGGGTGATTCAGTCAGCTGTCTGGCAACTCAGATGGGCGGTGCCACCTTTCAGATGCTGGCTGTTTAATCATTGCCAGGCAACTGGTTAGACTTTTCCAGGCAGTCCTTTGAAAAAAAAGATAGACATTTATTGCTGACGGCAAACACACCTCAGAGTCCTGAGCTTGGGAGAGAGGCGTGGTTTTTAAATTGCAATTTCAAACGGCCCGGGTGGTGCCAACTCTGTTAAGTGTCTTTTAAAATGTGCTAGGAAGGCCCTATCTTGAGAGGTGTGATCGCGAGCATCAGTGCATGATATAACTAAAAATCAGCAAGCTATACATTTTTTCAAATAAAATGATATATCACAGATAAACTCGCCAATCAAATGCTGACTGTACATGTCAGCAATTTCAAGAATAAAAAAATAAAGGATATTATTTGAAAAACACTTCCACCGGGGAGAGAAAAGCAATCTGTTAAAATGCACTTTTTACAATCATAACCAAATCGCGACTCTACCGCAGCGTAAAGTTATTTGACAAGTATCTACAAAATGATCTACATCATCCTGTGTACCATTTGTAGAAGTTTATCTTTACAGAACCCCCTTGTGTATCCTACGAAGGCTCCTGCGAGACTTCTTTGCCGCATTAAATTGTCTTTTATCCAAAATATTAAGTTCTGAGCCGATTGTTTCGGTTTCCTAGGTTAATTCAGGCTGGTGCAATATTCAACGGGAGACAAATCACGCTTACGCATTTAACGCGGTTTCGGCGGGGGGTGGGGAGAGATGGGGGCGGGTGAGACATTCAGCCTAAGGCCGATGGATATACCAGAGATAACGGAGGCCCCGCCCCAAACATGCATGCATGTGGGTCCCGTCATTTTGCCTAGTGCCACTGCCTGTGCTCTTAATAACTGAGAGTATTCAGCGCCCAATGATTTTTGCACTCGTTTTAGTTTGCATTTTATTATATTTATAATGACAAGTGATTTCTTCCCAATATTATTCCCATGAAGTCTGGCATGGGAAGTGACGCCGTACATTACAGGAGTTTGTGAAATTTGCATCCGTGGCATCATAGCTAAGAATGACCCACATGCCATTTACCTCTGTTATAGCACTTGTGGCCGGCCCTAAACAGCACTTATAGAAGTAAAATGATGCAATCACTGCATGTGACATTAGTTGGTGTTTAAGGACAAAGCCATAAAATGTCCTACGATGCCAACATATCTTCTGGGTGACAATGTGCACTCCATGGAGGTATGTGAATGGGGCAGGTCCTTCCCGTACTAACAGCTGTGATTGCTGGTCCAGGTATTGCTGCAATCATTTGGTGTAAATGCGGACCACTAGGGTGCCACACTTTGGTTCCTACTCATGTTTCCATTTGGAATATTGGAGTTGGCCTACTATGATTATTTTAGGGAAAAAACACGCACACACACACATGCAGGAAAACAATATGACCAAATTATAAGTTTTATACCTCAAGTCTCAATTACTGTGATGATTCAATCCATATGTCCTTGTCTCCTTCCTTTTTTCCGTCTCGCCTCTCCATTTATCCTTCCTTCCTCTCCATTTATCCTTCCTTCCTCTCCATTTATCCATCCTGCCTCTCCATTTATCCATCCTGCCTCTCCATTTATCCTTCCTTCCTCTCCATGCATCCTTCCTTCCATCCATGTATCAGTTGATGAATACATCCATTCATCCGCCTTATTCATCCACCAGTCCCTCAATCGTTCCATCCATCATGCTTTCTATGCTTCCATCCTTCTCTATATGCATCCCTCATCACTCCCCCATCGACCTCATCTACCCCTCATCCACCCCTCCTTTTTTTAAATCAATTTATCCTTCCCTCATCCACCCCTCCCTTCTTTTTATCAAGGTATCCTTCCCTCATCCACCCCTCCCTTCTTTTCATCAATTTATCCTTCCCTCATCCACTCCTACCTTCTTTTCATCAATTTATCCTTCCCTTCATCCACCCCTCCCTTCTTTTTATCAATTTATCCTTCCCTCATCCATCCCTCCCTTCTTTCCCCTCATGTCTCTTTTTGCCTTTGGCCTTTTGCCCCGCAACTTCATAATACTGGTCCCTTGCAGGGTAGTTGTGAGCTTCTGTTTGGGAACTGTGTCTCCAAACAAACTAAAAGGAGCCATAAAAAACATTTTGAAAGTGTTATTAATGGTACTTGCTCTGCTCATTGTCACCTAAACCCCTCCCCGCTCAAGCTGGCAAAGGGAGGGGTTCATGAGTCCCAGCTTACAAAACCAATATCTTGCTCATTAGCAACTCTGTTTAATTCAGCAGTGCTGGGCTGTTTATAGAATCTGGCTCCAGGGTGTTAAGCACTCTCAAGGCAGAATGTCAATCTCTTTCTTTATTTAGGTTGTGTGCGAACTTGTGCTTTATAGTAATACTTGGACTCACCTTTACGTCAAAATGGACTGGGTCAGTGGCTTGTGGTGGAAAACACCTATTCCACTTGACTTTGTCAGTGGCAGGCAGTCAAGCTGATACCATTAAGGGCCATTATTCACCATCATTTCTCAAGCTGGGGACATACACCCGACTCCCTGTCAATTTCCCCTCGTTCCCAGTGACCATTGATAATCTCGTTATCAATTATAAATAGTATTTTTTTTCAGGGGGCTTTTATTCTGTACTAGAGGCACCTACAAGTACGATTTTGAAGTGACAATTTCATTTGAGTGCGTGAAATAGATAATTAGAAGACACGAGTAATAGGATGTTACATTAAGAGATGACTTCGGAACAATACTGGTAGCCTAAACAATAAAAAAAACGCAACAAACCGCTCCATCCCCAGCCTTTTGCGATGAGAGGACACAGTTATCCTTATTCCTGTTGAGGGGCGGCGACAGTTATGTCGAGGTTTCGAAGAGACAGTTCCGCCATTAGGGAAAGAAACAGAACTCGACATGGTGGCACAACGTTATATCAGTCCAGATGTAGGCTGACAGGTACAGATGGTGACATCATTGAAAAATGTTGGTTAACTAGTCTTTATTAAAGATTGCATTTGATTGGTTGCTGTAAAAATTGTTAATAAACAGCGAAGAAAGGGAAAGTGTAACCTCATCTCCGAGTCCTTAATAGAACTGAAAATTCTAGACCCGTTCGATAGAAAAGATTTCATCTTGATTGCCTTTCTTATTGCACAGCATTCATAGTCAGAAGCAGGGCCGGACTGGGAACTGAAAGCAGCCCTGGCAAATTTTGCCAGACCAGCCCCCGTCTGGCGCGTAGCGAACCAGCCCCCGTCTGGCGCGTAGCGAACCAGCCCCCGTCTGGCGCGTAGCGAACCAGCCCCTGTCCAGCGCGTAGCGAGCGTGCGCAGCGTGCGAGCCCGACGGCCACATTTAATGATTTTTATATCCTGAGTTTTGTAAACAGTGCTTAAATAAAGGATCTCATGTAAAGTGCAAAGGTGCACAACATTATGACTAGGTATATTGACATTGTAAACAGCTAACATGACCTGCCTGTAGTAGCAAATCCATAATATGATTTTATATACTATAAAACATAACAACATACTTCTTCTCAAACAAGTGTTATATTCAATTGCACTTTGCATTCATTTGTGTCAAGAGGGTGTTTCGCAGATGAGATGTCGGAGCAAGTCCCCAAGCAACCACCCATGGGTTTTGATGTAAAGTCCTACCTACTAACAAAGGTAGACCTGGATTTAAAACAAAAGCTGACGCCTTCTTGAGGTTTTCCAAGAATGCATGTATGCTGTAAAGTACAGCATAAATACAGTTCAGTAAACATTTTAAAGTGTTCCTAAGCATAGGACTTTGTATTGGATGGATATTACTTGTTGTTTCAGTGCAAAGCCTATGCTAGACAGTAGACATAATGCTCACAGGCTTTCACTATGGTTCAAAGGTGTGTGTGTGGTGTAAAGCAGGCTCAAAGAGAGCCAACGCAAGGAGGTCAACTCTGGTTATTGCACTGCATTGTTTGATATTTATAAATGGCCCTCAAAATGTTGACGGTAACGTGCAAAAGTCAAATGCTTTTCATGTTAAGAGTGCAACCATCAAAGAAAATATTTTATTAGAAGTGCTCAGCTTAGAAATGTGGTAACTTGAGCTCACATTTTAAAGTGTTAACATCCCTTGCATCAATTTGCTTTTGGAGGCAAAAAGATCAATGATTTTCTCATTGCTTATTCGCATTAAAGCATCTTTTTCCACAGACATAAGCATAAAGGCTTCCAAACGTGACTGAGAGAGAGAATTACGCAGCCTATTCAAGATGTACTTGAGCTTAGAAAAAGATCTTTCACAAGCCACCTGAGAGGAGGAAAGAGTCAATGCCAACTTATAGGTATTAAAGAGAGAAGGGTAGGCTTTACTGTACAGGTTATAACGCAATAATAAACTATAGCAGCAAGCAATACAGTCCCTGCAAGTCTTACACTTATACTTTTTTTGCCCAACATTTGCGGACTGTACTATCTCATCATCAAAGTTGAGATAATGTGTGTCTAAGTCTTGCTCATCTTCAACTTCTTGGATGATACTGTACTCTTCTTCAAGACTGAGTTTTAGTCTGCTCCACTTAGATGCAAAATCAAGCAACTCATGCTGCAGTTTTTCAACAGATGCTTCCGGATCAAATCTAGTTAACAAGCCACTTAGTCGTTGAAGAGCATTTTGTGGAAAGTTCTGGAGGATGTCTCTAAAGTTTCTGGGGTCCAGGCATGCCAAATCTGCAAAAAACTGGCCATGAGTTGTGAATCGACTTTGCAGGCTGGTAACTACTTTGTCCATTGCAGCATTATAAACTTCTATCCTGTATTTATCAGTAGCTGACCTGATGGGTTAATCAGTCGCAGTTTCGCCGGGCATCATCTTCTTCCTGCGTACTCGAACCTCTGGGAAGTCAACTTGAATTAAAATTTCGCAATCAGACTGAACCAATTTTTCTTTTGCCCAATTGATGAATGTATTTGTAGCATCCATTATGCTGCTGAAATCCCGATCATGTTGCTGTAGGGAGTCAATGGTTTTAGTCACCATTCGATATGCCTGCAGTACGTCCAGACCTTGTGTTTGCAAGTACAGCGATAAAGGAGTGGTGTTATGAAAAAGAATAGATACATCTGTGCAGTCAAAATGGTATCAAATGTAACTAGTGACTTTAGAAATGAAATGGCTTTGTATCTGATCTCATCATTGAAGTTATCTGATGTGGATATCTCTTCCATAGTTCGAAGAACCTCAATGTACACAGATTTGCTTGGGTCATTGTATAGACCACAGCTTTCCAAACTTTTTATGTTGGGGACACACTTTTTGGAGGTGCATCATTTTGGGACACAGTAAGGCAGTGTAGCTAGCGAACGTAGCATAGCGAGCCCAAACTACCTAAGGGTGATGCTGGGGCAGGGGGTTCTCACTCACTCTGTCTGTCTCCCTCTCTTTCGCCCTCTCTCTTTCTGTAACTGTCTCCCTCCCCCTCTCTCTCCCTCTGTCTTTCTCTGTCTGTCTACCTCCCTCTGTCTCTCTCTGTCTGTCTCGCTTCCTCTGTCTCCCTCCCTCTGTCTGTCTCGCTCCCTCCCTCCCTCTGTCTGTTGCCCTCTGTCTCCCTCCCTCTGTCTGTTGCCTTCTGTCTCCCTTCCTCTGTCTCCCACCCTCCCTCTCTCTCCCTCTGTCTCCCTCCCTCTCTCTCCCTCTGTCGTCTCCCTCCCTCTGTCTCCCTCTGTCTGTCTGTCTATCTCCCTCTGTCTATCTGTGTCTGTCTGTCTGTCTGTCTGTCTGTGTCTGTCTGTCTGTCTGTGTCTGTCTGTCTGCTGTCTGTGTCTGTCTCTCTCCCTCTGTCTGTCTCTCTCCCTCTGTCTGTCTCTCTCCCTCTGTCTGTCTCTCTCCCTCTGTCTGTCTATCTGTCTCTGTCTGTCTGTCTCCCTCTGTCTGTCTCTCTCCCTCTGTCTGTCTCTCTCCCTCTGTCTGTCTCTCTCCCTGTCCGTCTGTCTCTGTCTGTCTCTGTCTGTCTGTCTCTGTCTGTCTCCCTCTGTCTGCATCTCTGTCTGTCTCCGTCTCTGCATCTCTGTCTGTCTCCGTCTCTGCATCTCTGTCTGTCCCCGTCTCTGTCTGCATCTCTGTCTGTCTGTCTCCCTCCCTCTCTATCTCTCTCCCTCCCTCTGTCTCACTCCCTCTGTCTCCCTCCCTCTCTATCTCCCTCCCTCTCTATCTCCCCCCTCTCTATCTTCCCCCTCTCTCTATCTCCCTCCCTCTCTATCTCCCCAATATCTCCCTCCCTCTCCATCTCCTTCCCTCTCCATCTCCCTCTCTCTATCGATCTCCCTCTCTCTCTCCCTCTCCATCCCTCTCTCTCTCCATCTCCCTCTCCCTCTCTCTCTCCATCTCCCTTGCTCTCTCTCTCTCTATCTATCTCCCTCCCTCTCTCTCTATCTCCCTCTCTCTTTCTCTATCTTCCTCTCTCTCTCGCTCTCTCGCTCTCTCGCTCTCTCTCTCCATCTCCCTCTCTCTCTCGCTCTCTCGCTCTCTCTCCCTCTCTCTCTCCATCTCCCTCTCTCTCTCCATCTCCTTCTCTCTCTCCATCTCCCTCTCTCCATCGATTTCCCTCTCTCTCCCTCTCTCTCTCCATCTGCCTCTCTCTCTCCATCTGCCTCTCTCTCTCCATTTCCCTCTCTCTCTCCATCTCCCTGTCTCTATCTCTCTCCCTCTGTCTGTCTCCCTCCCTCTATCTCCCTCTCTCTGCCCCCCTCTGTATCCTTCTCTCTGTATCCTTCCCTCTGTCTCCCTCCCTGTCTCCCTCACTCTATTTTCTCTCTCTCTCCCTGTCTTCCTTGCTCTATCTCACTGTCTCCCTGCCTCTGCCTGTCACCCTCTGGCACCTCACCCCAGCCTCCCGGGCACGCAGGTCTTTTAGGCGTCAATAGTGGGTGCGGGGGGTGCGGACCGCACCGGGTGACACTTTCAGTGGGGGGTGACACCAATCTGTGAGCACAGCTCTCAGTGCTGCCTCGCCTCTGCAGACTGCTTTACTTTATATTTATTTATACTTTATATTTATAAAGTAGGGACGGAACAGAAGATCACATTAAAAAAAATATTCTTCCTAGTTTAAATACGAAATGGACCAGTGAGGAACATAGAATTAAATGCGCCGCACGTTATAGAAAGGAGCAATTTTTACACAGAAATTTGACTGAGGAAATTGAGTAATGCCGAGTCAGCAATGCATTTCTCTTACCAAGGACAGACAGGCAGTTTTTAAATTGGCCCACATTTATTGACAGAGATTGTTTTTTTTATTTTTGCTTTTCAGTAAATTCGTTTTGGGACATGTTTCCATCGATTGGCTACTGCGCACTCTCCTTTCAGATATCAGTACTTTATAATTTAAACATTGAGGGAACAGGTAAATAAAAAAAATCTATGGATCTCGCGTTAAAGTTAAAGGCGTCTTTAAAGGACCATTTACTTGTTAATGGGGCTTTGTTGTGAATCTCCCGGCCCCCCTAGAGCAGAGTGTCTCTGAGTCACTGCTGTGGCTGACTCCGAGACACTCTTTCAAAGGAATGCCTCCTAATTAGCAATTATGTGCTAAGTGCCTCATCCTGCGACACACCCACCACGTGCAGGCGACACACTACTGTGTCGGGACACAGAGTTTGGAAAGCTCTGGTATAGACCAAAGATTTTTTTGAGTGCTACATCTTTTGCCCACCATCTTGTTTCTCCAATTATAGAGATGGAGCGAAACCGTGCTTCAATACTTTTGTCTCGCCACACATTCATTCGAAGGTATGAATCTCTGAGAAATACGGCACAAGAATTTAACAGCCCAAACAGTGAAATTGCAGATACTGAGGTTTTAGTGACATCAGTTATAACAAGGTTAAGTACATGCGCGTAGCATGCTTCTTTACTCAGCCATGCTGTGAACCCATTATACTGTCCTTGCATATTGGAGGCTCAATCTGTTGAGTTACCAACACAATTTGCAACACTAATGTTCATGGATTCAAGTACAGTGCAAACTAGCTGACACAATGCCTTTCCAATTGTCGTTGTGCAATTAACAGCCACAAGACGTTCGTGGACAACATCGGTGACATATCTGACTATAATAGAGCACTGGTCTACAACATTTATGTCCTGTGTTGTATCCAGCTGTATTGAGAACATTTCTGCTTCCCTTATTTCTTCAGCAATACCCTCTTTTATTAATGAGGAAATAATATCTATGAGAGAGTTTACAGTTGTTTTTGAAATCAGGGTAACCAAACTGCCACGTCCTTTACCACTCTTTGCAACCTCATGATGTTTTTTACTCTTTTTAATGACATCCTCAAGATGGCTTTTCAATAATGGATCACATTTTTTGAGATACTGAAGAAGTTCCAAAAAAATTCCCATGATCCAATGTTTCATCTTCTAAGGTGTAGCTAGCTTCTGTAGTTGCTCGATAGCTCAGGCCTCTTTTGCCAATCAGTTTTATTGTTTCCACTACTCTTTCCAAAATGGCACGTTTTCGCTTGACTTCCTCTTGTTTTGCAGTTGTGTGTTTTTTAAAAAGATGACTACATATATCTATGTTTTTGGTTCGCATCATGAAGGATTCCGAAGTACTGTGATGAAGGATGCTGTATTCGTGCTCATCGATTCTTTGATACATATGCCTTTCATCAGAACAGCCATCAATGAAAGCACTTCTATCTGTCTGTTTGCTAAAAGCTAGACATACCACACAGAAAAAGGGTTTGGCTTTGTGTGAATAAGTCAACCACTGCCTTGGTTTGCCGTTTTTTTGCTGATATCATCTTTTAGCATTCCAACATAGACCATCAGGTTGACAGGGAGGAAACTTAAAAAACGCATTCAAATTTTCAGATGTTGGTCTCAAAATCCATTGGTCCTCCCCTGGATCAATCAAAGTCACATCAGCATATGCTGATTTCTCAATGATGGGGTCTTCTTGACACTTTTCTTTGGAATCTTCCCCACTTTCTATTTCAATGTCACCTTCTAAACACTTGGGAGCTGCCTCCTTTACTGTGGAATCACTACTCATTGCAGTCCTTTGGCCTTCAGCAGTTTGTTCAACAGCTTCACTTCTGAAGCTGGTAGACATGCTGTCACCTTTTAAAGAAATCAAATCTTTTTTGGTAGTAAAAATATCAGTCATTTTTTTGTAGCGGCTTGCTTCTTCCTCTTGCATTTTTTTCTTCTTTTCACGTTCTTTCTCAGCTCCTCCTTTCTGGTGCACTTTCCTCTTTCCAAGAGCTACATGAGTTAAAGTCACATCAGCACATGCTGATTTCTCAACTACAGGGTCCTCTTCACACTTCTCTTCGGAATCTACATCACTTTCTACTTCAATGTAACCTTCTATATGCGTGGAAGTGGCCTGAGTTACAGTGCCTTCACTGCTTATTTCAATTCTTTGGTCTTCAGCAGTTTGTTCAGCACCTTCAGTATTGAGGCTGGTAGACGTGCTGCCGCCTTCGAAAGAAATGAAATCTTGTTTGGGAGTAACCATATCAGTCACTTTTTTGTAGTGGCTTGCTTCTATCTCTTGCATTTTTTTCTTCTTTTCACGTTCTTTCTCAGCTCCTCCTTTCTGGTGCACTTTCCTCTTTCCAAGAGCTGCATGAGTTAAAGTCACATCAGCACATGCCGATTTCTCAACTACAGGGTCCTCTTCACACTTGTCTTCGGAATCTACATCACTTTCTACTTCAATGTAACCTTCTATATGCGTGGAAGTGGCCTGAGTTACAGTGCCTTCACTGCTTACTTCAATTCTTTGGTCTTCAGCAGTTTCTTCAGCACCTTCAATCCTGAGGCTGGCAGACGTGCTGCCACCTTCGAAAGAAATGAAATCTGTTTTTGGGAGTAAACATATCAGTCACTTTTTGGTATTGGCTTGCTTCTTTCTCTTGCATTCTTTTCTTCTTTTCACGTTCTTTCTCAGCTCCTCCTTTCTTGTGTGATTTTCTCTTCCCAGCACCTTTCATATCCATATTGAAAATCTAAAAATGATAGACAAGAGGGGTTTCAAGAGGGGTTTCAAGGTGGATGCAAACTGATAAATTTGAAACAAGACATCCCACACCTAATGCATGGGGCTTGGTTATATGTACACAGAAAGTATTGTGTCACGTCGTGTGCGTAGAGCTTGCTTTGCACAATTTCATTTCCTAAACAGGGAATCCTACAGATTCAGGCAGCTATATTGTGGTAAAGGATGGGAGTGTTGGTGTCCAAGACAGAGTAAGAGGCTTCTCTCGAGTGCAGTTTAAGAGATAGCAAAATATAGTGCGGGAACATGTTTCAAGAGTAGACTGCACAATGTTGAGTGAACATATCTCTTGAAGAGAGTGTTTCCCAGGACATACTCCGAGAAACTCTATAGAAGCTAAAATCGCTCGGGGGAGAGGGAGAGGGAGCAAACGGTTCCCTTTTCTGTCCGCATATGTCTTTTCTTCTACCTTTCATCTCTACATCCCGACTGGTTCCGCTTCAGCCACCTATGGGGCAACATGCATTCCAGACACAAGGGTGCACTATTACCAGAAAACTAAAGGAATCGTAATCCCAGTGTTACAAGAGAAGAACATACTTCTAGCGGAAATAGATAAAGTGCGCAAAGAATGGGAACATTTAGTGCATGTTGGGGCTGTCTCTAGTTAAGCATATGGTGTACTTATATGTGGCTGCCCTAGTTTTGCTGCAGATGAGAGAGGGTATTGAAGACACAAAGGGGAGATATCTACTGGGACGCTAGGCGGTCAGGAAATATATCTCATTAAATTGTATGTGCTGAATGTAGATGCTAGCCTTTTTCGGAATCAATTCTAGATTATACTGTTTTATATAGCAAAACTGGTGTAGGTGGCAAATACAAGTTTTGTTCTGCACAGGGGCTGGATTCCACCAAGAGACAGCGCTAAGCCAGGGGTGGCGAGTTCTTCGTAGCAGAATATGGATAAAACAAGTGTGATACACTTCTGGAGAACCTGTTAATATTTGTGAATAGATGGGACTCCTAATTACCTGGAATACATCATTATTACGAAGGACTTCCTATTTAAATATGAAGAGTCTGCATATTAGGCCAAACTCCCTGCTGTCACATTCCAGACCAGAGGTATGGTAAAATCGGGCACAAGACAGAACTAAGATCCCAACATGGAGATTCACTGTTCGGGCCTTATTGAGAAGCTTGAAGGAGAATGCTAAATCATACAGCGCAAAGAAATAGGAGCTATTCAGAGTGATGATCTGAGGAGAGTGCATAGCCAAAAAGTATAGTAACAAACAATAACTGTTACTGAAGAAATAGAAATAAATTGCAGTTAAGAGAAGCAGCATCTACAATGCAACCGAAAAATGCTAGACTTGTTATATGTATGGGAAACACATGGGATACCCTTGACAAATTCACTATTGCTACATATAGACAACCCAGCGCAGTGACCATATGAATAGATCATGAACATATGAAATACCACAAAAGACCGGCTCATCGTTGCGTGAAAAACTTTGAAATCCACAATTGTCTCAACCTTATACAAACATATTTTGACTTGAACTTATGTAGGTTGTCTATTTACTTATAAATAGCTCAGGAATAGGTAGGGTTGCAGTGCACACAGTTCCTGACATTCTCCGGAAGTGATCAGCACATGTAACCTGTGGGCAGGGTAAAAGCCAAAAGGATAAACTCCATGACAAAGGTGGGGAAGAACACTGGAAGCTTGGAAGCTAGTAGGAACAACTCCGAGCTGTTGCAGGGAAGAAACTACAAAACAGAGGACATAATGCAGTTTGTACAATGGCACCCAACCACAGGCATAAGCTCCATTTTAAATTCATTCACAGGATCTTTGTTACCACGCAACAATTAGCTCAATTTGACCCTTCCAAATCGTCCAACTGCCCCAAATGCAGGACGCAGGACGCAGTTTTCGCTCACATGGCATGGATATGCCCGCATGTCCTGTCATACTGGATAGAGGTCTTCTGACTGATAGCGAACATTATAGGCGCCCCTCTCATCCCCTCTCCTGGCTCAGCCTCCTAGGCCTGGTCATTCACATTAAACTCTGTTATCGAAGATTTGAAGCACTTGCCTTACTGTTAGCAAAAAGAGAAATAGCAGTCCATTGGGGAGCCCAGACAAGACCTACAATAGCGGTGTGGACGCACAGCATGGCCTACTGTAGTCTACAAGCAGAAATTTATGCTATGCTCCAGACCCCAACATCAAGACCTAAGGATATGCCAGGGATGGCTCAAATGACACATACAAAGCCAACAGTATGAGAAGGATGGGCCACTATTATGCCAGGGTTAGCAAGAATGTCACCAGGGATGCCCCAGTATGCTATAAATAGGCCAGTGGTATGCCGGAGAGCAAAAATGGCCACCCACATTATTCCAAGGATAAGCCTCTCTAATTTGTTCAAGAAAGATCAACAAGGCTGTTCCTCGGGTAGGGAGAGAGTGAGATGTCCTGGTCAAGAAAGAAGTGGTGGTTAAAAAAGTGTTAGCCTCCCACTGGGTATCCATTATGTTGGATATGTTTGCCTCACACACACTTGCAGATGTCATGCTTCATCATAGGCGTTTGCTCCTCGTCGAGTAGGCGGTGCAATTCCCAACGGGCTCACCTCGAAGAGGGGCTCTTTAGCGGAGATCTTTTGAATCCAACTGCCTATTGGTGAAGTGTGGGTATGGGGCCAGAAGGTTAGTAGACATAAATGGAGAAGTGGAGAAGTGTGGCTCAATGGTTAGAGCAGGCAGACCTTGATGCAGAGCTCTGGCCAGGGACCAGGGTTCGATTCTCGCCTCGGCGGGTCTCCGGCTCATTAATTCCCCTGACTGGATATTCTCGCCTCAGTGCCTGTTCTGATCATGGGTCCCACGCTGCAACTCTGGGCAATAGCTTGCTTAGTCTCCACAACGGCCCCAAAAGCGCTGGGATGCCTGGCTGCACCTGGGGGGTGCCCAGGAGTGGACATTTCCCAGGAAAGCCAGGAAGGGTTCCTAAGCGGTATACGGACAGCGCCGGGACACCTCCGGCGGAGGTAGCTGTGAGCTTTACAAATTCCGACATTTACATTTACATAAATGTGAATTAAAATGTAGCGTAGGGTACCTGAGACTATTTTATTCGGGTGGTCCCTCGTTACAGTTAAAAACGTGGATCTAGACTGGACTAACTGGAATGTAATGTTTCCTTTTTCTAGACTAGGCTAGGGAATGAAGAGGTTGGTTGACATGTTTCTCGCTATGTGCATTGACTGCGATTCATCAGGACCTATATAATGTTGTCTACAAGAAGAATTACCTATTCAAATGTTGTTACTCATTCATCAAAGTATTGGCATAAGAATTACCTCAATGATGCTATCCTTGCCTAAAGGTCAAGAATTATCCGCCTCATCAAAACTCGGCGGGTTGTACAGCGCGAAAAGTGCCTCTGGATTTGAGGCTTTGATAATCCGCGCGGTAGGCTTGTGTCCTACCCCTTGTCCCGCCGAGATCGGGCTGACAAGTCAATGCACATAGCGAGAAACATGTCGACCAACCTCTTCATTCCCTAGCCTAGTCTAGAACAAGGAAACATTACATTCCAGTTAGTCTAGTCTAGATCCACGTTTTTAACTGTAACGAGGGACCACCCGAATAAAATAGTCTCAGGTACCCTACGCTACATTTTAATTCACATTTATGTCTACTAACCTTCTGGCCCCATACCCACACTTCACCAATAGGCAGTTGGATTAAAAAGATCTCCGCTAAAGAGCCCCTCTTCGAGGTGAGCCCGTTGGGAATTGCACCGCCTACCCGACGAGGAGCAAACGCCTATGATGAAGCATGACACCTGCAAGGGTGTGTGAGGCAAACATATCCAACATAATGGATACCCAGTGGGAGGCTAACACTTTTTTAACCACCACTTCTTTCTTGACCAGGACATCTCACTCTCTCCCTACCCGAGGAACAGCCTTGTCGAACTTTCTTGAACAATTTTGACTGAGGGCACGGACTAAGGCTGGACCTTCCACTCCATGTGAGTGGTAATTACGCCCCTTCCGATCCACTTGGATCACCTTCTCCCTCCTTTTTGAAAACATAAGCCTCTCTAATGCCACAGAATCCTACAATATAAATAAGAATGTGCTTGGAATACCATGGTGGGCAATTACTATGCTACAGATTGCCAGAATGCCAGATTGATGGGCTACGAGTATGCCAGCAATAGCCAAAAGTGTTACAGAAATTATCCCCATAATATCAAGAATGTGACTCTAGAATGCCAGGCAGCTAGAATATCATTGGAATGCCTACTATATATTCTAGATGGGCCCCTATTGTGCTTGCAGACAGAATGCTGTCAACAAAGTGCAATATGTCAACAAGAGCACATCCACTGCTTCAAGCCCTTTACAATCCACCCCAACCCATTCCTTGGGAAACACACACTCAGATAGCAGATACCTCACATGAGCACAGGCTCCCATAACACAGATCACCAGCAACCACATTCTTACACACCCACCCTCAGAAGACAGCCACCATAAAACTCCCTGCTTGGACACACCACACACTTCATCCCACCTATAAGCTCATACAGGGCTCCTAGCCGGTACTATAGGTGGCCTCATCAAACCAGTGATTCACCAGGCCAGGGGCCTTCTCACAGCTGTATCAGTAGTCTGGATATGGCTGATCTTAATCCATCCAGGCTCCATCCTCCTACTCGCTCTTTAAAATGTAGGTAGCCAATTTTATTAAAGGGGTCAGCGACCAAGTAGCCTCTTCTATACGGCATGCTACACTGCCTGGAGAATTCACAGCCTTTTAGCTAAAGAATGTGTTTGTATGATAGACGCAATGCTAAAATATGCCCCTAACATATAGAATACCTGTCTTACTTGGTTCCTGAGCTCCCCTTTTATGCTGGGAACATGCTCGCCACCAGTGCCCAGTCAACAGAAATTAAAACATGCAAACTCACAATATGGCACTTGTTTTCATTACATCACCGCAAAGCAGAGCAGCAGCTCCATATGTGCATGTTGGTGGGGTGCTGCCCAAGCACCCCTCTGCACCATCCGTCACTGGTACACACCGTTTGCTTTCTGTGATTGGATCAACATAACAGTGACAGGTGATTTAGAGTTCAGAATCATTAAGAAAGGATAGCAAGGCTACAAATTGCTCAGCGGTTTGGTTTCTCGAACATGAGTGAGTCCAAAGCTGTTCACGCCATCTTTGAGTGGTTATACATCAGCTGGAGACACGGCCAACCCAGATCGCATTGTAGGTCATGTGAGGGAAAAGGTACAGAAGGTTACTCGGGTAGACAGGAAGGTTTTTTTTTAAAATTCTATTCAATAGGGATTTGGGATAAATAGTTTAAAATTGAGGAAGGAGACCATGCTAGTGATGCAGTTAGTTAGCAAGTATTCAAAAGAGCTGTAACACATGCCTTGTATTTCCTTGCAAAGGATTGAGGCAAAATAAATAACGGCTATCGTCGCTATCCCTTCACCTCTGCCCTTTCCCTATTTTACTTATAAGGTCACTGTTAACCAGGAGATTAGTGTCAGGAAGGGATGCTTCGATAAGCTAGGGCTCGAAGAATGCTAGAACGTCAGGAGAAATGGAAATGTCTAATAATTTTTTAAACTACTTTATATGTAAACAAAGACAGCATTACGTAATTCATAGTATTCTAAAATAGTATAGAACCACAATCCCCGTGATTGCTCGATGATTGACATGTAGGATAGTGTGTCAAGTAATAGTCAGGAGGCCGTTTTAGTACTGGATCAAAATTGTAGGTGCACTAAGTAGTTTGCTTGGCGAATTGTCAATTCAGCGAACTAAGGGAATGAACAGACGGCCCAGCAGAGGGACGCCATTAGTCACTCCACGGGCATGAGCAAAGTGGGGAGTACCTCAACGGTGCCGCCACGAAGGAAAGTTGCCTGTGACGTCATCTGGGGGCACCACCAGGGACCGCAGCATATTGCAGGGCAAAGGTTTGACCTATTTTCCCTCCTCTGCGCAGCGGTAGCCATTTTACCGTATATGCCCCCAGTCTCGGTCCGGGAGGTTTTTAACCAGGCCTGGTCAGGTTATAACTTATATGGGGTACATAGTCACGTGAGTGATGTCGCAGTCGCGCTGCTTGCCTCTTACAGAGTCTGGGGGCGGGGGTGGAAAAACAGACTCACCTCACGGGGGGGACGGGCTAGGCGGCGCTAGCCTACAATTATGTTATTCCTTCAACCAACTGTACCGTCCGTCCGTGGCTCTGTGCGCACTTCTGCTTCCTCGCTCTCGTCACTCCTGGCAGCCAGTCACGCGTAGTTAATTGCAATGCGCATGCGGGAATTACACCCCCCCCCCCTGGAGGCGTACAGATGCGGCAGAGGAGGAGACAGGGCATAATTCTGCGCACTGCGCGCACAGGCACCTCCTCCTCCGTCGTTTGGGGTTAGGTTGCACTTGCACATAACATTCAGCAATGCACCGGTCAATCAGGCTTGGGAATTACACCCCCCCTCCCCTGGAGGCGTACAGATGCGGCAGAGGAGGAGACAGGGCATAATTCTGCTCACTGCGCGCACAGGCACCTCCTCCTCCGTCGTTTGGGGTTAGGTTGCACTTGCACATAACATTCAGCAATGCACCGGTCAATCAGGCTTGCTTGCGGCGCTACTGCTATTCAGTTCCTAAAGCTACTGATGTCCCTAAACTAAGTGAGTGACGCACGCTGTTGTGGCTGGGGCCTGTGACGGTCGGACTGAAAATCGGCCCCCAGCCACAAAACCGGCCCCCTTTTTCGAAAACCGGCCCCCCACCCCATCCAGCCTACCGGGGGATTACCCGGTGGGCAGACTCACCAGTCCGGGCCTGTTGATGTTATCTTATTTAGTTTTTGCATCCATCTCCTTGGTACTTGCAAATGTATGCCCACTGGATACAGCTAGGTGCCCCTTTCTTGTCAATTTTACATATGTAATCAACATTTTATTTATCCGAGCATTCATACTGGTCAACATTATTTCTTTCACGTTCGGATATATCATTATGATATTTTCATGGACATTATTTCTTTCTTCACTACGATCTACATTAACATTTATGTGTGTGCAATTAGATTAAAGAATTCATTCCTTAGCATATATGTATTGCCTTCTAGGGCCCCGATTAGGAGTGGGTCGGTGTTTTCTGATCTGCGCTCAAACTCCTTTTTGTCCAGGGGTCGAAATTCCAAGTTGAGTGCTATTTAACACATCCAGTAATCACTGGGTGCAGGAAATACCTCACCCAATGTTACATTTTGAATGCTCAAGTCTGTTGAAATTTACCATGGGGAAAGTGTACTGCATTTGATGTACTATGCAGAATTTGGTGTGGTAAGCACCAAAATCTCCATATAAGTCCCCAAAAACTCAGAATAGGCACCGTTCATCACACTCGATAAACAATGTATCCTGGTTGTATTGTTATTTATAAGGTGCGATAAAGAGCACCCTGATTAAAAAAAACTCTGAATAAGGATTTAAAAAAAAAACTTATGCTTAATCATGTCTTCTTCTGCAAAAAAAAATATGTTTCTAACATGTTAGGGCTCTAGTTGTAATCAAATTAACCCTCGAATACCTTGTGCTAGCTTTAGCCAACATTTCCATACTGACATTTCAGTTGACAGAATTTTCCATATGCCCTTTGTTGGAACTAGCAATGTCTGGTTGGCAGAAGGGATGCCACAGCCAGACAGAACTACAGCTTCCGTCAAGGGCAGGTGATTATGCTTGCTGTATAACCTGTGCTCACCTTCGGGTAGCATGGCACTGAGCAGTCATGCTTACTACAGAGGCAATGTGTAAAGCAAGCACAGCAGCCACTTGCAATAAATACACTGAGAGTCAATAAAGAGGCTTCACACATGATGTATCTGAAAACGTTTATATTTAACACACATATTCAATTATTATATCATGACCATCATATATTTGTGGGCATAAAACACATTCGGATATTATACTAGCATTGCTACATTGCTAGACCCACTTGTATTGTTATGATATCACTATTAAGCACACTGTGGTCAATGCCTAATCTAACTCCCCCACCCCCAATTGAGAGAGAACTCCCTTAAGCAGAGCACAGTATCAAAATGATACACACATATGAAAATAGAACACTTTAGCAGCACCGTAAGCCAGATCCACATGGGAAAACTCAATGTCAAAAAGTATGGTGCTCTTGGCAACAATTAACGTACAATGCGGCACCAACGGCCAGTGTCAGGAATCACAGAAGGTCCACAAACGATCACTCCCACCCACACAAACTCACTACGCGGTATCAGCTAGCCGGTAAGACATGCTCTTACACCCACATATATACTCAGCACCCTAATGTGGTGCCACTGCTTCCCAACCAGTTAATGGTTCAACCTAGGCAGACTGCATGGCCTAAGCCTCCTTCCACCCTCTAGTTTACTCTGTTTGTCCTATACCCCCCGAAGGAAGATAATAACCAACACCCACTCCCATACACTGGGCTACACGCAGCCAAAGTCACACTTATCCTGGGTCCTCCGGAAGCAGGTGGGAATATGTAGCAGTTTAATTAGGAGGTAGACATAAGAAACAGAGCAGTTAGCAGCCACTCGGGAAATGTACCCACAATTCTCAAAACACAAAGGAGTCACGCAATCTCTTGACCCGCTTCTGAATTGTCTCGGAAGCGTTTCTTCAACCCAGTAAATCTCTCTCGATACTACCCGGTGCCATGGTGTCTTTGGGAGGGGCCAGATGTGAAGAAGGCTGTTGGTTTCCTGTGATGAGGGTCAATAAGGGAACAACTGATGAATGGGGTGTAGCACAGGGGAGCCTCTCGGTAGGATGAGGTGGCCCGATTGGTACACAATGATCCAGGTCATGCCCAGTAAATTCCGGCAGAGCACCTGGTGTGTGTAATTATTAGTCACCCCAGGCACTTCAGATTTCAAACAAGATGAGTTGCAGATTCTGTGGCTCCTGGGAAAGGAGGCCCAATGACCAGTGCATGTTGAGATGGATTGCACCAGGC
Source organism: Lissotriton helveticus (assembly GCF_964261635.1). NCBI lineage: Eukaryota > Metazoa > Chordata > Amphibia > Caudata > Salamandridae > Lissotriton > Lissotriton helveticus. The sequence continues at coordinate 658,388,956 of NC_136063.1, read as the reverse complement.
AATTCTAGCTAGACACAGCTAAGAGATGCAATTCCATACTTCCCTGGAAAGGAGGCACAATGTCCGGTGCATGGTGATATAGCTTCACCAGACCAGTCTAGTCACACACACACAAGTTCAATGTAGAATAAGGCACTACTCTGGGTACCTCCCCACCTCCGAGGGTTGCACCGTGTGAATCGGACACAGTACACATTGAGCATGCAATTGCAGTGTCGCATGAGAGAGATGCGGCAAGATCGATGAAATGGGCCACGTGGGGTCCTTAAACCAGTGAATCCGCTTGCCACCAACAAGACGCTTATGTTTATGTTTTATTTACTTCTTAAGCGCGACTGTCACCCCAAGGGTATCCTGGCGCTGAGACTGCAATTGTCCTGCTAGCAAGCTATAACTACCTAAGTTTTGGGAAATAGAAAGGTTTTAAGATTCTTTCTAAAAGAGGTAAGATCTTGTACACCCCTCAGCGCCAGCGGGAGGGAGTTCCAGAGTGTCGCAGCCGCAAAACTAAATGCACGGCCACCCATCCTCACTCTATTGACCCTGGGAACTGTGACTAGAAACGCCGAAGCAGATCTTAAAGGTCTGGCAGCACAATACCAGGAGAAAAGGTTTTGAAGCAAAATTGGCCCCTGTCTATGCAAAGACTTAAAGACAAGACAGAGAGCCTTGAAACAAATTCTCTCTTGGATGGGCAGCCAGTGAAGGTCTGCTAGAGCACCCGAAGAAGAGGCAGAACGAGGGCGGGATAGGGCCAATTTAGCTGCCATATTTTGAACCCTCTGCAGCTTACGGATCAGTGTTTTAGGGGCTCCCAGAAGTAGTGCATTGCAGTAATCTAATCGACTAAGAATAGAACTGCGCACTACTTCTGCCCTTACCTCTTCAGGAAGAAGTGGTAGGATCTTACGTAGGGCACGAAGTAAGCCCATACACCCCGCTATAGTTCTATTCACCGAGGCATCAAGCTGCAGATTGGGCTCGAATATTACTCCCAGGTTTCGGGCTGATTTGGCCGCCTCCACCGTACCAGGAATAGATGTCGGCCAGAAATCATCCGGGAGCGGGCGGGGGGTTCGATCTAAAGAGCAATGGAGGACCTCTGTTTTGGAGCCATTGAATTGGAGCGAGTTGACTCGTAGCCATTCCGCAGTAGCCGACATGCAGCGATGGAAAATGTCACTCGATATTGCCCTGGTACCCTCAAATGAAAATATCAATTGGGTGTCATCGGCATAATTGATGACAGAAATGCCGAATGACTTTACCAGGGCAACTAGGGGGCGTAAGTATAGATTAAACAAGATCGGACTAATCGCCGATCCTTGTGGAACACCCTGAGTCACATGCTGCACGGCGGAGCGAAAAGGTGGTAATGCTACTGCCTGCTGCCTGTCGCTGAGATAGGATGTTATCCATCTCAAAGCCAGGTCAGTGACTCCTGCACTCCGGAGGCGGTCCAGTAGCACTGCATGGTTTACCGTGTCGAACGCGGCCGACATGTCAAGCAGCACTAAAAATGCTGACTTTCCCATGTCGACCCGCGTTCGAAGATCGTCCAACACGGCAACCAACGCAGTCTCTGTGCCATGAGCTGGCCTAAAGCCGAACTGTGACACATCCAGGCCAGCGTTGCTTTCCAGAAAGTTGGACAGTATTTTTGTGACCCACTTCTCTACCACCTTAATAATAAAGGGAAGGAGCGAAATAGGCCTATAATTGGCCGGGCTCAAAGGGTCCAAAGTGGCCTTTTTAAGCAATGGTGTGACAGTTGCCATCTTCCAACTATCTGGCACTGTTGCTGTATTCAGTGACTGGCAACAAATGGCATGGAGCGGAGGAAACAACTCTGTTTGAAATGCCTTCCAGATCTTGTGGGGTATAGGATCCAAAGGCGATCCTGAGGACACACCATTTGCCAGGGCACCGAACTCCTCCAAAGAAGGGCAAGGAAAACAGGATAGCTGAGTCTCCAGAGAATGGGGTTCTGCAGGAGGAGACAGGGAGGCAGTAGACGAGCCGCCCGTCTGCAGCCCATTCAAGATTTTCTTAATCTTATCCTCAAACGCCAGGGCCACGGCGTCGCACAATTCCTGGGAGACGGGGATAGCCGGTATAGTGCATGGCGGGTTAGCTAGATTATCAACCGCCTTGAACAAAGCCTGCGATTTATTAGGGGCCTTGGCCAGCATGTCTACCAAGAATTGAGCCTTGGCTTTCTTTAGCTGGACCTTATATTCCTGTAAGGCGGCTTTGTAGATTATCCTATCAGCCTCCCTATAGTCCCTTCTCCAGAATCGTTCCGCCTGCTTACAGCGGAGCCTGCACTGTCCAAGCTCCTCAGTAAACCAGGCATTAGTTCTTCTGGGTCTATCCCTCACTTTCCTCAGTGGGGCCAAGACGTTCAGAGATATCTCAATCTGCTGGCGGAGAGCCTGGTAGCTTTTTTCCACACTCTCTTTCACCATGAATGGGCCGGGCAGCAGATTCGGTCTAGTCGGATGTTTCAATAGACGAGTCCATTGCCTACCAAACTTAGTAGCACCTGGCTCATTTGTCCTTAATGGCCCGGGCAGGGAAATGGAGAATGGGACCAGAGTGTGATCCGTCCAGCATTGATTCACGACCTCCCCCACTGTCACCAGGTTTTTGTCGGCAAATACAAGATCTAAAATATGCCCTTTGATGTGTGTAGGTACTAAAACCAGCTGTGCAAGTTGTATATTAGTGCAAGCTTGGCAGAGCTCTCTATATGCCAGGTCTTGAGGGCCCGACGGCCAGAGGTTAAAGTCCCCCAACACTACTAGCCTAGTGTGAGAGTTTGAGAGGTCATAAATAAGGTCAATCAGTGACTGAATGGCCGTGGTGGTTGAGGCGGGTGGCCTGTAACACAGCAGTCCGGTTAACAGAGTACCACTCTGGGCTGTGATGGAAAAGCCCATGATCTCAAACCCTGGTACATCCTGTACCTCCAACTGTAAGATGGAGATTGACTCCCTGTATATACAGCCAATACCGCCCCCCCTCCCCTTAGTTCGAGGGGAGTGTTTAATGCGATAGCCCAAGGGACAGGCCCACCCAAGTTCCACTGCGCAGTCTGAATTGGTCCACGTTTCAGTGACGAAAAGAACGTCTAACTGAGAGGACTCAATCAGAAGAGCGATTTCCACATGGTGCTTAACAAGCGACCGAACGTTAAGTAGGCCACAGGATAGTACTGGCATAGGAGAAGGAGTTCTACAACAACCGTCCCCCGCGTTGGAGTCAATATAAAGAGCCCGATAATCTACCATGGAGGTGGGCAACACAGAGGTGGCCGAGGTAGACGCACCGGAGGCGCCCGGGACGCGAACGGGCGCAAACGGGCTTACCTCTGGCGCACCTCCGGCGCGCACCCGCTGCGCGTCATCGCTGCGCTCTGACCGTCTGCCCATAATTTATGGCCTTGGACGTGGGAGAAGTGTGAGGGGAGGAACTATTCCCCTATCAACTATGGCGCCCGTAACTCGGCTGCCACGAGTGCCCTCACAAAGATGGCGGCTGCAGAGGCACCCCAATGTCGATCCCTAGCTGCCCTAAATCCTGCAAATGCAGGGTGAGCCACCCTTTAACGTGCGTGTCAGAGCTAACGCAGCGCTGGGGGTCCAGAGCGCACAGCGCTAAAATTAAGTAAGTACAAAAGACGGCGCAACACAAATCTCCAAGAAGGCTAAATAATAAAACTATTTAAAAGTTACAGCAGCCAGCGCGCTACAGCAGCAAATCTACCTGTGCGTGGGTCTTCTGGTGCTTAAATGCGCTCCTGCGCGCTCTCCAGGACGTGGGAGGAGTGTGAGGGGAGGAACTATTCCCCTATCAACTATGGCGCCCGTAACTCGGCTGCCACGAGTGCCCTCACAAAGATGGCGGCTGCAGAGGCACCCCAATGTCGATCCCTAGCTGCCCTAAATCCTGCAAATGCAGGGTGAGCCACCCTTTAACGTGCGTGTCAGAGCTAACGCAGCGCTGGGGGTCCAGAGCGCACAGCGCTAAAATTAAGTAAGTACAAAAGACGGCGCAACACAAATCTCCAAGAAGGCTAAATAATAAAACTATTTAAAAGTTACAGCAGCCAGCGCGCTACAGCAGCATATCTACCTGTGCGTGGGTCTTCTGGTGCTTAAATGCGCTCCTGCGCGCTCTCCAGGACGTGGGAGGAGTGTGAGGGGAGGAACTATTCCCCTATCAACTATGGCGCCCGTAACTCGGCTGCCACGAGTGCCCTCACAAAGATGGCGGCTGCAGAGGCACCCCAATGTCGATCCCTAGCTGCCCTAAATCCTGCAAATGCAGGGTGAGCCACCCTTTAACATGCGTGTCAGAGCTAACGCAGCGCTGGGGGTCCAGAGCGCACAGCGCTAAAATTAAGTAAGTACAAAAGACGGCGCAACACAAATCTCCAAGAAGGCTAAATAATAAAACTATTTAAAAGTTACAGCAGCCAGCGCGCTACAGCAGCAAATCTACCTGTGCGTGGGTCTTCTGGTGCTTAAATGCGCTCCTGCGCGCTCTCCAGGACGTGGGAGGAGTGTGAGGGGAGGAACTATTCCCCTATCAACTATGGCGCCCGTAACTCGGCTGCCACGAGTGCCCTCACAAAGATGGCGGCTGCAGAGGCACCCCAATGTCGATCCCTAGCTGCCCTAAATCCTGCAAATGCAGGGTGAGCCACCCTTTAACGTGCGTGTCAGAGCTAACGCAGCGCTGGGGGTCCAGAGCGCACAGCGCTAAAATTAAGTAAGTACAAAAGACGGCGCAACACAAATCTCCAAGAAGGCTAAATAATAAAACTATTTAAAAGTTACAGCAGCCAGCGCGCTACAGCAGCAAATCTACCTGTGCGTGGGTCTTCTGGTGCTTAAATGCGCTCCTGCGCGCTCTCCAGGACGCGGGAGGAGTGTGAGGGGAGGAACTATTCCCTTATCAACTATGGCGCCCGTAACTCGGCTGCCACGAGTGCCCTCACAAAGCTTATGAGTGTTACAGTCCACGCAGTACAGGAACCACATGTCTAAGATGAGGACGTGATATCTGGGACTCTACACTAGACAAGTCAATCTCTAGACACAAGCCTTTATTCAATGCTTGCACCACGCTACAAGTTGAGATTCAGTTGCTGAGGTGAGCACTTGAGCGGGCACCACTCTCCAGATGTCACAGATAGATGGTGTAGGTCCCTCTCAGGAGATCTTTGATCTTCCTGATATCTCTGAGAGAACAGGAAGCCCGCTGTCAGGCAGTTGAAGAACACGTTTCAGGATGGCACACTTCAGCAGGTCCTCAGCCCAGGCCTACCTAAATTTGGACAGTTATTCTTCATGTGCACAACAGAGTCCTCTGACAATGTACACCACGCGGTCTTAGCTCTCTAGTCCCATGTCCCCACAAGCGTATCTCACCCTTTGCTGACGGATGGCACCCCTAGTTACACTGATGTGTCTTTGAAGTTTGGGGTGGTTTAGGGGTTTTCCTTTTGAACCACAGATGTCTCCGCTAAATTGTAGGCATGTCTGTCAAGGTGCCATTGAATGCAGATCTTAATCTTAGGTGGGGACATGATCCAGGACTTAGAGGCTGTGTCACAACATCTATCTTCAATCTATCCTATTTGGCCCTCAAATGGCAGAGGTCTGCCCTTCCCGTGGGATGCCCATAGTTTATGGCTGTCGATTGGGGAATGCACAGATGGGTTCCCTGCCCCATGACCCCTGGTGTCCACTGGAGCTAAACACCACGGTCCCCGAGATGCTTAGAGCATCGTAATACCAATGCTCTATCAGTGGCATTTCTAAGCAAGTTATGCCAAAACCCCCTTAACCAATGGAAAGGGGTTGGCACTGCAAATCAATAGATATGAAACATCATGTTGCTGCTCCACTGCAATCCGCTATTACAGTCCAAAGTAATGTCAACCACTTCCCCATATCAACCTATGGGAAGAGTAGGCCTCCTAGGTAGTGAAAACACATATGTGTTCCTCACTACCTGGCAAATGTGAGCTATTGCGCACACCGACCTGTGATGGCAGAAGGGACACAGTTACCCACACCAGTGGTGCAAGTAAGCCCGGCCTATTCTGCAGGACAAACTGGACACAGGTTTAACGAATACGTGTGTCTGTGCGCACGCAGAAATCTGTGTTGGCAGGTAGCACATGCAATCATGGGCACCATAGGGGCCAGTGCTTACTCACAGCGGCCTACAATGGCTCGCAGCATATGGTTTACTCAAGAAAGATATCAGTGTGCACCCACCGGTCTGCAATGACAGATTGGCCTGTGTTTCAGAACATGGAATCAGCGCCACTTCCCAACATGAATAGAAAGGGCACGGGTGCGCTTTTATGCATATTTATAGTGTTCAAGTGTACAGAGCTTGGAGGCCCCAGAAATGAATCATCAAACACAGACAGAAAAAGCAAAAATGTTCAGGGAACACTACCTGACAAGAATCAGGCTCAAAATCCTTCCTATGTAGAAATTTGCACCCATATAATACAAGCCTAATTATTTTTAGCTGATATAGAATCACGTCCTCTAGGGACTGCTAGCTTCTGTAGAAGTACAGGACACTCGCTATGCCAATGTGCCTCCTCTTTACAGTACACAAACTGATTCAGCCCCAAAGGCATAGTATTCGACTGCCTACTGGTGCGTGGAAGCTGTCGGGCTGGACCACCACATACTCTGCCATTCCCCCTAAAAGCCTCCTGCAACATCACCTTTGTCTTCAAATCCGTATGCTTTACCTCTGTCCTCTCCTTTTCCTCGTTATCCCTATGCTCATAATATTGTGCCATATTCAAAATAAGAGAAGGGGAAGCACCCGTTACTTTCAGAAGCCTGCAATCGAGTCGCTATTTAAGGAAGCAGATTGGAAAGAAATCTATTAACAAACAACCAAACACCTCCCTCAATAGACAAATCCTGCCCACTGTAATCCAAAAACGTGTCTTCAAACCGAGTGAAGAAATCAGATACACTCATCTTTCTTGTGTCAACAAGCCGACAATGTGTCCCAATCTACCCTTCTCGACGGAATAAGAGAATGCATATATGTAGGCTTTCCTGTGTTCAGTTTCTATTTTTGGTAAATTCTGGTGGTGTTTTTTTAGTGTTTTCCAGGGATTTCAATACCTCAAAAAAACAGTGCTTTTCAGTGGGTACTCATTTTTGCACCATAAAAACAACTGAAACAGTGTTTTACCGGTGTTTATGGAACGCCTTGCTTTTATTATTGCTTGCTTTCTTCATAGATGCGTAGTATGTAGACAGTGTACGTACAATGTATATGAGGTCCAAATAAATTTTTACAAGTCAAACTTATTGTAGTACACCATACAATATTTCTTCAGTAAGTCTTCGGTTATTCACGCTCTTTCCTTCCTATGTAAACTTTTATTTGTGAAAAGGCCCTATTGACATTGGCACTTGAGACTGGAAACATCAAAACAGCCAGTACACAATTTGTCGACTTTGGCGACTGACATAGCTTTCCAAGCCAATACTGGTGCACCTGGAGGTTGACATTCTCTGGGACAGGTTATGCAACATATGCGTTGAACTGGGTGAATTTGCCCTCAGAGGAATTAAAGCGGTCAAAAATGAAGCTGTACCTTTCAAAGTCTGGAGAAAATTCCCCTTACCGAAGGGATCTAACACTTATGCAGAGTACACAGTGAGGCTTCATTGACTTCAAACGCCATGATTGGTGAAGGGACATTTCTATGCATCATTGCTAGCCATTTCTCCTGCATTGTAAAATAAAATTTCCTGAATTGGTCCTCAACACTTCTTTGCTTACCAAGTGGCAAGCATTTTAACAGGGAACATGTTGCAGTGCCAAAGTCACTAAAAGTGTCACCTAGCCTAGTCTTGAGGAGATGTTGTACATCTACACCAATTATGCTGAACACTTGGTAGACAAGGGTGTTTTTCAACTCTAGTTCTTTGATTATGTCCACTACAGCAGTCATGTTTTCCTGTAAAAATATAAGAATGCAGTAGAATATACTTTTTTCACATCACTATCAATATGCACCAAAGATCCTCACATTTCTTGCCTTTTGCATCATCACTAAGCAAAAATTCTGTTAAAGGTCGCCACATAGATAATATTGCATTCACAGCCTCTAGGACTGAGAACCACCGACTAAATGATACAGTTGGGCTGACTTTCTTTGCTGCCACACAAAACACAAAATGAGAAATATTTGCGTTTAGTTCCCGCGCATAACGAAACAGTGCACCCGAATGGACTACAAAATCAATAGCACTCTTCATTAACTCTGAAGATTGTAAACATGCTTTCAGCATACATCTAGCAAGTGGCAAGGATCTCTTACAGGGAAACACTTCAGCTCAGGTATTGCTTTTGACAGGCCATCACATAACTTTTTCATATAAGTAGGTGAATTGCTGCAAATACATACAATATCACTCCAATCTTTGCTAAACTTGGTAAGAACTCTCTGCAGCAGCATTCCAAGTGAAACTGTGTCGCATGTTTCCAGTACATCTAGATCTGCCTTGATGGTACGTCTGTACCATCCATTTATTGCAACACAAAATGTGATTAGCACTGCCACTGCTGGGTCGCCACGCATCTCTGGAGTTTCATTAATGGTAACAGATCTTTATATCACCTCGGAGTAACTCTGAAATATGTACAGTATCTGCAAGGAACACCTCTGGTAGGTATTTGTCATACATTTGTGTTGCTTTTGGTAACGTTTTTCATGCTGGTGCATGCTTGCGGAACAGATTCCCAATCGGTCCATCAACTTGGTGTAAGCTAGTTCCATATTGCACTAGGGCACCTACAAATTCATGTACCACATCCTTTTCTTTCTCATGTTTTCTTTTGAAGTCATTGTCTCAGCAAGAGACATCTGGCATAGGCTGTCACTATTAGTTGGCTCTTCTAATTTCAAGTGGGTTGTGGTGACAAGATGTTCAGCATTTCGGCTTGCAGTCTTCCCAGTTACTATTGGGACAGTCACTCTGCAAAACCTGCAAATTAACATCTTTTGCCCACGCACGTCTTCAACCATTAAATCTTTGTTATTCTGCGCATAATCTTCTGCCGTCTTTATTTTGCAGGGCTTGTTGTTCTGCGCAAACTAGATCAATACAAAAACATACTTAGAAACCGATTGCCTACTGTTAAGAAAATAGTGAGAAAGACAACAATTTCATGGTCTTCATGATTTTACCAAACTTGTTTACGTTCATTGCCAAATAAAAGTTCCACATCTGAATGTGTTTTTATTTGACGATGGGCTACCAGCAAGATAGATTAACAAATATAAAGGATGCATGACTGCAGGCAGTGTGAAGTACCAGGAAGGACCCAAGAGACCATGAGAGATCCTGCCTAATGTACTCTGTGTTACTCTAAAGAAACTTTTACATAAATGGAATAAGGGCCATCATCCTCCTGAGATGGCACATTTAATCGTTGGGTCTACAACTCGCCCCAGGTGAGTGACTTTTGTTAGGAGCAGGCTCCAATGGAGCTTTTTTGTTGGGTGGTCTTCATGTGGCCTAGCATGTGGGCCTGTTCAAAACGATAGTGGGCATGCAGAAAGGTATGTACAGAGGAAGGGTTAGAGCTAGGATGATTCGGGCAGAAGGCAATGCGTGGTAGTGATGTGAAAATAACAGTTCCGTACATCAATTGTGTTTTCTCGCCCTAAGTGCGCCAGGTATGCCCAGATGTGGGTCCTGGGCTCACTGTGCCACTAGAGTCAAGCTATCCTGGCTGAAGAGGGGTGAAACCCCGAAACCGGTCCTAGAATTCTTGTTTCCGGTCCAGGTAGGACCTGGCTTGGCAGTTTGGGCTGGGATGTTCCCATGAGGCACCGGGTCAATACTGATTTGCATATGGCCAGGTCTAAACTGGGGTGGCATGGTGAGCAAAAGAATGATGGACTAAACCCAGATCTCTTGACTGGGGGTGAACGTTTTGATTTGTTCTGCATTCTGTCCATCAATTTTGTGTCTTTTGCTTTCTCACCGTAAGTGTACCAGTTATGTCCGGACATGGGTTCTGGGCTCACTGTGCCACTGGAATCAAGCTATCCCGGCTGAAGAGGGGTGAAACTCTGAAAGCGGTCCTAGGATGCTTGTTTTGGTCCAGGGAGGACCTGGCTTGGCAGTTCGGGATAGACTGTTCCCATGAGGCACAGGGTAAAGACTGATTTGCATATGGCCAGGTCTAAACTGGGGTGGCATGGTGAGCAAAAGAATGATGGATTTAACCCAGATCTCTTGACTGGGGTGAATGTTTTGATTTGTTCTGCATTCCGTCCATCAATTGTGTGTCTTTTGTTAGTGATGTGAAAAGTTTTGTGCAAGCTCACACATCTATGGGGCACAAGCTCTGCAAAATAACTCAGCGTACCAAAGAAGGAATATTTAAATACTTAAGACAAAGCCTGCCTGTAAAAAAATAACACACATGGATTTATAACCAGCCCACATAACCTTTCATCCTGTCCTGTCCCACTCCCCTGCCGTGCTGATAAACTGGGACAGGGGAGGCGGGGAGAGTACAGCAGCATCCATTGAGCCATCTTCATCTAAGTGACACCCTCCACTCCACGTGAGCCAGGCAGGGGGCCTGGTGTTGCTCTGGCCCGTGGGCCATTCACAGCTCGGCTCCCCTGCAATATATGCAGGCCCTGTAATAAACCTAAAACAAGCAATAAACACACTCCATTCAGTGAATGTAAACTAAGCAAATAACTCACTGACCACTGCTTTAAGCAACAAGTGTGCAGGAAACAAACACACATAACAACAAATACACCATAAGCATTAACAAAGAATGAGTAGAATACCACTCTGAGAAGCAAAAAAATGCAGACGAACACATACTAAATAATAAATATACTAAGCAACAAAGCCATTATGCAATACCTTAATCAAGAAAAGCATGCCACAAAACAAATATGCATCAACAAACACACAACTGGTAATACTCCATAGTCATCAACAAAGAAACCAAGCAATACACAGACATCACCACTTGTATACTGAGCAAGAAGTACACACTGAGCAACATACATGAACTGAGCAATAAACATTTGCACCAAACAGCAAGCAATAACAATTAGTAAAACACACAGAAAATAGCAACTCTCACAATGCATTAAATACGGGCTGAGAAAGAAATATACATTAAGGACTATATAATGACCATCAAAGACATACTAATCCACAAATCCAGACTAAGACAGAATATACACAGGTCAATAAACTCATAGAGCAAAAGGCTTGCAGAGCAATAAACTCATAGAGCAATAAGAATACCCAGCAGTGGCGGCATTTATATGCAATTCATCCAAGCATTGGCTATTGCACATACTACATTTAAAAAAAAATAATAATTTTTATCGCACCTAACTTTGCACACAGCTTTTCCCACTGAAACAAGGAATTGTATGCTGAAAGAATAGGGCTCAGTATCAAATTTACACTTATTGTTTCATAAACTATGTTTTAGCTCGCAGTAATCAATACGGGAATTTTAGACGAAAGAAGTGCAACAACCAAGATATACTTCACCAAGAATGTATTCCATATCATAAAGTGAACAGTAGATTGTTTACTGTATCAAACAAGGAGAGGAAGGGAAAGGGGGTTGATTCAACGGAACATGCGGAAAGAAGGGTGCTCTGGTGTGGCAGAGGTGAAACTGAATTTCAAATAGTGAGATAGAGGATATTTAAAAACATTTAGATGCTGGACTGATTAGAAAATCTCAGTCTTCTCTAGCCTGGCCACATAGAGACAATCAAGGTTCCTTTATATACAATTTACAAGTACATAAAAATGTATCTTCGAATGGCACGTTAGATTTGGGCTCGTGATCCAGGCTAATTATGTGGGCATAGACGTTGGGCTAAGAGGGTGATTCGGGGCCTCGGCTTAGCCGGTCTTCCTCAGGACTGTGTGGGGCAACCTGAGTAGGTATGATGGCCGTATCACACACCTACAGGGTAAGGAGGGAAGGGGGTCAAGGTGTTGCACGAAAACAATAGTTGATGATCAAGTCATTATAGATACTAGTTTACCCACAGGGTCTTGGGGGGCGTGGGTTCCTTACTGGTTAGTTAACCATAGTAGGCTTGTTCATCTGTAGACAGAAGCACTAATTAATAGTGGTCACTACATATGATGCAAGGAATTCATAAGTGATGGGGAGGCAACACTCTTACCCTTTAATGAAGGTGGCCCACTTGTTCGATTTCCGTGCATTAAATGCAGAAGCTGTGGAAATTGAAAAAGGGGGGAGGGTTAGGAATGTCATCTCCTTGTGGGGGGCTGCTGGCTTACTGGCATTTGGGAAATGGCAAGCATTCAGGGGTTCATTACCTTAAAGCTGGCAAAACCGGCGTCCGTGACCCGCACGGGTGTGCTGGAAACTAATGCAGCTGCCGCGAGGATGTTGCTTATGAAGTCCCGCTAGCGTGATCATCACGCTGGTGGCGCATGTGTTAGTAATGGAAGTAAGACTTTCCTTACATGGTGCAAGGGGGATATTCACATGTCAGCAAGGTTGAATCGACTAAGGCGGTCACAAGATGCTAGTTCTGACCATGGTCAAGAACAATAAGGTGACATGGATAAAAATATTAGCGAACAATTCATTTGTGAGCAAGGTGGCTCACGGCGCATTAACAGACAAGTATTCAGATGTAATAAATAAAATTAGCCAACATAATGAGTATATATAGAGTGACATGAATGGCTGAAGAGATCAATAAAATAATATATACAGTGGCATAGATACATTAGTTAGTTATGTGGACCAAGTGGCGACTCATAGTGGGGGGCAACAGTTGTTACTATGCTATGGCCCTTAGACCTTCATACATTTGGTGGCATGAGTTTGGCTCAAGCGCGCTTGCATTGTCCAATAGAATCTCTATTTTTTTTTTAACTCTTTTTATTATATAGAAAGAAAACAAACAATCAAGGCAAAAAGAGCATTACAGTACAGGCGCTTTTTTGGAGCGGGAAGGGAAGGGCAATAGCATCACAGTGCAAGTCAATCAACAAAAATCAGAGGGGGGGCATAATCGGGGGAAAAAGACTAAAGATTTTAAAACATATGAAGTAGAACAAATCATGGAACGTCAGGATCAGGGAGAATGTGAAACATCGGGGACATCAGAAAGGGGTGGCGTGCATATATCTCCTCTGTAGGAGTTCCATTGATTCCAAATTTTCCCCCATTTTTGAGGCCTACCTCGTGCCACATTCACCGTCTTCTCTCGAAACATACACCTATCCATATTTTCCTTCCACACCGAGACCGTCGGCGGGCGGGGAGCGCCCCACAACTGTGCAATGTCTCGTTTAGCAATCATGTTGGCCAGGGTTGCCCATCGCGTCTGAGCCACGTCATAGTCATTCGGTTCCCACACATTCAGCAGACACCGCCTAGCTTCCGGTTGAATTTCGACTCCCGTGATCTCTCTCATGACCGCATGCACTCTATTCCAAAATGCAGCAACTTCCGGACATTCCCAAATGATGTGAAGGAAAGTAGCAAGCTGACCACATCCACGGCTACATAACCCATCAACAGAATAACCCATTTGAATCGGTCGAGGGCCAGTAACACACACGGTGCAAGATCTTGAGTTGGACTAGTCGAAGACGGGCCGGTATCGCGACCTCCTTGGGTGAGGAAATCGGGGATTGCCAGTCCTCATCATCTAATAGTAAACCGTCTCTAATCCAAACCTCCCTTAAGTGCGTTAACAGGTCAGACCGATCATTAATGAATTTCTTATAAATCAAAGAAATTGTGCTATCGGGCACATATCCGTCAAGTATCCGATCCTCCAACGGGGAAGATTCCGGAATAACGGTCCCAATGGGGAAAACAGAGCTCAACGCGTGACGAACCTGTAAATAGCGAAAAAATTCCCGATCACTCAATTCATATTCCGCCTTCAAGACCTCAAAAGTCTTAATCCTATCCTTCACCCAGAGATCGCCCACTCTACTGATACCAATCCTATCCCATTTCCCAAAGCCTTTCGTCCTCCATAAACTTCCCAGCTTGCAAGAATCGTACAAGGGGGTCCCTCTTGTCAGTCTCCCGGTCCACCCCATTGCCGCATTCACACAATTCCACACCTGCACGGCGATCTTGGTAGGACCAGTAAGCGTCCGAATTGCAGACCTAGCGTATAGCGCCCTATTATAGTTCCCTCCCGGTAAAAGCCACTTATCCATCTCAAATGCAGGATCTAAACCGGGACCATACATACTATGATTGATTGCACTCAATTGAGAGGCCCAGTAGTAACGCCTGATATCGGGAAGAGCAATACCGCCGTCATACCAGGGAAGAGTTTGTTTAGGGAGGGTGATACGGGAACGCCCATCCCAAATCAGCTGTCTTTGTAGACTCTCCACTTCCCGGAAGTATTTTGCCGGAATTTCCTCAAACGTATTCTGGAGCGTGTATAAAAACCGCGGTAGAGACATCATCTTGAAAAGGGTTGCTCGCCCGAGGGGGGACAGAGGAAGGCCGCGCCAGCCCACCACGTCAGAACGCAACCATTGTAGCGGAGGGAGTAAATTACATTCATATCTGGCTACGGGGTCCAAAGTGATAAAAATTCCCAAATATTTGAAACCCTCTTGTGTAACCTGTATTGGACAACCACGCGGCAATGCAGGGGCCCCACCCGCGAGTACATATATACAAGACTTGGACCAGTTGATCACGAGGCCAGAATTGCGTCCGAATGAAATCAACACATCAAACAGCATGTTTAACGACTTTTTTGGCGAAGTGAGGTACAACAGAATATCGTCCTCATGGAGCGATATGCGATCTTCAAACTCAGGGGTCCACTGTATACCTCTCATCGATGATTCCCAGTGCAACCATGCAGCCAGAGGCTCCAGGGCGAGTGCAAAGAGGAGTGGAGACAACGGACAGCCTTGCCGAGTACCCCTTCCCAGAGCGAAGGGACTGAATACCCGACCATTGACCACTACCTGAGCCAACGGAGCCTCATAGAGAAGTTTCACCCAGCTAATAAAGCCAGGACCAAAGCCGAATTTCGCCAGAGCGGCCCACAAATACGACCATTCCAGAGTGTCAAAAGCCATAGTGTCGTCAAGAGAGACCAAGATGGCCGACTCCAGAAGATATGGGGCTCTCGTGAGAGCGCCGTGTAGGCGTCTCAAATTCAGTGCTGTATTACGGCGGATGAATCCGGACTGGTCCGGATGAATCAAGTCAATAATCACATTGATAAGACGGTTAGCTAATATCTTAGCAAGGATCTTTGGCTCCGCATTAAGAAGCGAAATGGGTCTGTAGGACGTACAACAAGCCCTTGGCTTTCCCTCTTTGTGAATCACTACTATCGATGCAAGACGCTGATCATAAGGAAGGGAGCCAGTATCTCTCGATTCCATGAACATACCGCGGAGATATGGTGCAATCCTGTCTGGACGCAACTTGTATAACTCAATAGGGAGACCATTGGGACCCATAGCCTTCCCCGAACAAAGAGAACGTATAGCAGTAGCTATCTCATCCACTGAAAGTGGCGCTTCCAACAGCTCCCTGTCTGAGTCCGATAGGCACGGCAGTGAAATATCTCAACAACTGGTGAGTCTTCTTCGGGTCTAACAGAAACTGGAGAATAACCCTCACGAAAATGATCAGCGAAACATTCAACTATCTCAAGCGGGTCAGTCACACGCATTCCATCTGGCCTCTCAATCACAGGAACCACACGACTCGCTCTCTCTTTTCTGTCCAACCAGGCGATCAACTTCCCAGCCTTGTCCCCCACATCATACAGCCGCCCCTGTCGCTCCCTACTCATGGGTTTAGTGGCATCAGTCACCAAGGCCCTATAATCAGACTGTTTGAGACCGAGGACATGAA
This sequence comes from Lissotriton helveticus, assembly GCF_964261635.1. Lineage (NCBI taxonomy): Eukaryota > Metazoa > Chordata > Amphibia > Caudata > Salamandridae > Lissotriton > Lissotriton helveticus. The sequence goes on along the minus strand of NC_136063.1, from coordinate 658,372,984 downwards.
GTTTGTCTCGGGTGACCCCCAACTCCAACTCTCCTTCCAGTTCAGTATTATCAGCCTCAAGTCGGACCACCGCCTCATTCCTGCTCTTTTTAGCACCAGCAATCAATGATAAGGCATGTCCACGAAGGACCGTATTAAACGCTTCCCATAATGAGACAGAAGAAGACACCGATCCCTCATTCTCAAGAAAGTAGTGATCAAGGGACTTGACAAGTTCAGCACGGATCTTAGGGTTCTGAAGATACCAGGGGTTAATCGGAGCCACTCGACCCCCAGTGCCCGGATTAATGTCCATATGAAGCCATACAGGAGAGTGATCCGAAATCCCCCTAGCTAAGTGTCTGCTCTCCTTTATCAATGAGGCCTGTGCTGCCGGCATCAAAACATAGTCCAACCTGGACAGGCTACCATGGGCACCCGAGTGGAAGGTAAACTGTGTCCGACCAGGGTGCATCACCCTCCAACAGTCAATCAAGCCCAGAGTTTCCAGGAATCCACTCAACCATGATTGCGACCTTGCGACCTTGCGAGATCTCGGGGGGTGGGGGGGCGGTGGCGGTCCTCCACCCCAGAAACAACAGAATTGAAGTCTCCGCCCACAATCCGCATACAGTCAGGAAGTCCCAGAACCACCCTCCCTAAATCAGAAAAGGTCGAGGACTGCAAACCAGGGGGGACGTAGACAGAAAGCAGTGTGATGGTCTTCCCCTCCCACCTACCAGTGAGGGCAGCGTAACGCCCTCTATCATCACACATTACATTGTCAACCTCCAGGGGGAGGAAGTTCCGAACAAGAATACCCACCCCCCTGGAACCGGAGGTGAAACCAGCATGGGCATCAAGGTGGTATCCCCGCCTATTCATAGCATGACAAGTGTTCCCAATCAGATGTGTTTCCTGCAATAACACTACATCAGGGTAAAAACGTTTCAAGTATTCCAACACAACACCCCGTTTTATCCTGTCCCCCAATCCATTAACATTCCAACATAGAAGTCTCAACCCTCTACCCCCCATACTCGAAATGGTAGCAGAGCCCTCACAACCCGCAGCGCAGCATCCAAATCAAATAGTAAATCAATACGTTGCCTTGAAAAAGAACCAAAAACACACCCCAAACACTTCCCCCCCTCCCCCCACAATCCCAGGAAGCGAACACCCCCCACCCTGCACCCCTGCATTAGACTCAAAAGCCACCCCAACTTGCAGTGCGCCTGTCGCCCTAACATAGAACTAATCTACAAGAAGAAACCCAGAGGAGGAAAGAGTCCTACCCCCCCCGCCACCTCAGGGTACACACAGAAGTCTTAGAAATGCGGGAGACGTCTAACCACAGTGACATATCATAAACAGTGTCAGTAACTCGGGAGGTACAGCTCATTCCTGGTCAGGTTGGCCATCCTCAGCGCCGCCGGAATGGTCCATGCGATCTCGTCGCTCAGGCAAGGAATCCAGCCAGTCACTCGATCAAAGAAAAATGTCCGGTCCTCATATTCAATCCGTAGTCGGGTCGGGAAAAGCATCGCATATTTCAGTCCCATGTCCCTCAGTCTCCGCTTCACTCCTTGGAACTCCATCCTCTGTTTCTGAACAGATTGTGTGAAGTCCGGGTAGAAGCTCACAGTGGTATTCTCAAACTTCACCGGGCCACCCGTTCGCGATGCCTGCAGGATAGCGTCTCTATCCCTGAAATAGAAGATTCTAGCAATAATTGGGCGTGGTGGAGCACCGGTTTTAGGCTGACCACCCGGAACTCTATGCACACGTTCCACGGCAAAAATTTGCTGAGGCCTTTAGGAGCAAGATGCGTGAGGATGAGGTCCTTAACAAGGAGATCGGTGGAAGGGATCACTGACAGAATATCGACAGTCAAAATATCGACAGTCAAAATATCGAGGTAAAAATATAGAATGCCAGAATATCGACCTCCTATCTACAAACAGGTAAGTACAAAAATATCGACTCCAAAATATCGATAGGAAAAAATATAGACAGTCAAAATATTGATTTTTTTAAAATATCTTACAAGTAATTTTAAGTACTATAATAATAAATATAACTATTTTAAACATACTTAAAATACTTAAATAAAACGAATAAATAATTATTGTAACTTAAAAAAAATGTAAAACATATTTATATATATATTTATATATATATATATACATATTATTAACAAAACATATACAATATTTTTTCCGTAAGATAGCAAGAGGTTTAAATTTACTATTCCAACTCCAGTGAGTGCAACAGTAGGGAAAGCGTTGGATAGCGCAGGGGTAAAAATTACTATTCCCACTCCAGCGAGTGCAATAGTAGGGAAAGCGTTGGATAGCGTAGGGGTAAAAATTACTATTCCCACTCCAGCGAGTGCAACAGTAGGGAAAGCGTTGGATAGCGTAGGGGTAAAAATTACTATTCCCACTCCAGAGAGTGCAACAGTAGGGAAAGCATTGGATGGCGTAGGGGTAAAAATAACTATTCCAACTCCAGCAAGTGCAACAGTAGGGAAAGCGTTGGATAGCGTAGGGGTAAAAATTACTATTCCCACTCCAGAGAGTGCAACAGTAGGGAAAGCGTTGGATAGAGTAGGGATAAAAATTACTATTCCCATTCCAGAGAGTGCAACAGTAGGGAAGACGTTGGATAGCGTAGGGGTAAAAATTACTATTCCCACTCCAGTAAGTGCAACAGTAGGGAAAGCGTTGGATAGCGTAGGGGTAAATATTACTATTCCCACTCCAGAGAGTGCAACAGTAGGGAAAGCGTTGGATAGCGTAGGGGTGAAAATTACTATTCCCACTCCAGACAGTGCAACAGTAGGGAAAGCTTTGGATGGCGTAGGGGTAAAAATTACTATTCCAACTCCAGCGAGTGCAACAGTAGGGAAAGAGTTGAATAGCGTAGGAGTAAAAATTACTATTCCCACTCCAAAGAGTGCAACAGTAGGGAAAGCGTTGGATAGCGTAAGGGTAAAAATTACTATTCCAACTCCAGCGAGTGCAACAGTAGGGAAAGCGTTGGATAGCGTAGGGGAAAAAATTACTATTCCCACTCCAGAGAGTGCAATAGCAGGGAAAGCATTGGATAGCGTAGGGGTTAAAATTACTATTCCCACTCCAGAGAGTGCAACTGTAGGGAAGACGTTGGATAGCGTAGGGGTAAAAATTACTATTCCAACTCCAGCGAGTGCAACAGTAGGGAAAGCGTTGGATAGCGTAGGGTAAAAAATTACTATTCCCACTTCAGCGTGTGCAACAGTAGGGAAAGCGTTGGATAGCGTAGGGGTAAAAATTACTATTCCCACTCCAGAGAGTGCAACAGTAGAGAAAGCGTTGGATGGCGTAGGGGTAAAAATAACTATTCCAACTCCAGCGAGTGCAACAGTAGGGAAAGCATTGGATAGGTTAGGGGTAAAAATTACTATTCCCACTCCAGAGAGTGCAACAGTAGGGAAATCGTTGGATAGCGTAGGGATACAAATTACTATTCCCACTCCAGAGAGTGCAACAGTAGGGTAGACGTTGGATAGCGTAGGGGTAAAAATTACTATTCCCACTCCAGAGAGTGCAACAGTAAGGAAAGCGTTGGATAGCATAGGGGTAAATTTTAATATCCCCACTCTAGTAAAAATAAATTAATCTAAGTCACATAATTATAAATTAATCAAATAATACATTTTAATTACCAATTAAGAATTAATTATTACCAATTAAAAATGAATTAACAATTTATTTAAAATAAATACCAATTAATTAATCATGCTTAGTTAATTATATTAAATTACTTCCCACCCTATTCCCCTATAAACCCACAACCCGCTACTACAAATAAAATAATATTATTCACATAATAACATTTTTAATAATTGAATAATTAATAATTATCAATTAACAATTAATTAATTGCCAATTAAAAATTCATTGACAATACATTCAAAATAAATACCAATCAATTAATTAACATATTTAATTAATTAAAATTAAATTACTACCCACCCTATTCCCCTATAAACCCACAACCCACTACAGAAAATAAAATAATATTATTCACATAATTATCAATTAAACAATTAATTAAAATTAATTATCAATTAAGAATTAATTATTCATCAAATAAAAATTAATTAACAATTCATTCAAAATAAATACCAATTAATTAACATATTTAAATAATTATAATTAAATTACTTTCCACCCTATTCACCTATAAACCCACAACCCGCTACAGAAAATAAATTACTAAAATTAAAATATTTATCAATTAATCAAATAAAATTAATTACCAATTATATTTTAATAATTACCAATTAATAATTAATTAACAATTAATTCTAAATAAATAACAAAAAAGTAAAATAACATATTTAATTAATTATAATTAAATTACTTCCCACCCTATTCCCCTATAAACCCACAACCCGCTTCAGAATTATATTACACAAAAAGAAAAATTAATATTAACTTACCTAAAATTCGATATTTTTGTTGTCTATATTATGTCTAGTCGATATTATGTCCATTCTATATTTTTTACTCGATATTATGTCTAGTCGATATTAAAAACTCAATATTTTGACTCTATACCCCTTGGAAGAGGAAGTGGAATTTTCCGGAACACCAATGATGCGCACGTTATTGCGTCGTGCCCGGCTTTCAAAATCCTCAAGTCGATGATGAAAGAGGTCATTAGAGGTCCGGAGATTACGCACCTCCGTTTGGAGGTCAGCGACATCCGTAGTGAGGCTGGAAGTCTTTAAGTCCAAAGATTTTACCTTTTCGTTGGTCTTTGATAAATCCATTCTGATAATATTGACGTCGATGGCCACTGTGTCTAGCTTGAGGCCGATGGCCTCATACTGTTGGTCCATAGAAGTCTTCATACCAGTGATGGCGCCCATGACGTCTTGCAATGTAAGATCAGCCAACATGGCGGGGTCTTCGGTCACTTCACCCTGATTCCTATTTGCCCCTACGGGTGACACCTTAGGCTGGGTGTAGCGGTCCATGATGTTCGTTTGAACGGAACCACCTCGGAGAGGGGTTCTGGTCTTGCGTTTCTCGCTGTCGGGTTTGCCCGCCATGTCAGGCGGCAAGCCCCCAGGAAGCGCCCTGGACCTGGTGAAAATGATTTGTGCATTTTCCACCAATATTACCGATAGCAAGCTAGCGAGCACACGGCGTAGACCACAGACACGCCACCTCAGGCTCACAGTGAAAATCCAGGGTCCGGGCGCAATAACAGGCTATTGCGACAGGATAGAGATGCGAGAGGGTGAAGATCCAAAAACGAAACTGAAAGTGAACTCGGGGCAGCAACCAAGACTCCGCCGCCGTTGTTGTTGAATTACAGCCTGGGCACTCAGACCACCCGAGGCCCGGAGGTGTCCATGTGGCAGGCCTCAAAAGTTCAGAGTATCATAAGTTTAGTTCCCGGAGTCCAAATCGATTTCTGAAAACAGCTCGTATGTCAGCTGGGTTGCGTCTTCAACAGCCCGTTGATGTTGGCAGAATAATATTCAGGATAAATGCGGGAGGTGGCGAGGGTCTCGGGAGCCCTGGACTCACGCGGCCATCTTGGATGCACGCGTAGCTCCTCCCTCTAGAATCTCTATTTTAATCAATTGATCATAACCAATACATGATTACATGGGATATTAGTACAAAATTCCAAAAACATATTGGACAAAAATCCAACATTGTAGGTGTACTGTGTGAGAGAAAATCGAAAGTGGAGATGAATAAATTGCAGCATGTATACTGCATAGCACACATTGAAGAACCTTGTGTTGATAGCGCATTTTGGCTGAGCCTGTCCTATCATGTAGTAAATGGGCAAGTTGAATAGAGGTATTAGCCATTATTAAGTACTACCACCTGTCTACTCATTTCCTCGTACTCGTTGAGGCCCTGTGCTATTGTGTCAAGTAAATGTATCCACCTACATTCACATGTACTCAGTATGTTCGTGAAATCTCCTCCTCTGGGGTTCGGTTTGACCTTCTCTACGATCCACCATTTTAGGCTCTCTGGCTTATGTTCAAAAGTGGTGAAGTGGTCAACTAAAGGTGCGCCCTGTACTTGGCATCGTATGCGGCTCAGTGTTGTAAAATGCGGCATTTAACTTTTTAAGTGGTCTGATCTATGCACATAAATCCACAGGGGCAAGTAATCGCATAGATAACCCCAGTAGTGTTGCAGTTGCTATGATCCTGCAGTGTGTGTATTTGAACTTTATGGGTGAATTGTGTGAACTCTTATGTCATTGGGCAAGCTTTACATTGGCCACATTTGCGATGACCCTTTATGGGTGAGATCCCCCATAGTGTGATTTGGCAAGGGGTACAAAGAATGGGTAACAGTGATTTCACGGCGTGGTCCCGCACATTCTTGGCTTTTTTTAGGGTGTGTAGAGGCGGCTGCATGTTCCCTAGTTCATCTTAAATCAAATGCCAATGTTGATTAATGATCTTTTTTTATTGCATTGCTTTTGGTGGAAAAAGTAGTGGCACATACTATGCGTTCCTCATTTACATTGTTCCTTTGTCTTGGTACGAAGATGAACGCTCTGTGATTATGCCACGCATGTTTGCGTGCTTGACATAACGAGTTTAAAAGGATAGCCTCTCTCAATCATTCTGGACATTAGGCCTGTTGATTATTTAAAGTAGTCCTCCTTCCTCGAGCAATTCCGACATAACCTCAGGAATTGCCCAAAGGGTAGGTTGTCCCTGAGATTGCGAGGGTGGTGACTTGAGCAGCGTATTAGTATGTTCTGTCCACTGCTCTTTCTATAGAGGCTGGTATATAGTTTGTCAAATTCTGCTTTGATCGTGATGTCTAAAAAGTTGATGGACAACCTGCCAAATTCAAGTGTGAATTGGATGTCATTAGAGCATGTATTGAGCCAGGTGTGGAAGGAATTAAGTTGTTCCTCGCTACCGTTCCAAATAATGAGCACATCATCTATGTAGTGGCGCCACAGTTCTACACATTCATTGTAGGGGTTTTGCTCATCAAGGACATACTTTTGTTCATGTTCGTCCATGTAAATGATTGCCAGATTGGGGGCAAAGCTTGCCCCCATAGCCACGCCCTTCATTTGTAGATAGTGTTAGTCCTGAAAGTAAAAGTATTTTCTGGTCATAGCAATCTTCAGAAGTTCAATATCGAATTCTGTGGGGACCTTGTGCGGGGCAGGTTGTTTATTCAATGCTGATTCTATACACATGAGTGCATAGAGCTTTACGCATTAGTGTTAAACATTAGTTAACACAAGCCTAATATATCCAGCCCAATACATGCTAAATTCCAACTTGAGTAGTGAGATATATCACATATCATATACCTTTAAATGGGTCGCCTGACGTGAGGGGCCACACAAAGTGGGTAAAATGCCCCACACCGCAAATGAGGTCTTGACCACAATACGTCTCAACCTGTAAATACAGTGAACCAAAAACGTCTCAACGTTGAGTCTAATGCTCAGCGTTGATAAACACAAAGCATCAGCGATATTTTCAAACATTAATTCACACAAGCACACAACGTCGCACTATATATAGTGAAGGTATGACGTTACCTAGCCTGCACCCAACCACAGAAGACTATTGAGTGTCTCACAATCAATGGCTGCTTTGCATGCGAAGGGAGGAATACTATGTTTTGCCCAATATTTAAAATTTCAACAGGCATAAGTCAAGCTGCCTGCAAATAAAACGATTCCTCAAACAATTCACTTACCTAGTAAGCTCGCTCGGAGAAGCGTGATAACCCTCCCAAAAGTATTGGACGCCGAAACAGTAGTACCGAGAACGCCGATTTTAAATACGCCCCTCACTCTTCCCATCAAGCCGAAACGGTAATAAACACAAAGAAGGGCGCATTGGAGAGGAGACGCTCTCTACACAGTGGCGGCCATCTTAACCTTTTCCAATGGTATCGCAAAGACTTGCATTGCAGGTAGAAGTTAACTAACCTTCAGAGAATGATGATTGTAGAGTTGTATCAGTCATACCAAAAAGTAAGGTTGTCAAAAAAATACGATCGTACTCAATTGTAGTTGTATATTAAACGCAATCATTATGATAGCTAAGCAGTTGCAACGCTACCATTATGTTACATAAGGTGGCGAGAGACCAACTTGTAATGAACTCTGAAACGCTAAATTCAAGGAACTGTTATTACAGTCCCCTGTATTTATCATACTCAATTGCAGTTGTATATTAAACGCAATCCTTTTGATAGCTAAGCAGTTGCAACGCTACCATTATGTCACATAAGGTGGTGCGAGACCATCTTCTCATTAACCCTGAAACACTAAATACAAGGAACTGTTATTACAGTCCCCTGTATGTGTGTTTGTGAGGTAAAATACAACCAGACCTATACACAATGTCACAAATGGTCTCGTTTTGGTGTAGAAACCTAAGGACCCAAATCATAATTGGTGCCTAAACGGCACACGACGCACCATTGTTTATACTCAGATATGTGCAATTTCCAGATCGATGAGTCGGAGTGATAATTCAAGAGATAGTAGACAAGAGTACAAGGTGTGAGTGAGAGAGTGCACAGGGTAGTCACATGGAGTTTGTATTTTTTTTTGTACAGTAAGCGACTCAGTCAATTGATCCTGAGAACATGTTGAATACTGCCATTCAGTCTTAACTTCCTTTGTCTTGGTACACGACCACTTGCTGCAACAAACATCAAATCTCAGCTATACACCCATATTTGAAGGGGACACCCAGCCGCCATAGTACCTCATAGCTTGGAACGTAGTATTATTTATTTATGTATTTATTTATTTTTGTACTTTATTGTTTGATTATTTAAAATTTTCCTCTATTTGATATGCAATGATATTATGGAAGGCATTAAGAGATATCATTGTGTAGTCAATCCTTGACCTTGACTTGTTCTTAAAATATGTATACGCTGGAGGTGAATCTTCTTTACATCGACTATTTAGTATGCGCAGGCCCATCGCTTCCATGTCTTTGACAAAAGATATTGCAATTGTATTACTAAAAGGCAAGGTTTCTTTTCCTAAATCCTGTTGTGGGATAGACCATTGATAATCCTGTGTTTGACAGGTGTCACCCCTTGTGAAGGATGGCATTAGATTAAGGTTAGAGTCCCCAGACATAACATACTCCGCTAGAGGGTCTGACAGCATTAAAGAAAGTAGTATTATTGGTTTTCAGTCCCTTAGGAATACATGTAACTCCCGATCTGTATTAAGCCCCCTGTCCACTGCCCTACGTTTTATCAACCACTTGGCTTCTGCTCTTCGGAGTTCAGCCGTTCTGTCACCACCACATGGATTTGACTCAACAGTAGAGATTCCATGAAATTTGATACCTAGGATTTCCATCTCTGCATGTGTAGAGTTGTAGTGTACTGCAAACGGGTAATTGGTGTTATTATTTCTGATCGCTCTCACATGTTCTTGATCCTCTCCTTGAGAGGTCGGATCATGCTTCCTACGTAGATTTGATTGCAATGACAGATAATGCAATACACAACATACTTTGAGTTACAATTAATGAAATCATGTATATGGTCTGTTTGTTTGGTATTGTAACAGAAGGTTTTTTTCTTGTCTTCAGCGAATTGACAAACATTGCATTTGGTACACTTCCGGTTTGCTCAGTAGCCAGGTGGTGGAATTCAAAGTACTGACCCTGTGGCGTTTGACGGGCTGATCAAGTTGCGTAAAGTTGTCCCTCTCTTATAGATAACACGTGGCTTGTTGGTGGTATAGCCATCCAAATCATGGTCAAGTTTGCGCTGTCGGCCCACCAATACCTGATATGATGGGCCTGCCAGGGGGGGCTGTTAAGCTCTTATGAATTTTAGGCTATATATATTTAGATAAAACACGCTGAGCGTGGCACCTCAGGTGCATCTAATTAATTATGCACGCTTACAAGAGACCTTCGAGCGACGGGGAAGAAAGCTGCCAGCCCCTGATGAGAGGCAGAACGGCCTCGAAACGCGTAGGGCGAACAAAATGCGATCAAAAAGTTTGCAACCTGGAGGAAATGGGGAAGCTGTCGTGTGCCTCCCGAAAGATCGGACCTTTGTCTAAAAAAAAATATATATATATATATATATATATATATATATATATATTCACTGAAAAAACCATAGGTTTCACACCAGTTATAGTTACCAGGAAATTTTACTCGCATAAAACCATTGAAATTCTCACGTTATAGTTAGTTGGACTCACTATAACTTGCGCGCCTGCAATGCACTGCTGATGACGTCACATATTACATGACTCATGACATCACTGATGACACCATCCAGTGAATGTGTGTCTTTCTGAAAAATAAATATGTGTTATGTATGTACATGTAAATGTTGATGGAAGAATAAATGTTTAAATAAGGGTTTACATGGATGTTTTTTTTTTTTAAATTGATTGGTTAAGTGGCTTATTAAGTGTATCTTAGTGAATACATATATTAGTGAGTAATGTTTAAATATTTAAATATATGTATTATTGTTTCACTTTGTGTATAAGTGGCTGCATGGGTTGGTGAGTAGCTACATGTGTATGTATATGGGTTATTAGATGTTTTTCTTAGTATCAGTATGAGTGTTTGTATGGTTTGGTGGGGGTATTACTTAGCACATAGATGCATGAATGACTGACTCTCTCTTTGTATGTGTTTTGAAGACAGCAAATGTGCAGGACTATGGGTGGATGAGTGTGTATGTGTGTGTGTTAGTGAGCGAATGACTGTCTCACTAGTGTCTTTATCAGTATCTACATATGTTTTAATCTAGTATATGTGAATATTGATGTATATAAGTGAGTATATGTGAGAGTGAGGGATTGTAAGAGTTCCTGTTTAAATTAGTATGTGTTTCTATAAGTGATTGTTTAAGAGAGTAAGTATGTGTAAGTTTCCTTAGAAGTAAAGTGGTAGTGTGTGCATAGCTGTATATGCAAATAAATGGATGTTCAATAGTTTATTAGCATGTGTGAGTATGTGTGAGAGTATCTTTTGGATGACTGTCGGTGTGTAACAGGATGTATAGGTGTATCACTACATATGATGAGTGAGTGTATGTATGAGTGACTATATAGAACTGTTGGTGAATGAGTGGATGTGTATATAGATGGTGGAATTACTGAATTGGTTGTTGTAACTGGTATGGGTATCTCCATTTGTTTGTAAATTTTAGTTTCTATTTTTGAATATGTGTTTCAAGGGTTACATTACACTGAAAGGAGGTCTGCTACTCTGTCACAAGGATGGTGTCATCAGTGATGTCATGAGTGATGTCACTGGCCATGTCATGAGTGATGTAATATGTGACGTCATCCGCAGTGCATTGCAGGCGCGCAAGTTATAGTGAGTCCAACTAACTATAACGTGGGAATTTCAATGGTTTTATGCGAGTAAAATTTCCTGGTAACTATAACTGGTGTGAAACCTATGGTTTTTTCAGTGAATTTAATAGGTTTTTTAAATGCTAATTCCTAACTATAACTGGTGTGAAACCTATGGTTTTTTCAGTGAATTTCATAGGTTTTTTTAATAGCTAATTTCTATTTTATAATGAATCCTATATTGTATATTTATGTAATACTATTTTATATTTTTTGCCCTGGAGCGCTCCCGGTGTGCGTACCGGTGAGCGTGCCAGTAAGCGCAGTGGCGGCGCGCCCCGGTTCATCATCGTGAGGTATTGCGTAGCCGTGTGATGCGTCTTATGACGCACGGCGTAAGCGCATCTGGAAGCGCCCTAACGCATACGCGCTACGTAAGCGCCCCCGGGCGCGCAGCCGGGCGCGCCCCGGAGCGCGTAGCGTAAGCGTGTTGGGTCATGTGACCTGAAAATAACACTTTTCATTGGTTCAGGACAGTTTTGTTTTCCAAATGATGAAAGCCCCCACCTTTTTTCCCCATTCTCACTTTGTTCTTTGAGTGAGGAAGACCTGTTTACAGATCTATTTGTACCTATTTGTACTGAAAAATGGCTACAGTAGCAACAGCAGCAGGAGCATCTGCACCACCACCAAAAGGACCACCACAACACCACATTGGTGGTGAAGAAGAAGAGGAAGAGGAGGAGGAGGAGGAGGAGGAGGAGGAGGAGAGGAGAGGAGAGGAGAGGAGGACTTTCCTGCCTGAAGACAATCCCCCTTACAAGCTGAGAGAGCACATTCTGTGGGAGTTTTTTAAATTCCCAAGAGGCCACAAGAAAGTCAGTGCGGCAAAAGTAACTTGTCTGATCTGTGGCTGGGAACTTTCCAGGGGGAACCCTACAAAAAAATATTCTTTTGGTAATCACACCATGATTCGCCACATGCAACACAGGCATTCTAACAACTATTCTGCGGCAGAGGTGAGAGAACTGGCCAGAAACCATCCCCAATCTTCTTCCAGAACCTCAACAAGCAAAGAACCCACTCCATCGGGTCCTGAGACAAGGGAGATGATCCCAAACATCCAAACCAAGTTTGGTAGATACAAAATCGTTTGTATATTTTGTGGAAAAACAATTACCTATGGTGAGCAAAGTATTACACTCATCAACCTTGCTGGTGATAACCACAAGTGCCCAAAGAAACCTTAATTTTTTCCTGATTTTTTTTTGCTTCAGTTGAGCCGTTTACAATTCCCTGTTTTTTGTTTCTCCCCATAAAAAAATGAAAAAACAATATAAAACTGTTCAGAAAAGCCAAAAAAAGTAAAAAAAATTCAAAAAAACTATAAATTATTTTTTTTTAAAAGTTCTTTTTAGAACTACCTCCAAATTATAAAAAAAATGCTACATTTTTTGAAAACTCTGTCATTCTTTTTTCTCCATGGTACGCTCCCCGGTGCGCGTACCGGGCGCTCCCCCGGCGTAAATCGAAAAAAATAATAAATGTTTTTTTGCACCGCGGGCCTTTTTATGGCCCCCACATCAAACCTAGGGGGTCAAGGGGGTCTACCCTGCCCCCTTTTGGTCATTTCCCCCTTTGTTTTTGCCACCACTTGTGTCTCGATCCTACCGAGACACAAGATGGCGGCCGCTCCGTACTCTTTGGAATGTTGACAGACACCCGAGAGCCAATCAGCTTTCCACTCGCGTAGCGCTCTGGTACGCGCCCCGGTGCGCGTACCGGGGCGCGCTTATAGATATATATATTTTTTTGAACCTAAATTACTCAAAATCCACTGGAGCACATATCTTGAGACATAGCAAAGGCACATCGGGCTACCAATCCCTACAATTTTGCCAAGTTTGGTGGAAATCCATTCAGCCGTTCGGGCTAAAAGTGAGTCCCACCGCCCTATGGAAATGAACATTGGGAAAACACCTTTTGGGACCCCCCTTTTATCTCGGCCCCCGCTTGACGAATCCCCCCAAACTTTCAGGGAAGGAGCAGAGCGGAGCGGGCCATCTTCTTTGAGAAATTCGCGAAGATTCGTCCACCGGCGCCAAAGTTATTCCCAATAGAATGTTGCGGATTTCCTATGGAAACTAGGTCCACTTTAATGATGAAAGACAGCCTGCCAGCAGGGTCAATCAGGAAAGTAAAATGTCCAAGAGTGAAAACGCCAGACGCGTTTCAGGAAACATCCTTTCTTTAGTGGCGTATCGCGGCACAGGGATGCTGTAGGCGCTGCTGAAGAGCACTCAGTAATTAATCACCTGCTTCAAATGGGCGTGGCCTATTGCAAGGCCTGCTGGGCGATGTAGTGTTCTTCCAAATAATCCACAGTGGGCGCGCCTGCACACCTTCCTGAATCAAAGCCTTATTGAACTGCTAAAATCCATGATGGGACCTGCCCTGCTTTGTGCGCTGTCAAACCGGAACTTGGAGCTGGTCTCCCTGCACGATTCCAGCTCCCCTTCGTTTCATAGGCAAGCAGCACCACCATAGTGCCGCCTTGAACTCGTTGTTGCGAAGGGCTCATTCTCGCGACCGGGACGTGTGTACATTCATCAAATGAAGCAGGTGATTAATTACTGAGTGCTCTTCAGCAGCGCCTACAGCCTCCCTGTGCCGCGATACGCCACTGAAGAAAGGATGTTTCCTGAAACGCGTCTGGCGTTTTCACTCATGGACATTTTGCTTTCCTGATTGACCCTGCTGGCAGGCTGTCTTTCATCATTAAAGTGGACTGCACTGAAACCTTCGTGCTGCTTGCCTATGAAACGAAGGGGAGCTGGAATCGTGCAGGGAGACCAGCTCCAAGTTCCGGTTTGACAGCGCACAAAGCAGGGCAGGTCCCATCATGGATTTTAGCAGTTCAATAAGGCTTTGATTCAGGAAGGTGTGCAGGCGCGCCCACTGTGGATTATTTGGAAGAAAACTACATCGCCCAGCAGGCCTTGCAATAGGCCACGCCCATTTGAAGCAGGTGATTAATTACTGAGTGCTCTTCAGCAGCGCCTACAGCCTCCCTGTGCCGTGATACACCACTGAAGAAAGGATGTTTCCTGAAACGCGTCTGGCGTTTTCACTCATGGACATTTTGCTTTCCTGATTGACCCTGCTGGCAGGCTGTCTTTCATCATTAAAGTGGACTGCACTGAAACCTTCGTGTGGCTCATATTTCTCAAAGGGTGTTCTGCAAGATTTGGAGATATATATATATATATATATACGCTCCCTTGTTACACCAAAAAGAGACGAGTCACTCTTACAGCGGGTGCTTCGAACCGCGTTGGTGTCCGCGGTGATATATAACAGCTCCAAAATCCCAAGGAATACCCAGCCGGGTTTAGTCAGGACAAATAGCACTCACAAGCACGACAGTTGCTTTCAGCAGGGGGTAGGTTTATTTAGATAGACGCGTTTCTGGAGAAAAACTCCCTTCGTCAGTATTAAATACTGACGAAGGGAGTTTTTCTCCAGAAACGCGTCTATCTAAATAAACCTACCCCCTGCTGAAAGCAACTGTCGTGCTTGTGAGTGCTATTTGTCCTGACTAAACCCGGCTGGGTATTCCTTGGGATTTTGGAGCTGTTATATATATATATATATATATATATATATATATATATATATATATATATATATATATATATATATATATATATATATATATATATATATATACCGATCGTTGGTTGGGAATGAAAAGATATTTAAGTTCTGTGTCTGATAATAATCCTGCACTGTACCAATACCTTAGTACTCTATCGAGTCGCTGACTAACATCTGTAATTGGATTGTGTGCAATGTAGGTGTAGGAGTTTATATCTGAAAGTTGGCGGTCAATTTCTGCGATGTAATTGATATTGTCCATAAGGACAATATTGCCCCCCTTGTCCGCCTCCTTTATCACTAGATTCTTGTGATTAGAGAGGTGTTTGAGTGCTAGTCTTTCTTCCTTGGTGAGGTTGTCCTTATGTCCTAGATATGAGCCATGTACCTTATCTTCCAATTTATGTAAGTCACTAGTGACAGCCTTATAAAAGCAATCTATTAAAGTATCAGATGTCGTGATAGGTAGGAAGGTGGACTTTCTCCTTAACCCACTGTCAGTAACCACATTGCTTTCAATGTCAAGATTTTGCATAATCTCTTTTATGTTTGGTACATTTTCAAAACTATCGTCTAGCTATAATGAAGTTTGACAGCCTGTATTTCATTGATTGTTTGACCCCTTTAATTGACAGTATACAAAGGAATTGTACAGCGTTTTGTAGTTGCATCAAATAATTTTTTTAGTTTTAATCTACGTACAAATTTATATTTATTTATTTGGGTCATGTGACCTGAAAATAACTATTTTATTTATTTATTTATTTTATTACACTTATAATGCGCTCAGCTACCCGCAGTGGGTTTCCCGGCGCCAGGGATAGACTCAAGAAGAAAACTAGCACAGGGCTCGACAAATCATAAAAAATGCTCTAGACCTGCAGGTCTAGTAAACTACAAAATCTCCTCGACCTAACTTAAATTAACTTGACCTCAAACTCTGAAAACTGAGCAAATGTGACAAAAGAACAAGATTTAAAAGCATTTTTATTGTTCATTTACTTTGTGAGCAATAAAGATGCCTTTAAATCTTCCTATCTTGTCACATTTCCTCTGCTTTCAGAGGCAGAGGTCATGTGTCAAGTTTGTATTCCTACTCGCCAGAAAGGGCGAGTAGGACCTAAAAATAGCTCGTCCTTAATCAATCTCACTCGCAAATGCGAGCAGTCGAGTGAATTTGTCGAGCCCTGTAGCAGTATAGAGAACACATCCAGAGACTGACGATTGAGGCATTACTGCTGGAAGAGCCAAGTTTTAAGACCTTTGCGGAAACGGAGAAGATTACGCTCCAATTTCAAGGTCATTGGTAAAGCATTCCACATCTTGGGGCCCAGATGGGAGAAAGAACGACCTCCCATTTTGACCAACCTAAACCTGGGAACGGTGAAATCACCATGTCCAGAAGAGCGTAACTCACGGCCGGGTTTGTAAGCCTGGACAAGGCTCTGAAGGTATTTAGGGGCTGAGCCTTGTTTAATTTGAAAAAGATGACAAAGAGCTTTAAATTTAATCTGGTTTACAACTTTCAGCCAGTGGAGGTCGTGAAGTGCTTGTGAAGCAGAAACCCTTCTGGGAACTTTGCGGAGAAGACGTGCCGCAGCGTTCTGAATAACTTGGAGCTTCTAATAGTTTTCTGGTCGGCTCCAAGGTATAGAACGTTCCCGTAGTCCAAGCGCTTGTACAACGGTTCTCTGTGTTGATGGAGGTAACATCCAGAGGATCTTTTGAAGCCATTTTAGGATGACAAAACATGTTGAGGCCATCTTTACGGCCTGCTGTCTCATGGTGAGATTTTCATCAATGAGGAAACCAAGGTTTCGGACAACCGCCACGGGCAGCGGGGTAGGTCCCATCTTGACGGGCCAATGGTGAGGGCCCCAGAGGTCCTTCCCCTTCCCCAGTATCACCACCTCAGTTTTGTCATCGTTTAGCTTCAAGAGTTTTTTTTTCATCCAATCGGATACTCGGGTCAGTCCTATATTAAGTGCAGAAATGTCATTACTCGTTTTATTTGATAAAGAAAAGATGATTTGAGTGTCGTCAGCATAAGAATACAAACTAAGGCCAGCTTCTTCGATAAGTGTTGCAAGGGGTTTCACATAAACATTGAACAGGAGAGGACTAAGTATGGATCCCTGAGGGACTCCATGCGCTGAAGGACAAACTGTAGAAGAGGCAGAAGTAGAGAACACCTGAAAGGTGCGACCACTAAGGAAGGAAGCCAGCCAGGCCAGAGCCGATCCCTCGACTCCCAGGGAACGGAGGTTTTCAATAAGAATGGAGTGAGACACAGTGTCGAATGCCGCACTCAGATCTAATAAGATGAGGGCGCAAGTCTGACCCTGATCAACACTGTGTCGCAAACTCTCAGTGACCCCCAGGAGTGTGGTCTCGGTCGAATGGTGAGCTCTGAAACCTGATTGGGACGGATGGAGAAATCCCGAGTTCTCTACTAGGTGAGTAAGCTGCTCATTGATGTGCCTCTCCAGTATCTTAGAGAAGATAGGGAGCAGTGAGATGGGCCGGAAGTTGGAAAGATTGTGCAAATCAATGTGCAAATTGGCAAAATCAGGCTTAGACAACGGACAAAAACTCAGTCCCTTTTTCGAGACAGTTGTCTCAGTCAGTTAAGTCTATATGTGATAAATTAACAATTGAAATATCATTGTTAACAACATTGTTCACATTTACACTGACATCATCATTGTTTGTCACTCCATCATCTATTTTTTCAGTACACGTGACTCTGATCTTGTTACTCTTTGGCTCTGTTCTACCCCTGTTTTTCCTGCCCCCTCTCCTGATTCTTTTCCTCCTGTAAATTTCCGATTGAAGCCCGGTTTGTTCCCCTCGCTGTACCGTTCCAGCTCCAATAAAAAAGATGAACCAGAGATGGTGGTTTCAGGCGGTCTTGCAGTGACGGAGGATTCACTTCTCATGTCACTTGCATCGCTTACTAGACTTGAGATATCTGATTCGCTAGCAGAAGTAGCAGAAGAGATATTATCAGTTCTTTTGTCTTTTAGTGAAGCTGTTACCTTCCTAGGTTTTACCTCATTAATCCAACTCATCCCTCTTGAGTTTTCTGATCTTTTTATCTCTGAGATAGTTCTGATGTGAGCTAAGTACCTCTTTTAGGATTTTATAGTTTTTTTCCGTTTGATCTGTCACGGTGAGACGGGTGATTTCTTCTTCCACTGCTTCTATTTCTGTAAGTAACTTCGCTCTTTTGCGCTCGGCATGGTGAATGAGAATATCCATCATGCCTAGTGAAGATCCTGATATGAGGTTCTCCCACTCCCCCAATAAGTCAGGATCTAGATCCTCAAAAGTGGGGAAGATGATTACTCTTAATCCCCTTGGTATTTGTTTTATTTCTATGTATTTCTTCAATGTGGCGAGATCCCACCACCTGGACAAAACCAACTACCCAGTGGTCTCGACTGCACACAAAGTGTGCACCTAATAAGCACAATAGAAGAAGGGGTTTTAACAGCACACCTCTCGTTATAGTATTAATATCATATTGCACTCAATGTAGTTTCATTTAAAGCAGGACACAAAGACGATCACAATATGGTTGTATACAAAGGGATCCAAGAAATGCGATGCCCTTGATATTCTTTTATTCAAAAAACCTCTTTAAAAGTTCCCAGCACACAGCTTGCCACACAGCTTGCCGACACGTGTTTCATCTTACAAAGGCTTTTTCAAGGCTGGAAATGTTAAAAACGTATGCCAATCAATTACATGATACATAACACATACAAAATACAAAACATTATATACATATAAATTCCATTTATCTAATTACAAGATATTTGCAATCTACCATATGTATACACGCATATGGTACTCAACAACAGCTCCTTGTTGCAATAATACAAGTTTATCTTCTCTGTCATTAACAGTGGGAGAACTGTAGCGGAAGAATAAGAGAGATTTGTGTATAGTCTATAAAGGAAGAGCTATAGTGAAATATAGAAAAGATACTCCAGATTCTAAAAATGAAGAAAGAGGAGACCACGTTAGCAAGAAGACAAGAAACCAGATATAACCCCATACACCAATGTGTGTGAGGGTAAGATACCATTTTGAGGATTAACCTACCCGCAAAACTAAATCTCATACACGTCCAAGTTAGGAAATTCATTATGCGAAGTCAATCAAATGAGTGTATATTGGCACCACACGGTCTCAGGTGTTGAAACAATCTAAGATAGAGGCATATGAGGTCAAGATTATAGAATCATAATCATACTACCCAGGAAAGTTTAGATATAAAGACAATAATGATAAAAACAGATAAGTGTTCCAGATTAGAACGAACACAAAATATAAATAACAGGCAATTGGTGTAATGTACAGAATTCAGCATTCCAAAAGAATACACCTCAAGTATAACAAAGTACCAGGAATAATAACCTTCATTATATTATTATAGGGTGTTGGAGCACTTTCCTAATAGTGAGAGATGGCCAATACAACTGATATCAACAATGAGACTCAAGGGGCATGAACTAACTCCCCAGTCCCGTATCACAGACCAGGTAATACTGTGTATTGTTTGTGTCATAGGTTAAACAAATGCGTTGCTGTAGAAAAAGTACTCGCCAGTGTGGATTCTTTCTGTAATTTCAAAGTATCAACAACTAAAGTTCCACGTTTGGTACCACAATATAGTGTACCTGTAGGTGCAAATTGAGTAAAAAGAGGAATTTTGTATCAAAACAGTAATAGCATTTCACCCACGGTAGTTCAATGCATATCCACTCAATAAATAGTTAATAAATTATAGTGGCATACACCATAAGTTTCCCTGATGCGCGTAAATGAATTAAAGATAAATGCCAGATATAAATTGGCACCCACCAATTATACATCAGTGCTAGAACACCTAGAGCCAGACGATTCATAAAACGGGCAGCGTAACCATATTGTCGCTCACCTTATAATAAAATATAGAGGTCCGTGAACTAGTGTAACCTCCGTTGTCAGCTGGTACGATTAGTAGACTGTAGAGACCAGTGTGTGTTGAATTCCATTTGGGTGATATAGAGGTATTAATTTAACCTTGTACATGAGCCAGATATTGGGACCATTCAAAGAATGACTGATAAAAAGGAATCACCTATAATATGCCCTTGGATAGGTCGCCTAGTGCATGAAGCCACCCAAGGTAGGTATTATGCCCCACAGCACATGGAGGTCTTATCCATAGTACGTCTCAACCTGTTTGTACAATGGCATGAAGACATTACACAGCTTAATGCAATGTTCAGCGTTTATATACATAGAGCTTTACGCATTAGTGTTAAACATTAGTTAACACAAGCCTAATATATCCAGCCCAATACATGCTAAATTCCAACATGAGTAGTGAGATATATCACATATCATATACCTTTAAATGGGTCGCCTGACGTGAGGGGCCACACAAAGTGAGTAAAATGCCCCACACCGCAAATGAGGTCTTGACCACAATACGTCTCATCCTGTAAATGCAGTGAACTAAAAACGTCTCAACGTTGTGTCTAATGCTCAGCGTTGATAAACACAAAGCATCAGCGATATTTTCAAACATTAATTCACACAAGCGCACAACGTTGCACTATATATAGTGAAGGTATGACGTTACCTAGCCTGCACCCAACCACAGAAGACTATTGAGTGTCTCACAATCAATGGCTGCGTTGCATGTGAAGGGAGGAATACTATGTTTTGCCCAATATTTAAAATTTCAACAGGCATAAGCCAAGCTGCCTGCAAATAAAACGATCCCTCAAACAATTCACTTACCTAGTAAGCTCGCTCGGAGAAGCGTGATAACCCTCCCGAAAGCATTGGACGCCGAAACAGTAGTACCGAGAACGCCGATTTTAAATACGCCTCTCACTCTTCCGGTCAAGCAGAAACGGTAGTAAACACAAACAAGGGCGCATTGGAGAGGAGACGCTCTCAACACAGTGGCGGCCATCTTAACCTTTTCCAATAGTATCGCAAAGACTTGCATTGCAGGTAGAAGCTAACTAACCTTCAGAGAATGATGATTGTAGAGTAGTAGCAGTCATACCAAAAAGTAAGGTTGTCAAAAAATAAGATCGTACTCAATTGTAGTTGTATATTAAATGCAATCATTATGATAGCTAAGCAGTTGCAACGCTACCATTATGTTACATAAGGTGGCGAGAGATCAACTTGTTATGAACTCTGAAACACTAAATTCAAGGAACTGTTATTACAGTCCCGTGTATTTATCATACTCAATTGCAGTTGCATATTAAACGCAATCCTTTTGATTGCTAAGCAGTTGCAACGCTACCATTAGGTCACATAAGGCGGTGAGAGACCATCTTCTCATAAACCCTGAAACACTAAATACAAGGAACTGTTATTACAGTCCCCTGTATGTGTGTTTGTGAGGTAAAATATAACCAGACCTATACACAATGTGACAAATGGTCTCGTTTTGGTGTAGAAACCTAAGGACCCAAATCATAATTGGTGCCTAAACAGCACACGACGCACAATTGTTTATACCCAGATATGTGCAATTTCCAGATCAATGAGTCGGAGTGATAATTCAAGAGATAGTAGAGAAGAGTACAAGGTGTGAGTGAGATAGTGCACAGGGTAGTCACATGGAGATTGGATTATTTAAGTACAGTAAGCGACATTGAGTTAATTGATCCTGATACCATGTTGAATACTTCCATTCAGTCGTAACTTCCTTTGATTTGGTACATGACCACTTGCTGCAACAAACAACAAATCTCAGATATACACCTATACTTGAAGGGGACACCCAGCCGCCATAGTACCTCATAGCTTGGAACATAGTATTTTTGGTTTTCAGTCCCTTAGGAATACATGTAACTCCCGATCTGTATTAAGCCCCCTGTCCACTGCCCTAAGTTTTATCAACCACTTGGCTTCTGTTCAGCCATTCTGTCACCACCCCTTGGATTTGACTCAACAGTAGAGATTCCATGAAATTTGATACCTAGGATTTCCATCCCTGCATGTGTAGAGTTGTAGTGTACTGCAAACGGGTAATTGGTGTTATGATTTCTGATCGCTCTCACATGTTCTTGAATCCTCTCCTTGAGAGGTCGGATCGTGCTTCCTACGTAGATTTGATTGCATTGACAGATAATGCAATACACAAAATACTTTGGGTTACAATTAATGAAATCACGTATATGGTATGTTTGTTTGGGATTATAACAGAAGGTTTTATTCTTGTCTTCAGCGAATTGACAAACATTGCATTTGGTACACATCCGGTTTGCTCGGTAGCCAGGTGGTGGAATTCAAAGTAACCGACCCTGTGGCATTTGACGGGCTGATCACGTTGCGTAAAGTTGTCCCTCTCTTATAGATAACACGTGGCTTGTTGGTGGTATAGCCATCCAAATCATGGTCAAGTTTCAAAAGATGCCACTGATTTCTCAAAATGCCATATATCTGTGAGCTACTCGAGTTGTATTTGGTTATAAATGCAACCCTCTCATTGTCTGTTTTTTTTCTTTTTGTGTTTTCTTTTGAGCAATTCTGATCTCACTGTTTTATTGATCCTAGTATGCGCCTTATTCAGGAGGACCATGTTATATCCCCTCACCTGAAATCTGTTCTTAAGCAATTCTATTTCTTGTTGAAATTTGTCTTCAGTGCTACAGTTATGTCTGAGCCTAGTCATCTCTCCGAACGGGATGGCCCCGACTTGTGATTTGGGATGAGCACTACTCGCATGCAACACAGAGTTACATGCAGTATCCTTTCTGGAAAGTTTACACTCCAAATTACCATTTTCAATGAATAGTGATACGTCTAAGAAGTCGACACTCTCTTGACTATTTTTTGAAGTGAAGCTCTGATTGTATTGGTTTTTGTTGATATAATTAATGAATGTCTCAAGTTCCAAATTGTCACCTCCCCACACCATGAAAATATCATCAATAAATCTACACCAATAGATTATCCGATTGGTGAGTTCTGATGGGCACTCTCTCCAGATGTGATGCTCTTCAAAAAAGCCCATATAGATGTTTGCGAACGAGGGCGAAAATTTCGCCCCCATTGCAACGCTAGCATGTTGTTGATACCACGTGTTCTGGTGTTAAAAAAAAGTTATTGTCCAAACTGAATCGTGTGAGATCTAGAATCATCTGTGTATGTTCATAAAGGGTGGTATCTCTTTTCGAGAGAAAATAACTAAGTGCTGCCATACCGTTATGCAATTGGAATACAGGTGTAGAGTGCACAAACATCAAGGGTCACAAGAGTGAACTCATGGGACCAAGTAAGGTCCTCAAGTATATTGAGTAAATCTTTGGTATCTTCAATGAATGAAGGGAGGTTCCTAACTAGGCGTTGTAATGTGATATCAATGAATTCCGAAATTCGCGCTGTCGGCCCACCAATACCTGATATGATGGGCCTGCCAGGGGGGGCTGTTAAGCTCTTATGAATTTTAGGCAATATATATATATATATATATTTTTCACTGAAAAGACCATAGGTTTCACACCAGTTATAGTTAGGAATTAGCATTTAAAAAACCTATTAAATTCACTGAAAAAAACATAGGTTTGACACCAGTTATAGTTAGCTGGAAATTTTACTCGCATAAAACCATTGAAATTCCCACGTTATAGTTAGTTGGACTCACTATAACTTGCGCGCCTGCAATGCACTGCTGATGACGTCACATATTACATCACTCATGACATGGTCAGTGACATCACTCAGTGACATCACTCATGACATCGCTACGTAAGCGCCCCCGGGCGCGCAGCCGGGAGCGCAGCCGGGCACGCCCCGGGGCGCGTAGCGTAAGCGCGTCGGGTCATGTGACCTGAAAATAACACTTTTCATTGGTTCACAACAGTTTTGGTTTCCAAATGATGAAAGCCCGAGTCATGTGACCTGAAAATAACACTTTTCATTGGTTCAGGACAGTTTTGTTTTCCAAATGATGAAAGCCCCCACCTTTTTTTCCTCATTCTCACTTTGTACTTTGATTGAGGAAGACCTGTTTACAGATCTATTTGTACTGAAAAATGGCTACAGCAGGAACATCTGCACCACCACCACCACCACCACAAGGACCACCACAAATTCACAGTGGTGGAGATGAAGAAGAGGAGGAGGAGGAGGAGGAGGAGGAGGAGGAGGAGGAGAGGCAGCAGTTCCTGCCTGAACATACTACCCCCTATAAGCCAAAGGAGCATATTGTCTGGGAGTTTTTTAAAATCCCAAAGGACCAAAAGAAAGTTAATGCGCCAAAGGTTACTTGTCTGATCTGTGGCACTGAACTTTCCAGGGGGAACCCTGCCAAAAAATACTCTTTTGGCAACAACACCATGTTTCGCCACATGGAACGCCGGCATCCAAACAACTATGCTGCGGCAGAGGTCAGACAACTGACCAGAAACCTATCCCAATCTACTCCCAGCACCTCTCAAAGTAAACAACCCACTCCATCGGGTCCAGAGACAAGGGAGATGGTCCCAACAATCCAAACCAAGTTTGATGGATACAAAATGGTTTGTATATTTTGTGGAAAAACAATTACCTATGGTGAGCAAAGTATTACACTCATCAACCATGCTGGTGACAACCACAAGTGCCCAAAGAAACCTTAATTTTTTCCTGTGTTTTTTTTGCTCCAGTTGAGCCGTTTACAATTCCCGGTTTTTTGTTTGTCCCCATAAAAATATAAAATTCATCAAACCTAGGAGGTCAGGGGGGGGTCTACCCTGCCCCCTTTTGGTCATTTCCCCCTTTGTTTTTGCCACCTCTTGTGTCTCGATCCTACCGAGACACAAGATAGCGGCCGCTCTGGACTGTTTGGAATGTTGACAGACACCCGAGAGCCAATCAGCTTTCCGCTTGCGTACTCGCGTAGCCCCGGTGCGCGTACCGGGGCGCGCTTATAGATATATATATATTTTTTAACCTAAATTACTAAAAATCCACTTGAGAACATATCTTGAGACATAGCAAAGGCACATCGGGCTACCAGTCCCTACAATTTTGCCAAGTTTGGTGGAAATCCATTCAGCCGTTCGGGCTAAAAGTGAGTCCAACCGCCCTATGGAAATTAACATGGAGAAAACACGTTTTGGAACCCCCTTTTATCTCGGCCCCCGCTTCACGAATCCCCCCCAAACTTTCAGGGAAGGTGCAGAGCGGAGCGGGCCATCTAATTTGAGAAATTCGCGAAAATTCGTCCACCGGCGCCAAAGTTATTCCCAATAGAATGTTGCCGATTTCGATTGTTTTCCATGAGAAATCCGCAACATTCTATTGGGAATGGGTAGCTCTGCATAGAGTTGTTGTGTTGTGTGGGTGATATAAGTACCAGCATGTAGGTACCAATGCAGGGTTTTAAATTCAATGTAGATTGTCTCCTCTGTAGATAATTTGCATGTTGTTACAGAAGTTATTGTGGTATATGGAATCCATACCATAGTTTGTCAGGAAAGTAGAAACAACATGGAGGCAGGAGATGAAAAAGAGATGTCAAATACACATTGGAGATAATATAGTGGGAGAAAGGAAGTAACTATGAGCAAAATTACTATGTCACATAAAAAAGTTGCACAGTATACTATAAGTCTCACATTATATTATATTCATTTTGGTACTATTTCATGAATTAAATATAAAAAAGAATAATGTCTGGAACAATTTTTAATTATTAAATAAAAATTTATTGCTCTGATTTTTCAAAATTTAATAACACTTCCAACATTATATCGTGAGGAATGTCCTCATTTGGATTCCATGATTGCATTTCTTCCACACATTTAAGAAACTCTTGATCAAGAGACTGATCCAAAAAGTCTAAATCATCAATCTCTTCGTCTGGGATGTTCTCGAGATCAATTTCGAATGAAATATTAAATTTCTTTTGTTCTCCTTCCATTTTCTTGCTGTAAATTGCATAAAAAATAAATATATCAGTAGAGATAGGGCACTGTTAGGTTTAAGTTCAGACAGGTACTTCTGAGTTTTTAACAGTGAAGTTATCTTTGGGCAGTGTATGGTATCAGGCAAGAAGTAGAACTATTAAAAAGTGCATGTGATGAAGCCTAAGTAAAATCATATTTATACTAGAGAAGCCTAACTTAATCCATAAATATAATAGAGAAGCGTATCTCAAGCTATAACTATAACAGAGGGACAATAAATAACTATCAGAAAACGTTTTTACTAATTAATTTAAAGTGCTCCTTACAAATTAACAACTTACTTTTGAGAGAGGTGAAGAAGAAAAAATGTGAAAATCCTTTCAAGATGTACCTCAGGTAGTTGTAGTCAAAATGGCTGTGTTTCCCTCTTTTTTTATATATATTCATGTACATAACCAATCAAATGTCAGGAAATAATACTAGAAATTGAAAGTAACATTTTAATTGGTTGTAAATTCTAACACTTCAGATGTGTTTTTGTCATGTAATTTACCTCAGGATATTTAGACAGGGCTACAGGCCAAATGGCTCAATGGAATTCCATCAAATTCAGGGAAAATGGTAGGGACTGGTATGTAGTATGGCCTATTCTATATTTGGTGAACATCTCTACAGAGGTTTTTATGTAAATTAACTTTTTAATTTTTTTGAGAGCGCTTACCGGTGCTTACACCCACACATCCCCCACACACACACACACTCCACACTCCACACACATACCCCCCACACCCACACACCCCCCACACATATCTCACACACCCACACCTCCACCCACACCCAAACACCCCACACACTCCCACCCACACACACACACACGTTACACACCCACACCCATACCCCCACCTACTCCCACTGACACCCTATAAGTCACCCACACTGCCTTACTTACCTTTCTTTCCTGTTCTGTTTTACTCAGATTCTTTCAGTCACTCCTTCCTTTACTCTCTCTCTCTTTTCTCTCTGTCACTCCCCATGTCTTACCCTTATTCACTTTTACCCACCCTCTTTCACCCCTCTTTACTTACTCACTGCTGTTTTCTCACCCTCCCTCACCGTTGTTCATTTATTACGGTTCCGTCACTACCCCTCATTCCCCATTCTTTACTGTCCTTCCTTTTACTTTCAACACCCACTCACATTCTACCAGTACCTCTACTTTAGTCTTCTTTTTCTCTCTTCCCTTCTTTCGCTCCCTTATTCATTTTCCTTTTCTCACTTACACCCTATTACACCTTCTCTGTTTTTTACTATGTAATAAACAATCCCTCTGTGTTGCTCCCTCTAGCTCTTTTTCTCTTAAAATTACTCTCTCTGTGTCCTTCCCTCATGCTCACTCTTTCTTTATTTTTTTTTTTGGGTGCGCGCCCCGATGCACGTACCGGTACGCGTACCCTGCAGAAAAAAGATTGTCAGAGATTCTTTAAAAATATAGGTTTATTTTGATAAATTAAAGGTAATTCTAAAAAGAACTGTTTTTTTATTCTTTTTGTTGTTTTATATTTTTTAATGTTTTTATGAACATTTTTTACTTTTTTTGGCTTTTCTGAACAGTTTTATATATTTTTTTATTTTTTATGGGGAGAAACAAAAAACAGGGAATTGTAAATGGCTCAACTGGAGCAAAAAAAATCAGAAAAAATTAGGGTTTTTTCGGGCACTTATGGTTATCACCAGCACAGATGATAAGTTTTATACTTTGCTCACCATAGAAAAGTGTCTTTCCACAATATTTGCACCCGATTTTAAAATCGTTAAATTTTGGTTGCATGATAGGCATCGTCTCTCTTGCCTCTGAACCCGATGGAGTTGGTTCTTTGGATGTTGAGGGTCTGGATGTTGATGGGGGTAGCTTACTGCAGAGGTCCCTTACCTCTGCAGTAGAATAGTTGTTTGGGTGCAAACGCATCATGTGCCGAATCATGGTATGATTCCCGAAGGAATATTTTTTGTTAGGGTTCCCCCTGGACAGCTCAGCACCACAAATCAAACAAGTCACCTTCGCAGCGTTGACTTTTTTGAAACCCCTTGGGATTTTGTAGAACTCCCATACAAAGTGCTCTTTTGGTTTGTAGGGCTGATTATATTCAGGCAGGAAATGCCTTGTCTGTTCCTCCTCTTTATCATCCTCCTCCTCTTCTTCTTGACCACCAATGTGATCTTCTGGTGGTCTTTTTGATGGTGGTGGTGGGGCAGATGCTCCAGCTGCTGATATGACTGTAGCCATCTCTGTAAGGAAAAAGCAGGTCTTCCTCACTCAAATAATAAAGTGAAAATGAGGAAAAAAGGTGGGGGCTTTTATCATTTGGAAAACAAAAGTGTTCTTAACCAATGAAAAGTGTTATTTTCAAGTCACATGACCAGGACTTTCATCATTTGGAAACCAAAAGTGTTGTGAACCAATGAAAAGTTTTATTTTCAGGTCACATGACCCGACGCGCTTACGCTACGCGCCCCGGGGCGCGCCCCGAGGCGCGTTGCGTAAGCGCGTCAGGACGTTTTGCGATCGTATGCGCTCGCGTGCTCCCGGGTGCGCTTACGCTGTGCGTCATATGACGCATCACGCGGCTACGCGATACGTCACGATGTTGTTTTCGTTCGCGGGAATAGCGCTAACGGGATGCTCACCGGAACGCGCCCCGGGGCGTGCCGTAGGACTGCGTTTACCGGTGAGCGCATCGGTACGCGCCCCGAGAGCGATCCGGGGCAAAAAAAAAAAAAAAAAAATATTACATAATTTTACAATATAAAATTCGTTATAAAAAATATTACATTTCATACCTATAGAGATTTGCTATTAAAAAACCTATGAAATTCACTGAAAAAACCATAGGTTTCACACCAGTTATAGTTAGGAATTAGCATTTAAAAAGCCTATTAAATTCACTGAAAAAACCATAGGTTTCACACCAGTTATAGTTAGCTGGAAATTTTACTCGCATAAAACCATTGAAATTTCCACGTTATAGTTAGTTGGACTCACTATAACTTGCGTGTGCAATGCACTGCTGATGACGTCACATAATACATCACTCATGACATGGTCAGTGACATCACTCTTGACATCACTGATGACACCATCCTTGTGATACAGTGACAGACCTCCTTTCACTGTAATGTAACCCTTAAAACACATATTCAAAAATAGAAACTAACATTTTCAAAAAAATGGAGATACCCATACCAGTTACAACCAATTCAATAATTCCACCATCTATATACACATCCACTCATTCACCAACAGTTCCATATAATCACTCATACGTATACTCACTCATCATATGTAGTGATACACCTATACATCCTGTTACACACCGACAGTCATCCAAAAGATACTCTCACACATACTCACACATGCAAATAAACTATTGAACATCCATTTATTTGCATATACAGCTATACACACACTACCACCTTACTTCTAAGGAACCTTACACATACTTACTCTCTTAAACAATCACTTATAGAAACACATACTTATTTAAACAGGAACTCTTACAATCCCTTACTCTCACATATACTCACTTATATACATCAATATTCACATATACTACATTAAAACATATGTAGTTACTGATAAAGACACTAGTGAGACCGTCATTCAGTCAGTAACACACACATATACACAGTCATTCACCCATACAGTCCTGCACATATGCTGTCTTCAAAACACATACAAACAGAGAGTCACTCACTCATGCATCTATGTTCTAAGTAATACCCCCACCAAACATATAGACACTCATATTGATATAAAAAAATAACATCTAATAACCCATATACATACACATGTAGCTACTCACCAACCCATGCAGCCACTTATACACAAAGTGAAACACTAATCCTTATATTTAAATATTTAAACATTACTCACTAATATATGTATACACTAAGATACACTTAGTAAGCCAGTGAACCAATCAATTTTTTAAAAAAAATATCCATGCAAACCCTTATTTAAACATTTATTCTTCCATCAACTTTTACATATACATATATAACACATAATTATTTTTTAAAAATACACACATTCACTGGATGGTGTCATCAGTGATGTCATGAGTGATGTCACTGACCATGTCATGAGTGATGTAATATGTGACGTCATCAGCAGTGCATTGCACGCGCAAGTTATAGTGAGTCCAACTAACTATAACGTGGAAATTTCAATGGTTTTATGCGAGTAAAATTTCCAGCTAACTATAACTGGTGTGAAACCTATGGTTTTTTCAGCGAATTTAATAGGTTTTTTAAATGCTAATTCCTAACTATAACTGGTGTGAAACCTATGTTTTTTTCAGTGAATATATATATATATATATATATATATATAGCGCTCCAAAACTCCCAGGAAAATGACTCCAAAGGAAAGTAGTTGGTTTCTTCATTAAATATCTGTGGAAACCTCCCCTGCGTGTGCTACTTTCCTTTGGAGTCATTTTCCTGGGAGTTTTGGAGCGCTATTTAAAAAAACGGGTACACCCCCGTTCTCGTGTGCACCCACTCGTGCGTGCAATTGGTTGGTGTTTGGAAGCTATTATATATATATATATATATATATATATATATATATATATATATATGCAGATTGTTGGTTGGGAATGAAAAGATATTTAAGTTCTGTGTCTGATAATAATCCTGCACTGTACCAATACCTTAGTACTCTATCGAGTCGCTGATTAACATCTGTAATTGGATTGTGTGCAATGCAGGTGTAGGAGTTTATATCTGAAAGTTGGCGGTCAATTTCTGCGATGTAATTGATATTGTCCATAAGGACAATATTGCCTCCCTTGTCCGCCTCCTTTATACCTAGATTCTTGTGATTAGAGAGGTGTTTGAGTGGTAGTCTTTCTTCTTTGGTGAGGTTGTCCTTATGTCCTAGATATGAGCCATGTACCTTATCTTCTAATTTATGTAAGTAACTAGTGACAGCCTTGTAAAAGCAATCTATAAAAGTATCAGATGTCGTGATAGGTAGGAAGGTGGACTTTCTCCTTAACCCACTGTCAGTAAACACATTGCTTTCAATGTCAAGATTTTGCATAATCTCTTTTATGTTCGATACATTTTCGAGACGGTCGTCTAGCTGTAATGAAGTTTGACAGCCTGTATTTCATTGAATGTTTGACCCCTTTCATTGACAGTATACAAAGGAATTGTACAGAGTTTTTTATTTGCATCAAAGATTTTTTTTATTTTTAATATACGTACAAATTTATACAAATCAATGTGCAAATTGGCAAAATCAGGCTTAGACATCGGACAAAAACTCAGTCCCTTTTTCAAGACAGTTGTCTCAGTCAGTTAAGTCTATATGTGATAAAATAACAATTGAAATATCATTATTAACAACATTGTTCACATTTACACTGACATCATCGTTGTTTGTCACTCCATCATCTATTTTTTCAGTACACGTGACTCTGATCTTGTTACTCTTTGGCTCTGTTGTACCCCTGTTTTTCCTGCCCCCCCTCCTGATTAATTTCCTCATGTAAATTTCTGATTGAAGCCCGGTTTGTTCCCCTTGCGGTACCGTTCCAGCTCCAATAAAAAAGATGAACCAGAGATGCTGATTTAAGGCGGTCTTGCAGTGACGGAGGATTCACTTCTCAAGTCACTTGCATCGCTTACTAGACTTGAGATACCTGATTCGCTAGCAGAAGTGATATTATCAGTTCTTTTGTCTTTTAGTGAAGCTGTTTCCTTCCTAGGTTTTACCTCGTAAAAGCGTTTGGGAAAGGTGAATACTCTGCCATTTTTGTAATCCAACTCATCCCTCTTGAGTTTTCTGATCTGTTTATCTCTGAGATAGTTCTGATGTGAGCTAAGTACCTCTTTTAGGATTTTATAGTTTTTTTCTGTTTGATCTGTCACGTTGAGACGGGTGATTTCTTCTTCCACTGCTTCTATTTATGTAAAAAACTTCGCTCTTTTGCGCTCGGCATGGTGAATGAGAATATCCATCATGCCCAATGAAGATCCTGATATGAGGTTCTCCCACTCCCCCAATAAGTCAGGATCTAGATCCTCAAAAGTGGGGAAGATGATTACTCTTAATCCCCTTGGTATTTGTTTTATTTCTATTTATTTCTTCAATGTGGCGAGATCCCACCACCTGGACAATTCCGATTTACGGAGTCTCTCCAGTTTTCCAAAGTGTTGTTTGAGTCCCTGCGGCTTGTCATCTTTTACTGTAGTTGGTTTGGTCTGAATCCCTTTGTCTGAAAAAATGTCATTAAAAACTTTGTCTCTATCGTCTTCAAAGTTGGCCATGATTGTGAATATCACAATGCTTAAATAACTAGTCCAGTAAGTCTTCTCACCCAGACCACATGTACTGAAAAATTAGAGGGCTAAAGCACAGGGACTCACTTAAAAACTTATATCAGACAAACTTAGGTAGTAGTGTTCCCTAAAACAAGAGAAGGGTCCGCACATATAGCTAACAATCTTTGTAAACGTGTAGTATAAACAATATTTATCACAGGAAAGCAACTGGGTCCTCAATTTACCCTTCATACACCAACTACCCAGTGGTGTCGACTGCACACAAAGTGTGCACATAATAAGCACAATAGAAGAAGGGGTTTTAACAGCACACCTCTCGTTATAGTATTAATATCATATTGCACTCAATGTAGTTTCATTTAAAGAGGGACACAAAGACAATCACAATATGGTTGTATACAAAGGGATCCAATAAATGCGATGCTCTTGATATTCTTTTATTCAAAAAACTTCTTTAAAAGTTCCCAGCACACGGCTTGCCACACAGCTTGCCGACACGTGTTTCGTCTTACAAATACTTTTTCAAGGCTGGAACTGTTAAAAACGTATGCCAATCAATTACATGATACATAACACCTACAAAATACAAAACATTATATACATATAAATTCCATTTATCTAATTACAAGATATTTGCAATCAACCATATGTATACACGCATATGGGACTTAACAACAGCTCCTTGTTGCAAAAATACAAGTTTATTTTCTCTATCACTAACAGTGGGAGAACTGTAGCGGAAGAATAAGAGAGATTTGTGTATAGTCTATAAAGGAAGAGCTACAGTGAAATATAGAAAAGATACTCCAGATTCTAAAAGTGAAGAAAGAGGAGACCACGTTAGCAAGAAGACAAGAAACCAGATATAACCCCATACACCAATGTTTGTGAGGTAAGATACCATGTTGAGGATTAACCTACCCGCAAAAAAAATGTCATGCGCGTCCAAGTTAGGAAATTCATTATGCGAAGTCAATCAAATGAGTGTATATTGGCACCACATGGTCTCAGGTGTTGAAACAATCTAAGATAGAGGCATATGAGGTCAAGATTATAGAATCATAATCATACTATCCAGGAAAGTTCAGATATAAAGACAATAATGATAAAAACATATAAGTGTTCCAGATTAAAACGAACACAAAATATAAATAACAGGCAATTGGTGTAATGTACAGAATCCAGCATTCCAAAAGAATACACCTCAACTATAACAAAGTACCAGGAATAATAACCTTCATTATATTATTATAGTGTGTTGGAGCACTTTCCTAATAGTGAGAGATGGCCAATACAACTGATATCAACATGGAGACTTAAGGGGCATAAACTAACACCCCAGTCCCATATCACAGACCAGGTAATACTGTGTATTGTTTGTGTCATAGGTTAAACAAACGCGTTGCTGTAGAAAAAGAACTCGCCAGTGTGGATTCTTTCTGTAATTTCAAAGTATCAACAACTGAAGTTCCACGTTTGGTACCACAATATAGTGTGCCTGTAGGTGCAAATTGAGTAAAGAGAGGAATTTCTTATCAAAACAGTAATAGCATTTCACTCACGGTTGTTCAATGCATATCCACTCAATAAATAGTTAATAAATTATAGTGGCATACACCATAAGTTTCCCTGATGCGCGTAAACAAATTAAAGATAAATGCCAAATATAAATTGGCACCCACCAATTTAACCTTATACATGAGCCAGATATTGGGACCATTCAAAGAATGACTGATAAGAAGTAATCACCTATAATATGCCCTTGGATAGGTCGCCTAGTGCACAAAGCCACCCAAGGTAGGTATTACGCCCCACAGCACATGGAGGTCTTATCCATAGTACATCTCAACCTGTTTGTACAATGG
Source organism: Lissotriton helveticus (assembly GCF_964261635.1). Lineage (NCBI taxonomy): Eukaryota > Metazoa > Chordata > Amphibia > Caudata > Salamandridae > Lissotriton > Lissotriton helveticus. The sequence goes on along the minus strand of NC_136063.1, from coordinate 658,338,840 downwards.
CATGAAGACATTACACAGCTTAATGCAATGTTCAGCGTTTATATACATAGAGCTTTACGCATTAGTGGTAAACATTAGTTAACACAAGCCTAATATATCCAGCCCAAGACAGGCTAAATTCCAACATGAGTAGTGGGATGTATCACATATCATATACCTTTAAATGGGTCGCCTAACGTGAGGGGCCACACACAGTGAGTAAAATGCCACACACCGCAAATGAGGTCTTGACCACAATACGTCTCAACCTGTAAATACAGTGAACCAAAAACGTCTCAACGTTGAGTCTAATGCTCAGCGTTGATATACACAAAGCATCAGCGATATTTTCAAACATTAATTCACACAAGCACACAACGTCGCACTATATATAGTGAAGGTATGATGTTACCTAGCCTGCACCCAACCACAGAAGACTATTGAGTGTCTCACAATCAATGGCTGCGTTGCATGCGATAGGAGGAATACTATGTTCCGCCCAATATTTAAAATTTCAACAGGCATAAGTCAAGCTGCCTGCAAATAAAACGATCCCTCAAACAATTCACTTACCTAGTAAGCTCGCTCGGAGAAGCGTGATAACCCTCCTGAAAGCATTGGACGCCGAAACAGTACAGAGAACGCCGATTTTAAATACGCCTCTCACTCTTCCCGTCAAGCCGAAACTGTAGTAAGCACAAAGAAGGACGCATTGGAGAGGAGACGCTCTCTACACAGTGGCGGCCATCTTAACCTTTTCCAATAGTATCGCAAAGACTTGCATTGCAGGTAGAAGCTAACTAACCTTCAGAGAATGATGACTGTAGAGTTGTATCTGTCATACCAAAAAGTAAGGTTGTCAAAAAATATGATCGTCCTCAATTGTAGCTGTATATTAAACGCAATCATTATGATAGCTAAGCAGTTGCAACGCTACCATTATGTTACATGAGGTGGCGAGAGACCAACTTGTTATGAACTCTGAAACACTACATTCAAAGAACTGTTATTACAGTCCCCTGTATTTATCGTACTCAATTGCAGATGCATATTAAACGCAATCCTTTTGATAGCTAAGCAGTTGCAACGCTATCATTATGTCACATAAGGCGGTGAGAGTCCATCTTCTCATAAACCCTGAAACACTAAATTCAAGGAACTGTTATTACAGTCCCCTGTATGTGTGTTTGTGAGGTAAAATACAACCAGACCTATACACAATGTCACAAATGGTCTCGTTTTGGTGTAGAAACCTAAGGACCCAAATCATAATTGGTGCCTAACCAGCACACGACGCACCATTGTATATACCCAGATATGTGCAATTTACAGATCGATGAGTCGGAGTGATAATTCAAGAGATAGTAGACAAGAGTACAAGGTGTGAGTGAGATAGTGCACAGGGTAGTCACAGGGAGATAGAATTTATTATAGTACAGTAAGCGACATGGAGTTCATTGATCCTGATAACAGGTTGAATACTGCCATTCAGTCGTAACTTCCTTTGTCTTGGTACATGACCACTTGCTGCAACAAACATCAAATCTCAGCTATACACCCATACTTGAAGGGGACACCCAGCCGCCATAGTACCTCATAGCTTGGAACGAAGTATTATTGGTTTTTAGTCCCTTAGGGATACATGTAACTCCAGATCTGTATTAAGCCCCCTGTCCACTGCCCTAAGTTTTATCAACCACTTGGCTTCTGCTCTTCGGAGTTCAGCCGTTATGTCACCACCCCTTGGATTTGACTCAACAGTAGAAATTTGCTACCTACGATTTCCATCCCTGCATGTGTAGAGTTGTAGTGTACTGCAAACGGGTAATTGGTGTTATGATTTCTGATCGCTCTCACATGTTCTTAAATCCTCTCCTTGAGAGGTCGGATCGTGCTTCCTGGGTAGATTTGATTGCATTGACAGATAATGCAATACACAACATACTTTGTGTTACAATTAATGAAATCACGTATATGGTATGTTTGTTTGGTATTGTAACAGAAAGTTTTTTTCTTGTCTTCAGCGAATTGACAAACATTGCATTTGGTACACATATAAAAGCCTTCCGGTTTGCTCGGTAGCTAGGTGGTGGAATTCAAAGTAACCCACCCTGTGCCGTTTGACGGGCTGATCAAGTTGCGTAAAGTTGTCCCTCTCTTATAGATAACACGTGGCTTGTTGGTGGTGTAGCCATCCAAATCATGGTCAAGTTTCAAAAGATGCCACTGATTTCTCAAAATGCCATATATCTGTGAGCTACTAGAGTTGTATTTGGTTATAAATGCAACCCTCTCATTGTCTGTTTTTTTTTGTGTTTTCTTTTGAGCAATTCTGATCTCACTGTTTTATTGATCCTATTATGCACCTTATTCAGGAGGGCCTGGTTATATCCCCTCACCTGAAATCTGTTCTTAAGCAATTCTATTTCTTGTTGAAATTTGTCTTCAGTGCTACAGTTACGTCTGAGCCCAGTCATCTCTCCGAACGGGATGGCCCCGACATGTGATTTGGGATGAGCACTACTCGCATGTAACAGAGTTACATGCAGTATCCTTTCTGGAAAGTTTACACTCCAAATTACCATTTTGAATGAATAGTGATACGTCTAAGAAGTCAATACTCTCTTGGCTATTTTTTTAAGTGAAGCTCTGATTGTATTGGTTTTTGTTGATATAATTAATGAATGTCTCAAGTTCCAAATTGTCTCCATCCCACACCATGAAAATATCATCAATAAATCTAGACCAATAGATTATCCGATTGGTGAGTTCTGATGGGCACTCTCTCCAGATGTGATGCTCTTCAAAAAAAGCCCATATAGATGTTTGCGAACGAGGTCGAAAATTTTGCCCCCATTGCAACCCCAGCATATTGTTGATACCACGTGTTCTGGTGTTAAAAAAAAGTTATTGTCCAAACTGAATCGTGTGAGATCTAGAATCTGTGTATGTTCATAAAGGGTGGCATCTCTTTTCGAGAGAAAATAAGTAAGTGCTGCCATACCTTTATCAATTGGAATACAGGTGTAGAGTGCACAAACATCAAGGGTCACAAAAGTGAACTAATGGGACCAAGTAAGGTCCTCAAGTTTATTGAGTAAATCTTTGGTATCTTCAATGAATGAGGGGAGGTTCCTAACTAGGGGTTGTAATGTGATATCAATGAATTCCGAAATTCGCGCTGTCGGCCCACCAATACCTGATATGATAAGCGTTGCCAGGGGGGGCTGTTAAGCTCTTATGAATTTTAGGCAATATATATATATATTCACTGAAAAAACCATAGGTTATAGACCATATATAGTTAGGGATTAGCATTTAAAAAACCTTATTTTACTCACACAAAACCATTGAAATTCCATATATAGTTAGTTGTACTAACTATATATCGCGCACCCGCAATCCACTGCTGATCATGTCACATATTACATCATTCATGATATGGTCAGTGACATCACTGATGACATCACTGATGACATCTCAAATGTCTTACATATTGAAGAATGAGTGGATGTATAAGTGTCTGGATGAAGGATTTAGTAGGTGCGTGACTGACTGTATGAGTGAGTGATTAAATGTGTGTCACTGAGTGCATGGGTTAGTGAGTAAACTGTCTTAATTTGTGCATCATTATGTCTGTTGTTCTGTAAACTGCTGCATGTGTTGATCAGTAGCTATATGAGTAAGTATATGGGTTATTGATTGGTTGCCCAAGTATTTATATGGGAGACTGAGTGTGTGTGTGGGTGGCTGGGAGGTGTATGACTCTGTGCATAGATGTGTAAGCACTTGATTCACTAGAATATGGGTTCAAAAGTGCATGTGGAAACAGCTGTATGGGCGGTTGACTGAGTGCATTGGTGAGTGAATGGATATCTCAGTGCTACATGTCAAAGTAAGTACATATGTAAAACACAGTACATGTGAGAGTTGACATATATAAATAACTGCATAAGAGCCAGTGAATGTGTGAGTGGCTGTATTGATCATTGTGAACTTGTATCAGGGATTGTAAAAGAGAGTAAATATGTGTTAGTATATGTTTGAATAAGTAAGGTATGTATAACTGTATAGTTGAGGAAATGGAGGTGTAATTGATTCTTTACATGACTGAGTAGGTGTGTGAGTAACTCCATGGATGAGTGACAGTCTGTGAGTGTCTGTTTACACTGAGTGTATCTAAGGTTATTTTAGAGTCTGAAGAAGTTCATCGTATTATCACATGAATGATGTCATCAGTGATGTCATCAGTAATGTCAAATGAGATGTCATCAGTGATGTCATCAGTGATGTCATTTGAGATGTCATCAGTGATGTCATCAGTCATGTCATTTGAGATGTCATCAGTCATGTCATTTGAGATGTCATCAGTGATGTCATCAGTGATGTCACTGACCATGTCATGAATGATGTAATATGTGACATGATCAGCAGTGGATTGCGGGTGCGCGATATATAGTTAGTACAACTAACTATATATGGAATTTCAATGGTTTTGTGTGAGTAAAATAAGGTTTTTTAAATGCTAATCCCTAACTATATATGGTCTATAACCTATGGTTTTTTCAGTGAATTTTCAAGGTTTTGTAAATGCTAATTCCTAACTATATATGGTCTATAACCTATGGTTTTTTCAGTGAATTTCAATGGTTTTTTAATAGCAAATATCAAAACCTTTACAATGTATTCTTCGTTAAATCGAAAAATATTTTTTACATGTTTTTAATACAATTTTTTTTTTAAATTATTTTTATTGTTTCGCTCCCGGTCCGCGAACCGGTTAGCTTCCCGTTAGCTCAATTCGGAGCCGCGACCCGGTCCGCGAACCGGTAAACGTTCCGTTTGCGCAACTGTCGCATTAGAAAACAACATCGTGACGCGTCGCGTCAGCATGACGTTTCGCGTTGTCGCGTGATACGTCATTTGACGTGCCACGTTAGCGTACCCGGAAGCGAACCGGTACGCGAAGCGAGGCGCGAAGCGCAGCTTCCCGGAAGCGAACCGGGACGCGGCGCAAAGCGCGTAACGTAAACACAGCAGGTCATGTGACTTGGTAATAACACTTTTCATTGGTTCATTTCACTTTTGGTTTCCTAATGATGTAAGACTAGGTCATGTGATCTAAAATTAACACTTTTCATTGGTTTAGAACTATTGTTTTTCCCAAATGATGAAAACCCCTCCTTCTTTCCTCACTCTGACTTTCATCTTTGTGAGAGAAAGACCCTTTGTTACCAGTGAGCAATGGCTTCATTAGTAGCTTCAGCTGGTGCTTCCCCACCACCTCCACCACATCCAAGGAAGAGAGGACCACCTGCTGAAGTTATAATTCAGCAAGAAGAGGAGGAAGAAGAAGAAGAGGAGGAAGAGCAGGAAGAGAGGCAGTTTTTGCCTGAGGAGCCCAGGAGGTCTCACCTGAAAGAAAACTTTATTTGGCAATTTTTTAAATTTCCCAAAGGCCAGAAAAAAGTCAATGCAAGGTACGTAACTTGCCTTATATGTCAAGATAGACTGTCCAGAGGGACCGAGAAGAAATACAGTTACGGAAACTACACAATGCATCGCCATATGAGTAGGTGGCATCCTAACAACTACAGTGCTGCACAGTTACGTAACGAACAAGATAATCCCCCTTCTATGGCCAGAAGATCTGTTGTACCGGAAGTGACGGGACCAGAGGGGAGGGAGATGGTCCCAAATATACAAATGAGATTCGGGGAAGTAAAACAAGTCTGCGTACTTTGTAATCAGTTCATTTGCTAGAGAGAAAGTAGCATCACGTTAATCAACAGAGCTATCGACAATCATGTTTGTCCGAAACGCCCCAGACAATAAATTCTTTTTTTTTGTTGCTCCTGTTGAGCCCTTTACAATTAATCGTTTTCGTTCCCCCCCCCAAAAAACCCCCCAAAGAATATAAAACCGTTCAGAAAAATTCAAAAAAAGTAAAAAAAAGTTCAGAAAAATAATAAAAAAATATAAAACAAAAAAAACAATTAAAAAAAAAGTTCTTTTCAGAACTACCTCCCCGTTATAAAAAAAAAGGTAGAATATTTGGAACTCTGCCAACCTCTATTTCTCTTGGTTCGCTTCCCGGTTCGCTCGCCGGTACGCGAACCGGGAGCGAACCCAAAATCTTTTTTTAAAAAAAAGAACAGTAAGTATAAGGGAAGGAAACAGACAGTTATGTTAAAAGAAAGACAGCTATAGGGGAGTAAACTAGAGATACTGTTACCCGCAATCCACTGCTGATGATGTCACATATTACATCATTCATGACATGGTCAGTGACATCATCAGCAGAGGATTGCGGGTAACAGTATCCCTAGTTTACTCCCTATAGCTGTCTTTCTTTTAACATAACTGTCTGTTTCCTTCCCTTATACTTACTGTTCTTTTTTTTAAAAAAAATTTTGATCAGTCAGAAACAGTGACAGTAATAGAGACAGAGTGAGTGACCAAGAGTGAAGAAGTATGAGAAGAGAGGGACTAAGAAAAATAGTGGAAGGAGTAGAGTAATTAAGTAATAGAGAAAGGAATGAGGGAAGTAGCAAAGGCAGGAAAGTGATGGTTAAAGAAATGAAGCAGTGGAACTAATAGAAGTTAAATGTGATAGAAATATAACGAAAAGAGTACAAAACATTTACCTTATAATTGTCGTTAAGTTAGTCATTTGTTATTTTTATACTTTCAATCTGTGAAAGAGAGAACAAACATTTGAAAAATATTAAAACATGTTTTTAATAAATTAGAAAAGACAAGGGAAAAGATTGAAGGACAAACAGTTTTTCAACAACTTTGACACTTACAGAAGCCTCTGCTTCTCCATGCCCCTACACAGTCCTAAAAATATACATTTTAAACTAACAGTATCTTGATGCAGATGAAGTGAGTCCTATCTTGCAACATGGTGCATCTTTTGCATCACTGCTGCATCGGTTTCATGTGGCATTGTTTTTTTACAGCATGACACATCTGCCTAGATGCATCATTTTGTAATTTTGTCGCCTCATAGCAAATCTTTTCAACCGCCACTGCGTCACAAAAGTGACACACAGTGGCGCAAAAGAGGCATACACCTATCATAAATCTGTCCCTAACATGTTAAATGATTGATTCAGGATGACGATAAGGTGTGGCCTATCCAGAGGTTTGTTTAAGGTGAGGCCTACTCAGGGTTGCAGATCAAATTTACACTTGTTGAAGAATACAGAGGAGATAATACATGGGAAGGCCTACTAATGAAGTAAGTCATGTCCACTTCACTCTTGAACAAAGGCCAGACCTCTTCTGTGTCCGTGGACAGACCTAAACTTCATCTGCACAATGTCATTCGTAAACTTAGGAAACACAGGTGATGTAATTGAAAAATGTGGAGTTTATTTTCCTCATTTCACAATCACATCACCTGTGTTGCCTTTGCTTAGGTATCTCATAGTGCAGATGGAGTCTAGCATATCAAACAGTACACAGAAGTTGAGCAGTGTATACAACAATTTTGACACTTACAAAAGCTTCAGCTTCTGCATGCCCCCTACACAGTGCTAATTATATACATTTCAAACTGATGGTATCTTGCTGGAGATGAACTGAAACATCATATCTTGCAACATGGTGCATCTTTTACACAAAAGTGACCCACAGCGGAGCAAAAGAGGCGCACGGCCATCATAAATCTGACCCTAACATTTTAAATCATTGTTTCAAGATGCCGATAAGGTGTAACCTATCCACAGATTTGTTTCAGGTAAGTCCTACTCAGAGTTGCAGATGAAATTTAGGTTTGTTGAAGAATACAGAGGAGATAATACATGTGCAGGCCTACCAACCAAGTGTGTCATGTCCACTGCACTCTTGAACAAATGTCAGACCTCCTCTGTCTCCAGGAACAGGCCTAAACCTCATCTACACAATGTGATGTGTAATGTTAGGAAACACAGGTAATATAATTTAAAAACGTGCAATTTTTTTTGCTCATTCCACAATCATATCACCTGTGTTTCCTTTGCTTAGGTATCTCATTGTGGAAATGTAGTCTATCATATGAAAGACTACGTAGAATATGAGCACTGTATGCAACAACTTTGACACTTACAGAAGCCTCACCTTCTCCATGCCTCCTACACAGTTCTACATGTACATCATAAATGCAAACAGTACAGAATTAATTATACATGTTAAATGGTTTATTTTTGCTGTTCTCAGAATGTATCAAATTTCATTAAAAACAGTGACTTGAAGGTATTCATCATATAACAGCGGGGGAAAAAAACACAATCAAAATGATTGTGTTTAAAAAACCCATACAACATAACAAATCAGAATTCAGAACTCCTTAAAGTTAACTTACTTTCCATGACGTCGAAGGATGTCCTATGAACAGCTTACACTCTGTTGTGCTGTTATTACTTTCAGCCCGCCACTTTCTGAAAGAAAACCTCCATCGTTTTGAAAAATATGTTACATACAATAAATGACTTCTCGCTCTCTACCACACGTTTCCACAAGGCCAAATCATGTCAGAGCCATTTATAACTCTTGGAATTCTTGTAAGCCAATCCCGTCATGTTGTATTTCCGCAACTTTCAGAATTAAAATGTTGAAGATCATTTTCACAATCCTGGATTACTAATATCTTACCCTTCTTGCTCACTCATGTTCTACATTTCCTATGACACTGATACTGCTTACTATGAAGCAGACTTACACTACCTGTATGACTACTACAATTATTTAATTCTCTACATCACTTTTAATCACAAAGCAATATAAAACAGTAGACAGCATTGCAGACTTACATTCCCTCTACTCCATGTTTTGATTGGCTGCTTGAATTAGGTTATAAAAAGAAATAGTTTTTCTGAACTCATTCAAAGTGCACTTATTTTTCCATGATGTCCAGTGTTATGGTAAGAAGTTATGTCTCTGTACTACACTTATCCTCAAGGCCAAATCGTGTAGGAGCCATTAGAACTTCTTGAAATTCCTCAGAGCACATCCCGAGATTCTTTCCCTAAAATTTTGGCTTTAAAAACACCAGATAAGAATTTTTAAGGTCATACGGCAATTTTTTTGTGAAAATTAAAACAGAATCGTTGCAGAATGACCAGCCATTTCTAGACTTTAAATAAGCTGTGTAATGTCCTGATGTTATTGAAGGACCGTCATGATATATAATTGCTACAGTTACAAAAGTCCTTCCTGATATTGACAACTGTGAAGCCACAAAATTTTTTATTAAAGTTGTCAATTTTGTTCCATCAGACCTACATCGTTGGAACATTAAAATGACATACTGTCCATATGTTCGTATAAATAAGGTTGACATCATTTCAGATTTACATTGGCTACATTCCATGTTGTGATCAGCTGCTTTTACTAGCTTATTAAAGGAGACTGATTTACTGTCTGGCAAAGTTAAATATATAAATCTTTCTGAGTCAACACTAGTAGTACTTGATACCCTACAGTTCTCGCAGTCATGCTGCCATTGATAAGAAAGCCCAAACAGGTGATCTACATCTACACCTTCAGCATGCAATACATCAAGCATATACATTAAAAACTCCTGACAATCTTGCTGAATATTTTGAGAGAATTGTGTTTGGCCTGAACATCTGCCTAACAGATTTCGAATTTCAGACACACTTTCTATTTTTGTTCTATCAGTGCTACATTTCTCTAACACAGAATTTAACAAACTGCATAATCTTTGATCAGAATTGACCACAATCTCTTCTTTTACATTTTCTAGAGAAAACAAAACATTAACCACTACATTAGCATAGCAGTTGACACCAGAACTGTTTTCAAATTGAAAACCAACAACATCTTCAACAGAATCCTTTTTGTTTCTGCTTATAATTTCAGGTTCATCGACTTTTCGTCTTTTTGCTACAACCTCCCCAGTATTGGTCACATTTCTTCGTTTCCGGCCTACCACACGTTTCTCAAACAAAGGATATTGAGGCAAATGTGGCGCATACTCTCTTCTCAACCTATTGTATTCCTTAACACAATCTAGATCCGCACAAATGTTTGTGACATCACACTCAATCAAGTACAATCCCGATAAAGTTCTAACTCTTGACAATGCCACATATGCCATACCCTCCTTGAACACAGAACTGCCAATATTCACCAATGCACTGTCTACACTTAAACCTTGCGATTTATGGATTGTCACCGCATATGCCAAGCAAACAGGAAACTGTTTACGGCGAACATATAAGTCTTTTACAAGCAAAAATCTAGCAGAACAACGACCAATTAGCTGTACTTCCTCAATGCCATCAAATTTAATTTTTAAAAATTCAATTCCATCTCTATTTCTGTATTTCACAAAATCAACAACATTACCCATTGATCCATTTACCAGACCTCTTTCAACATGTAAATTCCTTCTTAAAATTATACGGCAGTTCAAGCACACATTCAGAGTCTTTTCAAAACCTGCAGTTTTAGATATAGTCTTCTCTAATTAATCCAATTTTGTTTTCAAATTCTCAGACAAAATAATTGTTGATCCCGTATGCTCTACTCTGTCAATAGCTTCCAGTTTCACAATCTCTTGCTTTTCTAAATTCAACATTTTGTTGTTGAAGATGGCACATTCTGCAAGAGTTGGCATGAAACATATTCCAGATTTCTTCTCAGTAATTTTCTGAAAAATATTCTCAGGCACAACATCTTGTTCTGGATATAAATTTGACAGTAATCGTGCATGTAAAGCTTCTTTCCCATGCTCGGTCACTTTTCCAATTCTAACATCTTGTAGAATATTCTTGTAAACTTCATCCTTCGCCTGACGCATATTTTCATGCAGTTCAGCATAATTGAAGTTTAACCATATATTGACGTTGCCAATGCTCCCTAGGCACTTCCTGGTATCTTCATGCGTGAGCATTTTGAACACAGGTTGCCCTTTCACTGGTGTCAGCTGCAGAAGATCTCCGAAAACAATGATGTGTTTGCCACCAAATAACACATCATACTCTGTTTTGAGAACTTCTTGCATTCTCAAATGCACAAAGGCAAGCATGACATTGGAAACCATGCTTACTTCGTCAATGATAAGAAGTTTCATTTTCCTCAAGATTCTTGAAACTTCACAACAAGCATCTCCAGATAGCTTGTGATATTGTAATTTGTTGTCATGCTCCACTGGCAGCATCAGTAAACGATGTAAAGTAATCCCTTTAATGTTATGTGCTGCCAGTCCAGTTGGAGCGGTGACAACACAAGACAGCGATGACTCAGTCCTTTCCTGCAAATAACATGAAATTGCTTTAATAAGGAAACTTTTTCCAGTTCCCGCTTCTCCACTCACGTACAGTCGGACAGGCTTCAATGACGTACATGAGCACTCTTTCTTCTCATGACTTAATCCATGATCAATTTGCATGGTAACTTCGTCATATATTTTCCTCTGCTCAACGTTGAGTTGTCTTTCCAACTCTTCTAAGTTAACCGCATCCTCCTGAGCATGTGCCATGGCTCTTTCCACTTCATTCATAGCAGTGGCAGCCTCATTTTCAATAACAGGTCCTCCTAGTGGATCCTGACTCAATGAAGCAGAACTCTGACTGTCCTGAGAACTGTCTCTGGCAATCTCGGCTGCAATCGTTGCTTCCTGCTCGATTTCCGCATTCAACATTTCTACATATTTGGGAAAAACAGGACATTCTATGGTCTCCTTGGCGGCAGTGAAAGAGTCTTCGTAACAGAGGAAATCTCCAAGCAGTTCCTCTTCTGCACGCCAAGGCTTGAAAAGTTGCAAAAGTGCTAAATAGAAAAACTCCTTTTTTTCAGGAGATTCGCCACTCAATTTTCGATGGTTTACCAAGTGACATTTTCTTTGCTTGACCAGACATCCCTCACTTCCAATTACAGCATACACTCCTTTCTCAGTATCTTCTTTGATGTTCCTCTTGAATATGTAATTTTGAAGAACCTCATACAGACAAACATTCTCCAGGTGACTGCTTCGATTTGGATAATATGTATCCAACATGTTGCTCTTCAAAATGTCGGTACTGTTTGGCTCCTTTTCCGCCAAATACTCAATTTCCCGCACAGGTTTCAGAACTCGATTACGCGTTGCAGCAAGACCAAGACTCGCCCAAACGATACTCCTGGATTTGGCATAGAGACTTGCTGAAGACAACCGGTCAGAACATTCGTAAGCTCCGATTTCTCGATGCGACAACATCTTCAGACTGAAACTGTACAACTTCTTGCTGAGGCTCTTTTCATGGGAAATGTCCTCCCACATATCCTTCAATTCTGTCTTCTCTTTTTTGGTGATGTAAGATGTCACATACCGAGCCACAGCCATACAGTTATCAGCCACAAACTGTATATCCATGTTAGCATTTCACATGGACAAAATCACCGGGTTGTAGTCGTTGATGTACTTGGACTCTTCGTTCCTCTTCAAATTGTATGTGTTTTTAGGTGATTTCTTCATCACATTATGTCGCAGCGAAGACATCAAACTGTTTACTCTTCCTTTAGAAATCACCGGTCGTGGAAAGCCGAAACGACATTTGGTGTAGAACTTGTCCTTGTTTCGGAATTTACGACAACAGTACTTTCCACAACGATGGCTTTGGAAACGTAGAACTTTTTCTCTTAGGCTTTTCTTCTCCTTTGCGTTTGGAACAGCACACGTAGAATACTGTTGTATGAAACTCATCACTGAGTCTTCTGGATCTGTTCCAAATTTAGGTGCATCATTGCTCCACAACAGCATATGTATGTGAGGAGCACCTCTTGCTTGGTACTCCTTTCTCCAGAAGAAATCCAACACCTCTCCAAGAGGTGGATTCTTCTTATTCATGATGAAAGACATCATAGCTTCAAATCTATGATTGAAGTACCGGCATACATTGACTGGATCCAAAGAGCACAGTTCTCCGGGTGTCTTGAATTCGATGTTTTCGATGTTTCCATTTGCCTCTCGTAGAAATTCAAGTAAGTCTTCCCAGCCATACTCGGTACAGCTCAGAGTGAGGAACCATGTGGGAGTTCCTAAGTTCCTCAGCATACATTTTAAATCACCATGACGACGGTACCAGTACTCATTAGTACCACGCTGACACGCCATGAGATTAATCAGGTGAGAATCCAAAATACTGTCTTGGACATTGACTTTATCCATAAAGTCACTTGCCGAGATGTTTTGCATGTGTATACCACTTTTCAAGATGTGGTTCACTGCATATGACAGTCCAGACAGATCGCTTTCAAACAGGAGATGAAACAAATAGGGAATACATTGTCGAAACCTAGCATCTCCTGCATACAATCGCAAAGTCCGGTATTCAGAAGCAGGAATTTGATGAGGTCGCTCATCATATCTTCCTCCCTGACCTGTTGGAAAAAGCTGTGGGAAACACCGAGCTTCCAAACTTTCCTCCCAAACACTAATGGGACTCCCTTTGGCTTGTTTCATTTGAAACAACTCAATAGCATTCCCCATGACTTCCTTGGAATGCAAAGGATGAACACTATAATGTTCATATATTTCTTCACTAGTAGAGGGTTCTACTTTCTCAATTTGACCAGCACACAAATCACTATCCTCTTCCTCACTTACTTCATCTTCTGCAACATAAACATTCTTATAGTACTTATTATTTTTTTTCAAATACAATGTTGCCTTTTTGACTTTCCTAACATCCACTAAATCTTGCCATATTTTCTTATTCTTTGTCAGAACCCCATTAACTAAGATAACCAGAGGTTCCTCTTCCACTTTTTCTACTCCAATTGTGTTAATGTTTTTCTTCAAATCTAGAGGCAAATAAACAACTCTTCCCTTTAATTCTCTCTGTAAATCTGATGGAGGCAATTTCCCTGTCTTTGGCTCCATTCTTACAATAGCCTGAAAGGGATGGATACTTTGAATCAAAATAGATTCATAAGTATTTAAATCCTTCAATTCAGAAGGAATCTCAACCAATTCCAGATTATTATGAACTGCTCTAGCAGGCATCTGGTTTTGATTTAATTTGCTACAACAATAAGTACACACACGTTGATCCGATCCCAAATCAAAACAGTTTTCTACCATCAAGTATGTTGTGAAATCCTTCCATTCACTATTATTTTCCCTTTCACTTTTTGCATATAAATCCACTAACTTAGTCTGATTCTTATAATAAGTGCGTCGACAACACACACAAGTGAAATTAGGCCTCTCACTTGATTTCACCTGAAATGTCGCAATTTCCCTCTGAAAATTATCTGTACTGGAAACCTGTACTCTATCTTCCACATTACCCTCTTCTTCTTGGTCAATTTCAACATTCTCCTCTTTACTTCCAAAGTAACCAAACTCAATTTCTGCACAAATATTCTTCACATCTACTTCTGAACCATGCAAAAGAGCAGCACATAATTGTTTAAGCATAATTGCTGGACTCTTAGCATAATACAACATTCTAACTAATTTCCTCACTTTATTATGATGCACTGCTAGCATCCTGAAATGATGAAAAACACTCTGGCATACTCTCCTGGAAAGACAAGCCAGTGAATGACCATGCAAACCTGTCACTTCTCTCACTCTGCAAGGATCTAATTCTTGCAACAACTTCATTTTCTGCTTCAAACTTTTCTTATTAAATGTCCGTACAAAATCACAAAGCAAATTGATGGAATCCTGTCGCACACTGCAAATACTACTACACTTCCAGGTGTACACAGGACCCTTAGGACGTCTTCCTAAAACCTCATTACCTAACACCTCTTCTGTCTCTGTTGTCACAAGTTTTTCTTTTTCAACTGGACAACCATCTTTCACTTCATAAGCTCGACCACTGGTGTCAACTGCATGCACCAAATCATTATCCTGGAAATAACTATCCTCATTAAAAAATGCCTCACAACTTGAACTATGCATCCATTCTCCGGAAAAAACTTCACAAAAATTACTACGATTAACTATTCTCTTCCATCTACTATTTCTTTTGAAATCATAAATTGCCTTGTTTAGCTTCCTAATTCTATTGATTATCAAAATAAATAACTTTCGTTTAATTTCAAATGCCTGATCAATAACTTTCTCAACTTTTTTTTTTCTCTTATAAAAAACCACTTTCTGTTGACCTTTCTTAATATTTTTTAACAAATTGCCAATTATCCTGTTGCGGAACATTCGTTTACGAATGTCCCTAAACTGTTGTTTCCTTCTACTATCATGCACAGAGTTATCTCTTGCTCTAGCAGTAACATTTTTGATTGGCCTTTCCTTTCCGTTTAAAATGCTTCTCTTTTTCTGGACTGAAACATTTTCTGTAGTAATATTTTTTTTACTACAAATATTTCTTATAAATGTTTTTGTGCTCTTACCCGGTGCTTTCTTGGTGACTTGACAAGTTTTTTTCTTAGAGGACTGCTGCATTATATCATTTACCTGCTGTCTTTGACGTTTTGCAGCCTTTCTAAGTCTTTCTTTAGTTGGCATGCTGAAATCCTGAAATGATCTGCAGTTGAATCTGTGGTAAAATATAATAAAAAATGTTATTAACCACTATTACCAAACAGTAAATCAATAACAGTCATCAAAAACTTAACACACTACTTGACATTTTTAGTGCTTGGCAAATTTAGAATACAGAAATAGCAGAAAAGAAATGGAATTCATATTCATTTTACCTGTGCTGTTTCATATGTGAATCCGATCTAATTTTATGAGCATATTTTAATATTTTATTGAAGACACTACACATAACCTGTTTTTGAAGGTGTCTTTATTTTTAAATGAAACGGTTTACATTTTTACTTTTCATTTATTATAAATTTTTAAAAATAAATGTTTATAGTTCCATAGGCTCAAGCACGTCAGCTTCCCACCCTATGTCATACAATTCTGACAAATCTTCATCCTCATCATGTTCTTCTTCATCCTCAGGATTTAAATCATCCAAGGGATCTACTTCCACTGATGTTTCAATTACGAGTTCAATTATGAGGTCGAGATCAACTGATTGCTGATTGTCGCTCATGTTGATGTTGTCGTTATCTTTAAAGAAAGAGAACAACAATGAGATGTTGCAGAGTAAGGCACAAATCTCAGAGACTATAATAGTAAAATTGTTTAACAAGAGTAACATTTTGCAGCTATTATTTAGCCATGACCAGCGATGCTGAGGAGGTAAGGCCTATGTCCAAGTTTTCAGTGAACAGGACTCATCTCTTCTTAACCTTGGATAAGCCTCACCAACTCTGTGTCCCCTGCTCATACTTAAATGTAAAGTGGCAGATATATGTTAACTGACGCATTCCCAGGGATGCACCAGTTAATGTGCACCGCTGCTCTGCCACCCATGGTGTGCCGCATTTACAATGTGGAGCACCATTGAGTGAAAACAGCACAGATGCGTCACGCATCTGTGCCGCAAAAGCAGCACATTGCAGGAATCACGTCGTAAGCGCAACATGTCTACTGCAATGCACAGGAGCAAGCCACACATTGCATGGTGCATCACTCCTTATGCCTGTTTCAAACAGGCGTAATGATTTGATTCAGCAATGCTATAAAGCTGAGTCAGTGAAATCTTCTAAATTTCACTGTGTTAGTTTTACAGGGCTTTCTTGCAAATTAATGCATACCTTGCAACAAAACACCTATATGAAAACTGACGCAGGTTTCATGTGGCACAGGACTTTACAGCATGACACATTTGCCTAGATGCATCAATTTTTAAATATGTCGCCACATAGCAAATCTTTTGCACCGCCGCTGCGTCACAAAAGTGACGCACAGCGGCACAAAAGAGGCACACGGCTATCATAAATCTGTCCCTAACATGTTAAATGATTGATTCAGGATGACGATAAGGTGTGGCCTATCCAGAGGTGTGTTTAAGGTGAGGCCTACTCAGGGTTGCAGATTAAATGGAGATGGGGCACCCCTGAGCCTTGCTGGAGCTCCATGGCACTTGCGATGCAGCTCCAGCAATGCGCCACCTTTACGGCACAGGTGCGTCAAGCATCTGTGCTGTTTTTGCCCCATGGTGCGCCGCATTGTAAATGCAGCGCACCATGGGTGGCGGAACAGCGGCGCAGGATGACTGGCACATCTCTGGGGATGCACCAGTCATCATAAATCTATCCCTAAGCTTCTTATCTTGTTGGAGATGAAGTGAGGCCTGTCTTGCAACATGGTGCATCTTTTGCATCACTGCTGCATCGGTTTCATGTGGCACGTTTTTTTTACAGCATGACACATCTGCCTAGATGCATCAATTTGTAATTTTGTCGCCACATAGCAAATCTTTTGCACCGCCACTGCGTCACAAAAGTGACGCACAGTGGCGCAAAAGAGGCATACACCTATCATAAATCTGTCCCTAGCATTTTAAATGTGGAGCACCATTGAGTGAAAACAGCACAGATGCGTCACGCATCTGTGCCGCAAAAGCAGCACATTGCAGGAATCACGTCGTAAGCGCAACATGTCTACTGCAATGCACAGGAGCAAGCCACACATTGCATGGTGCATCACTCCTTATGCCTGTTTCAAACAGGCGTAATGATTTGATTCAGCAATACTATAAAGCTGAGTCAGTGATATCTTCTAAATTTCACTGTGTTAGTTTTACAGGGCTTTCTAGCAAATTAATGCATACCTTGCAACAAAACACCTATATGAAAACTGACGCAGGTTTCATGTGGCACAGGACTTTACAGCATGATACATCTGCCTAGATGCATCAATTTTTAAATATGTCGCCACATAGCAAATCTTTTGCACCGCCACTGCGTCACAAAAGTGACGCACAGCGGCACAAAAGAGGCACACGGCTATCATAAATCTGTCCCTAACATGTTAAATGATTGATTCAGGATGACGATAAGGTGTGGCCTATCCAGAGGTTTGTTTAAGGTGAGGCCTACTCAGGGTTGCAGATTAAATGGAGATGGGGCACCCCTAAGCCTTGCTGGAGCTGCATGGCACTTGCGATGCAGCTCCAGCAATGCGCCACCTTTACGGCACAGATGCGTCACGCATCTGTGCTGTTTTTGCACCATGGCGCGCCGCATTGTAAATGCAGCGCACCATGGGTGGCGGAACAGCGGCGCAGGATGACTGGCACATCCCTGGGGATGCACCAGTCATCATAAATCTATCCCTAAGCTTCTTATCTTGTTGGAGATGAAGTGAGGCCTGTCTTGCAACATGGTCCATCTTTTGCATCACTGCTGCATCGGTTTCATGTGGCACGGTTTTTTTACAGCATGAGACATCTGCCTAGATGCATCAATTTGTAATTTTGTCGCCACATAGCAAATCTTTTGCACCGCCACTGCGTCACAAAAGTGACGCACAGTGGCGCAAAAGAGGCATACACCTATCATAAATCTGTCCCTAGCATTTTAAATGATTAATTCAGGATGACGATAAGGTGTGGCCTTTCCAGAGGTTTGTTTAAGGTGAGGCCTACCTACATTCATGGGGAAATGAATTAAAATGTCCTTAAGACACATGAAAGCGTTTTTTTAAAGCCTTTGCAGCATTTTTGGGTCACTTTTAACATGGCTATGTAACTTAAACAATCAAAATCTAAATTTGCCAAGCACAGGTGGGAGCATATTTACAAGGAATTTGCACCACGGGGAAAGGTCTTACATTAAAATGGAAAAACAACATCAGAGACACTCAAATGCCTTATAAAGAAGCATACACCATTATGTCCTAGTCATAAATGTTAAAAGCATTCCTTTTCCTCAAAAACGATTTTCAAGTCTTAATTTGAAAACACTGCACATGGGGAGATGACTTAAAATGTCCTTAAGACACATGAAAGCGTTTTTTGATTGCCTTTGCAACATTTTTGGGTCACTTTTAACATGGCTATGTAACTCAAACTATCAAAATGTAAATTTGCCAAGCACAGGTGGGAGCATATTTACAAGGAATTTGCACCACGGGAAAGGTCTTACATTAAAATGGGAAAAATAACATCAGAGACACTCCAATGCCTTATAAAGAAGCAGACACAATTATGTCCTTCTCATAAATGTTAAAAGCATTCCTTTACCTCAAAAACGATTTTCAAATCATAATTTGAAAACACTGCACATGGGGAAATGACTTAAAATGTCCTTAAGACACATGAAAGCGTTTTTTGATTGCCTTTGCAGCATTTTTGGGTCACTTTTAACATGGCTATGTAACTCAAACTATCAAAATGTAAATTTGCCAAGCACAGGTGGGAGCATATTTACAAGGAATTTACACCACGGGGAAAGGTCTTACATTAAAATGGGAAAAATAACATCAGAGACACTCCAATGCCTTATAAAGAAGCAGACACCATTATGTCCTTCTCATAAATGTTAAAAGCATTCCTTTACCTCAAAAACGATTTTCAAGTCATAATTTGAAAACACTGCACATGGGGAAATGACTTAAAATGTCCTTAAGACACATGGAAGCGTTTTTTGATTGCCTTTGCAGCATTTTTGGGTTACTTTTAACATGGCTATGTAACTCAAACTATCAAAATGTAAATTTGCCAAGCACAGGTGGGAGCATATTTACAAGGAATTTGCACCACGGGAAAGGTCTTACATTAAAATGGGAAAAATAACATCAGAGACACTCCAATGCCTTATAAAGAAGCAGACACAATTATTTCCTTCTCATAAATGTTAAAAGCATTCCTTTACCTCAAAAACGATTTTCAAATCATAATTTGAAAACACTGCACATGGGGAAATGACTTAAAATGTCCTTAAGACACATGAAAGCGTTTTTTGATTGCCTTTGCAGCATTTTGGGTCACTTTTAACATGGCTATGTAACTCAAACTATCAAAATGTAAATTTGCCAAGCACAGGTGGGAGCATATTTACAAGGAATTTGCACCACGGGGAAAGGTCTTACATTAAAATGGGAAGAATAACATCAGAGACACTCCAATGCCTTATAAAGAAGCAGACACCATTATGTCCTTCTCATAAATGTTAAAAGCATTCCTTTTCCTCAAAAACGATTTTCAAGTCATAATTTGAAAACACTGCACAGCTCCTATGCACAAAAACACCCTGTCAGTACTAATACTTCACATTTTCTCCAATTACAATTTCTCAAAGAAACAAAATCTATTTGTAAAACACTTGAGGCAAAGCAACATTTTAAAAACACAACTTTCTTCATAATGTTCTCCTTAAAGCACACTATTCTCTATCTAAATTAAATAAATCTTTTCTCACCTTAGCAAATACTTTGAGTTTCAAAACAGTCTCAGAAACACACCACTTTGTCTTTAGCAGAGCAAAAGGTATGCACTCCAGAGTCTGCAGCTATCAAAAGCACAGAAATGCTGTAATTCTTCACACATATCTCTCATGTCACCCAATCAAAACTCTTCCCTCACTTTTTTCAAATCAAAACCCTTCCCCCCTCTGCCCTCTCTGCCTTTTTTGCATAGCAACCACCTCTTGGAAGACCTCTGGTGTTTGCAAGTTCACACAACAATGTTTCAATTGAACTCTGAACTCTCAGTGCACCTGCATATCCAGTGCAATCTTTCATTTAATGATTTTTTCTTGACCACTCAAAATACATCTTTCAAAGAACTCATCCATGCACCCTAACTTTCTGTTTTCAGCAATCAAAATCCACCAATCACTGTTACTGCTTCATTAACACAGAAACTCCACAGTTTTTTTCATTTTAAACTCTTATTTTTTCAACTGCCATTTCATTGCCACACTTCATCTGACTGCAGCAGAACCTTCTCTCACCATGTTTTCTGTCTGGATTGTTGGACATAGTTACATCTACTGGGCTCAGAGGTATGCTTATAACAGAAATTTACCTAACCTCAATTTACAAGATGTGGAAATTAAGTGGTTTGGCCACAGAGGATTAAAATGTCACCAATTGATACCATTGGTGAAAACCTTTATGCATTTGCCAAAACCTGACCTGTTAATTGTGCACTGTGGAGGTAATGACTTGGGCACTTTGACTGGGGTAGGTCTGGAAATGCTTTTAAAGGACACTTTTGAGCAATTAATGGCACTTTTTCCTCAGACTGCCTTGGTATATTCAAATATATGCCAAAGACAGAAATGGAGGTGGTCGAACCAATTTTGTCCACAAATTGAGAAGTCGAGGAAGCATGTAAACAAATCTGTTTCAGCTTACATGAGAGACCATGGAATGGGCTCCATGTACAACAATAGCTTGCGTTACTACATGCAAGATATCTACAGAGGAGATGGAGTTCACTTCTCAGATGAGGGCAACAGAATTTTCATTTTGAATTTAAGACTATGCATTGGTACCTACTTATAAGTACCTAAATGTACCATAAACCCAAAAGCTCTTCTCAGAGCTACCCTACATCTGATCACTCACAATTATTATTTTACTCTAACTTTTTTCACTAATTTTCAACAAAGTACGCTCCCCGGGGCGCTACCCGGTACGCGGACCGAAAGCTAACCTCGCGAAATTTTTTTAAAAAATGTTTTTTTTCCGCACATATGGGCCTCCTCAGCCACCCTCAGAAAACCTAGGGGGTCAAGATAAGTCTACCGTGCCCCCTTCTACCCATTCTGAACATTAGTTGCCCTCCATCTTGTATCTTAATTCGACCGAAACACAAAATGGTGGACTCCCGTAACGCTTCAGGTTCGCGTACCGGGGCGCTCGCCAGTTCGCGTACCGGGGCGCTCCCCGGGAAGCGCTCCATCAAAAAAGGTGGGAAAGTAATTTACAGAAAAACGACTGGAGACACTTTCACCAAATATAGATTAGCTCATACTACATACCAATCCCTATCATTTTCACAAATTTGATTGAAATTCCATTTAGCCATTTAGCCTGTAGACCTCTCTAAATACCGTGAGGTAAATTACTTCACAAAACACATCTGAAGTGTTGGAATTGACAACCAATGAAAATGTTACTTTCATTTTCTACTTTTTTTACCTGACATTTGATTGGTTATATACCTGAATATATATAAAGGAAGAGAAGGAAACACAGCCATTTTGACTACTCCTTCCTGGTGTACATTTCAATTGGATTTTCACTAATCACTTCAACTTCTTTGTGAAGGTAAGTTGTTATTTTAAAAACTGAAGTATATTGTGCACTATCAATTAATATGGTAAACTTTTTCTGATAGTTATATACTATCCCTCTGTAGTAGTTATAGATTTAGATAGACTTCTCTGTTATAGTTATGGATGGAGTTAGGTTTCTCTTGTATAATTATGAATTTACTTACGTTAAATCACATACACTTTTTTATATTCCTACTTCCACTCTGATACTATACACTGCCCAAAGATAAATTCACTGATAAAAACTGCCTATCTAAAATTAATCCCAACAGTGCCCTATCTCTACTAATATATATTTTTTTATCCAAATTTCAGGCAACATGGAAGGCGAACAGAAAGTTTCATTTCAAATTGCCCTGCAAGAGAGCAGCCTAGAATTAATTGATCCAAATTATATAGAATTTATGGATGAAACTTGGGACCAAGAACTACTGCAATGTGTGCAAGCAGTAGATGACCTCCTTCAAAATGATGACATTTTACACACTCAGAGATTACAAGCTATGTTTAATGAAAATGACGACATTTCAGACAGTGAAATGTTAGAAATGTTATTAAATTTTGAAACACAATCACAATAATAAATAATTGCTTAAAAAATAAAGAAATTAAAAAATAATTAACAAAACCAACAATCAATTAACAT
Source organism: Lissotriton helveticus (assembly GCF_964261635.1). Classification (NCBI taxonomy): domain Eukaryota; kingdom Metazoa; phylum Chordata; class Amphibia; order Caudata; family Salamandridae; genus Lissotriton; species Lissotriton helveticus. Next base: position 658,316,120 of record NC_136063.1, on the reverse strand, counting down.
ACAGTATTTGAAAAGTCTATCATTCTTTTTTTCCTTATAGTACGCTCCCCAGAACGCTTCCCGGTTCGCGGACCGGGCACTCCCCACGCAAAAAAACGACATTTTTTTTTTTTTTTGCCCTGCGGGGCCCTTTTAAAGCCTCCACATCAAACCTAGGGGGTCAGGGAGGATCTACTATGCCCCCTTATGGTCATTTCCCCCTTTGTTTTGGCCTCCTCTTGTCTCTCGATCCTACCGAAAGACAAGATGGCGGCCGCTCCGGACTGTTTAGGATGTTGACAGACACCGGAGAGCCAATCAGCTTCGCTACGCGAAGTTCCGTTACGCGTCAAGTACGCGAACCGGAGCGCTGCCTGGAGCGCGCTTACAGATATATATCTTTTTTTGAACGTTAATTTCTCAAAATCCACTGGAGCACATATATTGAGACCTAGCAAAGGCACATCGGGCTAACAGTCCCTACAATTTTGCCAAGTTTCGTGCAAATCCATTCAGCCGTTCGGCCTAAAAGTGAGGCCAACCGCCCTATGGAAATTAACATGGGAAAAACACGTTTTGGGACCCCCCTTTTTTCTCGGCCCCCCCTTGACGAACCCCCCCCAAATTTCCAGGCGCTGCTCAAAAACAAAATGTTCCATTTTCCTGAAAATTTCAGCCAATTCCGTCCACAAACGCCAAAGTTATTAGACATAGAATTTTCAAAAATCCCATAGGGAAAAAATCCTAACTATATATACCTACTGGCGACCGCCAGTAGGTAATGTATATATATATGCCGATCGTTGGTTGGGAATGAAAAGATATTTAAGTTCTGTGTCTGATAATAATCCTGCACTGTACCAATACCTCAGTACTCTATCGAGTCGCTGATTAACATCTGTAATAGGATTGTGTGCAATGCAGATGTAGGAGTTTATATATGAAACTTGGCGGTCAATTTCTGCAATGTAATTGATATTGTCCATAAGGACAATATTGCCTCCCTTGTCCGCCTCCTTTATCACTAGATTCTTGTGATTAGATAGGTGTTCGAGTGCTAGTCTTTCTTCTTTGGTGAGGTTGTCCTGATGTCCTAGATATGAGCCATGTACCTTATCTTCCAATTTATGTAAGTCACTAGTGACAGCCTTATAAAAGCAATCTATCAAAGTATCAGATGTTGTGATAGGTAGGAAGGTGGACTTTCTCCTTAACCCACTGTCAGTAAACACATTGCTTTCAATGTCAAGATCTTGCATAATCTCTTTTATGTTCGGTACATTTTCAAGACTATCGTCTAGCTGTAATGAAGGTTGACAGCCTGTATTTCATTGATTGTTTGACCCCTTTCATTGACAGTATACAAAGGAATTGTACAGAGTGTTTTATTTGCATCAAATAATTTTTTTAGTTTTAATCTACGTACAAATTTATACAAATCAATGTGCAAATTGGCAAAATCAGGCTTAGACATTGGACAAAAAGTCAGTCTCTTTTTCAAGACAGTTGTCTCAGTCAGTTAAGTCTATATGTGATAAATTAACAATTGAAATATCATTGTTAACAACATTGTTCACATTTACACTGACATCATCATTGTTTGTCACTCCATCATCTATTTTTTCAGTACACGTGACGCTGATCTTGTTACTCTATGGCTCTGTTCTACCCCTGTTTTTCCTGCCCCCCCTCCTGATTATTTTCCTTCTGTAAATTTCCGATTGAAGTCCGGTTTGTTCCCCTCGCGGTACCGTTCCAGCTCCAATAAAAAAGATGAACCAGAGATGGTGGTTTCAGGCGGTCTTGCAGTGACGGAGGATTCACTTCCCATGTCACTTGCATCGCTTACTAGACTTGAGATATCTGATTCGCTAGCAGAAGTGATATTATCAGTTCTTTTGTCTTTTAGTGAAGCTGTTCCCTTCCTAGGTTTTACATCGTCAAAGCGTTTGGCAAAGGTGAATACTCTGCCATTTTTGTAATCCAACTCATCCCTCTTGAGTTTTCTGATCTTTTTATCTCTGAGATAGTTCTGATGTGAGCTAAGTACCTCTTTTAGGATTTTATAGTTTTTTTCTGTTTGATCTGTCACGTTGAGACGGGTGATTTCTTCTTCCACTGCTTCTATTTCTGTAAGTAACATCGCTCTTTTGCACTCGGCATGGTGAATGAGAATATCCATCATGCCCAGTGAAGATCCTGATATGAGGTTCTCCCACTCCCCCAATAAGTCAGGATCTAGATCCTCAAAATTGGGGAAGATGATTACTCTTAATCCCCTTGGAATTTGTTTTAATTCTATGAATTCCTTCAATGTGGTGAGATCCCACCACCTGGACAATTCCGATTTACGGAGTCTCTCCAGTTTTACAAAGAGTTCTTTGAGTCCCTGTGGCTTGTCATCTTTTACTGTAGTTGGTTTGGCAGGAATCCCTTTGTCTGAAGACGATAGATACAAAGTTTTTAATGAAATTTTTTCAAAGTTGGCCATGATTGTGAATATCACAATGCTTAAATAACTAGTCCAGTAAGTCTCCTCACCCAGACCACGTGTACTGAACAAAATAGAGGGCTAAAGCACAGGGACTCACTCAAAAACTTATATCGGACACATTTAGGTAGTAGTGTTCCCTAAAACAAGAGAAGCGTCCGCACATATAGCTAACAATCTTTGTAAACGTGTAGTATAAACAATGTTTATCACAGGAAAGCAACTGGGTGCTCAATTTACCCATCATACACAAACTACCCAGTGGTGTCGACTGCACACAAAGTGTGCACCTATTAAGCACGATAGAAGAAGGGGTTTTAACAGCACACCTCTCGTTATAGTATTAATATCATATTGCACTTGGGAAAAGTCTGAAAACACTTCTCTTCCATTAAGAGTCAGATAGCTGCCTCCCCGACCTTACCGTCCCACAGCGCTACGAGGCCTCCGGGTAGCAACACGCTTTACAAAACCCAATTTCATTTCATTTCATTTCAATGAAGTTTCATTTAAAGCAGGACACAAAGACAATCACAATATGGTTGTATACAAAGGGATCCAAGAAATGCGATGCTCTTGATATTCTTTTATTCAAAAAACTTCTTTAAAAGTTCCCAGCACACGGCTTGCCACACAGCTTGCCGACACGTGTTTCGTCTTACAAATACTTTTTCAAGGCTGGAAACGTTAAAAACGTATGCCAATCAATTACATGATACATAACACATACAAAATAGAAAACATTATATAGATATAAATTCCATTTATCTAATTACAAGATATTTACAATCTACCATATGTATACAGGCATATGGGACTTAACAACAGCTCCTTGTTGCAATATTACAAGTTTATCTTCTCTATCACTAACAGTGGGAGAACTGTAGCGGAAGAATAAGAGAGATTTGTGTATAGTCTATAAAGGAAGAGCTATAGTGAAATATAGAAAAGATACTCCAGATTCTAAAAGTGAAGAAAGAGGAGACCACGTTAGCAAGAAGACAAGAAACCAGATATATCCCCATACACCAATGTTTGTGAGGGTAAGATGCCATTTTGAGGATTAACCTACCCGCAAAACTAAATGTCATAACCGTCCAAGTTAGGAAATTCATTATGCGAAGTCAATCAAATGAGTGTATATTGGCACCACACGGTCTCAGGTGTAGAAACAATCTAAGATAGAGGCATATGAGGTCAAGATTATAGAATCATAATCATACTACCCAGGAAAGTTCAGATATAAAGACAATAATGATAAAAACAGATAAGTGTTCCAGATTAGAACGAACACAAAATATAAATAACAGGCAATTTGTGTAATGTACAGAATTCAGCATTCCAAAAGAATACACCTCAAGTATAACAAAGTACCAGGAATAATAACCTTCAATATATTATTATAGGGTGTTGGAGCACTTTCCTAATAGTGAGAGATGGCCAATACAACTGATATCAACATGGAGACTCAAGGGGCATGAACTAACTCCCCAGTCCCATATCACAGACCAGGTAATACTGTGTATTGTTTGTGTCATAGGTTAAACAAACGCGTTGCTGTAGAAAAAGAACTCGCCAGTGTGGATTCTTTCTGTAATTTTAAAGTATCAACAACTGAAGTTCCACGATTGGTACCACAATATAGTGTACCTGTAGGTGCAAATTGAGTAAAGAGAGGAATTTCTTATCAAAACAGTAATAGCATTTCACTCACTGTACTTCAATGCATATCCACTAAATAAATAGTTAATAAATTATAGTGGCATACACCATAAGTTTCCCTGATGCACGTAAACAAATTAAAGATAAATGCCAGATATAAATTGGCACCCACCAATTATACATCAGTGTTAGAACACCTAGAGCCAGACGATTCATAAAACGGGTAACGTAACCATATTGTTGCTCACCTTATGAACTAGTGTAACCTCCGTTGTCAGCTGGTACGATTAGTAGACCGTAGAGACCAGTTTGTGTTGAATTCCTATTGGGTGATATAGAGGTATTAATTTAACCTTATACATGAGCCAGATATTGGGACCATTCAAAGAATGACTGATAAGAAGTAATCACCTATAATATGCCCTTGAATAGGTCGCCTAGTGCATGAAGCCACCCAAGGTAGGTATTATGCCCCACAGCACATGGAGGTCTTATCCAAAGTACGTCTCAACCTGTTTGTACAATGGCATGAAGACATCACACAGCTTAATGCAATGTTCAGCGTTTATATACATAGAGCTTTACGCATTAGTGTGAAACATTAGTTAACACAAGCGTAATATATCCAGCCCAATACATGCTAAATTCCAATATGAGTAGTGAGATATATCACATATCATATACCTTTAAATGGGTCGCCTGACGTGAGGGGCCACACAATGTGAGTAAAATGCCCCACACCGCAAATGAGGTCTTGACCACAATACGTCTCAACCTGTAAATACAGTGAACCAAAAACGTCTCAACGTTGAGTCTAATGCTCGGCGTTGATATACACAAAGCATCAGCGATATTTTCAAACATGAATTCACACAAGCACACAACGTCGCACTATATATAGTGAAGGTATGATGTTACCTAGCCTGCACCCAACCACAGAAGACTATTGAGTGTCTCACAATCAATGGCTGCGTTGCATGCGATAGGAGGAATACTATGTTCCGCCCAATATTTAAAATTTCAACAGGCATAAGTCAAGCTGCCTGCAAATAAAACGATCCCTCAAACAATTCACTTGCCTAGTAAGCTCGCTCAGAGTAGCGTGATAACCCTCCCGAAAGCATTGGACGCCGAAACAGTTGTACAGAGAACGCCGATTTTAAATACGCCTCTCACTCTTCCCGTCAAGCCGAAACGGGTGTAAACTCAAAGAAGGGTGCACTGGAGAGGAGACACCCTCTACACAGTGGCGGCCATCTTAATCTTTTCCAATAGTATCGCAAAGACTTGCATTGCAGGTAGAAGCTAACTAACCTTCAGAGAATGATGATTGTAGAGTTGTATCAGTCATACCAAAAAGTAAGGTTGTCAAAAAATACGATCGTACTCAATTGTAGTTGTATATTAAACGCAATCATTATGATAGCTAAGCAGTTGCAATGCGACCATTATGTTACATAAGGTGGCGAGAGACCAACTTGTTATGAACTCTGAAACACTAAAGTCAAGGAACTGTTATTGTAATGTAGTTCCTATATTCCCAATAGGCTCTGCGCATTGGAATAATATAAACAGCAGTGTTGACGTAGGACTGAGGTCGACTAGGTCTCTACTGACTATTAGACTTAATTAGTTTTGCCAGCTAGCTCAGAGGTCACTAGAAACTTTCTCGAATGTTCAGGAAAGAGGTAACTCTCCTGATTTAGACAAGAAGGGATTAGCTTCTGACAACCGCATAAACATGACAACTTTGCTCCCTCAGAATAAAGAGTGTATCTCTAGAGTCGTGTGAAAATAGACAGCTATTTCACTCAATCGTGCATACTTAGTTTCACCAGAGTGCAGAGAAATAGAGAGACTGGCGTTTTCAATAAAAGGTGTTATTTATTGAGCAGTCTTCTTTCTCATGCAAGAGAAATGAATTGCCATAATTGCAATACTGATCATAAAGTAAAGTGCGTAAAGTAAAAGGAGTATTATGAAATAATACTGTAAAAGCCATATGATACTTTAAAATGGATAAAATATATACATACATAAAAACATTAACTAACGTACTCAACTGGTGCTTCTAATTTACGCCTACCCCGGTGTACCTGACCTAAGCCTAATACGTGGGAAGGAGTAGGTAAGTTGCAGTTTTAAGTTAAGTTGGTTTTTGCCAAGGAATCTGAATCAAGAATTCTCTTAAGGGTTTAGTCAGCTCCGTACGTTGGTAATAGAATGTGGGAGGTCTTGTATCTCTCTCTCAGGACTCGATATCCCAGCAACCCGCAAGGGTATCTGGAAACACCGGAGATGGAATTTTCTCGGCTGGAGAAAAAAGACAGCGTCTTTCTCAGTGCGTCAAACGGGAGGGGCGTCGTCCGTGGGCTCTCGCATCAGCTGGGCTCTCGGGCAAGTAGATATCCGCTCTGCTCCAAACCACCGTGTGTTTGCTTAAGGCAACGTTGGTATATTTGGGATCCCTGGCTGGCCAGGGCTTTCGCCAAAGTCAGTCAGAGACCACCACTCCTAAGTCAGGGCAAGGGAGTTACACGCCAAGATAACCCCTGCTCATCCTCTAGGTAACGTGGCACGAGCAGAAAGGCTAAACTTGGAGGCGATGTGAGTTAAGTATTTGCGCATGCACCCCAGCAACAACACCCAAAGGCCCACCACAAAGGAAACTCCACACAAGGTTATATAAAAATAGCCTTTGTATTACACCAAAACACATTAGATAAAAACACACACTTTACAATGTGCAAGAGGCACGGGCAGAATTTACAGGGGATATGTACAAGACAGGGCCACCTGGACCACTGTCAGGAATCAGCACTTTTAGAAGTAACACTTTTAGAAATAGCACTTAGAATGTAAAATCACTGTAGCACAAAATATAAAAATAGAGCACACAACCAGTAACTACTGGTAACCAGGACCTCACTAGCACCACCTGCACTAGGAGAAAAACAACCACCTAAGTATCACAATACCTGTAGGGGTGTAAGAACATAACACATGATGCAATTCATAACATACATTCAGAGGTGTAAGGAAGGAAAACACATGATGCCTCAACAATACATTCAGAGGTGTAAGAACAAGGCACATGATGCATAAAACCACATTCAGAAGTGCAGAAAATGAACAATGGCGCCAAACTCACTTAAGTCACCACCTGTGACTGTCCCTAGGCCAACTGGCCTCTCTAGGGCTAGGACGCCCTGTGTCCCAAAGTCAGGGGGCCTAAACGTGGCAGCTGCCCACAAAGTGCTGGGCAGCTGTAAGTCTCCTGGGGGTTCCTAGAAGGAACAATAGCGCCAAACGATGTGGGAGCCTAGCAGGCTCTGAAGAAATCAACTGTCCCCCAAGAGCCTCTCTGGCTCAACCAACAATTATGCGCCTGAGCCCCTCGTGGGCTCTACTAAACTACTGTGGCCCTCAAGAACCTCTCTGGGCTCTTAAACTACGAAATGCCCCCTAGAGCCTCTCTGGACTCTCTGCAAGAATGCGGGGTCGCTGGAGCCCCCCTCTGGGGCTCGAGATCACCAAAAATGCCCCCGGAGCCCTCTCAGGGCTCTAAAACAAGATTGCGGGAGGGAGCCTCTCTGGGCTCCTTCCAACAACTGCGGCCTCTTTCTGTGGAAGTCCCCCCCCCTCTGGGGGGACTCGAGAACACTGGCCCGTCGTTGGAGTCCCTCCTCTGGGACTCTAAAAGGATGCCCCGGGATACTGGAGCCTCGACCAGCTCGACAACAGGTGAGGCCCCCACGAGCCTTTCACTAGGGGGGGGCGGGGGGCGGGCACCGGCAATGTGCCCCGGCACCCCCTCCCTTCTCTCCCCGCTACTGCGCACTCACCGGGAGAACAACGAGAACGTCGGACGGCCCGAGCCTGGCTGGGCTCGAACACCAGCAATGCCCCTGAGCCTCAAGACGCCCACACTCACCGGGCCTCTTGTCTTGCGGCGGCTCTCCTTGGGCGGCTACGACGGGGCAGACACTTCTCTCTGGGGCCTCCAAGGCTCCCTCGCACTTCTCTCCTTTGGTCTCGAGGCCCCGCCTTCAACCAGGCGAGCCGCGGGCACTTCCGAGGACAGCCAGTAGCAGCGCGGCCCTGGCGGCACTTCCGGGTCGCACAAGGCAGCGGCCCGGCAACGGTTCCAAACACTCCGGGCTGCGGCGGTGAACCCTCTAATTTAAATATAAGGCGAGGTGGGCTCTCGCTATGGAGGCAATGTCCCTGGCAGGGTGGGCACCTGCCAAGGGGCTTCAAAGTCGGCAAAAACGGATCAAATGCCAGGTGGGCACCGGCGAGGACCAAAAAGCGCTCCCAAGCGCTAGATGAATTTTTAAAGCGCCTCCTGCGCAAAAGTAGCAAATAAAGCGCTATTAAGTGCTAGGGGCCGAAATCAAGCTCTCCCAAGCGCTAGGGGAAAGTTCAGGCCCCCAAAGTCCAGGCAGAGTCCTTCAGCAAGGCAGGGGAGGGGGCAAGGCTGGGCCCAGAGCCAGCTCACTGGGTCTCGAGGCAGGGAGACTATCCAAGTGGCGGTCCTCTGGCCCAGCAGCAGCAGCCCCCTCAGGATCCTGGAAGAGAACAACTTCTGTGGGGACACAGCCCCATTTTTATACAGTAAATCCTTTGTCTGTAGGTGCAGGGTGGCGCAGAACCAGTCGCAGCTGGTCTGTGAGCACTGCTGATGGGCTCAACCACCCTCTCTATTCACTGGCAGGGCTAGGGTCGTTAGTCGCACCACAGGGGGGCAGAGCCAGCATTGTCAGGGGAAAACCCAGCCTCATTCAGGACACAGGTACACTCCTCCCCAGCCATCAGCATGCTAATCTCCCACTCACCACCGGGCAGACTCATCCAGCCTTCCTGGAGCCAGGCTCACCAGCCAGCTCCAGCCAATCACACGCCAGAACCTTCACAGCACACACAGCCATGTCTAGAAGTGGCATTTCCCTACTAGACACATACAAGCTGCACATACCATCGCGCAGCATTCACTCCCACGAGTTCACACATACCAAACTCGAGCCCGCACTCCCCACGCATCAGGAACTACCAGGGACATATACATTCCCCATGCATTCCAATGGGAGGGCAGGCCTATCTGACCACATGCACTCAAAGTGCGCACGCACTTTCCACTGGGACACAGTGAAAGTGCGCACAACCCAAAAATCACCATCACCAGGTCACCAGTACAAGCAAAAAGTCTAGGGGTGAACCTGCCATAAGGGCCAAGTCCAACAAGATGTCACTAAGAACTGGCCATTCTTTCAGTGCTCGCAGGAGTTCTAGGACAAATCAAAACAAATGCATGGGGAATTCCCAGGTTGCTGGAGGTTTGGTTTGTTTAAAGAACGTGTTGTACTTTCTAGGAGTCTAGGGAAGTAGCCTTGCCTAATTTGGACTACATGGGCTACGACTAAATATGGATATGATTCTTATGCCTTTATAAGGATATTATTTATTATAGCCATATAAGGGCATAAACTGGGAATAACGAATTAGGGTCCTAGATAGAAACACAACACCCACTCCACGAATTAATGTCCATCATTACTAAAACTAAGCAATATTAAACATATAACGATGCATGTGTGTTTTCCAACCCACCCCAAAATACATAAATTGCATTTGAAATGGTATATGGTAAATACACGAAAATGAGTATTGGTACTGTACGCTTTTCAAGCAGTGGTTTCATTCAGTTAAATGCATAATTATATCTGCTGAATGAATTGCGAAATTACACATGAAATGGCTCTGAATACAGAAAAGAAGTTCGAGACCATTTCATCACATATTAATACAAATGCTGTACATGTGCTAGAGGCTGAGGTAAAATATTGTCTCTAGAGTTCCTAAATTAGAAGCTCTGTTCTCTAAGAATAGTTCTACTTTAAGCAGATTACCATGTGCCAGAAAAAGGGTAAATATTTTGGAAGTGAAAAAATAATAATTTCGCTTTCAGGGGAAAAAAATAGTTTCAAATGTTTTCAGTAGCTCTGTTTATCAAAAACTGAAGGCCGAATTCAGAGTTCAGGGAACGCTGTGTGCTCGTTGTTTTAAAAGTTATTCTCGTTGTTCAGGGGAGAACATCATTTCAGACAGACTTGCAATAAATTGGTCTACAACATCAGGTGAAAGTTCGACCAAGTTTGAAAAAGTTGAAATTGTGCACATGTGAGAATGATTGCTATCATCGATGTCTGGATCAGCAATGTTCACAGAAGGTTGTACCTGTTTGGTGCTGCTTTCCTCTCGTACTTCACCGCCACCTACTCGTAGTGGTGAAGTCTCAACGAATGCCGTCATCAGAATAGGTAGCCGCTGGGGACAACACGATGCATGAGTCGTTACCGGACCTAGCAAAGTATTGCTATCCATTGGTAATGCTGATGGTAGTGTAAGACAGATGTCCAACACACATTCTTCTCCGCATAGCAGACAGCGAAGCACAGGTAAGATGCAATTCTGCCAGATTGGTCTGAATGAAAGAAACCAAGTTGTACTTAGATCTCTTAGCCGGGCAAATCCGAGGACTTTAGTGATGCGGTCCCGGTAGTGTATAGCTAGGATCGTTTCTCCCATCGTCGCTGGAGTCTTGTCTGTGGCTTGGCTTGCCATATCGGAGCAGAAGGATCAAAAATAAAATTCCTGCTACGAGTCCCAATAGTAGAGGCAGACCGCCAAAAATGGAATGCACAAAATTTGGGATAAAGCCCGGAACTGTTTCAAAGGGTGCTAACAGTCCTGAAAATTTTTTCTTAAATACATGTGCGATGCCACTGGTATCAGACAAGTTTAAGATTTGACTTAACATTTCTACGAAATGCACGGGGCAATAGGGAATGTATCTCTGCCGTTGTCCTTGCAACTTGCAGATCATACGTTTCTTTGGACGGGGTCAAAGGCACAGTTGTCTGTAAAAGAATGGATTTCATTCTGCTTAAAGTATCAATTCGAATAGAAGAGATATTCAAATAAGGCCATATTGCCGCCTCCATGTCTGGATTGCTGTTGGGATACAATACTTGCATACAGCAAGTGACCATGGAACTAACGCTCACGAGATAGGCCCTTCCTGGCACCATGCCACAACAGCTGTGGTCACTTATTAGAACGTAGCTGCCGTTGGAAAGCTGTCTAAAGAATGGCTCTATCTGTGTTGCAGGAGTGCCGTGAAGGTGACATGAAAGGTTATTTGAAGACCCTTCACAAGCTCCGTGCAAGTTAATACCTTGACACAGAAGTGTGCCGCTTAGTGATTTTTTACAATTGTTACCACTAAGAAATACCTCCTTTTTTCTTTCACTATAACATTTGTGTGTGTAAGGTAATTTCCATGTTGACTTGATGTATCCTTTACCCAACCTTTCATACTGGCCTGCTGGTATATACTCTTGGCAATATTTAAACTGGAAAGTTGTTATCGGAATTGTAATTATTCCGTGTATTATCCATTCAAAGACAGGACTTTCTGACATTGTCAATGGTAATCTTTCAAGTTTTTCAATGCTCAGAATCGTATAGTCTGCTCCTTTTTGTGCCAAACTGATTTGTTTATCAGTAAGGTTAAAGATAGAGAATAATGACGTTGTGTTGATTAAACGCAATGGCACGTAGCCTGAACGCAGATTTTGCAACGTTTAGCCAAGCTGTACAATAGAACGTAATTGTGACTGACCATGTTGTAACATTAGTAAGTCCTGCTCTATTATGTCAATAGCAGATGATACAATACTGTCCAGTGAATATATTCTGGAGGACAGAGTCGTTAACCCATTGCCCACAACAGAAAGTGATTTTTCCAAATTAATACGATCAATTTCTCGTATTTTTTTCTGCTGTTTCAATTTGTGTTACTTTCCAAGCCTCGTTGTATGCAGCGTATATACCGGCCGCTATGAAACGTTTTTGACGCTGTTTGCGTGGTCCCAGTATGAAATCACGCAAGTCAGCACCGTCTTTAAGTAAAGTCAAGTGTTGCTTAATTTCAGCCAGTTTGGATTTTTGTAGCCACTCAAGGCATAGTTTTCCTACACTGTATGTTGTAACTATCCCTGGATGTTGTCTCTGGGAGTATCTTAGGTCTGGCCTGTTCAGTTTTAACCCCTGTATTTTGTTCAGGAATCTATCTTGACAGTTATTTGTGTCTGTGGGCCAGATCAACCATTTTTTCCAATCAGGATGTGAGCTGTTTTGGGGTAAAATATTTGATACGTCTATCTCCACATCTGTAGTGCTATTACTATCAGGTATGGGCTTCGGAATAGACGGTTTATTTAAATCTTTTATCTTGGCTAGACCAAGACAGGTTGTTTGCTGAATGGTGTCATTTAGGAATATTCATTGTTCTGGGATCATGCAGGCTCTAAATAATGCTTCTAAACCTTGGACCTGCCATACTTTTGTACCCCAGATGGTTTTTGTTTCAATGTTGTTTTTTCCAAAATTCAAAGCCAAATGTAATAATGTTTTCATAAATGTTTCAGAATAAATCAATTTAGTATTTCTCAACATTGTTTTCATTCCTGTCTTATTTAACATGTTAAAATAAAACGTTTCTGCATCACTTGTGTCAAACCCTGAAAAGTATGGAAATTTCTCATAAAATGTTTTCGAGCTGCCTTTAGGCGGTGTTGCACAATTTTCCCATTGGTTATAATTAAAAAACATTTCTAGGCTGTGCAGATTTATGCAAATAGAGATGACCAAAATGAATATAGCAGTACATTTCTTCATATTTTGCTGAACCCTGCAAATAATCTTGTTCAGTGAATTTAGCTGATATTACTAAATCTGACATCATATTATTAATGTTTTCAAAGTCCCAATCATCAGAGAAAGTACTTGGTTTTACAAAGTCACTTAATGAAACCTTGAACTGGTGTGGATATTTCAAGAGCTCAATCGGGCCATAAATTTCATTATCCGTTTTGTCCCATGCTACCCCACCGGGTATTGGATTGGCTGTGATGTTCACCGATGACAGTTCTCTTTTCTCGATGTGAGATGACTTGTGAGGCTTAAGGACCAAGTTGATGTTCTGACTTGCTGTGTCCATTGTACTGTATTTTCCCTCAATGAATTTTCCCAAACAAAGAACCATGATGAGCCAAAGCAGGAGGAAAAGTACACCTAAGACACTCCAAAATTCAATCCATGGTGAGATCAGATAGGTTTCTTTTAGTTGATGAAAGAGTTTAGTTACTTTGTCTTTGAAAGTTTTTGTTGCTGGCGTTTCTTCATGTTCACTTGGATCATCAGAAAAGTCATCGAAATTGATGAAGTAGCCAGATGCAGTTCTGTCAATTCTTGGAATTGCTTCCGGATTTTCTTTAGTCTTTGAATCTTTCTTGGAGACATTAGTATAGTCCGATGCTACATCATTGTAGACAGGTGTTTCTTGACGAACTGTTGCAATTTGGGTTTCAAGAGGCACAAGTTCCATGGCTTTGTTGCATAGTCCTTTTTTATTCACTGCAGGTTTATCAAATGTGATTAGTCTCTCAGTTTAAACCTCTTGGATTGTAGCAAATGTTGGTATTCTGCTATTTCTTGGGAGTCCACTGGGCCTACTACTTATTATTGGCGACATGATTGTGGTTTTACCAGGTCGATGGATACAACTCGGTTCTCCTTTTTACCAGCAAGGGGCGGTGGTACAACTGATCTTGTTCCGCTGACAGCTAAGACAGGTACTGTTTTTCTGTAAGAAGGCCCAAATTCCTTCTTCACCGCGATCCTTTCTCTGACCAGATCCCCAATCTTTGGAATCCAGACAGGTCTTGCTGGGACAGGTGTTTTTTCTTCAGTGGCTGTTGGCTTCAATTTTATATTGCTCAGACTTCTTCTTGTTTCATTTAAGTCCTGTAAAACAGCCAAACGGTCTTTGATATCAAAGGATTTTTCTTCTACCACTGAAGTGTGACAATCAAGATCCTAAATGTACATTCTAGTACCGAACAATAGTTCGTATGGAGTGAGACCTTTTAGAGAATTTCTTGGCAGATTATTAAGACTAGGTTGGACACTTGTTAAATGTTTGACCCACCCATCACCCGAACCTAATACCCTCGCCGTAATAGATTGCTTTATGTCCCGGTTTTTTCTTTCCACTACCGCATTACCCTCAGGATGGAATGGAGAAGAGTAATGCAATGCCCATGCTGGCCATGGCCTCCTTGTAAGCCCGAGAGCTAAACGCAGGACCCTGGTCAGAATGTAGCATGCCAATTGCGTATGTGCCGATAAAGACTCGCAAATCTTTTATAACAGTTCTGGCGTCAGCCGAGCGCTGGTGTCTACATTTTAAGTGAATCTAGTCTTAAATATTATGGGGACCCATTTCTCCTACTGGATGCTTTCTAATAACGGGGTCCCGGCACTAGTCTGGTCCGGTTCACGACTGCGATCTCTGTTGCAGTTTGGACAATCCTTTGCAAATTTGTAATGTTGCACGCTCATTCCCGGCCACCAGTATTCTGATTGTAATTCTTTTAGAGATTCCTTGATCTCTCGATGCCCTAGACCCTCTCCCATGTGTGCGTCTGCTATTAATAAGACTCTCCTGTTCCTGTTTGGAATTACTCTATTCCCCACTCCAGGGATTTGAGCAAAAGGAACGGAGTTTGCATCTATTATGTATGTATAATTGATAAGCATGGGCGTAAAATCTGTTCCGCTCGCGGATTTAGCGGATTTTCGGCAAATTCGCAATCCGCGAACTCTCGCGAACTTGCCGAAAATTCGTAAATCCGTGCGAAGCGGATTTTTTGCTTGGTCGCACTTGCCAACTAGAATACTATACAATTTCGCGGGAGTAAACACTTGCGAACATGTAGATGCGGCGGGCAGCGACAATCTTGCAATTGCGAGATTGCAAAATTTGCAGTTTCGCACAAGAAATCCACCAGCAGGCAGCATAAACCTTGAAAATTATGATTTTTATCAGAATAACTCCTCAGGTTGACATTTGCCTGCACTTTTTTTTTTTTTGCAAGGAGTCCATTTTGGGGGGGGGGGGGCGGGGGTGGGAGGAAGGAAGTGCCTCACAGTCTCCAACTTCCTGTTCCTGTCCAGCAGGCTCCCCCCAGTGCTTTCTTCATGTGCTGGTCACTTTGATTTGGATCTTGACCTGGAAGGATTACTTTTTGTGGATGCTGCTGGATATTTGGATTTTTGCAAAACTGAAAGCACTCAGCAGGTGCAAAAGTTCAATCTTATCATTAGTAACCATTCCCTGTAGTGCCTGGAAGGATTACTTTTTGTGGATGCTGCTGGATATTTGGATTTTTGCAAAACTGAAAGCACTCAGCCGGTGCAAAAGTTCAATCTTATCATTAGTAACCATTCCCTGTAGTGCTTCCTGAGGGGCCCCTTCAGAGTTCAGTTGCCTACTTGCAACTATTCTATGACCCTGCTCTGACCCTCTCAGCAGGCTCATAGAATAGCTACAAGTAGGCCACAAAGGTCCTGTGAAAAAAATTGCACTGCAACAGAAAGCAAATTACAGATAAGGAAGCAGGTGCCAGACTGGAAGTTTAAATTCAGTGACACATTAATCAACCCCAAATTAATTCATGTCAGTTGAAGCAGGGCAGGTGTGCTTGCTTTTTTTCACCCCCATAATCTACAGTGATAAACCAACGAGAGGGTGGCAGTGATGTACCAGAGGGTGGCATGGGTGTACCAGAGGGTGGCAGTGGTGAAACAGAGGGTGCTGTGAACCTGTGATGATGAACCAGACATAGAAAAAACATAGTCGCGGCCGTTGCGAGCCGACAAGTAAGTTTGCAATTGCGAACTGGTACAAAACCCTCGCGAACTGGCAGAAACCCTTGCGAACACAAAAAAAAAAAAAAAATCCGCAAATTCGCGAGAGTTCGCGGAATGCGAATCCGTAAATACGCAATTTCGCGGATTGCCAATTCGCAAAATCCGCCCATGCTTAATAATTGAGTGGATAGCCGAGAGGTAATGCTGCATAGTCGCCTTTTAATGAGGATTTACCGCGAGCATTGTTTCTCCGTCTATGTATGTTTAGTATGCTTTTTTGTGGCTACGGAAGCCGGTTGAAACGCTTCCGCTGTGGCTCTGGTAGCCAATTAATTCCCTGCAACGTGAACGCCATCACGTTGATGACTCAGTGTGTGTATCACGTGAGTCTTTCGTAGTTCTTTCTGCAAAAGAACTACTTGTTCCCAAAGCTTTTTATGCTTTATTGTGGCACCTGTGTCATCTTTGTAATCGTTTTGAACCCAGTTCTGCAAGTCATTGTTGTAAGACCTGACGCAGAAATGCGAATCGCACACTATTAGTGTCAGGAATTCACGATCGGCATTTTCAAGCGCCATCTTTAAAGATCTTATTTCAGCTTGCTGAGCTGAACAGTTTCTGAGTGATTCAGTTTTGGTTGTTATTGGTCTGAATGTACCAAAGCGCCAGCGACCTTTAACAGTTGCGCACGCAGCGTTGTAGGATTCTTTCTCTACATCGTAGTGTTGTGCAAATCTGTCCATGTAGATTACACATGTGTACTGTTCGAGAGGCAGAATTTTGATTGGCAGAGGATATTCTTCTTCATATTCTAGATCTTCTAGTTTTTTCATTTTCGGGTCAAAATAGTATTTCAGGTCTTCTGCAGCAAGAGAATTTTCCCATTGTATCCTTTTTGGATCTAATACCACAGCAGTCAAATTGCGTGGGCTTATTAATGCTTCAATGGCTGATTCTGCTGTGAAAACAGTTATTCTTCTGCCTTGGGCTTGGGCTCTTTCTTTTGCTACAGCAGTGTGAACCGCAGTTAGAATTTTTTCAGTAGAACTGAATTTCATTTCAGCTTGTGTGTACAAGTGTGATTTGTAAGCTATTGGTACCGTTTCTCCCTCATTAGAGGTTAGGTACGTGAATCCGCATCTTCCTGGGATGACTCGGATTACAAGGTTGCGTACGTTTTCGCGTGTTTGCAATTTTGTTTTAGCTAACATGTCTGTTTGCAATGATCTTAAAATGTCTGTGTGTTTGAGTCCAATTTATTGGTTTGAAATCAGGTTTTATTAATTCATAGAGAGGTTTAACCCTCCCTGCATAATTTATAATGTATGTCCTTCCGAAATTCAGGAAACCTAGTATTGATTGTAAGTTCTTCAGCGTTTTAGGTGCTTGGAGTACAGCACACTTCTCTAAGAAGTTGTCTGCTATGCTTTTGCCTTCACTTGATAATTCATATCCTAAAAACAGGACAGTTAGATGGGCAATCCGTGACTTTTTAAAGTTGAATTTGTAACCCTCCGCTGCAAACCCAAGTATTATGGTGTTCACTCTTTTCAAGTGTGTCTCCAGGTCATCATCTGTGAGATAGATGTCATCGACATAAGATAATGCCTCATCATCATATATTTGTAGTAACTCTGTTACTCTTGCTGAGAATAATCCTGGGCTATTCTTAAATCCCTGTGGGAGTCGAAAGAAGTGTTTTTGCGACTCCATTATTGAGAAAGCGGTCAAATACCTGCTTTCAGGTGCAATATTTTGACAAAAGAATCCACTAGAGATGTCTAATGTCGTTTTATATTTTTTGCGCACGATGTTATTCATTAGTGCTGCACTGTGTGAGTTTTGTACTGCAAATGTTTTGCAACAGGAGTTTAAGTGTCTGTAGTCCAAAACGAGACGATATGGATCGTCAGGCTTGGAGACAGGAAACAAAGTATTGTTCATTTGTGAGGTGCATGTTTCAATCACCCCCTGGTATTCAAGTTGATCTAAAATCTCCCTGACTTGTTTTTTAGCTTCTTGTTTAACTGGGTACTGCCTTTGTGCAGTGGGTTGATTTTTTAACTGGATTTTGTGAGGATGAGTCCTCATCCCATCCTACATGATTTTTGTATAATCCAGGAGCTTGGGCCACTGCCCATTTTCTTGCAAGTGTATATTTTTTATGAATTGGAATATGATTTGAGAAGGCAGGCATAATCATTTCTTCGCCATGAGGGCACTCCCTGACAAACTCTGGTGGCCAGTCTTTCTCAGCAAACAGAATGTCATAGCCTTTTGAAAGGTTATCCCAAAAGAGACCCCTTACTTTCCTAGTCTTGTCCCCCTCTATACGTAATGTTATTTCGTATAATTTATGGGGTTTGCTAACTCTGGTGTCTGCAGTTTCCACCTGAATGTATTAATTTGTGTCCACTGTCTCCAGAAGATTCATCAGGACCTTGCGAGCTATTGTCACTTCTGCTGCGCTATCTAGCATTGTCTGAGCCCACTCTCCGTTTTTCTGTTGTGTCCTCAGTATCCTCGGCATGTTTAATTATTTTAATACTGGCTACCTTCTTTCTTGGGAATTGTAATTTTTTACTTTGATGAGCAGGTTCCTTGTCTTTGGACTTGACGTGCTCTTCCTTGTGTTCTGACCGTCCTCTTCTTTCCGATTTCTGTGAGGAAGTCTGAAAAGATCGAGAGGGACGTGTATCAATATCTTGATATCTATCAGGTTTCTTCAAATTATCCCTATTTCTAAGGTTGTATCTTTTCTCAGAGAGCTCTCTTTGGGGAGACTTGCCTCCTCGGTCTGGAGATCTTTCTCTCCGTTGAGGAGACCTTCCTCTGGACTGAAAAGGTTTTTCTTTGGGAGTGGATTGTTTATTACCATCCCAACTCCTTTTTGGAGTATTCAGATTATTTTTAATAAAGGTTTTTTCAGGATTATCAGTTAGTTGGGGTTTTACTGGTTTCCCACCCAAACTATCTCTTCCTAGTTCTTCATAGGATTTTTCTATGATTCTGGCAAGTTCAAAAGGTTGTTCTGCTATATTTGTTTCTTTCAATTTCTGGCGGATCGCCACAGATGCTGCTTCTCCTTTTATGGTGGCTAATAATATAGCCGAGACCTGCTTGAAGTCTTTCAGTAATTTCCACCCAGAGTTAAAGCAGGTTCTGGACCGTATTCATTTTGAATCTGTCTTAGTACGTCTGGTATAACCGCCATGGATGGAACACCATGTGTTTTTGTGTAGATGAAGCAAAGACTGTGCCCCAAGTGTCACAGTCTTCCACATGTGGTGCGATCCCCATTGGAAGACAGATAGTCAGAATTCTGTGTTTCTCAGTAGGAGTAGTATTTGGAAATACTGCCTCTATTTGAGTTATTTTTTGTGCTAACCAGAATGGAATTTGTTCCCGTTTTGCGGGTATTTTACCACGACATGATTGTATGTTCTGTGGTGTAATTTTGTTTGAGTTCCCCTGATGAGGGGTCAGCTGTGGAATGTTAATTGTTGGTTGGACTGTTGAAGTCCGCATGACATATTGGACCAATTGTCTATGTATTTTAATTAGTAATTTTAGCTGAACTAAAAGTTCCCGGTCTGATATTTTATAAATGTCGGGATGTGGTGTGTAGCTGGCTAGCACCGGCCATGTGGCTCCTGGTCTACCTAGTGGACCTAGCCTGGTGATGTGATTTTGATGTTTTAGGGCACCTTTAAACCAGAGCAGGTGCTCTTGATAATTTAGTGGGATTTCAAAATCCTCAAAAGGAGTGTATTCATCCGGAGGTTCCTCTATTTTGTAGTAGTGGAATTCTTTTGTTACAGCGTTTGCATGCTGGAAAGTGTATCCATGAATAGAATACCTCTGTCTGCCGATATTCATGGGCCTCTACCACGAATATGACTGTACCACCTCGTGATGTCAGTCCGTTTTTTATAAGTTTAAGAGTTATAGTTCTTCTTATGTTGACCGGAATGAGTATAGCATTTGGGTCATTTTCTTGGAGACTCGTGTCATCTGCTACGAGTTGAGCTGCTATTCTAGCTCTCTCTGCTTCGTCACTTTCCACCATTTTACTGACAGAAAGGTTTTTGTTGCAGATCAAGTTTCAAGGAAACAAAGATTAGGTGCACAATATTTTGGAACACTGTATCCTTCAACGTTGACTAAACCAAAAACTAATACATAGGAATCTCTTCCGGCGGATTTTAACCTTTTACCCACTCTAGACGTCTTTTGGAATTTTTACGGAAAAAGGGTTCTGTGTGAAAAAGCACGACTGAGTTACTTTAATGTCCTGCGTTAGATTATCGCCTTACCAAACGTTGGGCACCATGTAGTGTAGTTCCTATATTCCCAATAGGCTCTGCGCATTGGAATAATATAAACAGCAGTGTAGACGTAGTACTGAGGTCGACTAGGTCTCTACTGACTATATTAGACTTAATTAGTTTTGCCAGCTAGCTCAGAGGTCACTAGAAACTTTCTCGAATGTTCAGGAAAGAGGTAACTCTCCTGATTTAGACAAGAAGGGATTAGCTTCTGAAAACCGCATAAACATGACAACTTTGCTCCCTCGGAATAAAGAGTGTATCTCTAGAGTCGTGTGAAAACAATAGACAGCTATTTCACTCAGTCAATCATGCATACTTAGTTTCACCAGAGTGCAGAGAAATAGAGAGACGGGCGTTTTCAATAAAAGGTGTTATTTATTGAGCAGTCTTCTTTCTCATGCAAGAGAAATGAATTGCCATAATGGCGATACTAATCATAAAGTAAAGTGCGTACAGTAAAAGGAGTATTATGAAATAATACTGTAAAAGCATTGATATGGTTTCTTAGCCAGATGATACTTTAAAATGGATAAAATAAATACATACATAAAAACATTAACTAACGTACTCAACTGGTGCTTCTAATCTAATCTACGCCTACCCCGGTGTACCTGACCTAAGCCTAATACGTGGGAAGGAGTAGGTAAGTAGCAGTTTTAAGTTAAGTTGGATTTTGCTAAGGAATCTGAATCAAGAATTCTCTTAAGGGTTTAGTCAGCTCCGTACCTTGGTAATAGAATGTAGGAGGTCTTGTATCTCTCTCTCAGGACTCGATATCCCAGCAACCTGCAAGGGTATCTGGAAACACCGGAGCTGGAATTTTCTCGGCTGAAGAAAAAAGACAGCGTCTTTCTTAGTGCGTCAAAAGGGAGGGGTGTCGTCCGTGGGCTCTCGCATCAGCTGGGCTCTCAGGCAAGTAGATAGCCGCTCTGCTCCAAACCACCGTGTGTTTGCTTAAGGCAACGTTGGTATATTTATACCTGAAAGGTGCCGGGTTTGACATAAGACGTCAATAAAAGATGTCACTAAGAACTGGCCGTTCTTTCAGTGCTCGCAGGAGTTCTAGGACAAATCAAAACAAATGCATGGGGAATTCCTAGGTTGCTGGAGGTTTGGTTTGTTTAAAGAACGCGTTGTAATTTTTAGGAGTCTAGGGAGGTAGCATTGCCTAATTTGGACTGCATGGGCTACGACTAAATATGGATATGATTCTTATGCCTTTATAAGGATATTATTTATTATAGCCATATAAGGGCATAAATTGGGAATATCGAATTAGGGTCCTAGATAGAGAAACAACATTATTACAGTCCCCTGTACTTATCGTACTCAATTGCAGATGCATATTAAACGCAATCCTTTTGATAGCTAAGCAGTTGCAACGCTACCATTATGTCACATAAGGCGGTGAGAGACCATCTTCTCATAAACCCTGAAACACTAAATTCAAGGAACTGTTATTACAGTCCCCTGTATGTGTGTTTGTGAGGTAAAATACAACCAGACCTATACACAATGTCACAAATGGTATCGTTTTGGTGTAGAAACCTAAGGACCCAAATCATAATTGGTGCCTAAACAGCACACGACGCACCATTGTTTATACCCAGATATGTGCAATTTACAGATCGATGAGTCGGAGTGATAATTCAAGAGATAGTAGACAAGAGTACAAGGTGTGAGTGAGATAGTGCACAGGGTAGTCACATGGAGATTGTATTTATTATAGTACAGTAAGCGACATGGAGTTAATTGATCCTGATAACATGTTGAATACTGCCATTCAGTTGTAACTTCCTTTGTCTTGGTACATGACCACTTGCTGCAACAAACATCAAATCTCAGCTATACACCCATACTTGAAGGGGACACCCAGCCGCCATAGTACCTCATAGCTTGGAACGAAGTATTATTGGTTTTCAGTCCCTTAGGAATACATGTAACTCCCAATCTGTATTAAGCCCCCTGTCCACTGCCCTAAGTTTTATCAACCACTTGGCTTCTGCTCTTTGGAGTTCAGCCGTTCTGTCACCACCCCTTGGATTTGACTCAACAGTAGAGGTTCCATGAAATTTGATACCTAGGATTTCCATCCCTGCATGTGTAGAGTTGTAGTGTACTGCAAACTGGTAATTGGTGTTATGATTTCTGATCGCTCCCACATGTTCTTGAATCCTCTCCTTGAGAGGTCGGATCCTGCTTCCTACGTAGATTTGATTGCATTGACAGATAATGCAATACACAACATACTTTGTGTTACAGTCAATGAAATCACGTATATGGTATGTTTGTTTGGTATTGTAACAGAAGGTTTTTTTCTAAGCATGGGCGGATTTTGCGGATTGGCAATCCGCGGATCTGCGTATTTGCGGATTTGCGGATTGCGACAATACGCAAAATCCGCGGATCCTAGCGTATTTTTTTTTGCGTGTTCGCACGGGTTTCTGCAAGTTCGCGAGGGTTTTATTGTACAAAACGCTCGCGAACGTGCAGAAACCCGTGCGGACACAATGTGCCTACTCATGGCCAAACGGACGGGGCTTCCATGCGAGTGCACATGCCTCTTGTGTGTATAAAAGGTCAGAGACCGATCAGAGCAGCAGATCAAGAGACAGAAGCTCCTGGTCACAGGAACAGCTCGAGGATTGCTTGCTGGTGAAAGTCAATGATGCATAGGCCTCTATCCAGCATCACAGCTGATTTTCGACGGTAGATTTGGGAAGAAGGCACACCTGCCCTGCCTCCACGACGCTCACGATTGTTTCTGGGCTGATGAATGAGTCACTGAATTTAAGCTTCAAATAGGGCACATGCTTTATTGATATCTGTAAGTGCTTCCTCGTTGGGTAAATGTATAGTGCTTTTACTACACTACAGCTGCCTAAAGTGCCAGAGAGTTGTCTACAGCGACCATGTGTGTGTTACTATACAATCGCGCCGAAGGGTGCAGGGGTCACTATTTACAATGGCGCCAGCAAGCTGCCAGTTTGTCTGAAATAATTTCATTAAAAACTTTGTCTCTATCATCTTCAAAGTTGGCCATGATTGTGAATATCACAATGCTTAAATAACTAATCCAGTAAGTCTCCTCACCCAGACCACGTGTACTGAAAAAATAGTGGGCTAAAGCACAGGGACTCACTTAAAAACTTATATCAGACAAACTTAGGTAGTAGTGTTCCCTAAAACAAGAGAAGCGTCCGCACACATAGCTAACAATCTTTGTAAACATGTAGTATAAACAATATTTATCACAGGAAAGCAACTGGGTGCTCAATTTACCCTTCATACACCAACTACCCAGTGGTGTCGACTGCACCCAAAGTGCGCACCTAATAAGCACAATAGAAGAAGGGGTTTTAACAGCACACCTCTCGTTATAGTATTAATATCATATTGCACTCAATGTAGTTTCATTTAAAGCAGGACACAAAGACAATCACAATATGGTTATATACAAAGGGATCCAAGAAATGCAACTTCTTTAAAAGTTCCCAGCACACAGCTTGCCACACAGCTTGCCGACACGTGTTTCGTCTTACAAAGACTTTTTCAAGGCTGGAAATGTTAATCTACCATATGTATACACGTATATGGGACTTAACAACAGCTCCTTGTTGCAATATTACAAGTTTATCTTCTCTATCACTAACAGTGGGAGAACTGTAGCGGAAGAATAAGAGAGATTTGTGTATAGTCTATAAAGGAAGAGCTATAGTGAAATATAGAAAAGATACTACAGATTCCAAAAGTGAAGAAAGAGGAGACCACGTTAGCAAGAAGACAAGAAAACAGATATTACCCCACACACCAATGTTTGTGAGGGTAAGATACCATTTTGAGGATTAACCTACCTGCAAAACTAAATGTCATACGCGTCCAAGTTAAGATATTCATTATGCGAAGTCAATCAAATGAGTGTATATTGGCACCACACGGTCTCAGGTGTTGAAACAATCTAAGATAGAGGCATATGAGGTCAAGATTATAGAATCATAATTATACTACCAAGGAAAGTTCAGATATAAGGACAATAATGATAAAAACAGATAAATGTTCCACATTAGAACGAACACAAAATATGAATAGCAGGCAATTGGTGTAATGTACAGAATTCAGCATTCCAAAACAATACACCTCAAGTATAACAAAGTACCAGGAATAATAACCTTCATTATATTATTATAGGGTGTTGGAGCACTTTCCTAATAGTTAGAGATGGCCAATACAACTGATATCAACAATGAGACTTAAGGGGCATAAACTAACACCCCAGTCCCATATCACAGACCAGGTAATACTGTGTATTGTTTGTGTCATAGGTTAAACAAACGCGTTGCTGTAGAAAAAGAACTCGCCAGTGTGGATTCTTTCTGTAATTTTAAAGTATCAACAACTGAAGTTCCACGATTGGTACCACAATATAGTGTACCTGTAGGTGCAAATTGAGTAAAGAGAGGAATTTCTTATCAAAACAGTAATAGCATTTCACTCACTGTACTTCAATGCATATCCACTAAATAAATAGTTAATAAATTATAGTGGCATACACCATAACTTTCCCTGATGCACGTAAACAAAGTAAAGATAAATGCCAGATATAAATTGGCACCCACTAATTATACATCAGTGTTAGAACACCTAGAGCCAGACGATTCATAAAACGGGTAGCGTAACCATATTGTCGCTCACCTTATAACAAAATATAGAGGTCCGTGAACTAGTGTAGCCTCTGTTGTCAGCTGGTACGATTAGTAGACCGTAGAGACCAGTGTGTGTTGAATTCCTATTGGGTGATATAGAGGTATTAATTTAACCTTATACATGAGCCAGATATTGGGACCATTCAAAGAATGACTGATAAGAAGTAATCACCTATAATATGCCCTTGGATAAGTCGCCTAGTGCACAAAGCCACCCAAGGTAGGTATTATGCCCCAAAGCACATGGAGGTCTTATCCATAGTATGTCTCAACCTGTTTATACAATGGCATGAAGACATTACACAGCTTAATGCAATGTTCAGCGTTTATATAGAGAGAGCTTTACACATTAGTGTTAAACATTAGTTAACACAAGCCTAATATATCCAGCCCAATACAGGCTAAATTCCAACATGAGTAGTGAGATATATCACATATCATATACCTTTAAATGGGTCGCCTGACGTGAGGGGCCACACAAAGTGAGTAAAATGCCCCACACCGCAAATGAGGTCTTGACCACAATACGTCTCAACCTGTAAATACAGTGAACCAAAAACATCTCAACGTTGAGTCTAATGCTCAGCGTTGATATACACAAAGCATCAGCGATATTTTCAAACATTAATTCACACAAGCACACAACGTCGCACTATATATAGTGAAGGTATGACGTTACCTAGCCTGCACCCAACCACAGAAGACCATTGAGTGTCTCACAATCAATGGCTGTGTTGCATGCGATAGGAGGAATACTATGTTCCGCCCAATATTTAAAATTTCAACAGGCATAAGTCAAGCTGCCTGCAAATAAAACGATCCCTCAAACAATTCACTTACCTAGTAAGCTCACTCAGAGAAGCGTGATATCCCTCCCGAAAGCATTGGACGCCGAAACAGTAGTACCGAGAAGGTCGATTTTAAATGCGCCTCTCACTCTTCCCGTCAAGCCGAAACGGCAGTAAACACAAAGAAGGGCGCATTGGAGAGGAGACACTCTCTACACAGTGGCGGCCATCTTAACCTTTTCCAATAGTATCGCAAAGACTTGCATTGCAGGTAGAAGCTAACTAACCTACAGAGAATGATGATTGTAGACTTGTATCAGTCATACCAAAAAGTAAGGTTGTCAAAAAATACGATCCTACTCAATTGTAGTTGCATATTAAACGCAATCATTATGATTGCTAAGCAGTTGCAAGGCTACCATTATGTTACATAAGGTGGCGAGAGACCAACTTGTTATGAACTCTGAAACACTAAATTCAAGGAACTATCATTACAGTCCCCTGTATTTATCGTACTCAATTGCAGTTGCATATTAAACGCAATCCTTTTGATAGCTAAGCAGTTGCAACGCTACCTTTATGTCACATAAGGCGGTGAGAGACCATCTTCTCATAAACCCTGAAACACTAAATACAAGGAACTGTTATTACAGTCCCCTGTATGTGTGTTTGTGAGAAGAAATACAACCAGACCTATCCACAATGTCACAAATGGTCTCGTTTTGGTGTAGAAACCTAAGGACCCAAATCATAATTGGTGCCTAAACAGCACACGACGCACCATTGTTTATACCCAGATATGTGCAATTTCCAGATCGATGAGTCGGAGTGAAAATTCAAGAGATAGTAGACAAGAGTACAAGGTGTGAGTGAGATAGTGCACAGGGTAGTCACATGGAGATTGTATTTATTATAGTTTCCTGGGACGCCCAACTGTGAGAGGATTTCCTTTTTGTAGTCCTTAGAGTTCTGAACGACTACTGCCCCGCCTTTATCGGTGGGTTTGATGACTATACTTGTGTTGCTCTTCAGGGATTCTAGGGCTTTGCGTTACAGTTTGCTAATGTTATACTTAACATACTGTCAGTTTGCGAGGGTTTTATTAACATCCTGCATCACTACTTGTTTGTACGCCATAATTTTGTGTGGCATTGAGTGTGCCGGGGGATTGAACCTAGAAAGGGGCCAGAGTCCACTACCTGAAAAAGTGGGGTTTGGAGGAATCTTTTGAAAATAGTGTTTTAACCGTATTTTATGGAAGAACTGGTGAAGGTCCGCCTTCAAGTCAAAGTTGTTGACCCTTTCTCCAAAATGTCCTGCTTGTTTGGTTTCAGTGTATAGTCAGATAGGTTAACAACTGGGTTTCCGGGTGTGTATACTACCATCTGTAGTGTTGTCACCATGTCTGTATGTCCCTGTGTGACTTCTGTTGGAAGTGCGTCTGTCTCTTGGCCTTCCCTCTGCCTTGATTCCACATTGGTACTCTCGTCGTCCTGGGCCTGCCCCAGGGGCGACCCCTCCCTCGGTGTTCCCACCGTGGTCCTTCCACTAAAAAAGGTTGCTGGTCCGTGAAGGTGTGTCCCTGATTGGGTGTGGCGGTGCTGGGGCCTGGGCACTCTGTGTGACTATCTGAGCTACTTCCTAACGAGGATCCAGAGATAGTAGTGTATCTTCTGAAACCACTCCTACCTCTTCTAGAGAAGGTGCCCTGTTGTTATCTTACGTAGTACCCTTCCTGTAGATATGGGTAGGTGATTTTTTTATCATAGAATTTTATATCTCTGGCCACTTTGTCAAATTTTGTTGTCCGTGTGTAAAGGTCAAAATCCCGAATTGTTCTTTCTAATCTTGCTAAAGCTTCCTTAGCGTTGCTAAGTGCTTTGTCATCAATATCTCTTTTTTCAAATCAGATATTTCCTTTATCAGGCGTTGTACCTCTTCTACAGCAGTCTCAATATCAAGCACCATCCAGTGCCTAAAACAGTTATTAGAGACGAAGCTAAAGTTCTTCTTAAATTTAGGATTATCTACAAAAATAGCAGGCTTGTTTCTAACTTGTAGCCCCCTACAGGGATCACATTAGATTGTAAATATTTGGCTAAGGTATGTCCATGCAGTCTTGTTCTGATTAGCTTCTTCTCTAGATGCTCTAATTCAGAAATGTTTTCTTTAAGCGTGAGGTCAATGTTGGGGGTGGTTACTCCTAGGAAACTGTTGCCACCCTGAGCTTGTAGTAGCTTGTCTATGTACTCTTCACTATAAGACAGTGTTTCCTTATCAGACATAGTTTATTTAGTGCAGGCCGTATTTATCTGACAATAGTAACAATTTCAATGAACCCACAAAAATACATACAAACATTCAAAAAAACTCAAAACAAACATGAAACACTTAACTCCTTTTCTGCTAGGCCTTCCCCCCCCCGTGCAAAGCCTTTTTTGTGCTATTTGGGGTAGTGCGCACTTAGGCCCCTGTAATTTTTGACCATATAAGGTATCCATGCCTAATTTGCATCCTTTTCTTCCAAAATCATGGGGATTCTAAAGGTACCCAGGGTTTGTGGATTCCCCTGGAGGAGACCCAGAAATTAGCCAAAATACAGCACAATTTTAGTTTTTCGGGGAAAAATGGGAAAAAAGTGCTGCAAATGAAAGTGTCTGAGGTTTTCCCTGCAAATGGTATCAAAAAAGGGTTTGTGGAGCTGAAATCCGCATTTTCTCAGCTTTTAGGGAATGACAGACTTTTGTCAGAAAACCAACATTTTTTTTACACAGTTTTGACCTTTTTCTGGGACATAGCCTATTTTTCCTATTTTTTATGCTTTCAACCTCCTTCCAGTTAATGTTAGAAATGGGTATGAAAGCAATAAGGGATCCTGGAAAGCTATACTTTATTTTAAAGTAGACAATATTCTGAATGCAGCAAGGGGTCATTTGTGTAAATCCTTCAAGGTTTCTTTATAGAAACTAACAGTTAAACATAGGGACAATTGAAAATTAGTTGAAATACACAGCCTTTTGTGTCAACCTTTTCACCTGTAACTTCTAATTATGACAACTCTTTAAAAACAATATATCGTTACATCTGCGGGACCTTACTGGTTGTGGGGATATATAGGACTTGTAGGTTCACCAAGAACCCGATGAACCCAGAGCCAAAAACTGAGCAGCGACTTGCAATGGTTTTTTATTTTGTAGCGGGCATATTGCAATTACTCTGGGTAAATGTATACATCAAAAAATTGGTATGAAAGGCACCTATGTATTTATGAAATGGGAACAAAATGTAGATCTTAGAAATAGTAGATATTTGCACATTTCCTAAATTGGGAACAGTCCTACTAGCATGAGAATTATAGGTCCTTTTTCAAAATGACTTCTTTTTTACACATTGTCTTTCATTTGGAAGGCAGAAATGCATTGAAAGTCAATAGGTAATAACAGTTGCTTTACAAATTTTAATTACCCTATGTCTCCTGATGAAAATGGAATCTCACTTGTGTGGGTAGGCATAGTGCCCACAACAGAAAAAGGCTCAAAACGCAACGTGAACACACCACATTTTCACAATGAAAAATTGCCCTTTTTTTTCAAAGTGCCTAGCTGTAGTTTTTAAACCCTAGCAAACCTATACATTTTTGAAAACTAGACACCCATAGAAATCCAGGATGGACTCACTTGACTGCCTCCCACCAGGTTCTGTTACCCAGAATCCCTTGCAAACCTAAAAAACTGTAAAAAAAGTCACATTTTCCTCGCATTTCTGGAAAGTTCTGGAATCTGTGTGGATCCACAAATTTTCACTCACCCCGTGTTCCCGAAAGTCTTCCAAGAAAAATGGTACCTCACTTGTGTGGGTAGGCTTAGTGCCTGCAACATGAAATGGCGCAAAATGCAACGTGGACACAGCACAATTTCACAATGAAAAATTACCCTTTTTTGGCAAAGTGCCTAGCTGTAGTTTTTGAACCCTAGCTCCGCTGGCACCTAGGAAAACCTAGCAAACCTATACATTTTTTAAAACCAGACACCCAGGGGAATTTAGGATGGATTGACTCGACTGTCTCTCACCAGGTTCTGTTACCCAGAATCCCTTGCAAACCAAAACAATTGCCAAAAAAAACTATTTTCCTCACATTTCTGTGGTGGAAAGTTCTGGAATTTGCGTGGATCCACAATTTTCCACCACCCACCCCGCATTCCCCAAAGTCTTCTGAGTAACATGGTACCTCACTTGTGTGGGTAGGCCTAGTGCCCGCAACAGGATACGGCGCAAAACGCAACGCGGACACACCACAATTTCACAGTGAAAAATTTGCCTTTTTTGGCAAAGTGCCAAGCTGTCGTTTTTTAACCATAGCTCTGCCGGCACATAGGGAAACATATCAAACCCACACATTTCTGAAAATTAGACACCAGGGGGATTCCAGGGAGGTATGGCTTGTGTTGATCCTCCACCGTTTCCTTTCCCAGAATCCCCTGCAACCCTCAAATTTAGCTGAAGAAATCACTTTTTTCGTACATTTTTGTGTAGGAAAGGTGTGACATCACCGGGCTGACACAAATTTCCTACCACCCAGCATTCCCCCGGGTCTCCCAATAAAAATGGTTTCTCACTTGTATGGGAGGTCTAAGGGCCCAAAACTTATTGAGGCGACATCCAATTTCACAGTGAAAAATTAGCCTTTTTTGGCAAAGTGCCAAGCTGTAGTTTTTTAACCATAGCTCTGCCAGCACATAGGGAAACAAATCAAACCCACGCATTTCTGAAAAGTAGACACCAGGGGGATTCCAGGGAGGTATGGCTTGTGTTGATCCTCCACCGTTTCCTTTCCCAGAATCCCCTGCAAACCTCAAATTTAGCTGAAGAAATCACTTTTTTTGTACATTTTTGTGTAGGAAAGTTGTGACATCACCGGGCTGACACAAATTTCCTACCATCCAGTGTTCCCGCGGGTCTCCCAATAAATATGATTTCTCACTTGTGTGGGAGGCACAAGGGCCCAAACCATAGTGAGGCGAAATCGAAATTGCCCATCTCAAAACGACCTGGTTTTGCAAGGGGGTCCCCTGGGTTTTTGGCCTGGTGCCTGGCATCAACAAACTTCCTACCACCCAGCATTCCCCCTGGTCTCCCGACAAAAAAGGTGTCTCATCTTGAGTAATGTATTGAGGCAACATCAAAATGATTTTGCCTCAATACCTTTTGGACCTTGTCTGTCGCGGGTACTTGGGCCTCCCAGACTAGTGAGGCCCCGTTTTTATCGGGAGACCCGGGGGAATTCTGAGTGGTAGGAAATTTGTGTCAGCCCATTGATACCACTCCTTTCCCACACAAAAATGTGAGAAAGTGATTTTTGCAGCTAAATGTGAAGTCTGCAGGGGATTCTGGGGAAGGAAACATTGGGGATCCACGCAAGCCATACCTCCCTGGAATCCTGGGGTGTCTAGTTTTCAGAAATGTGTAGGTTTGGTACTTTTCCCTAGGTGGCCGCCGAGCGCCGGGCCAAAAACCGTGGGGACCCCCCTTGCAAAACCAGGTCGTTTTAAGATAGGCTATTTTGATGTGGCCTCACTATGTTTTGGGTCCTTGAATGTCGCGGGTACTTTGGCCTCCCAGACAAATGAGGCACTGTTTTTATCAAGAGACCCGGGGGCATGCTGGGTGGTAGGAAATTTGTGTCAGCCCGGTGAGGCCACACCTTTCCGACACAAAAATGTGTGAAAAAGGGATTTTTCAGCTAAATGTGAGGTTTGCAGGGGATTCTTGGTAAGGAAGCGTTGGGAGAACCACGCAAGCCATACCTCGCTGGAATTCCCTGCGTGTCTAGTTTTCAGAAATGTGGGGGTTAGGTAGGTTTTCCCAGGTGGCCGCCGAGCATGGGGCCAAAAACAAAGGGGATCCCTCTTGCAAAACCAGGTTGTTCTGAGATAGGCAATTTTAATGTCTCCTCCCTACGTTTTGGGCCCTTGCCTGTCTCAGGTACTTGGGCCTCCCACACCAGTGAGGCACCAGTTTCATCGGGAGACCCAGGGGAATGCTGGGTGGTTGAAGATTTGTTTCAGCTCGGTCATGACACTACTTTCCCACTCAAAAATGTGCGAAAAAAGTGATTTTTTCAGCAAAATTGTAGGTTTTCAGGGGATTCTGGGTAAAGAAACATTGGGTGATCCATGCAAGCCAGACCTCCCTGGAATCCCCCGGGTGTCTAGTTTTCAGAAATGTGCAGGTTTGGTAGGTTTCTCTAGATGGCCGCCGAGCACGGGCCAAAAACCCAGGTGACCCCCTTTGCAAAACCAGGTCATTTTGAGATAATTTGTTGTTTATTTCTGCAGCGGGAACATTTTGGCACAATATTGCCAGGAAAATGTGACAGACATTTTGAGGTTTGCAGGACATTGTAGAAAATATAACTTGTTGGAATCCACAAGAGAGACATCACCATGTGCTCCCATGGGTGTTTAGTTTACGACAATATCTACAGTTGGTAGATTATTCTTAGATGGAATGTACACCTCGGCAGAGAGACTAAAAAGACAAAGATTACTGCACAGCCATCTATTCCTCAAGCACACACACATACTGGTTGGATTTGGCAAGAGGGCGAGTGATGGTTTAGTATATACAATTTTATTAACAAGAGATTTCACAAAAATTAAATGCACTGTCAATAATTGAAAGGACAAAAAAACTGAACTAGTGACTCGCAGCTCGTGAGCTGTAAAGCCACGTCAAGGCCCCAACCGCTTTACAGGCCATTCACATACCTTTCATACGTGATGCACACAAGACCATTCACACCACCAGGCACAAAACCAACACATTACAACATTCACAAAAAGGGACAAGGTACACCCTGCTTGAGAAAGACAAATATTACTGCACAGCCATCTAATCCTCAAGGTTGGATTTGGCACGAGGGAGAGTGATGGTTCAGTATATACAATTGTATTAACAAGTGACTTCACAAAAATGAAATGCACTATAATATTTGAAAGGAGGGGGAAACTGCACCATTAACTCACAGCTCTTGAGCTATAAAGCCACGACAAGGCACCAGCCTCTTACAGGCCATTAATACACCTTTTATACGTGTGACACATACAAAACCATTCACACCGCGGGCCCATCACATTACAACACTCACACCAGCAGACAGCGCCACTCAAGGGCCCTTCACTTTCACACGTCCACATACCTGACACAGCAACCACACAGGATGATGGATTGCATGGAGTGGCGCTCGGCTAGCAGTGTGTGTAGTGACCAGCAGCAAGTCACTACTCACACACTGCCAGCTGAGCTCAAGTCCAAGCACACGGCCAGCGGAGCCCCAGTCCACGCACACCGCCAGCCAAGTGCCAGTCCATGCACACCGCCAGCCAAGTGCCAGTCCAAGAACACCGCCAGCCAAGCACCAGTCCATGCACACCGCCAGACCACGCACACCACCTGCCAAGCGCCAATCCACGCACACCACCTGCCAAGCGCCAGTCCACACACACCGCCAATCAAGTGCCAGTCCACGCACACCGCCAGCCAAGCACCAATCCACGCACACCGCCAGCCAAGCACCAATCCACGCACACCGCCAGCCAAGCACCAATCCACGCACACCGCCAGCCATGCACCAATCCACGCACACCGCCAGCCAAGCACCAGTCCACGCACACCGCCAGCCAAGCACCAGTCCACGCACACCACCAGCCAAGCACCAGTCCACGCACACCGCTAGCCAAGTGCCTGTCCAGGGATGGACTGGCTACCGGGCAGTTTGGAAAGCTGCTGAGCTGGGGGCTGATTTCATTCATGGAGACCTTTGTGTGCTAAACGAAATTTGTTTTGCTTTAATTATTTCGAAGCACACCCAGGTCTCCATGAGCGAAATCAGCCCCCACTGCAATTAAATCAGCCTCCAGCTCAGCAGCATTCCAAACTGCCCGGTAGACAGTCCGGCCCTGTGCCTGTCCACGCACACCGCCAGCCAAGCATCAGTCCACGCACACCGCAAGTCCAAAAACAATGCCTGCAAAGCACCAATCCATGCACACCACCAGCCAAGCACCAATCCATGCACACGGCCAGCCAAGTGCAAATCCACACACACCGCCAGCCAAGCGCCATCCACGTACACCGCCAGCCAAGCACTGGTCCACGCACACCACCAGCCAAGCGCCAGTCCATGCACACTGCCAGGCAAACGCCAGCCTACGCACACCACCATCACATTTAGGATTTTTTCATACTAAAAAGAAAACACAAACAAATTGCAAATTGATACAAATCTACTAACACAAAATCGGAACCTGAATACGTCACACTAATGCCAACCTTGAAACAGAACAACATTTTTTAAACAATACAGACCAGGCAGTTTACTGTACCACTCATGGATGCTCCCAATAATTATTTTGTGTGTGGTACGTTCTAAAACAAGCAGGCAAACACAGCCCAGGGTTGGGACACTCGGGGAAATACATACGAGTCTCCTTCTGCACACCTCTTTGCCAACAGACTCTACATCTCCTAGTGGGAAATTCTTTTGAGGGTGTGGGAGGAATGTGATCAGGAAAGTGGCGATCTTTCAATCGAGCCACATCCTCCACCACTCCAACTCTAGGAACACTTGCCTGTTTCACAAGAACAAGGCGGCCTATCACAGACTGCTGAAACTGAACAACAGTCAACTTTGATGCAGAAGAACACAAAAGCATTGAAAGTTGCTAAATTGAAGAGACGGATGGCCAACTGCTTATACCAAACATAAGCCTTACGAATAGCAGTGTAAGGTTCTAACCTCTGATCTACTCTATCAACACCACCCATGTGCTTATTGTAGTCTAAAATGCACACAGGTTTAAGCACTTCAGCAATCTGACCCCAAAGAGGCACAGGTGAAGTACTCTCATCATGGATGGTAGTCAGCATGTACACATCCCTCTTGTCTACAAATTTCACAGCTAGTAGTTCATCACTACGCAAGGAACTGCACTGTCCCCTCTGCAGTTTTTAGCAAACAAGGTCCTTTGGATAACCTTTACGGTTAGAGCGGATTGTGCCACAAGCAAAAGTGTCCACTTTGAACAATTCTTTAAACAATTGAACAGCAGTGTAGAAGTCATCATGGTACCTCTGTTAAACAGTCCTCTAGCAAGATCCCACACAATTTTCTCTGAAACTCCAAAAGTGAACGGACAACCAGGGGGGTCAATAGTGGAATCCTTACCAGTGTGTACACGGAAATTAAAAACATATCCTGTCCTACTCTCAGACAACATATACAGCTTAATTCCATAGCGTGCCCTCTTGCTAGGAATGTACCACCTAAAAACCAAATGGCCCTTGAACAGGACTAAAGACTCATCAATAGATCTCTGAAAATCGATCTACAAAATGATCAAGGACAGGCCGAATCTTAAAAAGACGGTCATAGTCAGGGTGATCTTGTGGCTATGCCAAAGCATGATCAACAAAATGCAGCATCCGTAGCAAAAGTAAATACCGATCACGAGTCCTAACTGCAGGAAATATGGCCGTTGCCATCAAGGGACTGGTAGGCCAATATGAAGCCATGGACGGCTTTCTTATCAAACCCATCAATAAAGTCAAACCCAAAAACTTCTTCAGCTCTTCCAGATTTGTGGGAGTCTATGATGTAGCTCTAGAGTTGGGCCTACATCTGGCACTGTTGTCCCTCAAAAACTGTTCAGCATAACAATGAGTCTGTTCAACAATCTCACCCAAAAATACATCATCCATAAACAACTAAAAAAACTGTATAGGCAACAAATGTTCACAATCCACACTGAAGGCAGGCAACATCGGCTGCACCATGTTTGGATCAAACCAGAGTCCAGCACTTTCAGTAGGAAGCCTAGCAGCCTCAGGCTGCAATCCAGATGCCTCTTGCACCATCGGCACAGTAGTATCCTCCTCTAAAACAGGCACTTCATCTGCACTGAGAGTAGTTTCATCGACACAAAGAGTAGTTTCATCCACACTGAGAGTACCTTCATCATCCGACGATTCCATGTGGAGAGAAAACTCCCTACCTGAATTTTCCCCTCCCTCCTCTCCCTCAGATGCACTGTCATGAAATGACAAGAGTGGAGAAGTGTGGCTCAGGGAGTGGAGAAGTGTGGCTCAGGGGTTAGAGGCAGCAGACCCGGAAGCTGAGATCGGTCCTGGACCAGGGTTCAATTCCCCGCCTCGGCGGGTCTTGGGCTAAAAATTCCACGGACTCGATAATTCTCGCCCCGGTGCCTCCTCGACTCACGGGTTCACACTCTGCGACTCTGGGCAATAGCTTGCTTAATCTCCACAATGGCCCCTCGCGGCGGGATGCCTGACTTTCACCTTGTGGATACCCTGCTATCTCACAGGGGAATACCAGGAAGGGTTCCCTAAGCAAGCGCCGGGAAACCCACTGCGGGTAGCTGTGCGCTATATAAGCTCAACTACATTTACATTTACATTTACATTCCATTAGAAACTTGGACCACAAATGTCCATAATGGCAGTGTCAAGTATCACAAAAATGACCCGCGTCTTACCCGTGAATAGCTGCACACCCCCACACTTCCACGTGAATAAACTGCACAACCGATTATTCACTGCCCTGAATGACATAAGATAAGCCTCCCGTCATTATTCTGCTAACTGTGCCCCCGTTCTTAAAAAGCGGAACAAAGCTGAAAAGCCTCCGACACTCACCGTCTGAGAACAGCAAGGAACTTCCGAGTGAACTGAAAGACGCGCCTCACATACATGGTGTAACGCACATAGTAGTGAGCGACATAGCGTGGGTATTTAAAGAGCCAGGATAGTATACATGAAAGACAGGCTAAATTTAAGCAGACACTACAAAAAGCTTTATTGCAATAACGCGCAGGGCAGAAAAAAACATGCTCAGACAATGACAGTGAGATTAACCTCAGTAACCGAGCTATGATTTATGTATAAAATAATGTACGTAAGCCATGAGCAGAGAAATTAACCTCAGTAACCGAGCTGTGATTTATATGTAAAAACATGTAAGTAAACCATGAGCTTATCAATCGCTGGCTGTCTGGATTGCCTTTGAGGTTAAACAAATACATCACAATGTTTGCTCATGAACCATATTCCTTCTCAAAATGTGCATGCCTCTGGAAAGGGAAAGAAAGTTAGATACTGTACTAAAAGAGAAAGAGCTGCACTGCAAAAGAACTACGCTAAGGGAAAGTCCCTTTTTCACTTCAAATACAATGGTCAGTGCAGTTTAAAAGACTAAACGCTGTGCCAACAAATGTATAATAAAAGCTACGAGTGCAAATCCTGTACTACGTCATACTGCGGTGAAACATAATTAAAGGTTACGAATTATAGGAAACATAAGAGCTCATAATGGCATTAAGCCCTCCTGGAATTACAGTTCCTAGGAGCTTGATCTAATGAGTTTCTCTACGTGCTAAGGCTGTATTTATGTCAACACCTGACATTGGGTGGATTTGTTCAAGAATGGTAAATCTTAACTGGGGAATCGAATTTGAAGCATTCAGCCAGTGTACAGCCAAGGAGGAGTTGGTGATTTTGTTATGAATTCTGCTTTTATGTTCTACTATTCGTGTTTTAATTCTGCGACTGGTTCTCCCTACATACACTCGCCCTCATGGACACTTGATGGCGTGAATTACCCCCTCAGTGTTGCAATCAGATGTATGGTGAAGTCTAATTTTTGACCTGTCTGAGGGTGTGTAAATGTGTCTCCCATGATTACATTGCCACATTGTCCGCAATTGTGACACTTCTTCATGCCTGTGCAAACCTGTCTTGTGGTGACATTGGTTGATTTCAACAATTCTCTCAAGTTTTTTGGTCTATTGTGTGCACAAAGTGGTAAACCATGAAATAGTCCAGCAAAATCTGTTCTATTATTTCCCACCGCTTTCTTATAGGACCCTTAATTTGCGGTGCTTGTGCAAAATGCTTTAAAACAAACACTTCTCGTTTCCTAGGATTTTTCTTGGTTTGCACGGGCAAATCCTCTCGTCTTTTCAGAGTGATGATCCGTTCAGCTTCTTCTAGTAGTTCATCTGGGTAGCCTCTGGCTTTATATCTCTCCAGTTGTTCTTGTATCAAATTCTTACATGTAGAGTCATCTGAGGTTATTCTCTTGATCCTTATCAATTGCGAAATTGGTAAGTGTTTTTGAGAGACTGTGGATGTGCACTTGAGTAGTGCAATGCATTATTGACATCAGTAGGTTTTCTGTAAACCATTGTCGCAAGTCCTGAGTTGGTTTTTCAAATTTCAATATCCAAGAAATAAATCTTTTCAGTTTGAATTTCATGTGTAAATTTTATTCTTGAATCACTGCCATTCAATTCTGCAATACATTCTTCCAACAGTGTTCTGGGACCTGTCCAAATTACCAATATCTCATCTATGTACCGTAGAAAGACGGCTGCATTCTCACGCCATTTGGTATTTTTGAGAATATGTTGGTGCTCAAAATAAGCCATATATGCGTAGGATGGGGCTCCGGGAAAGCCCATGGATGTACCCGTTCTCTGCAAATAAAATGTATCCTGCCAAATGAAATAACTGTGATACAATGCGAAGTGTAACAATTCCAAAAGAAATATGTCTTTTTCCTCTGTCACAGATGATTGTAACAGTCTCCATTCCACCGCCTCCAGCCCCTCGCTGTGGGCTTTGGATGTGTATAAAGCTACCACATCAACGGTACATAACAGAATTTCCTCATTAAAAAGGTGGCGAACAGCTTCCAATTTCAACAGACAATCCGTCGTATCCTTAATGTACATTTCCCACAACTGTACTAACGGTTGCAAATGATAATCAAGCTAATAACCTATAGGGTCATGAATTGAGCTGCAACCAGCTACTATAGGACAAAAAGGTGGGTGTAACCTGTCCTTGTGCATTTTGGGAAGCATATATATATATGCAGAACTTTGGGTGTTTGATTCATTAAGAATTTGTTGGTATTTTCGTCAATGATGCCGTCATCCACTCCTTTTTGTAAATACTTTGCAGTAATACCATAAATTCTCTGGTGGGATCTTGATCAATTGGAATGTAGGTATCCGTATTCTGCACGTGTTTATTAACACTAGGTGTGTAATAATCTGTATTGAGGACCATCAGGGCTCCCCCTTTGTCAGCCGGTTGAAATGTGATCGACTTGTTCTGTCGCAATGCATTCAAAATGCGAGATTCCTTCCGGGATAAGTTAGGGCATTTTGATTTAGTATATCGAATGTTCTGCAGATCTTTTTTCACCAAAATTTCAAAACTATCCAAAGTTTTGGGGGAGAGTGGAGGCATGAATTTGCTCTTCGGACGAAAAGGTTGTGGTGTTTGAGCTTGTTCATCCTGAATAGTATTTGTGGAAAAAACCCATCTTAGTCGTAGCTTCTGCATAAACTTAAATAGTGATATTTTGGTTTCCAAGATGTTTGATGTATATGTCGGGACAAAAATAATCCCTTTGGTCAAAATCTTCAATTCTTCATTGCTTAAATCCCTACTCGAAATGTTCATTACTAAGGAACCTACTTCCTGAGATTCCTCTGTGGTCTGCATGTGTCTGGTGTGTTTTTGACTTGTCCCCTGCGGGTGCGCTGTCTTGGTGCGTGATGATTTTGTCTGGTGGTGACTTTGAGGATTGACCCTCCGCTAAAAAAGATGGCTTGATGCCTGATGGTGTTGGCG
Source organism: Lissotriton helveticus (assembly GCF_964261635.1). Classification (NCBI taxonomy): domain Eukaryota; kingdom Metazoa; phylum Chordata; class Amphibia; order Caudata; family Salamandridae; genus Lissotriton; species Lissotriton helveticus. The sequence goes on along the minus strand of NC_136063.1, from coordinate 658,276,669 downwards.
TTTCTTCAATTTGTCCGCTGATCTGTTGTGTGACTAGCGCTATGGCAGGTCGTTGTAAGGACAGGTCCTGGTCGTTGACTACACTTTCCTCAGATGAGGTGGCTCCCGGTTTTTAAGGAAACATTTTTGAGCATAGGCTTTAGCCCCCGAATACACCTCATCCAACTTGTAGTCGATTGTGTCTCTGCGGAACTTCCGGATTTTTTGCTCATTTACCTCTTTGGCATGTACATCCAGATTTTTGTTGATGTCTTCCAAAACCTTGTTCCAGTCCTCCTGCTCCATTTTTTGTGAGATCTCATCCTTTAGTTTATTGATATCATGTGTCAGTTCTGTGAGGATTGATGATATTTCTTCAATAATTACCAGGATCAGATCCAAGGAACATTTATTTAATATCGCGTACCAGCAAGACATAAATGTTTTATTGAATTTAAATAACATCGGTCTCATGGTTTTTGACTTTAGTGAAATTCGTTGGGGTAAGCTGCTCAAGCAGTTTTCTAATCCTCACCAGCACATAGATACTTGAAGTTGCGGTGCTCACAACATGTGTTTCATGCAACAGACGATAACTTTCTAAATGGTGCACCTTGCACAGTCTGGTTCTGATCACTGTGTTTTAGCAAGAAATGAGGTTTTCATCACCTTAGCCAGTCTTTCACTTTTCTTCTTTCCTTGAGTGCAAATCCTAATAGGCTGCATATGTTACTTTACGATGTGAACTTGTTTCTTATTGGACATTTTTGACCCTTGTGTTGTAGATCTGAACGGAGGACTTTGAAACAGATTAATTGTTCATTATCTCTTCATTGTATATCCCCTGAAGAAGGGTTCATTAAGAACCCGAAATGCATTGGGATTGATGTTTTTAATTTGTTTTTGTAAAAAGGGAGTACACTGATTTTCACTCATTTGTGTGTGATGAACAAATGATGTTCTAAATCGTTATGGATACAGTTTGAACAGTTTAGAATGACATAAATTCTTTACTATGTCAAGTACTGTATTTCAGTTTAGAAATGCATTTATTCATGAAAAGAATTAGTAAATCCTATGTATAACAGAATTTGAGTTTGTGGAAATTTTTTGAGACATTTATTGTCTATAGCTGTGCATCACTTAGGCTGTGGTTTTCCACGGCCCCTTTTTTGCATATATCACATAGGGGCGCAGGGCCAAATCCCTCTGACACTTGCATGCACGCAAAACACTTTTATAAAAAATGTAATACTTTGAACCTCATAGTTCATATTAATTAGTTCAATACATGGTGTGCAGGATCACGCTTTGACTGGTTAATCTTATTAATGTGGCACCAACAGGGGCAATGTGTGTGGTTGACTGGTGTATTTGAGTGACTGGGGGCTGAGTCATGAGGTGTAGTCAAAGACCTGTGATTGGTTTACCAATGTCACTCTTCGGGGTATGATATATTGGCTAATGGGAAAGTTTGACATTTGCATATAACAATAAACAGTATGCCAAGCGCGTCATTCATGAGGCGTGCCCTTAGGACCCGGCTCCCCGGGCACCGCCTCCGGTCACTCCGGACTGGGCGGCCGGCTCGCCCAATGGGCGACCGGCCGCCCGCAGCACTTCCAGGTCAGGGGGCTAGGCGTTTCCGGAGGGGTGAGAGGGCGGAGACCTTTGGCCTATTTAGGGGGGCTGATCCCCGTGGCCCGGTCTCTGTTCCTGTTGCCCCTTTGTTCACCTGGACCTTCGCGCCGACACTCCTGACCCAGAGGACTGGTTTTCTGCCTCATTTCCAACTCGCGGCCTCCCATTGGATTGTCGAGGGAGTGCCCGCGTGTCTGGGGTGTCGAGCGCGTCGGCGAGACTGCGTAGAGGCTGCGGTGCGACGGGGAGTCGGCAGGGGCGAGTTCGATGTCTTCGGTGCTTCGCCCACTGAGCAGGTAAGGAGCCGGGTGCCTGGGGGGCCTGTGAGCAGCTGTGGTTGTATTTGCTCCTCGCGGTTGCCGCGGCTGTGCGTGGGCTCCGGGGTACGGGCTCCTGCCGGCAACGTGAGGGGAGCACCTGTAGGGGAGGCGCAGGGAGGCTGGGATGAGTGTGCGCTTAGAGTTAGCTGGCAATAAATTTGCTTTCGTTACGAATTCGGCCAAGAGACATAGCGCGGGTGATCGGAGCCTGTTGTTATTAAGGCCAAGGTCGCCTGTGCGTTCACTAGTCAGGCAGAGAGGATGGCGCCGAAGAAGGGAGGGCACAAGAGGAAGGAGAATTAGCCACAATCATGAAGCTTTTATTAGCAAAGCTTAGCAAAGATGGGGAAAGCAGCGTAGAGAGCGATTCTTCAAACAAGAAGAGGAGCAGCCAACTATAATTGGGCGCCCTCGGAGAGAGGGGGTGTCACCGAGGGCGGCTTTCCCGCCTCTAGTGAAAAAGCCCAAACATCGGAAGGGCAAAGGGGGGCAAAAGCATAAAAAGAGCAAGACCAGCAAGGACACAGAGGATGCAGACGTGAGACCAGTAGGTCCCGTCCCACAGCCGCTCGAGGTCGAGGTAGTAGTGCCCCCCCCACTCAATCCGGTTGTACCTAGGATAGGGGGACAGGGCGCAGACTCCCCCACAGGGGCAGCGATCCCAACTGGGGCGCCCGCAGTGGCGGATCCCGTAGGCTTGGTACTCACGGAAATTAGAGAGGCCCTGATGGCATTAGCACCAGGGAGTGGGGTTACCACATTACCAAACTCACCAGCCCCTCTCCCACCGCAACCGGGGGGGACAGCAGGAGGGGCGCAGGACCCGACGAGTGGCCTGCTTGCATCGGTGGTCTCCCTGGTGGGACAATTAGCTTCACCTGGTGCAGACAGTAATAAGCCTAGTACTTCAGCAGCGACTCCTTGGGTTCCCGTGCAGACAGCAGAACAGGACGTGCTTCAGGAAATACAGAAGCTGTTGGCGCTCTTGGTGGACATGCGGGAAAAGATAAAAGATTTGGAAGGGAGCTTATGTTGATATATTTGCACTCATCAGACCCAAGCGCAGGGAAGCTGACTACAGGGAAAGGGTAGGGCAAAGAGAGCTCCTTCAGGGACAGGAGGCCGAGGGCCGAGGAGAATTTGACTAATTGGCTCTTTGACTTTCATGTGTTCTCAACAGTGGTGTTGGAAAAAAGACCAGAGTTAGCAATTCAATTACTCTTTTATACGTACAAGATTGTGAAGGCGCATGCAACGCATGGGGGGGCAGTATGGCTCGAGTATGACAGGGAGTTCAGGTGGGCAAAGGAAGAAAATCCAAACATAGGTTGGGATCAGGTGGAAGTGAATGCTTGGTTGGAGAGCGTGAATAGCAGGGAACACTCCACTGAACAGCCCTTTCGGACTTCCCAGGGTGGCCCGGGCGAAAAGAGAGGGGCCTGCTGGGCATTTAACAAAAAAGTGTGCACCTGGCCTACAGGGCAATGCAAGTTCAAGCATGCGTGTTCCTACTCTGGCCACGCCTCGAACCCAGAGTCTAAGTGTAATAAGAAAGCAAAAGAGCGGGGAGGGGCCGGGCACAGGGACACCAAGCCCCCGCAGTCCTAGACTGCCTACGCCGGTGGACATTGGGAAATTGACTTATTGGCCCAACATGTATACTGACAGGGCAGCTGCCAAGGTTTTGTTTGACTGTTTTTCTCTAGGTTTTTGGATCCCAGCTTTAGATGTCCCCCCCCATCAGTCAATGCAGCAATCTCCTGTCAGCCAGGTTGTACCCCGAAGTAGTGGTTAAGAAAGTTGAGAAAGAATGTTTGCTGGGCCGAGTGGCAGGCCCATTCACTGTCCCTCCCTGGGAGGACTAAGTTTGCTCACCTCTGGGGGTGGTACCCAAGAAGGAGCCTGGGCAGTTCAGGATGATTCATAACCTCTCTGTTCCCAAAGGGTCCTCAGTGAATGATGCCATCGATCCTGCTTTATGTACTGTAACTTACTCTTCTTTTGACGCAGCAGTGCTCAGAGTGAGGGACTTAGGAAAGGGTGCTATGTTAGCTAAAATGGATATTGAGTCAGCCTTTCGCCTCTTGCCTGTGCACCCTGATGATTATCACTTACTAGGCTTCCAGGTGCACCACCAGTTTTACTATGATAAATGTATGCCAATGGGGTGCGCAGTATCTTGCAAGTACTTCGAGACATTTAGTTGTATGCTGCAGTGGGTTTTTTCTCACAGAACAGGGTGTTTAGATGTGGTTCATTATTTAGATGACTTCATGGTGATGGGACCAGCAGCATCTGGGGCGTGTGCCCGGGCGCTCGGTGATTTGGTGGCAATGTTCCAAGAATTTGGTATCCCCCTGGCCCCCGACAAGACAGTTGGCCCGGACACATGTATGTCTTTTCTGGGGATTGAGATTGATACAGTGGTGGGGAGTGCAGGCTGCCCTTAGACAAAGTGTTGGCTTTCTCCCAGGGGATTGAGGATACCTTGGCAGGTCCCAAGGTGACTTTGCACCAGTTGCAGGTGTTGGTGGGTCAACTGAATTTTGCCCTTAGAATCATTCCCATGGGGCGCCCTTTCTCTAGGTCCATAGCCAGGGCAATGGTGGGACTTACCCAGAAACATCACCGGGTCCGCCTGAGGGTGGAAGTTAAGGAGGATCTCGGGGTGTGGCTCTGCTTTCTTAAGGACTTCAATGGTAGGGTGGTATGGCCTGCACCCCCTGTGTCCAGTGCCAAGTTAGGCTTATTTACCGACGCAGCAGGCAGCATTGGTTTTGGCGCTATCCCGGACCCGTCCTGGTGCGGGCACGGAGTGGCCTTCAGAATGGCATACTTCGGGACTGACCAAGAACATAGCTTTCCTGGAACTCTTTCCCATACTGGTGGCAGTCACGGTCTGGGCCGACCGCTTCAAGGACAGGGCAGCGACGTTCTGGTCGGACAACAAGGCGGTGGTAGAGGCCATTAACAGACAGGGGGCTACTTGCAGGCATGTGTTGAGGTTGTTGAAACTGTTGGTGCTGGCATGCTTGAGGCTCAATTTGACTTTCAAAGCGGCACATATACCTGGTGTTGATAACCACGCTGCTGATGCTTTGTCTCGTTCCAAGTTACAGGACTTCCGGAGGTTCCATCCACTGGCGGAGGAGCGAATGACATTGTTCCCTACATCACTGTGGACAATTGGAGCCCCGCATTAGCGGGGCTGGTAGGTGCCGCCCTGAGTAATCGCACCAAGCGTGCATACCAACAGCAATTTAATTTTTACAGGTCCTTGGTGGAGGAAGCCGGCATAACTGAGTTATTTTCTGCAAATGCAATGTATGGTTTTTTTACAGGCGTTAAGGGACCAGGGCAGGGCGGTTTCTTATGCCAGGGCTCACTTATCAGCGATAGGCTTTTTCGCCAAGCTGGCGGGCGCAAGGGACCCGGGTTCTACATTTTTAGTCAAGAAAGCGCTAGCAGAGTGGGCCAGATTGGAGGGACCTAGACGGGACCAACGCAGGCCACTGGACATCCACACCCTCATCAATATTGTAGAGTCCTTACCCACAGTTTTTACATCGCCTTTTGAGAGTGCCCTACTGGGTGCTGCCTTTTCCCTGACTTTTTATGGGGCCTTCCGTCTGGGTGAAGTGGTTGGGGTATCCAGATCTGACCATGAGGGGGGGCTGCAGTTCAGGGACGCCACCCTCTCCCCGGGGGCACTAGAAGTAATCCTTAGAAGATCTAAGACCGACCAGGGGGGGTGGGCGCCACCATCCGGCTGCATTCAGCGCCCGGCGTGGCGGCTTGCCCGGTATCCCGGCTGCGGGCGTACCTGGCCCTACGCCAAAACTTGGGGGGGCAGGCACTGTTCATTCACGAGAATGGGGACTGCCTATCCAATTTCAATTCAAGGCAGTTTTTGGGGATAGCACTGGCAAAGCTAGGGTTAGGGGCGCTAGGCTACACTTCTCATTCCTTCAGAATAGGCGCTGCCACCCTGGCAGCTGGGGCAGGCCTCCAGGTTACCACAGTGAAGGGAGTGGGGCGTTGTTCTTCCAATTGTTACAAACGTTATGTGAGACCAGAATTGCTATGACATGGTGATGATGGCTCATGGTGGACCACGCTTGACTGTTCTGTTTCTCTCCTCTCCATTAGTATGCCCGCAAAGGTGGTGTGGGTACTGGGGCACTCGTTTGTGCGTCGCGCGACGGGGCGTTTGCAGCAACGGCGAGTGGTGAAGCCGGCGGGCTTGGGCGAGATGAACTTCTTGTGGTGTGGCATCGGGGGGATGAAAATTCGGCACTTGAGGCGGCTCGTGGAGGAGATAAAGGAACAGGAAGGGCACAAGTCCTCGGATTGGATTATCCTACATTTGGGAGGCAACGACATGGTAGACCGGGGACGCTTGGGCGTGAAAGAGGCGTTGCTGACGGAATTTGCCTGGCTAGGGCGTGTTTTTCCTTCTGCCTGGATTGCCTGGTCAGGAATGCTACCGCGCAGGTCATGGGGCCCTGGAGTTCGGGCCAGATCTTTGAATGTGTCAGTGAGGCGTCTCAATGGCGAATTGGCAAGGTTGTGCTCAGTGAAGGGCCGCCTATGTCATATCCAGCACCGGATGATCTCAGGGGATGCGATGTATCACCAGGATGGGGTGCACCTCTCAGACTTGGACACAGACACTTTTATCAAGGAACTTTGGTCTTTTATTCTGAACGCAGGTGGGGAGGGTGGCAGACCTGTGGGCCTTGGCCACCCTTGTGGCGGTAATGAGACCTGCGATCAGTGAACAGTGACTAACACAATGGACAGGAGTTCGCCTTGCGCACTCCATAGGCCAGCACTGAGGGGGGGGAGATGGTACGCTCTCCGCTGGGAAAAAGTGACCACCGGCTGGGGAGGCTAGGGCGACAGATTTCGAGCCTCCTGGGTCCCTGGGCAGCCTGGTGGGCGGGGGGTGGGCCCTGGTAATGGCTGACAAAGGATCAGAGGTTGGAGACCACCACTCTAAGGGGCAGGTGCACGGCACCTGGCGTAGGATGCTCAGTGCGAGATGCGAGCCAGAGGGCCCCTTGGTGCTGGAGGGAACAGATAAATCAGAAATGTTATTTTTAAAATGTGAATTTTAATTATCACTTATGCATGTTGTTTGCCTGTCATGTTTATGGATTGTCTGAAAATTAAACATGGCCGTTTTTATACACACGCACAATCTCTGTGGTGATTCCTGTGTGGGTTTCCATGTTAGCCAGGGGGAGGCGGGGACACTGCTGGGGGGTCCGGGTCCTATATACAGTGTATATCTTGCTTTATTTCAATGTGTGTGTGTGTGTGTAATACAATGACCAGTGTTTTATGAATATGGTGTGGAGTATTTTTGTGGCATACACAGTGTGTTGCGAGGTTGGTGTTGGGCCAGTACTTCACACTTGGGCCCTGCGGATAAGCCTGACTACTCAGTGCCAAGCTATCAAAGGATGAGCACAGGTTATCAGACACGTGTAGCATACTAATCCTATCTAGGATAGTGAAGCCTGACCTGCTTTGATATATCCCAGCCAGCCAGAAACCGCTGGGTCGAACAATAAGGGAGTGGGGTAAATGTCACTTTTTTTATTGGCATTGAGCTGGCTAGAGAGGTAGATCATCCAAATCTGACTGTTAAACAAAGTTGAAGGCAGCAAATCATGTCAGTAGATCCTAAAACGAGCTTGTTACGAGACTAGAATTATCAGGAAGAGCAAAGACAACAGAAAATATAAAAATGTGTGGTAGGGTAGACGAGAAATTGATGGAATAGAAAAGGAATGATTACAAGGATAAAGGCAAAGCTGTTTTATGGTAGTGCATATATTTCCTAGAAAAGTGTGGAAAAGTGGATCAGAATGGGAAGAGAGGAAAGCTAAAGGAAAAGGTGATGGGCTATTTGACAGAAAGAAGAGCTATTTCAGGGATGTGACAGGTTCTGAAGCCAAATGAAGTGGAGAGAGGAGCGAATGAGAACTGGGACAAAGTTGTGTGTGCAAGTTTTGAGAGGCAGGGTAAAGGTGAGACAGAAAATAGCATTAACAGAGAAGCTGGGATAACGCAGGAAAATAATGACAGAAAGAAATGTTTGATTCCAAGCAACTGCTGTCTAATGCCTTGTGTAAGGTGATCTCTTGCCCCTACTTTCAACATCTGCAAAATATTTGTGAATTTAAATGTGATTTCAAATTTCAAAAGATACTTTATTCGGTTTAAATCACAAAAACCATAAAAGTGTACAAGTATTAAAAAGGTCCACGAGTCACCAGGCTGCATAGTATATGATAAAATACAACATAGATGCAAAACAGGGAGTACCCAATACAATATGCAATACATGGTGGCAAGAGTTTAAAAAAAACAGCATAAACATTGATCACCTAATTAAAAAAAAAATTCATACAATAGTTAACATTTATGGAGAATCAACTAGGACCAAGCGATCTTTTTGCCAAGTCTCACTGCTATGGTTAAAAATGTTGCCACATTATAGATTTCCCATGTTTCTGTCAAAAGTTGAAGGTACAACAGAGCTGGCTTCACTTGCCTAAAGCCTTTTCCTTTTAACAGTGGTATAATGAATTTTGATCTAATACCCTTGAAGTGATCACAAAAAAACAAAAAGTGAACAGTGTCCATAAATGAACAGCCATCGCATTTGCATAGATCTAAGTCCCTACTCCTGGTCCAGACAGGGCGGCCAGAAATTAGGAGGTGAATTTTGTTCAGTCGGAACCTTGTTAGCAAGTACCTATGATTGGCATCATTTACAACTTTGAGGTACAGTTCCGGTTCAGGGCCAGAAGAAACAATCAGCTGATGGGTCCTGACAGAGGGCTTTAGCAGCTCTCTGTCCTCTCTATCCATTTCTCTATTCAGCAAAAAAGTATTTTTGGCCCATTTTAGATCTCCTTTTACCAAGCTGGAAGGTTTATCAAACAATTCGGGCCGGCCCAGCTTTTCACACATTTGTTGCACATATTTCAGCCAGGGGATCTTTTCCCAGTGATCTAGCAACAAACAGTCTTTTAAGATTTCATGGTTCACTTCAAGCTCTGGGTTTAGCCAAACTGCTAACCATTTTAGTAGGGGGGCCATGGCAATTTTATCCTCCAAGTAACCCACGCCGCATTCCTGATGAACTTTGAAGCTTGCAGTGGATCTTGGGAGGGAAAGAAGTGTTTTTAAAAAGTTGTCCTCTGTGACCTGAAGCGATGTAACTGGCCTAAAGCCCCACAGATCGGCCCCATACATGGCGATTGCGGTGCATTTGGCAGCATATACTTTTAACACTGCTTCGATGGGCTTCACCCCTAATTTACGAGAGAAGTTCAGCACCGCCGAGATCGAGCGTGCCAAGGCTATTTTTTTCTCTACCATTTTGGGACGCCACATAGAGCCTTCGTCAAAAACAACCCCCAGATAGGGAAATCTAGAGACTCGTGACAGCTTGTGTCTGTTACAGAATAATGACATCACATTTTTTTTAATCTTTACTTTGTGGCCCACTACCATAACATGGGATTTGCCAAAATTAACACTTAAATCAAGGTTATTCATAAAAACATAAAAAGAGTTCAACAGGCTTTGGAGTCCTACAGCAGTTCTGGCTAGGAGGGCAGCGTCATCCGCATACAGTCAGGCAGGCAGTAAATATTTCCCAGCCTTCGGAATATCCTTGCAAGCAGCACCCAGAACTTTACCTAGGTCATTGATATATAGTGTGAAAAGCAGGGGAGCGAGGATGCAGCCCTGCCTCACACCATTGATGATGCTAATTTTTTCCGTGCAGTTCCCCTGTCTGTCGAAACGGACCATTGCTGTAAGGTCCCTATGGAGGTCTGCTAGGAAATACACTATGTTAGGGTCTATTCCGATGTTAAGGAGCTGGCCCCACAATTTGGATCTGTTAACTCGGTCGAATGCCGAGGACAGATCCATAAAAGCAGTAAACAGTGACCCTTGCTTGGCTAAGGTGTACTTTCCGATAAGCAGTTATAAATTTAGGCTTTGGTCAATAGTACTGCACCCCTTTCGAAAACCATACTGTAGAGGGGAAAGTGTATTGGTCTCCTCTAACCAATCTGTCAGTTTGCCTAGAACCACTCTCCCTAAAACCTTGACTGCAGAATCGATGAGGGATATAGGTCGGTAATTGCCTGGATCCCCCGGTCCCCTTTTTTATAAATTGGTACGATAACCGACTGCGTCCATGACTCAGGGATGCCTGCCTTCGAAACTCTATTAAAAACATTGGCTAAAACTTTGGACCAAAATAAAATATCAACTTTAAAAAGATCAGAGGGAACGCCATCTGGTCCAGGAGTTTTGTTTCTGGTCATCAGGCTGATGGCCGCTGCCACCTCCTCCTCATTCACGATCAAGGTATAGGGTGATTGGGGGAATGCAGTCAAACCTTCAGCCGCCGTGGTCTCTTTTTCATAAACGGACCTAAAGTGCGAGTGCCATCGATCTTCTTGGATTCCGCAGTCCAATTCATTATTACTGGAATCCGAGAAATAAGGTTGGTTGACCACCGCCCAAAACTTGGCGCTGCTCTTTAGGACATCTAATGAGGTCAAATCAGCCCAGGCATCCTCTCTGATTTCGCGCCGCCTTTTTTCGATTGAGGTCTTGTATTCTTTCCTGAGGGTGGCCACAAGCCGTTTGTCTACTGGATTTGACTTAAGTGCAATCTTAAGTTTATGGTTGGCCGCTGAGCAGTTTTTGTCAAACCAGCCATCCTTCCCTTGTGATCTACCTTTACCCTGACTGGTCAGGTTGGAGAAAATGTTGAGGCAAACCTTTTTGTACGCCTCCATTACTTCACTGTCTCCAGCCTGATCTTCCATACACAGCATGTCCCTGCTACTGAGACAAAGGTTACAAAAAAATTCTTCTGGAATTAGTTTGCACCATTTGATTCTGCGTGCTTGGTCTGTCAACCGCATATCATGTTTTCCTACCGGGTTTGGGCAACTATCCTTAATAACAAATTTGTTCTTTTACTTTAGTACAACAGGATTATGATTGCTAAAGTGTGATCCTAGAACTGAGTAACTGCTAATTTGGACTCCACAGATACTACTGAGGAATATATAATCAATCACAGAGCCACTGCCACTGCCATGACCTATAAACGTGGGAATATCCCCCTCACCCCCAATTGGTAAGACAAACCCATTTTCAGCCAACATTATTTCCAAAAAAAATACCCTGCTCTGAATGTTCAAAGTGGGTCTTTTCTTCATCCGGGGTACCAAATAACACATTGGGTGGACATTTATCCTGGCAACCGTGAATATTGAAGTCTCCCATCAATAAGATGACACAATCATGCTCTGCCGACTCTTTAAAATCAACCAAAAAAGCACTTAACATCATCAGGTTACTAACTGGGCTGTCCCTGTCAAATGAATTATAAAAGTTTATAACCAAAACATTATGGTAACTCCTATAAGTGATTAGAACAGCAAGACAATAGGGGCAGCCAGTAGCTATTTGCTTGTATGTCCCAGGGATTCTAGCAGAAATCAGGGTTACCAGTACCCCTCTAGCTCGCCCCCTCGTTGACTCAACAGCCGATATAAAAAAAGTACTAAACCCATCCATTGTCAATAAATTTTGGGTGTCCCAAGTCTCCTGCATGACTATTAAATCCATAGATCCTATAAGATCCCGCCAAATCGGGTCATCCACTTTATTTTTGAGACCCGCGATGTTCCATGTTGCCATGGTAATGTCCCGACCACTTCTAGCCACATCTGTTTTTGTTTGCAATGAAGCCCCGCCTTTCGCACCCTTGCCGTGAGTGGGAATTGAATCTGGCATTTGCCCATCCAGAATGGTATTTTCCTCTTGCAGAAGGGTGGGGAGGTTGATGTTGGTCCTCTGTCTAACTGCTGAAACCTGTGTATGTCAGTCCACCCAATCCAGAGCTGGTAGACAATCATAACGATTAGCAATTGGGAGGTTGAAATGATTGTCATATCCGTTAGCAGGCTGATGGTAATAGAGTGGGTGACTGTTATGAGGCCCGGCGGCAAACCCCCCTTGAGACTATCTTCCTCTTCTCCTCCTGACCAAGTTCCAACCCTCATCCCCACCCTCATCCCAGCCCGGAGGGTGCGCCTCCCACGGGGGGTTAAACCTCTGAGTTGCTTTTCGCTCATGTGAGCCCCTTAACCAACTCCATCTATTGTCTGATTGGTTCCCAGGTAGGTAGAAATAGGAGAGGGGCCTAGCAGTAACAGTGCTTGCATGATATCTAGAGGATCCTCTACATATATATTCTGCCACATGTGTGTTCTCAAAAGTGACCACCACGCAATCCCCTTGTAAGTTTTTTCTGTTCCCTCCCACCCATGGGGTTCTTGCCACCATTAGAATATTACTTGGCATATTTGGCGGTAAGGGGTGATTTTTGGAGAGCCAGTGGCACACTTTATTTTTAAGGGCCTGATGGGATTCTACTTCAGAAGATGGAATTTCAGTGACTCCAGTAAGAATCACTACGTAGGGGCAAGCATCTGGAGGAAGATGGATATTTCTACGGGTCATTGCCTTAACTCTAGGGGTCGGGTCAGGGTTTGGGATCGGCAGGGTAGGATCATTTGGTTTAACTTGGGGGATTGACTTGGGTTTGGTTGAGTTCTCGAGTTGTTTTGACTCGGTGGCCTTGGGTTTAGTGCCTCCCAAATTTGGAGTACTACTAGTGTTCCTAGGGACATTGTTGTTAGCCACAGTAACACTTTTACCAGCCGAAGATGACTTATTGGCTGTGTTAGCGGTGTGGGATGTCTTGGTGTTTAAAATAAAACTTGGGGCACTTATATCCTTATGGATGTTCATCAAGATAGTTTCCAAACTGCGTAATCTGACCTCTATGGGTTCAAGTAGGGATTTTAATATCTTGATGATGTTATTATTATTTACCGTGCATGACCCACTCCCATCCTGGCTATGTTCGGCTAAGTTAGTGACTTTTCCACTGAGTTCAAGAATTTCCTCCAGACTTTTATCAACGATAGTGTCGTCTGGAAAGCTTAAAGGCAAACCAATATTTGTCGAGTGCACCCCCCTGGTATCATTGCAACAAACTGCAGAGTTATTGTTCGCAGTTAGCGGGTATGAGATGATGTTATTTCGATTGTGGGCGGTTTGTGCTTTCTTCCCTTTGAGGGTGGTGAGTTTATTTGCCTTTTGTTTAGGGATTGCCCCTTCTTTCACTCCCCTTTGATTCGTGACACTTGCCCGGAGTGAATTATCTAGCTCAGTTCTGTCTAAGCCACACTCTGTCACAAGGTTAAGGTTGGGAGTAGCTTCCAAGTCCATTTATGAGCTTAAGATTTCAAGATCACCAGTGTCCCCAGTGTTATGTACAATTGCGAGTGTATTGAGACGGGACTCGGGGTTAGGCGTGCATGCCTGAGCAATAAGGCCTAGAGAAGATCTCTTGGCCATAGCTAAATCTTGTGACACCCTCCTGTCCATAAGTACTATCCCCTCATCAATCAATGCGTTGGTGCGAACAATGAAGTCATCCAGAGTCCCAGTTAACTTTTTCGCTCCGGCAACAGCCATACTTCTGGTCTCCCGACAATTCATGACACTCCCCAGTACTAAATTCAAAATGACTTTTTGTATCAAAAACAGTTCGATGACGGGCCCATGCAATTAGTGCTTGACAATCAATAACATTCAACGTCCCACTATCCAATGCTTGGATGTTAGGCAGACTTACAGTTTCTGTGTCCAATGGTCACTTGGGCTGGAGGTAATCGGGCAGGGATGGTGGCCCAGGCCAGGCTCCTCAGGCCTCTGAGGGCCACAGAGGGCCCGCCCTTTGCCCGGGCTTAGCCCCACGCTGTGCCCCGCTCGCGTCCCGCTACGCGGAGGGGGCGTTGTTGTTTTAAGCGCCTCCGGGCGCCTACTTGCGCGTCACTACTGCGAGCCCCCACAAAGGCTCCTGGGGGTTGGAGTCCCCCCGCTCCGCTTCCGCGTTGGTGGTGATAGGCGGCAGAAGAGTGGACTCAGCTCCTGCTCCTGGTCCCGCTGGCAGACTCGTTCTCTGCCTCCACAGAGGTGGCGTCTCCTCTGTTCCCCGCAAATGTTAGAAAGGGCTCCCAAGGCGCTCTGGGCACGCTGGTGTTTTAAGCGCCTCCGGGCGCCTACTTGCGCGTCACTACTGCGCGCCCCCGCAAAGGCTCCTGGGGGTTGGAGTCCCCCCGCTCCGCTTCCGCGTTGGTGGTGATAGGCGGCAGCAGAGTGGACTCAGCTCCTGCTCCTGGTCCCGCTGGCAGACTCGTTCTCTGCCTCCACAGAGGTAGCGTCTCCTCTGTTCCCCGCAAATGTTAGAAAGGGCTCCCTTATCCTGAAGGTGTCCAAAGAATCCGTCTAGCACAATCCTGATATTTATGTTGTTCAACAAACGTGCAGTTTTACCAAAGAGGTTCGAGCCGTACGACAGGGGGAGGGGGTGATCTATGGTCGGGTCATGAGGGCGGGTGAGAGGAAATGCAGCTGGTAAGTGTAGAATGCTGAGCTTCTTCTGGCGCTCTGACAGCAGCACGTGACCACCAGGATGGGGTGCACCTCTCAGACTTGGGCACAGACACTTTTATCAAGGAACTTTGGTCTTTTATTGTGAACGCAGGTGGGGAGGGTGGCAGACCTGTGGGCCTTGGCCACCCTTGTGGCGGTAATGAGACCTGCGATCAGTGAACAGTGACTAACATAATGGACAGGAGTTCGCCTTGCGCACTCCATAGGCCAGCACTGAGGGGGGGAGATGGTACGCTCTCCGCTGGGATTAAGTGACCACCAGCATGGTGAGGCTAGGGCGACAGATTTCGAGCCTCCTGGGTCCCTGGGCAGCCCGGTGGGCGGGGCGTGGGCCCTGGTAATGGCTGATAAAGGATCAGAGGTTGGAGCCCACCACTCTAAGGAGCAGGTGCACGGCACCTGGCGTAGGATGCTCAGTGCGAGATGCGAGCCAGAGGGCCCCTTGGTGCTGGAGGGAACAGATAAATCAGAAATGTTATTTTTAATATGTGAATTTTAATTATCACTTATGCATGTTATTTGCCTGTCATGTTTATGGATTGTCTGAAAATTAAACATGGCCGTTTTTATACACACGCACAATCTCTGTGGTGATTCCTGTGTGGGTTTCCATGTTAGCCAGGGGGAGGCGGGGACACTGCTGGGGGGTCCGGGTCCTATATACAGTGTATATCTTGCTTTATTTCAATGTGTGTCTGTGTGTGTGTAATACAATGACCAGTGTTTTATAAATATGGTGTGGAGTATTTTTGTGGCATTCACAGTGTGTTGCGAGGTTAGTGTTGGGCCAGTACTTCACACTTGGGCCCTGCGGATAAGCCTGACTACTCAGTGCCAAGCTATCAAAGGATGAGCACAGGTTATCAGACACGTGTAGCATACTAAACCTATCTAGGATAGTGAAGCCTGACCTGCTTTGATACATCCCAGCCAGCCAGAAACCGCTGGGTCGAACAATAAGGGAGTGGGGTAAATGTCACTTTTTTTATTGGCATTGAGCTGGCTAGAGAGGTAGATCATCCAAATCTGACTGTTAAACAAAGTTGAAGGCAGCAAATCATGTCAGTAGATTCTAAAACGAGCTTGTTACAAGACTAGAATTATCAGGAAGAGCAAAGACAACAGAAAATATAAAAATGTGTGGTAGGGTAGACGAGAAATTGATGGAATAGAAAAGGAATGATTACAAGGATAAAGGCAAAGCTGTTTTATGGTAGTGCATATATTTCCTAGAAAAGTGTGGAAAAGTGGATCAGAATGGGAAGAGAGGAAAGCTAAAGGAAAAGGTGATGGGCTATTTGACAGAAAGAAGAGCTATTTCAGGGATGTGACAGGTTCTGAAGCCAAATGAAGTGGAGAGAGGAGCGAATGAGAACTGGGACAAAGTTGTGTGTGCAAGTTTTGAGAGGCAGGGTAAAGGTGAGACAGAAAATAGCATTAACAGAGAAGCTGGGATAACGCAGGAAAATAATGACAGAAAGAAAGGTTTGATTCCAAGCAACTGCTGTCTAATGCCTTGTGTAAGGTGATCTCTTGCCCCTACTTTCAACGTCTGCAAAATATTTGTGAATTTAAATGTGATTTATTTTTACGGTAGTAACAGGAGGCCATGCAAATGACAGACATTGAAATGTATAAATGCTGTCCAGCCAAACATAACATAAACAATCGTATCTCACAGTGAAAGAGGGAAAATGTGTCTAAGGGGTGCGGTTGCTAAGTTTAGAAACCAAACACACATGTTCTCACTCCAGCCTTGCAGCTTAATTGAGCAGCAAGCTGTTTAAAGTAAACCTGTTCTTTACACGTATAGGTCTAACTGTCTAATATAAGGAGTAGAAGGGTACAGTGTGTGGTCTGGTGATGTCCCATCACATCTTGTCTTATGTATTATAGTCTCCAGCAACCCACCTTCAATATGCTGGTCTATGTAGCACCTTACTCATAACTTGTTCCTAATCCAATCCCTTTCTCTTTCAAATGCACTGCTGCTTATTGGGACGGTGTCTGAGCTAGATACAAACAAAAACTTATCAGTTAGTGTACTCTAGAGAGACTGCTTTTACAAATCTAATATCCAAGGTAACATTTATTATAAAAACAATTATGTGCCCATTTTGGAATAAAAATAGGTTTATTAAGAATACAGATTATTACAAGGATCCATTACATATGAAAACCATGCTACTTGATATGAATGAGAGCACATGAGCGCCCTAATATTGAGTAATAAGAAAAAACATTTTTATGAATAGAAAGTAAGAGAAATAAAAGAAAAAGGAGAGAGATGAAAAAGGGAAAATATGGAATGAAAAATAAAAGACAAAAGTGAAATATGACTCAAATAATAGTAGAAAAATATATCAAATAACCACAATAGTAACCCAAAATGTATCGTAATAACAAGCACTATGGCATGCATAATATAAACATATTAAAACCATTGGTATAAAAATAAAGATATGCATGCTGAGGGGATACTGGGAAAACTCAGAAAATCTATAGTAAATAGGTAGTAATGGGAGACAATAATCTATCGCGTTTGATTGCTTATGAAGTTGAATTAGATGATCCGTGTCGAGCCTGATTATCTATTGATATATCTTCCTTTGTTCTAAAATAGGATGCAATTAGCTGTAAAGCTACAGCAATAAGCAAGTTAATCAATTTACCAATAAGGAGATCATGAGACCAGATATTAAGTAAAAGTCCCAAAAAGAACTTGTGTAAGGAAAAGGTTGAAACAACATTTTGGGATAGCATTAATTTTAACCCCTACTAACTTCCAATACTGATTTTCTTTATGACCAAGAAAAAACATGCACATATAAACATCTGAAGAATTATACTATACAAGAAAACTAAAGTTTGTATTAAAGAAGCCACATGAGCAGTGGAATGTAGTTTTGATCCTAATGTATGCCACAACTCCAAGGGCCAATTACAAACTAAGTCTGATTCCCATAAAAGTTCAACTTTACTTTTAGTTCTGATCGTAGGTGAGTAACCAAGCAGTTTATATATAATAGATGCTTTTCTGTTAATGTTGTGTCATATTAGAGCATCACTGGTGTTATCAGAATCCAGGGAAGCTTGCAAGAGATTTGATAGTAAAGAATAGATTTTCTCCTGTAAGATATCACATTTTCTATATTGTGAGTTTGATAAGTTAAACTTAGAAGATATGTCAGAGTAGGAAAGTAAACTATATTTCTGCATTAACAGCAAAATCATTATTATCCCCTCATTTCTAATGAAGCACACACGTGTTCTGTGTAGTATGTTTATTGTACCATATGGGAGTAGAAGTGAATTGATGTGG
Organism: Lissotriton helveticus; assembly: GCF_964261635.1. NCBI lineage: Eukaryota > Metazoa > Chordata > Amphibia > Caudata > Salamandridae > Lissotriton > Lissotriton helveticus. Next base: position 658,258,825 of record NC_136063.1, on the reverse strand, counting down.
TGAGAGAGGATTAGACACTGTAAATGTAGTGAAGAGCAAGCAGATGTGTGAAATGACAAGAGGTAACCAAGACTTTGGAGGGGATGACATAAATAAGATATATGAGTATGTGAAGGGCTGTATCAATGCAGATTTTAAATCCATACTTTCTGTGAAACAGGATTGGAAGAAATGAAGCATTCTTGTGTTTGTATAATAATAAATGCCTTGTGGTAACGAATAAAGTCAGGAAAGTTGGCATCACCCGTCGTCTTGGGGAGTTTAAGCTGGGCAAGAGATATGCGTGACTTTTTACCATTCTAGAAAAACAGTTTAGTATGTTGTCAATACGTGATAAGACTTTATTTGTGGTTTTCGTTGGGAATATCATAAGTTAAAAATGTATGAGGGGCAGTAGCATCATTTTAATTGTATCCAATTTACCCCTCCATGAAACATAGAAAGGGGACCATTTCTGTAAACGTTCCTTAAGTTTGTCCAATAAACTGTTAATATTAATTTTAAGAGTTTCTTGGTGTGTATTAGAATACCAATTACTCAGGACTTTAATTTTGGAATAATTCCACAAAAATCCTGAATGATCAAGCAGACTCTTTACACAGTATTTGTTAAGGGCCAATACCTCTGATGTATTAACATTCAGTTTATTGTACGAGACTTGAAAATAGGTTTGAAATTCCTGAAATAAGGCCCAGAGGGATGATGCTGGGGGAGGAGAGGAACAATAAAATATCATCTGCATACACATTTTAATATGTTGATCTTTAATTTGAAAAAGCAAGTAAGATGAGGGAGACATAATTTGACATTAGAAAGCGTCTAAAGCTAAAATGAAAAGAAGAGGAGAAAGTGGGTAGCCCTACCTAGTTCCTCGATTTAAAGAAAAAGAAGAAGATTGTATGCCATTAACATATATAGAGGATAGGGGGAGAAATACAATAGGAACACTAGATCGATTAATTTAGGGGTGATGCATTGCCACTGTAACACTTTTCTTAAGAATCGCCATGAAACCTATCAAATGGCCTCCCAGCATCTAGAGACAATGTTGCCAATGAATGTTGGAGCTTATTCGCTTTATTAATGATAGTAAGGAATGTACGAGATTTGTCATAAATATTAAAACCTTTCACAAACCCTGTCTGTTAGAGACCAATATCATGTGGTAAGAATTGTTCTAATCTGATAGCCAAGGCTGTAGCAAAAATGTTACAGTCTGTGTTTATTAAAGAATTTAGCCTGTAATTTTGGGATAATGTGTGATCTGTACCTTGTTTTTGAATTAGACAAGTCATTGTGTCGGCAGAATATCCATGAGAAGAGTTGGAGGTGGAAAAAGAAGGGATTAACTGAACTAAAAAGGGAAGTAACAAACTCAAAATCTGTAAATAAAATTCCACTGTAAAACCATTGGTGCAGGTGATTTACTGGTAGGAAGTTTTATTAGGACAGACATGAGTTATTGGGTGGTTAATGGTTGTTATAAGGTGGAAAGGACAGGAAGAATGAGTTTTTTTTTAATGAAGAAAAATAATTATCTAACAAGAAGGTTGAGGGAAGATTATCAGGGGTGTATAAATTGGTGTAATACTATACAAAGCATTTTAAAATCTGAGTCCTTGTAAACCAGGCCCTTGTGTATTAATGATAGATTTTATCTCAGTCTTCTCTTTTTTTAATTTAAGGAAATTGGCTAGAAGAGTACCTGACCTGTTTCTGCCCCATTAAAATCTAACATTCACTTTTAGTTTGTAACCTGAATCCTTATATGTGAAAGCTTTGTTACATTTTATTTGGGTTTTAATTAGTTTCTCTAAATTATCCGTATCCTGGTTTGTCATGTAGAATTTATGCTCTAATATTTTTATTTTGGACAAAAGTTTTAACGTTTCTTTTTCTGCAGTAATTTGTTTACCAGAAACATAATTTATGATAAAATCCCTAGATGCACCTTTGAATGTGTCCCAAAGTGTGTGAATTGCAATATTATCACTTATATAGAATTGCGTAAATTCTTGAGTGAGTTGTTTATATTGGGTAGGAAAGCAGGATCACTTAATAAATTGTTATTAAACCTCCAGTGTGAGGTTTTTGCTTTATTGTGTAATAGATCAAAGTCCGAACATACCGGGGCATTGTTTCAAATAACAATTGAACCAATCTCTGAGTTAGGAGCTTCAGTCATATTCTTGCTAATGAATCTATTGTCAATCCTTGATTGAGAATGATGTAGAGCAGAGTGAAAAGATTATTCTCTAAGCCCTGAGTTAACTACTCTACATGCATCTATTAGGCCTGTTTGTGAGATTGCTCTCAGAAAAGATTTATGTGTGGCATTTGGGATATATTTTACTAGTAAATGCCTATCTTAAAAGGAATCAACTATCAGATTACAATCACGAAGCACCCCAATTGTGGATCAAGATTACTGGGTTCATAAACATACAATACATATTTAAAAATCATTGAGTTTAAGATGGAACACTGCTCATCTACCTTCTGAATCTCTTTCCTCTGAAATGATGTTTGCAGTTAAGCATTTATAGCACAGAATTGCAACTCTGGCCTTATTACCCAAAGCAGGACAAAAGAAAATATGTCCAACCCACTGTGCCCAAGGTTTCCCTATGTCATTCTCCGACAAATGAGTTTCTTGCAATAAAACCAATTGGCCCTTGAAAGGTGAGTCAAAATCTGTGTCTCTTGTTAGGATTCTTTAGACCCTTAACATTCCAAGAAAGAACTCTAAGGTTCATTGTACATATATAAGAAAATTATAAGAACAGTTACTATTGAGATGAACAGAATTAGAAAGATGGAAAGTAAGGAAGAAATAGAGGAGAGAGAAAAAGAAGTGTTGAAAAGGGGAGAGTAGAAAACAGAAACTCATAATAGGACTGGCAGTCAAGTCAGTCAGTTAAAAAGAATGTTTATTTAGACTGTTGGTCCTTAAACATACAAAAACATCTCAACTTCCATGAATACAATCCTTTAAATAAGCTACATAAAAAGAGTAAAACCTAACATAAAATACAAGATTCGTTAATAGCTCCGCCTTTCTATGCAAAATACATTTCATTGTAAAATATCTAAAAGCTCAAATGTTATACATTTTTAAAATATTTTTTTACTTGGAGCATAAATCTCCTGTTGGCACATGCTATATCCTAAGAGCACATTTCTGTTTAACAGATCTACAGCTTGTACATGATTTTTAATTCTGCATTTTAAGAAAAATGGGAGTAAATACATTTTCTGTACAGTCAAGGCCTTTAAAGAGTATAACAAAATGTGAAAGGTATAGCACTTTGTGCCTAAAATACAGGTACACTTCCAGTCAGAATCAATCCTGGATCCTTTTATCCCATTGCGGGCATAACAGGGATTGATTCCGATCCTTAGACTAGATCATTTCTAAGCCAGCTACTGGGTCGTACATCTATATACGGGAGTTGCTGTTCATTTTGCCATGAGTTAATCAAAAAAAAACACAGATTTTTCCCCTCCAGATACTGTTGATCATAGTCTTGACATATTTCTTTCCCTAATGCCCCAGGATCCCTCTTAGTATTTTTAATTTGCAGATTCTGTTGGCACAACTTGACTCGCATGTCTCTGCAAACCTGTGCTACAGTTTACCTTACCCACTTTGCTCACTTCAATTCACTCTTCTGTATCTCACTTTTACACTGTTATGATATTTTTTGCTCCTCCCCGGAGCCCAGGTGCTGCCAGAATCTTATTTGTGCCACACGTGCCATTATTTTGCATGATACCATTCGGGGCTCAATTCTTACCACATGGAGCATTGAAGACCTGGGTAGGCGCAGTACGTTTTTAAGCATTTCCCATCTTCAATCTCCCACCCATTCGTTTTAGCACTTACTTATAATAATTCAGGTCCATATTGAAACTGAGGTGGTATCATGGCCATATAAGCTTTCAAAACAGGTTTATCTGACAGTTTTCCATAGTCTTTATTACATTTTTTTCAGACCACTTACTGAAGTAAGAGCCCTTACTCTCAGTGCATCCAAATGGGTGTTCGATTTTAGAAATGTTTTTGAACCTCACCCCTAGAGACTTGTATTTGTGTATCATTTTCAACTTTGTGGAGCCCGAGAACCAGAGAAATGTTGTTGTCTTTTTGCCAAAGCTCACCTTAGTTTTCTCTATATTTACTACGAGTTTTTTTGTAGCTATAACATTCACTGAAAGCGGTCAACTTTCTTAGCAGACCTAGCTCTGTTTGATCTAAGATTACAAGATCGTCTGCATAAAGTAGACATCTAGCTTAGGGCTAGCACCCAGAGTCACGCCTAAAGCAGATGGCAGATCAGCTGTGAATGAGGAGAAAAGTAGGGGGGCTAGGACGGATCCTTGTTTTACCCATTTCCAATTAAGATCTTCTGCACCAAGGTCCCCTCTGTATCCAAGATAACCGGAGCCGAATTGCAGCTATGCCAGTTCTTAGATTACAGCCAGGAAACATTTAGGAATGTCCCACCTGCTCAACGTCTCCCACAATCGATTTTGGCCCACCAGGTCGAATGCCGCATGGAAGTCAACTAAGCAGCAGAACAGATGGTCCTTCTGCTCCACGACTTCCATGAGATGGACGGGAGAAACAATGATCAACTGTAGAGTGGCCTTCCTTAAACCCACCCCCTCTTTCCGGGAAGCACAATCTGATTTTCTTCTGCCCAGAGCACTCTTGGAGTAGCTCCCAAAACGTTTTTATATTTTTGTATTCTATTGCTGCCAATAGGCTTCCCGAGCATCTCTCTTTATGCATTCTTTTTTGTTTGCTAATGACCATTTTATATGTTTTCCTTAGCTTCTGAAGGCAATTAAACAATTCTAAATTAGTCTTTAACCTCTGACTTCTTTCTTCTCTTCTAATACTCTCTTTTAATTTCTGACATCTCTCATAAAACCAGTTCTTATCTTTACCCTGGCTTCTCCTTCTGTTACTTTTTATTTTGAGCTTTAGACATTGGACCAGTTGGCTGATTACATTTTCAAACCATCCAATATTATTACTATTGGGAATACTCTGAAAGACAGCCAGCTTTTCCCAATGCACTTCTGTCATGTGCGTGGTGAGCCACCCGGGGTAATCCATTTGTAAAGGGATGACTACATCTCTTGTTTTTTTATTTACTCCTTCCATTTCAATGTTTAAGGGGAAATGATCACTTCCCTCAGCTCTCATCACCTCAAAGCCCCTAACTGGTTCAAAGTTCCATGCGTGCAGAAAAATATGGTCAATGGGACATGGTTGTTGACCTACCTCAAATGTACAATTAGCTGGCTGATCAGACTCCGTCCTTCCAGTTATACATACTAAACCCATTGAACCTAAAATATTCCCTTGTGCTGTGAGACCAATCTCAAGGACACTGGCAGTGTTTATCTTCATTGAGGACAGCAGCTCTTTGCCCCATGGATCAACTCTGCAGGGGTCTATTTTTTGGTTAAAATCACCCATCAGGATGAGCAAGTCTCTCTGATATAATTCAGTCAAAAGCTGTATATCTTCTTTGAACCTTTCGAGTTCTATCTTGTACTCCTTATCTCCGCCCCTCCACATAGACATTTACTATGACTATACCATCATGCCGTAGGTCGGAATTTAATTAGATCAGTCTACCCATTTACATTTGTCTCACAGGGGGACAACCTTCTTAGCTATTTTAGTGGATATCAGGGGAATTTGTCCAGAGGATGGGCGTCCAAACTGTCTCCTCCTGGCTGAACTCTTCACCTGTACATACCTTTCAATCTTTGGGTTTTCATCGCCCAGCCAATTTTCCTATAAATACATTATCTCATTGAGGAAGACTCGTTTTTTAAAACTTTCCAATGTCGAAATTTTGTTATAACCATTAATGTTACACGTCATTATACCCAGACTGTGCGATGACCCTACTTCCTGATCAATCTCAATCAATCAGTCATTTTCCTCATTTACCGGAGAGGCAAGAGCCTTATATCTAGTTACTGAAATTAATCCTTCCCGAAATCCATCTATTTCATGGTTTCTTATGTTGATTTCGAACTCTTCCTTGTCATCAAATCCCTGGTCAATCAGTCTGACCTGCCTTGTTCCCAACCTGCATGAGTCTTCAGTAAAAATGTCTTCATGATTATTCCTTAGACTGGAAAACAATTCCTGGAAATGTAGCAAGAGAAGAGATGTGACTGTACAAAACAAGGTCACGTAAGGATACCATTCAAACATAAAAACATGCACCAAACCACATGCAGGGGAGTGGGGCTCACAAGAAGACATGCAAAAACAGGCTCCATTTTGGCTTAAAACAATACAGGCAGCATATTAAACAATAGGAGTAGAACAATTTTCAGAGATACATAATAAAATGTACATTTACTGGAAGAAACAGCACAAGAGAAAAACTTTCACTTACCTACGTACAGGACAAATAATACGAACATGATATCAAGAACACTGAAAAACCAGAGCCCACTAAATATGTTCAATGAACAACACGTAGCCTGATAGCCCGAAGCCTACGCTCTAAGTTCAAGAACTTGTTTAACCTAGATGCAGTTGCGCTGAAAATGTCTTGTGACAAATAAACAGTGTTGCCACATTATTGAAGAGATTTTTGCAGTTTTTACTATATCCCTCCGTCAGTATATTGAAAAAATTATATAATGATACCTCTAGAATTAACTCTTGAAGATGATGAAAGCTTTTAGCCCAATCAATTCACTTGCTGTATGCTTAAACAATATACAGAATTTAGATTAACTATCTTTGGTAGGCTAGATTGTAAGAAAGCAATCATATCAGATCCCTTGGCTCCCTACAGAATACTATACAACCTAAGGTTGTTTCTTCTGCATCTGTTCTCCAAATCTTCTGTTACTCTCTTAAGTGCCTTAACGTCTTTTTGTAACTGTGAAACATTTGGCTCCGAGACCTCCAAATCACTAACGCATTACTCCATAATGGAAATCAGTTCATCAAGCGTACACCACCTTTTTTCCAACCTTTGCAAAATGACAGATTTCTTGAAAACAAGTGGTCTCAAAGATTTGAGATCATCCATTAAAACATCTAATGTTAGTGACTATAGCGATTAAGGCAGGAGTCTAGATATTTTTAGGTTGTTTAAGCGAACTGGAGGTGATTATCTTTTTAGCAATAGCACCAGGATCCTGAGCAGAGGGCGCAATGTCTCGACCGTCTGAAGGAGGGAAGTCTTTATCCCTCATCATGCCCACTTTTGATTTGACTAGGGACTGAAAATATATGACCTTGTATATAGTTGACTCCAAATGATTGTGCTCTTTATTATTTCTGCACATATAATCAATAAGTTAAATAAGTAAAGTCACCTAAAAATTCACGTAGTATAAAACATATACTTTCATGAGTGGAAATGAAAAATCTTATAGGTCAATAGTTCTCCTTGTGAAGTGTATATAGAGAAAAGTAAAAGCGCAATCTATGCAAAAAAGACAGTTGGATTCTTGAAAATATGATTTTGTAAGATATACAAATCCAAAAGTCTGTAATCATTGTGACTTGAGATAGAAGATAAAGGCTAATAGCTTATTATGAGACTCATAATGGCGACCATAAGCTCGCCTCAAAACGAGTTTTTTTTTTAAATAATACCAAAAAGAAACTCGGGCAAATGTTGTGATCCTAGAAGATGTTTTTATGGAGTATATCACTGAGGCAGCTTAGGCACTCCGGTGAGCACATGATTAAAGAATATAAAGAGTTCCTCCTGATGTGAGGAGAGACACAATTGTGGCCAGAGCAACCCATGAACCAGAACAGGGAAATTAATCCCGGTTTCTTAATGGAAACAGTTTATAAATACTCAAAGTCCATTACCCATAGTCTCTGGACAGGAAAGTCACCTGAATGCTGCTCTGGTCATCATTGGGGTGCCGCTTAGTTAATCCTGGTAGCCAGAGGCGTTTCAGAGCCTCACTCTGGAGCGGCCATCCTCTTTGGCGTCGAGACCATGCCCCCCGCAACTTATGCCCACTTTCACTATAAGAATAATGCCTTCCTTGCAAATATCTGGAAACACATTTCCACCCCAAGCTACCATGACAGATAACATAATTATTTTAAGGTGCCCATTCCGGTGCAATAGAAGTAGTGCGCCACAACCAAAACCCTGCTTATTCACTCAGCTGACACTCTTCTTTCCTGCAAAATATTTCTCTTCAGTGTGGAGCAGATAAGGCAGGAAGTAGGAGGAAAATATGCAGTGGGTTGTGTGATTCCCTGATTGATCACCACATGTCCATCTGTTGGGAGACTGTACATTCTTTCAGACTTGGAGTGTGATTTGCAGTGATGAGTGGTCTAGTAGGGTGTAGCATGGAGCCCTCTTGCCAGTATCAACCTTTGGACTGTCACTCTGATAACAGCCTCTATCCTCACAATGACATTTGTAGGGTGCCACTCTAGCTGTGGCATCAGAAGAATCTGAATCATCTGAAAGGTAGCTCACCCGGGTACGTTTGTTTATATCGGTGGCATTCATGAAATGCAGCGTTCTCAAAGAGTAGACCCGTTGCTAGGAATTGCTTTCCATGATCTTGGAAAGGGAGTGAAAGGAAAATATAGATGTTAGGTGGAAAGTATTGCAATGTGTAAGAGTAGCAGGCACAGTTTCTGAAAAGCTTACAACCATTTAGTGACAGAATTAATGTTACCAGTCTGCACCTTTCAGGGTGGTTTTTTTCAGTCAGAATAGCTATGAGCAGTTATTCATACCAGTGTAGATTCTTAATCGATGATTTCTATTGGTGGTGAAACAGAGAAATGACGTATTGAAGCTAAATTATAAATATAAATATGTTCACAATAATTTGGGTACATTTTGGACCTTCAAAGGCAATGTTAATGCTTCCAAGCATTCGTGAAACATGATACTTTATGACAAATACAGATATGTGCTTTTGTGGAATTGCACCGGGTTCTAAATCACTGGTCTTTATGGCAAGCAAGATGCTTACTTTGTATGAGTATTTTTATCAGGATTTATTTATTTATCATGCAGTTCACATATGATCCTTCATAACACCCGAAAGAAAAGGTAACAAGTCTATGTGAAGCTCTGAGAATCAGAAAGGTAGAATCCTGTCAGATGACAGGTGTAATCGAGGTCCACAATTCTTTAGAAGCTCCTGTGGAGTTTCTATTCAAATACTTCAGCTTTGCAGAGTTTCCTCAACTGAACGTAAGAGAACTCTGTATGGTGATGGGAATGAAGTATGGCTCTTTTGAAGGCAATTTCGCTAGTATTTATTAGCCATTGGTCCAAAACGTGGCTATGAAGCAGACCAGGCCAATTTCAACCAAAACTGATTGATATTAGGCATGTGCAAAATGTGTGTTAACACTGAAGCATAATATATCCTATCAATCCCTTAATTAGGACTACCTTTAATTTAGATAATTTCCTGTTTTATTGTTGCTTATGCCAGCCACATAGCTTCCCTTCCAGGAGAGTCGATAGGAGCAGAAATGTCTTGCATCAATGGACAGTCATGATGGAAACCTATGCTATTTAATTTGTTTTTGAGAAATGGATGGTGAAAAAGGTGATATATTAAAAGTTATGTAGACAGCCCCTCTCATTTAATATGCTTAAAGCTTTCAGTTTTGACATTGAAAATAGTGATATTGTGTTGGAAATTATTGTCTTAGGGCCCTATCGATTAAAATGCATAAAACACCTAAGCGTGAGAAAACCTAATGCAACTTTACCCACTCTTAGATATTTTCTGTGCTATTTGATTTTCCCTGTGGCAAGAGGAAGTCTATGGTATTTTATCTTGTACAAAATCGTAGGAAAATACTAGTGGCAACGATGAAAAATCCATTACATGGTACTTTCATCGCAGTACACTTTCCTACTGCCAAATTAAAATAAAGCTGATAGCTTTTACCATCAACAAATTAAAATATTGCACATCTGCATATGTGATATGGTCAGTAGTGCCAACTTATTCAAATGCAGCTGACACAAACCTGTTTACATGATAAGGCTAAATACACGTGCATTTTTTTGTCAGATTTTTCCTTTCCCATGCTACTAAATATAGAAATCGGAGCTGCTATAGCCTGGTTTTTCGAGGACACGGAATGTCAAAGTTGAAAATAAAAAAATATATTTATGTATCAATATGTATATCTAAATATATATGTATGTATGTTTACGTATGTATATAATATATATGTATGTATATATGTATATATATATATATATATATGTGTGTGTGTATGTATATAGAGAGAAAGACACAGAGAGAGGTTGCAACGTTATATATTATATGCACTTACTGCACCTCGTGAAACAGGAAAAGCTAACTAACTTACTGCAGCTGTTGACATCTTGGATGGCTGTATATCTTTCATTTCCTCATGAACCAGCCTTTTTGGTTTGCTCCAATGTGACAGGTTTCATAAAACAACACGCGTTCCTCGAAAAGGAAGTTCAAAAGGGCCTTTTCTGTCAAATTGCTGACCTTGGGACCAAAAGAGCTAAAAAGTCGTGTTTTTATCAGCTGTAAAGGAAACACGTTTAGCTGCAGTTTCAGGCCCAGGGATGTTAGACGTTTTTGATCTTTGGGATGATGGCAGAATTATTCCTGGTAAACTGCAGCATTACTAATGAAAACACCCTCGGAAACCGAGCATCCTGGATAGGGCATGTGTCACAGCTGTGATTATCGGCAGTGTCGCTTCACACACATTGCACCGCCAGTGGGAACTCCGCTGACATTTATCCGTCTTATAATATTCAGTTCCTGAATGCTGTACAGTTCCAGAAAGTCGTGATATCCTCAATTGAATGAACCATACAGTGTGGTGGTGCAACCTATAGGTATGTGAGGCAACTGTACTTGTCCAGCACACGTAAGTGTCGCTTAGGATCGCGAAAAGTCGAATTTGTGCTTGGTAACTCTAAGTTCTTGGCTGTATTATGACTGGGCCTGGGTAAAATAGCGAAATTTCTATTTGTGGAAATTATGCAAAATGGACAAAGAACGATACGAATTTGTATTTAATTAAGTGAAATAACAGCTTGTGCATTTGGAACTATTTTTTGTGTGAAATCAGTCCGTGGGTGCATTTTTAGCATGAAGATGCAATTTGCCCTAAAGCATAATGCAACATAGTGTTTGGTGTGAACAACACCCACTCGTGTTACATTAATTTGAGTTCATTCCATGGTTCCAGTTAAGGATTTTTACCCCCCCCTGCCCCCCCCCCCCCCCCCCACACACACAAAAAAGCCCCAATTATACGACTTGCACAATGGCGTAACCTGGGAATTTAGCATAAGAATTGTAACCCCAAATGCCAGCAATTATGCAAGATTACGCCAGCTTAAATTACATTTTCCCTGGGCCAAAATTTAGGACCTGCAGAAATTACAGACTAAAAATGTGATTTACTAATGCGAAAAATCTGCAAAAATTATGGATTTTATGCAGTTGTAAATGTAAGATGCAAGAACAGAAAAGGGGGAGATTACGGAGGATGGCAACACAAAATGATTAAAACACCAACAAATTCACAAACATTTAGCAGGGCAATGCACGCAATGGAAACACAGATATACATATTCCTAAAGAAAAGATAAGTAGGTGTATTTTCAGGGTGGGAACAGCAGAAAATATTTTCATAACTGACAAGCTTTTAAAGGACTGGAGTTTCTTGACCTGAAACATATTTTTCAAGTCAGGAATGAAAGGAAAAATTGTGTGTGTCCTTGCCAATTAGAAAGAGCAGGGGTATCTAAGGTCGATTTTTTTTCTTTTGCTCTCAAGGGAACAACCTGCGGAGTGCTAAATCTTTCATCTAACATTTGCAGTGTTCTAGCCTGGATAGGGTCAGTGTCATAACTCTACTAGGGCTCACCAACCTAGTGCCTATTCGTTATTGGGAACCGCCAGGAACAAAAAAGAGGTTTAAGGTGGAACTGCAGCTTAAAAGTTTTGACTCCCTCAACCTAGCAAGAATAGATTAAACCTGGGCCTTTCAAGATTGTCTACTTTTCTGCTCAAGTTGTCAACCTTGATTGCACTTCCACTTCTTTTCTAGCACATGGGATGTACTCGTAGAGCAATAGCAGCATCCCTCCCTATAAAAAGATGTAGGGCTTCTACTCTTATCATCAACAAACATACTTTCTCGTTTGGCATCAATTGACAGCATCTATCCCTTCTGTATGTTGTGATTTGGATAACTGGCCCTTCTTTGATTACACCGATTATTTTGGTGTACACACAGGCAGCACTCTCCTGCCCCTCTTGCTAGGTTGGTCCTGTGTAGCTTCCTTTTGCTGTATTGTTGTTCTCATGACAGTTTTAATATACAGACATATCTCTCACACCCCCTCAACCATCATTAACCACTGTGCCCCCACACAAGATGAGAACACCTTCTGGTCACTCACACATGACCCCAGAATGCTTCCCACGTAGGATCAAAACACATACTCTGTCAACCACGTGCGCCCCAATTTTAGGGTCACGTGTAGGATGATATCCTTCCAGAAATGACATTTGTGTCCCACAGTGGGGTATAATGCGCTATACAGTATCCTAATAAAGCATGTCTCCAATACTTACTACTGCACTTTGACTGCTGAATGAGTAATCTGAATGAGTAGGTATGAGCAATAGTATGCTTAGAAATCTGTAATTTCTATAAATTGCATGCATGCTACTAGAGATTTTTGCAAATACCATAAAAGCTGATCATCTACGCAAATTATTGGAGGAAATCTGTCTGCTATTAATGTCCATTTAATTTTTTTTTTTTTAAACCTAACAAAAAAAATTAATGTGTCCTCATGTAATGCAACTGGTGCTACTATGTAAAGCGCTCTGATACTCGATTCGGGTCAAGTTCGCGCCAAATAAAACTCTGGAAATAGAAGTGAATTGTTGCGAGTGACTTCTTGCTCAGATGTAATTCAACATATAGTTTCTATACAAGGGACTGGGTTGTGTTAGGTTGTCAATGGTGAAGAAAAAGAGCATACTCTTTGTGTTGCTTTTTTATACTAGTTTACGAGAATATATTTAATCAGCTTTTGTTCCAATTGACATTACTTGAATAGTGTTGTACCAAGAAATCTGAAAGCAAACACCAAATGTACTCTGATCGAGCTGTGTTTAAAGGCAGCGAAGCAATGAAATATGGATGGCTGATCCGGAACCAAGCCCGAGTTCTGTCTTGGTCCTAAAAGACAAAATACTAGCCGAGCCTTACATTGAATTATTGTGTAAGTAACGTACTAGATGCCAAGTCTATATAAAAGTTCCAAAAGTAATACATCATTTTTATTTCAAAATATCTGTAGGTTCTTCAATGAGGTACACTATGTCCAATTTGCGAGTGCCCAAACAACTCATTTAAGATAGAAAAACGAAGCGTACAGAGCTTGGCCAGTACGGTCTTGTCCTTCTTTCATTTTGCCAGGCCTCCTCATTAGCGGTTTACCGTCAACATGGGTAATCCTGAAATTACACAGACCCATCTGATAGCCCTCATGCCCCGTGGCTAAGAAAGATAATTCCCTATAATTGGTGCGAAACTGGAATAAAAACCTGCATGCCCTTCCAGCAGCTTTGCCACTCCTGTTTTTACTGCCGGTAACTTTGAGCGGCTGCTTTTAAACGCCACGGCACCTAAAGCCCACCTCGTGACGTTGAATGCTGATTTTTGTAAGAACATCGACGTGAGTAGTAAATCCCAATGGAAAACAAGCGTGCCGGCTACTGGGGAGGAAACCCGCTGCGAGACAGAGTATGTGATAAATCCAGCTGAGCCAGAGCACACGGCTTTACACTACTCCAGTAAATGAGGCGCTGGGCTCACGCTGGCACAAAGCTCTGGACGAAAATTGGTGATAAAAGCCTGCCGTCACCCTAAGAACCCGTGTGGCGGTGCAATCAGTGTCTGTTAATGGTACACGTGCACAGCTGAGTTCTCTGCGCCACTAAAAACTAGCAGGCAGCCAGGTGCGTAGCTTCTTGGTCAGTACGATTTTATTGGGGAGGGGAGGGGGGTGAGCATATAGTGTTTAAACACATTATACCACAAGCAGGGTGCACGAGAAGAGCCTTTGGGACAGTGGACAGGAAGATGAATGCAGATTGGTAGTACTAAGAGAGAAAACACAACATTTTGTAAAATGACTCGGTTACTTACCGGTAATCTTCATTACCCCGACTCATTGTCTTCCTCGTCATAGTCACCCAGGAGCACTCCGTGTTCCAGGCACAGCATTCACCCATAAAAAAAAAGTCCCCACCCAATATGGTGGCCTGACAGAAAGTACCTATCACCTGACCTATAAGGGTGGGGCAAACGCAGGAAACATCCTGAAATACACAAGCAGAGAAAAAAATAAAAGGGAACAAAATATTTTGTTTGTCCCCCCACAACTAAGGGAGGGCGGGAGGGAATATGACTGTGAGGAGGAAGATTATGACTCGGAGTAATGAAGATTACCAGTAAGTAACCGAGTCATTACCTTCCTCCTCTTTCTTCCTCGTCACAGTCACCCAGGAGATTATACCCAAGCGCCAGAAGAACAAAAAGTAACAAACACCAAAGATACCAAGGAACTTTTATTGCAGACAAGCACACACAATCCGTGAACAGCTGCAAGGACAGTGGAACCAAAATCCCCAGAGAAAGCCTCCCCCATCCGCAACTTATAATGGGAGATGAAGGTATGTGGGGAGGACCAAGTCGCCGCAGCACAAAGATCCTTCAAAGAGGCCCCCTTAAAAGAAGCCTTGGACGAAGCCACACCCCTGGTGGAACAACTCTGAATGACAGGGGGAAGAGAGACCCCTGAATGCAGGTAGGCCAAGGAGATAGCGGACCAAACTCAACATGAAAGAGTAGCGGTAGTAGGCCGATGACCCTGCCGGGCAACCCCAAAGGAAACAAACAAAAAAATCCACCTTGGGAAGGGAGGCGGTTTGCTCAAGGTAGATCACCAGAGCCCTTGTCAAATCCAGGAAATGGAGCCGGATCTCCTCCTCCGTAGAGGGGGCAGGTACAAAGGCCAGAAGGACAATATCCTGGGACAAATGGGAAGCGGACGACACTTTGGGAAGAAAGGCCAGGTCAGGACGAAGGACCACTTTGTCAGGAAAGAAACGCAAGAAGGGAGGATGGCAAAGCAAAGTGCCAAGCTCCCCCAAATGTCTCCCAGAGGCAATGGCCACCAGAAAACAAACCTTCAGAAAGAGAAACTCCATAGACACAGAAGGCAGAGGCTCAAACGGGCAAAGCTGCAAGGCATGAAGGACCAAAGGAAGGTCCCATGGGGGAACAGGAGAAGCAACAACAGGTCGTCGAAGAAAAAAACTGCGCAGAAGCCGAGAAGCCAAGGAGAGGAGAGAGGACCCCGGATAGCCTTAATGGCAGACCACTGGCTGTAGAGAGTAGAGACCGACAGCCCAAGCAAAAACCCATCCCGGAGGAACTCAAACACAGAACCTCCCTCACAGGTATCAGGAAGAAACCCCTGCGAGGAACACCAAGCAGAGAAATTCCGCCAGTGACGCTTGTAGACCTTAATGGTACTGCCCTTCCAGGAACTCTGAATGGACAGGGTCATGGCAGAGTAACAATCCAAAGACACTAGCCATCGCCGTTCAACTTCCAAACCCCCAACGCCAACTGGCTGGGAGCCTGACGAGACATGGGGGGGAGAAGGAGACAGCGGGAACCTCCATGGAGGAGCAACCGCCAAATGAAGAAGGAGGGGATACCAAGGCTGGTGAGGCCAAAAGGGGACTACCAACAGCACCACCACCCCTTCCGTCCTGATCTTTGCCAAAACCCTGCTGAGAAGGGGAAAGGGAAGAAAAGCATAGAGAAGAGCCCGAGGCCAAGGAAAACTCATGGCTTCCACCCCCCCACGCCTCCCTGCAAGGAAGAAGGGTGCAAAACATGGGCAGAAGAGCATCCTAAGGGGAGGCAAAGAGATCCAACCAGGGACTCCTGAACCGCCTGACAGCTCCCGAAAGACCAGAGGAGACAGGGACGGAGAAACCAAAGAAGGAAGAAGGCGACTCAGCTGATACTCTCACCCATTCTCCCTCCCCGGAAGATAGATAGCTGTCAGACCCAGCATATTGGCCTCTGCCCATGACCCAATCTGATCCGTCAGGAGGGCCAAAAGAGGAGAGCGAGTGCCCCCCAAATGATTCAAGTAGGCACGGGCCACCTGGTTATCTGCCCGGACCTGAACCCACACCTCCTTCAGATGACGGTCAATGTACAGTAGTGACTCGAACACAGCTGCCAGCTCCTTCCAATTCGAGGACATCCAGCTCTCTGCGGGGGACCAAGGACCCTGAGCATAAAGAACCCATAGGGTGGCACCCCAACCCCAAGGGCTGGCATCAGTAGTCGGGGAACAGGGAAGAGGAGGTTCCAGGGGCACCCCTCTCGCCAGCTTGACCGGAACCAGCCACCAACGCAGCTGGAGAGAAATGGCAGGAAGAAAAAGAGAAGCAGACATGTTTCCCTGAACCCACAACCAGTTCTTTACGGAGGCCGATGAGGCAGACAGGAGGGACTCCAGACGAGAACGGAGCTGATGAGCCAGAGGAGGAAGAGAGCGCCCATGAACTGGAGTTCTTGAGAGGGAACGAGGTGGGACTTGCAGAGATTCATATCACCAAAAATTCTTAACAGGGGGTCCTGGGGAAATATTTAAGGACCAAACAGTGTTTTCTCCCCGAACAAAACTTGATAATAAACAAAAAAAAACACTGGTCTGAAATACAAATACTTAAACAACAACAAACTAAAAACGTAATGGTCTAAGAAGTCCCTTATGAGGACCCAAAGCCCATCAACCCACCAAAGTGGTATATTTCATCATCTGGGATGTCCTCTTAACTGCCGATCCATATGCAATCAAGGGCTGTAGCCTAAGCCAATATTGAAGGAAAGGGGGTGGTGATGAACAGAGTGTCTGAATTAAGCAGACCACTCTTACCCAGTCCAAAGATCAGGGCTTGATCCCTCACCGTTATTTAGCTCACTGCCCCATCCCAGCTCAGAACCTGGCTATATGCAAATTAGTCTGTCCCTGGCCCAGTGCATCATGGGAACAGGGCAGACCAAACTACCAAGCCAATTCTTCACCAGAAAGGAGACAAGCATCCGGGGACCGGTTTCTGCCATTTCAAGCGCCGTCGGCCCGGCTTGCTTGAATCCTGATGGAGCAGTGAGCAAGGGACTCATGTCTGAGTATACCCTTCCACGCTTATGGTGGACAAAATGATTCAGAAAAGGGGGTGGTGATGAACAGAGTGTCTGAATTAAGCAGACCACTCTTACCCAGTCCAAAGATCAGGGCTTGATCCATCACCGTTATTTAGCTCACTGCCTCATCCCAGCTCAGAACCTGGCTATATGCAAATTAGTCTGTCCCTGGCCCAGTGCATCATGGGAACAGGGCAGACCAAACTACCAAGCCAATTCTTCACCAGAAAGGAGACAAGCTTCCGGGGACCGGTTTCTGCCATTTCAAGCGCCGTCGGCCCGGCTTGCTTGAATCCTGATGGAGCAGTGAGCAAGGGACTCATGTCTGAGTATACCCTTCCACGCTTATGGTGGACAAAATGATTCAGAAAAGGGGGTGGTGATGAACAGAGTGTCTGAATTAAGCAGACCACTCTTACCCAGTCCAAAGATCAGGGCTTGATCCATCACCGTTATTTAGCTCACTGCCCCATCCCAGCTCAGAACCTGGCTATATGCAAATTAGTCTGTCCCTGGCCCAGTGCATCATGGGAACAGGGCAGACCAAACTACCAAGCCAATTCTTCACCAGAATGTAGACAAGCTTCCGGGGACCGGTTTCTGCCATTTCAGGCGTCGTCGGCCCGGCTTGCTTGAATCCTGATGGAGCAGTGAGCAAGGGACTCATGTCTGAGTATACCCTTCCACGCTTATGGTGGACAAAATGATTCAGAAAAGGGGGTGGTGATGAACAGAGTGTCTGAATTAAGCAGACCACTCTTACCCAGTCCAAAGATCAGGGCTTGATCCATCACCGTTATTTAGCTCACTGCCCCATCCCAGCTCAGAACCTGGCTATATGCAAATTAGTCTGTCCCTGGCCCAGTGCATCATGGGAACAGGGCAGACCAAACTACCGAGCCAATTCTTCACCAGAAAGGAGACAAGCTTCCGGGGACCGGTTTCTGCCATTTCAGGCGTCGTCGGCCCGGCTTGCTTGAATCCTGATGGAGCAGTGAGCAAGGGACTCATGTCTGAGTATACCCTTCCACGCTTATGGTGGACAAAATGATTCAGAAAAGGGGGTGGTGATGAACAGAGTGTCTGAATTAAGCAGACCACTCTTACCCAGTCCAAAGATCAGGGCTTGATCCATCACCGTTATTTAGCTCACTGCCCCATCCCAGCTCAGAACCTGGCTATATGCAAATTAGTCTGTCCCTGGCCCAGTGCATCATGGGAACAGGGCAGACCAAACTACCAAGCCAATTCTTCACCAGAAAGGAGACAAGCTTCCGGGGACCGGTTTCTGCCATTTCAAGCGCCGTCGGCCCGGCTTGCTTGAATCCTGATGGAGCAGTGAGCAAGGGACTCATGTCTGAGTATACCCTTCCACGCTTATGGTGGACAAAATGATTCAGAAAAGGGGGTGGTGATGAACAGAGTGTCTGAATTAAGCAGACCACTCTTACCCAGTCCAAAGATCAGGGCTTGATCCATCACCGTTATTTAGCTCACTGCCCCATCCCAGCTCAGAACCTGGCTATATGCAAATTAGTCTGTCCCTGGCCCAGTGCATCATGGGAACAGGGCAGACCAAACTACCAAGCCAATTCTTCACCAGAAAGGAGACAAGCTTCCGGGGACCGGTTTCTGCCATTTCAAGCGCCGTCGGCCCGGCTTGCTTGAATCCTGATGGAGCAGTGAGCAAGGGACTCATGTCTGAGTATACCCTTCCACGCTTATGGTGGACAAAATGATTCAGAAAAGGGGGTGGTGATGAACAGAGTGTCTGAATTAAGCAGACCACTCTTACCCAGTCCAAAGATCAGGGCTTGATCCATCACCGTTATTTAGCTCACTGCCCTATCCCAGCTCAGAACCTGGCTATATGCAAATTAGTCTGTCCCTGGCCCAGTGCATCATGGGAACAGGGCAGACCAAACTACCGAGCCAATTCTTCACCAGAAAGGAGACAAGCTTCCGGGGACCGGTTTCTGCCATTTCAGGCGTCGTCGGCCCGGCTTGCTTGAATCCTGATGGAGCAGTGAGCAAGGGACTCATGTCTGAGTATACCCTTCCACGCTTATGGTGGACAAAATGATTCAGAAAAGGGGGTGGTGATGAACAGAGTGTCTGAATTAAGCAGACCACTCTTACCCAGTCCAAAGATCAGGGCTTGATCCATCACCGTTATTTAGCTCACTGCCCCATCCCAGCTCAGAACCTGGCTATATGCAAATTAGTCTGTCCCTGGCCCAGTGCATCATGGGAACAGGGCAGACCAAACTACCAAGCCAATTCTTCACCAGAATGTAGACAAGCTTCCGGGGACCGGTTTCTGCCATTTCAAGCGCCGTCGGCCCGGCTTGCTTGAATCCTGATGGAGCAGTGAGCAAGGGACTCATGTCTGAGTATACCCTTCCACGCTTATGGTGGACAAAATGATTCAGAAAAGGGGGTGGTGATGAACAGAGTGTCTGAATTAAGCAGACCACTCTTACCCAGTCCAAAGATCAGGGCTTGATCCATCACCGGTATTTAGCTCACTGCCCCATCCCAGCTCAGAACCTGGCTATATGCAAATTAGTCTGTCCCTGGCCCAGTGCATCATGGGAACAGGGCAGACCAAACTACCAAGCCAATTCTTCACCAGAAAGGAGACAAGCTTCCGGGGACCGGTTTCTGCCATTTCAAGCGCCGTCGGCCCGGCTTGCTTGAATCCTGATGGAGCAGTGAGCAAGGGACTCATGTCTGAGTATACCCTTCCACGCTTATGGTGGACAAAATGATTCAGAAAAGGGGGTGGTGATGAACAGAGTGTCTGAATTAAGCAGACCACTCTTACCCAGTCCAAAGATCAGGGCTTGATCCATCACCGTTATTTAGCTCACTGCCCCATCCCAGCTCAGAACCTGGCTATATGCAAATTAGTCTGTCCCTGGCCCAGTGCATCATGGGAACAGGGCAGACCAAACTACCAAACCAATTCTTCACCAGAAAGGAGACAAGCTTCCGGGGACCGGTTTCTGCCATTTCAGGCGTCGTCGGTCCGGCTTGCTTGAATCCTGATGGAGCAGTGAGCAAGGGACTCATGTCTGAGTATACCCTTCCACGCTTATGGTGGACAAAATGATTCAGAAAAGGGGGTGGTGATGAACAGAGTGTCTGAATTAAGCAGACCACTCTTACCCAGTCCAAAGATCAGGGCTTGATCCATCACCGTTATTTAGCTCACTGCCCCATCCCAGCTCAGAACCTGGCTATATGCAAATTAGTCTGTCCCTGGCCCAGTGCATCATGGGAACAGGGCAGACCAAACTACCGAGCCAATTCTTCACCAGAAAGGAGACAAGCTTCCGGGGACCGGTTTCTGCCATTTCAGGCGTCGTCGGCCCGGCTTGCTTGAATCCTGATGGAGCAGTGAGCAAGGGACTCATGTCTGAGTATACCCTTCCACGCTTATGGTGGACAAAATGATTCAGAAAAGGGGGTGGTGATGAACAGAGTGTCTGAATTAAGCAGACCACTCTTACCCAGTCCAAAGATCAGGGCTTGATCCATCACCGTTATTTAGCTCACTGCCCCATCCCAGCTCAGAACCTGGCTATATGCAAATTAGTCTGTCCCTGGCCCAGTGCATCATGGGAACAGGGCAGACCAAACTACCAAGCCAATTCTTCACCAGAAAGGAGACAAGCTTCCGGGGACCGGTTTCTGCCATTTCAGGCATCGTCGGCCCGGCTTGCTTGAATTCTGATGGAGCAGTGAGCAAGGGACTCATGTCTGAGTATACCCTTCCACGCTTATGGTGGACAAAATGATTCAGAAAAGGGGGTGGTGATGAACAGAGTGTCTGAATTAAGCAGACCACTCTTACCCAGTCCAAAGATCAGGGCTTGATCCATCACAGTTATTTAGCTCACTGCCCCATCCCAGCTCAGAACCTGGCTATATGCAAATTAGTCTGTCCCTGGCCCAGTGCATCATGGGAACAGGGCAGACCAAACTAACAAGCCAATTCTTCACCAGAAGGAGACAAGCTTCCGGGGGACCGGTTTCTGCCATTTCAAGCGCCGTCGGCCCGGCTTGCTTGAATCCTGATGGAGCAGTGAGCAAGGGACTCATGTCTGAGTATACCCTTCCACGCTTATGGTGGACAAAATTATTCAGAAAAGGGGGTGGTGATGAACAGAGTGTCTGAATTAAGCAGACCACTCTTACCCAGTCCAAAGATCAGGGCTTGATCCATCAACGTTATTTAGCTCACTGCCCCATCCCAGCTCAGAACCTGGCTATATGCAAATTAGTCTGTCCCTGGCCCAGTGCATCATGGGAACAGGGCAGACCAAACTACCAAGCCAATTCTTCACCAGAAAGGAGACAAGCTTCCGGGGACCGGTTTCTGCCATTTCAGGCGTCGTCGGTCCGGCTTGCTTCAATCCTGATGGAGCAGTGAGCAAGGGAATCATGTCTGAGTATACCCTTCCACGCTTATGGTGGACAAAATGATTCAGAAAAGGGGGTGGTGATGAACAGAGTGTCTGAATTAAGCAGACCACTCTTACCCAGTCCAAAGATCAGGGCTTGATCCATCACCGTTATTTAGCTCACTGCCCCATCCCAGCTCAGAACCTGGCTATATGCAAATTAGTCTGTCCCTGGCCCAGTGCATCATGGGAACAGGGCAGACCAAACTACCGAGCCAATTCTTCACCAGAAAGGAGACAAGCTTCCGTTGACCGGTTTCTGCCATTTCAGGCGTCGTCGGCCCGGCTTGCTTGAATCCTGATGGAGCAGTGAGCAAGGGACTCATGTCTGAGTATACCCTTCCACGCTTATGGTGGACAAAATGATTCAGAAAAGGGGGTGGTGATGAACAGAGTGTCTGAATTAAGCAGACCACTCTTACCCAGTCCAAAGATCAGGGCTTGATCCATCACCGTTATTTAGCTCACTGCCCCATCCCTGCTCAGAACGTGGCTATATGCAAATTAGTCTGTCCCTGGCCCAGTGCATCATGGGAACAGGGCAGACCAAACTACCAAGCCAATTCTTCACCAGAAAGGAGACAAGCTTCCGGGGACCAGTTTCTGCCATTTCAGGCGTCGTCGGCCCGGCTTGCTTGAATCCTGATGGAGCAGTGAGCAAGGGACTCATGTCTGAGTATACCCTTCCACGCTTATGGTGGACAAAATGATTCAGAAAAGGGGGTGGTGATGAACAGAGTGTCTGAATTAAGCAGACCACTCTTACCCAGTCCAAAGATCAGGGCTTGATCTATCACCGTTATTTAGCTCACTGCCCCATCCCAGCTCAGAACCTGGCTATATGCAAATTAGTCTGTCCCTGGCCCAGTGCATCATGGGAACAGGGCAGACCAAACTACCAAGCCAATTCTTCACCAGAAAGGAGACAAGCTTCCGGGGACCGGTTTCTGCCATTTCAGGCGTCGTCGGCCCGGCTTGCTTGAATCCTGATGGAGCAGTGAGCAAGGGACTCATGTCTGAGTATACCCTTCCACGCTTATGGTGGAAAAAATGATTCAGAAAAGGGAGTGGTGATGAACAGTGTCCGAATTAAGCAGACCACTCTTACCCAGTCCAAAGATCAGGGCTTGATCCATCACCGTTATTTAGCTCACTGCCCCATCCCAGCTCAGAACCTGGCTATATGCAAATTAGTCTGTCCCTGGCCCAGTGCATCATGGGAACAGGGCAGAACAAACTACCAAGCCAATTCTTCACCAGAAAGGAGACAAGCTTCTGGGGACCGGTTTCTGCCATTTCAGGCGTCGTCGGCCCGGCTTGCTTGAATCCTGATGGAGCAGTGAGCAAGGGACTCATGTCTGAGTATACCCTTCCACGCTTATGGTGGACAAAATGATTCAGAAAAGGGGGTAGTGATGAACAGAGTGTCTGAATTAAGCAGACCACTCTTACCCAGTCCAAAGATCAGGTTTGATCCATCACCGTTATTTAGCTCACTGCCCCATCCCAGCTCAGAACCTGGCTATATGCAAATTAGTCTGTCCCTGGCCCAGTGCATCATGGGAACAGAGCAGACCAAACTACCAAGCCAATTCTTCACCAGAAAGGAGACAAGCTTCCGGGGACCGGTTTCTGCCATTTCAGGCGTCGTCGGCCCGGCTTGCTTGAATCCTGATGGAGCAGTGAGCAAGGGACTCATGTCTGAGTATACCCTTCCACGCTTATGGTGGACAAAATGATTCAGAAAAGGGGGTGGTGATGAACAGAGTGTCTGAATTAAGCAGACCACTCTTACCCAGTCCAAAGATCAGGGCTTGATCCATCACCGTTATTTAGCTCACTGCCCTATCCCTGCTCAGAACCTGGCTATATGCAAATTAGTCTGTCCCTGGCCCAGTGTATAATGGGAACAGGGCAGACCAAACTACCAAACCAATTCTTCACCAGAAAGGAGACAAGCTTCTGGGGACCGGTTTCTGCCATTTCAGGCGTCGTCGGCCCGGCTTGCTTGAATCCTGATGGAGCAGTGAGCAAGGGACTCATGTCTGAGTATACCCTTCCACGCTTATGGTGGACAAAATGATTCAGAAAAGGGGGTGGTGATGAACAGAGTGTCTGAATTAAGCAGACCACTCTTACCCAGTCCAAAGATCAGGGCTTGATCCATCACCGTTATTTAGCTCACTGCCCCATCCCAGCTCAGAACCTGGCTATATGCAAATTAGTCTGTCCCTGGCCCAGTGCATCATGGGAACAGGGCAGACCAAACTACCAAGCCAATTCTTCACCAGAAAGGAGACAAGCTTCCGGGGACCGGTTTCTGCCATTTCAGGCGTCGTCGGCCCGGCTTGCTTGAATACTGATGGAGCAGTGAGCAAGGGACTCATGTCTGAGTATACCCTTCCACGCTTATGGTGGAAAAAATGATTCAGAAAAGGGGGTGGTGATGAACAGAGTGTCTGAATTAAGCAGACCACTCTTACCCAGTCCAAAGATCAGGGCTTGATCCATCACCGTTATTTAGCTCACTGCCCCATCCCAGCTCAGAACCTGGCTATATGCAAATTAGTCTGTCCCTGGCCCAGTGCATCATGGGAACAAGGCAGACCAAACTACCAAGCCAATTCTTCACCAGAAAGGAGACAAGCTTCTGGGGACCGGTTTCTGCCATTTCAGGCGTCGTCGGCCCGGCTTGCTTGAATCCTGATGGAGCAGTGAGCAAGGGACTCATGTCTGAGTATACCCTTCCACGCTTATGGTGGACAAAATGATTCAGAAAAGGGGGTGGTGATGAACAGAGTGTCTGAATTAAGCAGACCACTCTTACCCAGTCCAAAGATCAGGGCTTGATCCATCACCGTTATTTAGCTCACTGCCCCATCCCAGCTCAGAACCTGGCTATATGCAAATTAGTCTGTCCCTGGCCCAGTGCATCATGGGAACAGGGCAGACCAAACTACCAAGCCAATTCTTCACCAGAAAGGAGACAAGCTTCCGGGGACCGGTTTCTGCCATTTCAGGCGTCGTCGGCCCGGCTTGCTTGAATCCTGATGGAGCAGTGAGCAAGGGACTCATGTCTGAGTATACCCTTCCACGCTTATGGTGGACAAAATGATTCAGAAAAGGGGGTGGTGATGAACAGAGTGTCTGAATTAAGCAGACCACTCTTACCCAGTCCAAAGATCAGGGCTTGATCCATCACCGTTATTTAGCTCACTGCCCCATCCCTGCTCAGAACGTGGCTATATGCAAATTAGTCTGTCCCTGGCCCAGTGCATCATGGGAACAGGGCAGACCAAACTACCAAGCCAATTCTTCACCAGAAAGGAGACAAGCTTCCGGGGACCGGTTTCTGCCATTTCAGGCGTCGTCGGCCCGGCTTGCTTGAATCCTGATGGAGCAGTGAGCAAGGGACTCATGTCTGAGTATACCCTTCCACGCTTATGGTGGACAAAATGATTCAGAAAAGGGGGTGGTGATGAACAGAGTGTCTGAATTAAGCAGACCACTCTTACCCAGTCCAAAGATCAGGGCTTGATCTATCACCGTTATTTAGCTCACTGCCCCATCCCAGCTCAGAACCTGGCTATATGCAAATTAGTCTGTCCCTGGCCCAGTGCATCATGGGAACAGGGCAGACCAAACTACCAAGCCAATTCTTCACCAGAAAGGAGACAAGCTTGTGGGGACCAGTTTCTGCCATTTCAGGCGTCGTCGGCCCGGCTTGCTTGAATCCTGATGGAGCAGTGAGCAAGGGACTCATGTCTGAGTATACCCTTCCACGCTTATGGTGGACAAAATGATTCAGAAAAGGGGGTGGTGATGAACAGAGTGTCTGAATTAAGCAGACCACTCTTACCCAGTCCAAAGATCAGGGCTTGATCCATCACCGTTATTTAGCTCACTGCCCCATCCCAGCTCAGAACCTGGCTATATGCAAATTAGTCTGTCCCTGGCCCAGTGCATCATGGGAACAGGGCAGACCAAACTACCAAGCCAATTCTTCACCAGAAAGGAGACAAGCTTCCGGGGACCGGTTTCTGCCATTTCAGGCGTCGTCGGCCCGGCTTGCTTGAATCCTGATGGAGCAGGGAGCAAGGGACTCATGTCTGAGTATACCCTTCCACGCTTATGGTGGAAAAAATGATTCAGAAAAGGGAGTGGTGATGAACAGTGTCTGAATTAAGCAGACCACTCTTACCCAGTCCAAAGATCAGGGCTTGATCCATCACCGGTATTTAGCTCACTGCCCCATCCCAGCTCAGAACCTGGCTATATGCAAATTAGTCTGTCCCTGGCCCAGTGCATCATGGGATTAGGGCAGACCAAACTACCAAGCCAATTCTTCACCAGAAAGGAGACAAGCTTCTGGGGACCGGTTTCCTGCCATTTCAGGCGTCGTCGGCCCGGCTTGCTTGAATCCTGATGGAGCAGTGAGCAAGGGACTCATGTCTGAGTATACCCTTCCACGCTTATGGTGGACAAAATGATTCAGAAAAGGGGGTGGTGATGAACAGAGTGTCTGAATTAAGCAGACCACTCTTACCCAGTCCAAAGATCAGGGCTTGATCCATCACCGTTATTTAGCTCACTGCCCCATCCCAGCTCAGAACCTGGCTATATGCAAATTAGTCTGTCCCTGGCCCAGTGCATCATGGGAACAGGGCAGACCAAACTACCAAGCCAATTCTTCACCAGAAAGGAGACAAGCTTCCGGGGACCGGTTTCTGCCATTTCAGGCGTCGTCGGCCCGGCTTGCTTGAATCCTGATGGAGCAGTGAGCAAGGGACTCATGTCTGAGTATACCCTTCCACGCTTATGGTGGACAAAATGATTCAGAAAAGGGGTGGTGATGAACAGAGTGTCTGAATTAAGCAGACCACTCTTACCCAGTCCAAAGATCAGGGCTTGATCCATCACCGTTATTTAGCTCACTGCCCTATCCCAGCTCAGAACCTGGCTATATGCAAATTAGTCTGTCCCTGGCCCAGTGCATCATGGGAACAGGGCAGACCAAACTACCAAACCAATTCTTCACCAGAAAGGAGACAAGCTTCTGGGGACCGGTTTCTGCCATTTCAGGCGTCGTCGGCCCGGCTTGCTTGAATCCTGATGGAGCAGTGAGCAAGGGACTCATGTCTGAGTATACCCTTCCACGCTTATGGTGGACAAAATGATTCAGAAAAGGGGGTGGTGATGAACAGAGTGTCTGAATTAAGCAGACCACTCTTACCCAGTCCAAAGATCAGGGCTTGATCCATCACCGTTATTTAGCTCACTGCCCCATCCCAGCTCAGAACCTGGCTATATGCAAATTAGTCTGTCCCTGGCCCAGTGCATCATGGGAACAGGGCAGACCAAACTACCAAGCCAATTCTTCACCAGAAAGGAGACAAGCTTCCGGGGACCGGTTTCTGCCATTTCAGGCGTCGTCGGCCCGGCTTGCTTGAATACTGATGGAGCAGTGAGCAAGGGACTCATGTCTGAGTATACCCTTCCACGCTTATGGTGGAAAAAAGGATTCAGAAAAGGGGGTGGTGATGAACAGAGTGTCTGAATTAAGCAGACCACTCTTACCCAGTCCAAAGATCAGGGCTTGATCCATCACCGTTATTTAGCTCACTGCCCCATCCCAGCTCAGAACCTGGCTATATGCAAATTAGTCTGTCCCTGGCCCAGTGCATCATGGGAACAAGGCAGACCAAACTACCAAGCCAATTCTTCACCAGAAAGGAGACAAGCTTCTGGGGACCGGTTTCTGCCATTTCAGGCGTCGTCGGCCCGGCTTGCTTGAATCCTGATGGAGCAGTGAGCAAGGGACTCATGTCTGAGTATACCCTTCCACGCTTATGGTGGACAAAATGATTCAGAAAAGGGGGTGGTGATGAACAGAGTGTCTGAATTAAGCAGACCACTCTTACCCAGTCCAAAGATCAGGGCTTGATCCATCACCGTTATTTAGCTCACTGCCCCATCCCAGCTCAGAACCTGGCTATATGCAAATTAGTCTGTCCCTGGCCCAGTGCATCATGGGAACAGGGCAGACCAAACTACCAAGCCAATTCTTCACCAGAAAGGAGACAAGCTTTCGGGGACCGGTTTCTGCCATTTCAGGCGTCGTCGGCCCGGCTTGCTTGAATCCTGATGGAGCAGTGAGCAAGGGACTCATGTCTGAGTATACCCTTCCATGCTTATGGTGGACAAAATGATTCAGAAAAGGGGGTGGTGATGAACAGAGTGTCTGAATTAAGCAGACCACTCTTACCCAGTCCAAAGATCAGGGCTTGATCCATCACCGTTATTTAGCTCACTGCCCCATCCCAGCTCAGAACCTGGCTATATGCAAATTAGTCTGTCCCTGGCCCAGTGCATCATGGGAACAGGGCAGACCAAACTACCAAGCCAATTCTTCACCAGAAAGGAGACAAGCTTCCGGGGACCGGTTTCTGCCATTTCAGGCGTCGTCGGCCCGGCTTGCTTGAATCCTGATGGAGCAGTGAGCAAGGGACTCATGTCTGAGTATACCCTTCCACGCTTATGGTGGACAAAATGATTCAGAAAAGGGGGTGGTGATGAACAGAGTGTCTGAATTAAGCAGACCACTCTTACCCAGTCCAAAGATCAGGGCTTGATCCATCACCGTTATTTAGCTCACTGCCCCATCCCAGCTCAGAACCTGGCTATATGCAAATTAGTCTGTCCCTGGCCCAGTGCATCATGGGAACAGGGCAGACCAAACTACCGAGCCAATTCTTCACCAGAAAGGAGACAAGCTTCCGGGGACCGGTTTCTGCCATTTCAGGCGTCGTCGGCCCGGCTTGCTTGAATCCTGATGGAGCAGTGAGCAAGGGACTCATGTCTGAGTATACCCTTCCACACTTATGGTGGACAAAATGATTCAGAAAAGGGGGTGGTGATGAACAGAGTGTCTGAATTAAGCAGACCACTCTTACCCAGTCCAAAGATCAGGGCTTGATCCATCACCGTTATTTAGCTCACTGCCCCATCCCAGCTCAGAGCCTGGCTATATGCAAATTAGTCTGTCCCTGGCCCAGTGCATCATGGGAACAGGGCAGACCAAACTACCAAGCCAATTCTTCACCAGAAAGGAGACAAGCTTCTGGGAACCGGTTTCTGCCATTTCAGGCGTCGTCGGCCCGGCTTGCTTGAATCCTGATGGAGCAGTGAGCAAGGGACTCATGTCTGAGTATACCCTTCCACGCTTATGGTGGACAAAATGATTCAGAAAAGGGGGTGGTGATGAACAGAGTGTCTGAATTAAGCAGACCACTCTTACCCAGTCCAAAGATCAGGGCTTGATCCATCACCGTTATTTAGCTCACTGCCCCATCCCAGCTCAGAACCTGTCTATATGCAAATTAGTCTGTCCCTGGCCCAGTGCATCATGGGAACAGGGCAGACCAAACTACCAAGCCAATTCTTCACCAGAAAGGAGACAAGCTTCCGGGGACCGGTTTATGCCATTTCAGGCGTCGTCAGCCCGGCTTGCTTGAATCCTGATGGAGCAGTGAGCAAGGGACTCATGTCTGAGTATACCCTTCCACGCTTATGGTGGACAAAATGATTCAGAAAAGGAGGTGGTGATGAACAGAGTGTCTGAATTAAGCAGACCACTCTTACCCAGTCCAAAGATCAGGGCTTGATCCATCACCGTTATTTAGCTCACTGCCCCATCCCAGCTCAGAACCTGGCTATATGCAAATTAGTCTGTCCCTGGCCCAGTGCATCATGGGAACAGGGCAGACCAAACTACCAAGCCAATTCTTCACCAGAAAGGAGACAAGCTTCTGGGGACCGGTTTCTGCCATTTCAGGCGTCGTCGGCCCGGCTTGCTTGAATCCTGATGGAGCAGTGAGCAAGGGACTCATGTCTGAGTATACCCTTCCACGCTTATGGTGGACAAAATGATTCAGAAAAGGGGGTGGTGATGAACAGAGTGTCTGAATTAAGCAGACCACTCTTACCCAGTCCAAAGATCAGGGCTTGATCCATCACCGTTATTTAGCTCACTGCCCCATCCCAGCTCAGAACCTGGCTATATGCAAATTAGTCTGTCCCTGGCCCAGTGCATCATGGGAACAGGGCAGACCAAACTACCAAGCCAATTCTTCACCAGAAAGGAGACAAGCTTCCGGGGACCGGTTTCTGCCATTTCAGGCGTCGTCGGCCCGGCTTGCTTGAATCCTGATGGAGCAGTGAGCATGGGACTCATGTCTGAGTATACCCTTCCACGCTTATGGTGGAAAAAATGATTCAGAAAAGGGGGTGGTGATGAACAGAGTGTCTGAATTAAGCAGGCCACTCTTACCCAGTCCAAAGATCAGGGCTTGATCCATCACCGTTATTTAGCTCACTGCCCCATCCCAGCTCAGAACCTGGCTATATGCAAATTAGTCTGTCCCTGGCCCAGTGCATCATGGGAACAGGGCAGACCAAACTACCAAGCCAATTCTTCACCAGAAAGGAGACAAGCTTCCGGGGACCGGTTTCTGCCATTTCAGGCGTCGTCGGCCCGGCTTGCTTGAATCCTGATGGAGCAGTGAGCAAGGGACTCATGTCTGAGTATACCCTTCCACGCTTATGGTGGACAAAATGATTCAGAAAAGGGGGTGGTGATGAACAGAGTGTCTGAATTAAGCAGACCACTCTTACCCAGTCCAAAGATCAGGGCTTGATCCATCACCGTTATTTAGCTCACTGCCCCATCCCAGCTCAGAACCTGGCTATATGCAAATTAGTCTGTCCCTGGCCCAGTGCATCATGGGAACAGGGCAGACCAAACTACCAAGCCAATTCTTCACCAGAAAGGAGACAAGCTTCCGGGGACCGGTTTCTGCCATTTCGGGCGTCGTCTGCCCGGCTTGCTTGAATCCTGATGGAGCAGTGAGCAAAGGAATCATGTCTGAGTATACCCTTCCACGCTTATGGTGGAAAAAATGATTCAGAAAAGGGGGTGGTGATGAACAGAGTGTCTGAATTAAGCAGACCACTCTTACCCAGTCCAAAGATCAGGGCTTGATCCATCACCGTTATTTAGCTCACTGCCCCATCCCAGCTCAGAACCTGGCTATATGCAAATTAGTCTGTCCCTGGCCCAGTGCATCATGGGAACAGGGCAGACCAAACTACCAAGCCAATTCTTCACCAGAAAGGAGACAAGCTTCCGGGGACCGGTTTCTGCCATTTCAGGCGTCGTCGGCCCCGCTTGCTTGAATCCTGATGGAGCAGTGAGCAAGGGACTCATGTCTGAGTATACCCTTCCACGCTTATGGTGGACAAAATGATTCAGAAAAGGGGGTGGTGATGAACAGAGTGTCTGAATTAAGCAGACCACTCTTACCCAGTCCAAAGATCAGGGCTTGATCCATCACCGTTATTTAGCTCACTGCCCCATCCCAGCTCAGAACCTGGCTATATGCAAATTAGTCTGTCCCTGGCCCAGTGCATCATGGGAACAGGGCAGACCAAACTACCAAGCCAATTCTTCACCAGAAAGGAGACAAGCTTCCGGGGACCGGTTTCTGCCATTTCAGGCGTCGTCGGCCCGGCTTGCTTGAATCCTGATGGAGCAGTGAGCAAGGGACTCATGTCTGAGTATACCCTTCCACGCTTATGGTGGACAAAATGATTCAGAAAAGGGGGTGGTGATGAACAGAGTGTCTGAATTAAGCAGACCACTCTTACCCAGTCCATAGATCAGGGCTTGATCCATCACCGTTATTTAGCTCACTGCCCCATCCCAGCTCAGAACCTGGCTATATGCAAATTAGTCTGTCCCTGGCCCAGTGCATCATGGGAACAGGGCAGACCAAACTACCAAGCCAATTCTTCACCAGAAAGGAGACAAGCTTCCGGGGACCGGTTTCTGCCATTTCAGGCGTCGTCGGCCCGGCTTGCTTGAATCCTGATGGAGCAGTGAGCAAGGGACTCATGTCTGAGTATACCCTTCCACGCTTATGGTGGACAAAATGATTCAGAAAAGGGGGTGGTGATGAACAGAGTGTCTGAATTAAGCAGACCACTCTTACCCAGTCCAAAGATCAGGGCTTGATCCATCACCGTTATTTAGCTCACTGCCCCATCCCAGCTCAGAACCTGGCTATATGCAAATTAGTCTGTCCCTGGCCCAGTGCATCATGGGAACAGGGCAGACCAAACTACCAAGCCAATTCTTCACCAGAAAGGAGACAAACTTCCGGGGACCGGTTTCTGCCATTTCAGGCGTCGTCGGCCCGGCTTGCTTGAATCCTGATGGAGCAGTGAGCATGGGACTCATGTCTGAGTATACCCTTCCACGCTTATGGTGGAAAAAATGATTCAGAAAAGGGGGTGGTGATGAACAGAGTGTCTGAATTAAGCAGACCACTCTTACCCAGTCCAAAGATCAGGGCTTGATCCATCACCGTTATTTAGCTCACTGCCCCATCCCAGCTCAGAACCTGGCTATATGCAAATTAGTCTGTCCCTGGCCCAGTGCATCATGGGAACAGGGCAGACCAAACTACCAAGCCAATTCTTCACCAGAAAGGAGACAAGCTTCCGGGGACCGGTTTCTGCCATTTCGGGCGTCGTCTGCCCGGCTTGCTTGAATCCTGATGGAGCAGTGAGCAAAGGAATCATGTCTGAGTATACCCTTCCACGCTTATGGTGGAAAAAATGATTCAGAAAAGGGGGTGGTGATGAACAGAGTGTCTGAATTAAGCAGACCACTCTTACCCAGTCCAAAGATCAGGGCTTGATCCATCACCGTTATTTAGCTCACTGCCCCATCCCAGCTCAGAACCTGGCTATATGCAAATTAGTCTGTCCCTGGCCCAGTGCATCATGGGAACAGGGCAGACCAAACTACCAAGCCAATTCTTCACCAGAAAGGAGACAAGCTTCCGGGGACCGGTTTCTGCCATTTCAGGCGTCGTCGGCCCCGCTTGCTTGAATCCTGATGGAGCAGTGAGCAAGGGACTCATGTCTGAGTATACCCTTCCACGCTTATGGTGGACAAAATGATTCAGAAAAGGGGGTGGTGATGAACAGAGTGTCTGAATTAAGCAGACCACTCTTACCCAGTCCAAAGATCAGGGCTTGATCCATCACCGTTATTTAGCTCACTGCCCCATCCCAGCTCAGAACCTGGCTATATGCAAATTAGTCTGTCCCTGGCCCAGTGCATCATGGGAACAGGGCAGACCAAACTACCAAGCCAATTCTTCACCAGAAAGGAGACAAGCTTCCGGGGACCGGTTTCTGCCATTTCAGGCGTCGTCGGCCCGGCTTGCTTGAATCCTGATGGAGCAGTGAGCAAGGGACTCATGTCTGAGTATACCCTTCCACGCTTATGGTGGACAAAATGATTCAGAAAAGGGGGTGGTGATGAACAGAGTGTCTGAATTAAGCAGACCACTCTTACCCAGTCCATAGATCAGGGCTTGATCCATCACCGTTATTTAGCTCACTGCCCCATCCCAGCTCAGAACCTGGCTATATGCAAATTAGTCTGTCCCTGGCCCAGTGCATCATGGGAACAGGGCAGACCAAACTACCAAGCCAATTCTTCACCAGAAAGGAGACAAGCTTCCGGGGACCGGTTTCTGCCATTTCAGGCGTCGTCGGCCCGGCTTGCTTGAATCCTGATGGAGCAGTGAGCAAGGGACTCATGTCTGAGTATACCCTTCCACGCTTATGGTGGACAAAATGATTCAGAAAAGGGGGTGGTGATGAACAGAGTGTCTGAATTAAGCAGACCACTCTTACCCAGTCCAAAGATCAGGGCTTGATCCATCACCGTTATTTAGCTCACTGCCCCATCCCAGCTCAGAACCTGGCTATATGCAAATTAGTCTGTCCCTGGCCCAGTGCATCATGGGAACAGGGCAGACCAAACTACCAAGCCAATTCTTCACCAGAAAGGAGACAAGCTTCCAGGGACCGGTTTCTGCCATTTCAGGCGTCGTCGGCCCGGCTTGCTTGAATCCTGATAGACAGGAACAGACTAATTTGCATATAGCCAGGTTCTGAACTGGGATGGTGCAGTGAGCTAAAAAACGGTGTTGGATCTAGCCCTGATCTCTTGACTGGGTGAGAGTATTCTGCCTAATTCAGAAACTCTGTCCATCACCACCCCTTGTTGTTAAATATTTTGTCCACCCTAAGCGTGGAAGGGTATACTCAGATGTGAGTCCCTTGCTCATTGCACCATCATGATTCAAGCAAGCCGGGCCGACGACGTCTGAAATGGCAGAAACCGGTCCCCGGAAGCTTGTTTCCTTCCCAGTGTAAGAATTGGCTTGGTAGTTTGGTTTGCCCTGTTCCCATCATGCACTGGGACAGGAACAGACTAATTTGCATATAGCCAGGTTCTGAACTGGGATGGTGCAGTGAGCTAAAAAACGGTGTTGGATCTAGCCCTGATCTCTTGACTGGGTGAGAGTATTCTGCTTAATTCAGAAACTCTGTCCATCACCACCCCTTGTTGTTAAATATTTTGTCCACCCTAAGCGTGGAAGGGTATACTCAGATGTGAGTCCCTTGCTCATTGCACCATCAGGATTCAAGCAAGCCAGGCCGACGACGCCTGAAATGGCAGAAACCGGTCCCCGGAAGCTTGTTTCCTTCCCAGTGTAAGAATTGGCTTGGTAGTTTGGTTTGCCCTGTTCCCATCATGCACTCGGACAGGAACAGACTAATTTGCATATAGCCAGGTTCTGAACTGGGATGGTGCAGTGAGCTAAAAAACGGTGTTGGATCTAGGCCTGATCTCTTGACTGGGTGAGAGTATTCTGCTTAATTCAGAAACTCTGTCCATCACCACCCCTTGTTGTTAAATATTTTGTCCACCCTAAGCGTGGAAGGGTATACTCAGATGCGAGTCCCTTGCTCATTGCACCATCAGGATTCAAGCAAGCCGGGCCGACGACGCCTGAAATGGCAGAAACCGGTCCCCGGAAGCTTGTTTCCTTCCCAGTGTAAGAATTGGCTTGGTAGTTTGGTTTGCCCTGTTCCCATCATGCACTGGGACAGGAACAGACTAGTTTGCATATAGCCAGGTTCTGAACTGGGATGGTGCAGTGAGCTAAAAAACGGTGTTGGATCTAGCCCTGATCTCTTGACTGGGTGAGAGTATTCTGCTTAATTCAGAAACTCTGTCCATCACCACCCCTTGTTGTTAAATATTTTGTCCACCCTAAGCGTGGAAGGGTATACTCAGATGTGAGTCCCTTGCTCATTGCACCATCAGGATTCAAGCAAGCCGGGCCGACGACGCCAGAAATGGCAGAAACCGGTCCCCGGAAGCTTGTTTCCTTCCCAGTGTAAGAATTGGCTTGGTAGTTTGGTTTGCCCTGTTCCCATCATGCACTCGGACAGGAACAGACTAATTTGCATATAGCCAGGTTCTGAACTGGGATGGTGCAGTGAGCTAAAAAACGGTGTTGGATCTAGGCCTGATCTCTTGACTGGGTGAGAGTATTCTGCTTAATTCAGAAACTCTGTCCATCACCACCCCTTGTTGTTAAATATTTTGTCCACCCTAAGCGTGGAAGGGTATACTCAGATGCGAGTCCCTTGCTCATTGCACCATCAGGATTCAAGCAAGCCGGGCCGACGACGCCTGAAATGGCAGAAACCGGTCCCCGGAAGCTTGTTTCCTTCCCAGTGTAAGAATTGGCTTGGTAGTTTGGTTTGCCCTGTTCCCATCATGCACTGGGACAGGAACAGACTAGTTTGCATATAGCCAGGTTCTGAACTGGGATGGTGCAGTGAGCTAAAAAACGGTGTTGGATCTAGCCCTGATCTCTTGACTGGGTGAGAGTATTCTGCTTAATTCAGAAACTCTGTCCATCACCACCCCTTGTTGTTAAATATTTTGTCCACCCTAAGCGTGGAAGGGTATACTCAGATGTGAGTCCCTTGCTCATTGCACCATCAGGATTCAAGCAAGCCGGGCCGACGACGCCAGAAATGGCAGAAACCGGTCCCCGGAAGCTTGTTTCCTTCCCAGTGTAAGAATTGGCTTGGTAGTTTGGTTTGCCCTGTTCCCATCATGCACTGGGACAGGAACAGACTAATTTGCATATAGCCAGGTTCTGAACTGGGATGGTGCAGTGAGCTAAAAAACGGTGTTGGATCTAGCCCTGATCTCTTGACTGGGTGAGAGTATTCTGCTTAATTCAGAAACTCTGTCCATCACCACCCCTTGTTGTTAAATATTTTGTCCACCCTAAGCGTGGAAGGGTATACTCAGATGTGAGTCCCTTGCTCATTGCACCATCAGGATTCAAGCAAGCCGGGCCGACGACGCCTGAAATGGCAGAAACCGGTCCCCGGAAGCTTGTTTCCTTCTCAGTGTAAGAATTGGCTTGGTAGTTTGGTTTGCCCTGTTCCCATCATGCACTGGGACAGGAACAGACTAATTTGCATATAGCCAGGTTCTGAACTGGGATGGTGCAGTGAGCTAAAAAACGGTGTTGGATCTAGCCCTGATCTCTTGACTGGGTGAGAGTATTCTGCTTAATTCAGAAACTCTGTCCATCACCACCCCTTGTTGTTAAATATTTTGTCCACCCTAAGCGTGGAAGGGTATACTCAGATGTGAGTCCCTTGCTCATTGCACCATCAGGATTCAAGCAAGCCGGGCCGACGCCGCCTGAAATGGCAGAAACCGGTCCCCGGAAGCTTGTTTCCTTCCCAGTGTAAGAATTGGCTTGGTAGTTTGGTTTGCCCTGTTCCCATCATGCACTGGGACAGGAACAGACTAATTTGCATATAGCCAGGTTCTGAACTGGGATGGTGCAGTGAGCTAAAAAACGGTGTTGGATCTAGCCCTGATCTCTTGACTGGGTGAGAGTATTCTGCTTAATTCAGAAACTCTGTCCATCACCACCCCTTGTTGTTAAATATTTTGTCCACCCTAAGCGTGGAAGGGTATACTCAGATGCGAGTCCCTTGCTCATTGCACCATCAGGATTCAAGCAAGCCGGGCCGACGACGCCTGAAATGGCAGAAACCGGTCCCCGGAAGCTTGTTTCCTTCCCAGTGTAAGAATTGGCTTGGTAGTTTGGTTTGCCCTGTTCCCATCATGCACTGGGACAGGAACAGACTAGTTTGCATATAGCCAGGTTCTGAACTGGGATGGTGCAGTGAGCTAAAAAACAGTGTTGGACTAGCCCTGATCTCTTGACTGGGTGAGAGTATTCTGCTTAATTCAGAAACTCTGTCCATCACCACCCCTTGTTGTTAAATATTTTGTCCACCCTAAGCGTGGAAGGGTATACTCAGATGTGAGTCCCTTGCTCATTGCACCATCAGGATTCAAGCAAGCCGGGCCGAAGACGCCTGAAATGGCAGAAACCGGTCCCCGGAAGCTTGTTTCCTTCCCAGTGTAAGAATTGGCTTGGTAGTTTGGTTTGCCCTGTTCCCATCATGCACTGGGACAGGAACAGACTAATTTGCATATAGCCAGGTTCTGAACTGGGATGGTGCAGTGAGCTAAAAAACGGTGTTGGATCTAGCCCTGATCTCTTGACTGGGTGAGAGTATTCTGCTTAATTCAGAAACTCTGTCCATCACCACCCCTTGTTGTTAAATATTTTGTCCACCCTAAGCGTGGAAGGGTATACTCAGACGTGAGTCCCTTGCTCATTGCACCATCAGGATTCAAGAAAGCGGGCCGACGACGCCTGAAATGGAAGAAACCGGTCCCCGGAAGCTTGTTTCCTTCCCAGTGTAAGAATTGGCTTGGTAGTTTGGTTTGCCCTGTTCCCATCATGCACTGGGACAGGAACAGACTCATTTGCATATAGCCAGGTTCTGAACTGGGATGGTGCAGTGAGCTAAAAAACGGTGTTGGATCTAGCCCTGATCTCTTGACTGGGTGAGAGTATTCTGCTTAATTCAGAAACTCTGTCCATCACCACCCCTTGTTGTTAAATATTTTGTCCACCCTAAGCGTGGAAGGGTATACTCAGATGTGAGTCCCTTGCTCATTGCACCATCAGGATTCAAGCAAGCCGGGCCGACGACGCCTGAAATGGCAGAAACCGGTCCCCGGAAGCTTGTTTCCTTCCCAGTGTAAGAATTGGCTTGGTAGTTTGGTTTGCCCTGTTCCCATCATGCACTGGGACAGGAACAGACTAATTTGCATATAGCCAGGTTCTGAACTGGGATGGTGCAGTGAGCTAAAAAACGGTGTTGGATCTAGCCCTGATCTCTTGACTGGGTGAGAGTATTCTGCTTAATTCAGAAACTCTGTCCATCACCACCCCTTGTTGTAAAATATTTTGTCCACCCTAAGCGTGGAAGGGTATACTCAGATGTGAGTCCCTTGCTCATTGCACTATCAGGATTCAAGCAAGCCGGGCCGACGACGCCTGAAATGGCAGAAACCGGTCCCCGGAAGCTTGTTTCCTTCCCAGTGTAAGAATTGGCTTGGTAGTTTGGTTTGCCCTGTTCCCATCATGCACTGGGACAGGAACAGACTAATTTGCATATAGCCAGGTTCTGAACTGGGATGGTGCAGTGAGCTAAAAAACGGTGTTGGACTAGCCCTGCTCTCTTGACTGGGTGAGAGTATTCTGCTTAATTCAGAAACTCTGTCCATCACCACCCCTTGTTGTTAAATATTTTGTCCACCCTAAGCGTGGAAGGGTATACTCAGATGTGAGTCCCTTGCTCATTGCACCATCAGGATTCAAGCAAGCCGGGCCGACGACGCCTGAAATGGCAGAAACCGGTCCCCGGAAGCTTGTTTCCTTCCCAGTGTAAGAATTGGCTTGGTAGTTTGGTTTGCCCTGTTCCCATCATGCACTGGGACAGGAACAGACTAATTTGCATATAGCCAGGTTCTGAACTGGGATGGTGCAGTGAGCTAAAAAACGGTGTTGGATCTAGCCCTGATCTCTTGACTGGGTGAGAGTATTCTGCTTAATTCAGAAACTCTGTCCATCACCACCCCTTGTTGTTAAATATTTTGTCCACCCTAAGCGTGGAAGGGTATACTCAGATGCGAGTCCCTTGCTCATTGCACCATCAGGATTCAAGCAAGCCGGGCCGACGACGCCTGAAATGGCAGAAACCGGTCCCCGGAAGCTTGTTTCCTTCCCAGTGTAAGAATTGGCTTGGTAGTTTCGTATGCCCTGTTCCCATCATGCACTGGGACAGGAACAGACTAGTTTGCATATAGCAAGGTTCTGAACTGGGATGGTGCAGTGAGCTAAAAAACGGTGTTGGACTAGCCCTGATCTCTTGACTGGGTGAGAGTATTCTGCTTAATTCAGAAACTCTGTCCATCACCACCCCTTGTTGTTAAATATTTTGTCCACCCTAAGCGTGGAAGGGTATACTCAGATGTGAGTCCCTTGCTCATTGCACCATCAGGATTCAAGCAAGCCGGGCCGACGACGCCTGAAATGGCAGAAACCGGTCCCCGGAAGCTTGTTTCCTTCCCAGTGTAAGAATTGGCTTGGTAGTTTGGTTTGCCCTGTTCCCATCATGCACTGGGACAGGAACAGACTAATTTGCATATAGCCAGGTTCTGACTGGGATGGTGCAGTGAGCTAAAAAACGGTGTTGGATCTAGCCCTGATCTCTTGACTGGGTGAGAGTATTCTGCTTAATTCAGAAACTCTGTCCATCACCACCCCTTGTTGTTAAATATTTTGTCCACCCTAAGTGTGGAAGGGTATACTCAGATGTGAGTCCCTTGCTCATTGCACCATCAGGATTCAAGAAAGCGGGCCGACGATGCCTGAAATGGCAGAAACCGGTCCCCGGAAGCTTGTTTCCTTCCCAGTGTAAGAATTGGCTTGGTAGTTTGGTTTGCCCTGTTCCCATCATGCACTGGGACAGGAACAGACTAATTTGCATATAGCCAGGTTCTGAACTGGGATGGTGCAGTGAGCTAAAAAACGGTGTTGGATCTAGCCCTGATCTCTTGACTGGGTGAGAGTATTCTGCTTAATTCAGAAACTCTGTCCATCACCACCCCTTGTTGTTAAATATTTTGTCCACCCTAAGCGTGGAAGGGTATACTCAGATGTGAGTCCCTTGCTCATTGCACCATCAGGATTCAAGCAAGCCGGGCCGACGACGCCTGAAATGGCAGAAACCGGTCCCCGGAAGCTTGTTTCCTTCCCAGTGTAAGAATTGGCTTGGTAGTTTGGTTTGCCCTGTTCCCATCATGCACTGGGACAGGAACAGACTAATTTGCATATAGCCAGGTTCTGAACTGGGATGGTGCAGTGAGCTAAAAAACGGTGTTGGATCTAGCCCTGATCTCTTGACTGGGTGAGAGTATTCTGCTTAATTCAGAAACTCTGTCCATCACCACCCCTTGTTGTTAAATATTTTGTCCACCCTAAGCGTGGAAGGGTATACTCAGATGTGAGTCCCTTGCTCATTGCACCATCAGGATTCAAGCAAGCCGGGCCGACGACGCCTGAAATGGCAGAAACCGGTCTCCGGAAGCTTGTTTCCTTCCCAGTGTAAGAATTGGCTTGGTAGTTTGGTTTGCCCTGTTCCCATCATGCACTGGGACAGGAACAGACTAATTTGCATATAGCCAGGTTCTGAACTGGGATGGTGCAGTGAGCTAAAAAACGGTGTTGGATCTAGCCCTGATCTCTTGACTGGGTGAGAGTATTCTGCTTAATTCAGAAACTCTGTCCATCACCACCCCTTGTTGTTAAATATTTTGTCCACCCTAAGCGTGGAAGGGTATACTCAGATGCGAGTCCCTTGCTCATTGCACCATCAGGATTCAAGCAAGCCGGGCCGACGACGCCTGAAATGGCAGAAACCGGTCCCCGGAAGCTTGTTTCCTTCCCAGTGTAAGAATTGGCTTGGTAGTCTGGTTTGCCCTGTTCCCATCATGCACTGGGACAGGAACAGACTAGTTTGCATATAGCCAGGTTCTGAACTGGGATGGTGCAGTGAGCTAAAAAACGGTGTTGGATCTAGCCCTGATCTCTTGACTGGGTGAGAGTATTCTGCTTAATTCAGAAACTCTGTCCATCACCACCCCTTGTTGTTCAATATTGAAGGAAGCTAACAAATATCTAGAAAAATAGTGGCCTAAATTGGAGACATCTATAGTCCCACCGATGATGAAACAGAAGTGTAATTACAAATGGGTAATGGGTAATGATGGTAATTGCAGTGCATATGAGTGAAATGTGAAAAAGTGAAAAGTTTAAAATTGGCTACCAGGGTACTCAACAACTTTAATAAACGCTAACCTGGTGTCAAAACTAAAACAGTGTGTATACAGTTTTGAAAAAATAACTGTAAAAGGTCAATCCAAATGACAGGTCTACATGTTTCAGCCTATAGATTAAACTAATCCAGGCTTTCGTCAGGACCTAAAGAGATGAAATCACTACTGCAATCTAGTGTTTTAATGTGTGAAACAACTAAATAGAAAGGTCTCAAAAAGAAAAAGGAGAAGGTTGGTTCAATACAACCTACATTCACCTGTGTATCTTCATTGTGGTTATGTATAACAGTGGTAATGGACCCATTCCTATAAAAACAGAAAAAATCATGTTTTCAGTAAGTACAGATGCAGTTAACATCATTTAAACATTGCTATATTGATGATGTCAATACTATTTTATTGTATCCTGTACCCATAGTGTACTTGTCATAGGAGTGTATATTTTTTAAAAAAAAGTTTTAATCGCACTCACCCGTCTTTGCGCGGGAGTACTCCTCATCTCACCTGGCAACCGCTCAGTGAATGAGGCACCACCCTATTTTACAGGTAAAGAATGTACAAAAGACCACGATCAGAGTACGAAATCACTGAACAGTGGCTACCTGTCATCATTAAATCTGTCACGCATAACTCCATAGTCGAAAGAGCCAGCAGCCCTTTCTTTTCAGATAGACCAAACGAGTAGTGTCAAAACATATATCCGTGTGCATATCCCTGCTATCACAGGTATATCTCACCAATACAGTTTCGAAACATCAGTCTTATGAAAATGATAATCAAGAATAGTAATCAACTAAGAGATGTATAGCAATGTCCTAATTGCATTCAAAGATATGTTTTCATATATCATATGGACATTATAGTATTAGTGTACAACTACACATTAGTAATAAAAGTGTGAAGCACTTCTTGATGGTCATACAGCTAACACACTATCATGGCCCTCATGGAAAACCGTAACAAAATTCTCATAGTGTGAGAAAGTCAAATGAGGATCAATGATTGTCCAGATGGAAAGCCTCACCGCTAAGACTGCACACCAGAAAGCTTGCAATCAAACGGTAAAAAAGTAAAAAATGATAAAAAGAAGCAGAGAGGGCAGCCTGCCAAGCTGCTCCTTACCTGTCCGTCGGAACCCCTGACTGGACTCTGGTGGAAGGGGAGGTGACCCGATGGACCGACAACACTGTTTAAATGTGGACCCGCCCGTTGTCATTTCCGTAATTGATGGCTATTGATCATGCTCAGGTGGTTCACATCTAGAACGTCACACAGTTTCCGGTGCTGAGACTGGAGTGACGAAACGTTACGCAGCGAGTCATTTCTTTATTATGGCCATGCGTACCAGGAAGTGTCAATATCTCTCTTTACTCAGTGCGGTGTGCCGGGAAATGTAGTCTACAGTTTATAGATGCTTAGCCGTAAGCGTGATCGTAATGGCACACTTGTAGACAAACACGAATATTAAGGTCAAAACAAAACTCTAGTGAATTATAAAACAGTCAACATATTTTGCTTAAATGTGTGGTGGCATTAATTATGATGTCCATATTAAATCATCAACCATTCTGCTACTGGATCCATATTATCCTATGACTCTATAATACCAAGTGTTAATGGAAAATAGAAAGACTGGTGTTGTAAAGACTTAACAGAAACATGGTAGGCATGATCAGGACTACTACATAATTTAAACAAAATGCACAACATATATGGCTAAAGGAGTTGATATCCTGTTTGCACATCATACCACGTCTCCTCATCCTAAATCATAAGATGCAACCAGCTCCTCGTCGGGAGGATGCAAGAGCGGGGAAGCAGTACAACTCCAGTTCCAAAAGAAAGATGGAAAAAAGGAAATGGCTCAAGTACAGAAGAATGTATGTTTGAATAAAGACTCTTACAGTGTCACCTAAGGTATTTCATCGTTTAACCCCTGACTCTC
The DNA here is from genome assembly GCF_964261635.1 of Lissotriton helveticus. NCBI lineage: Eukaryota > Metazoa > Chordata > Amphibia > Caudata > Salamandridae > Lissotriton > Lissotriton helveticus. The sequence goes on along the minus strand of NC_136063.1, from coordinate 658,215,869 downwards.
GCTTTTGAGCTTGAAAATCCATCTTTGCTCTTTCAAAAACAAAAACCTAGAGATGTCACTGACATGAGATGGAATAAAGGGCGGCTCCAATACAACCCATCTCAAATCTTCTGCCTTGTGTTTGAATGCAAGGAAATGGTTCGTCAACCTCGTCACTTGCTTCTTACATCTGATGGTGCTTTTGTGCTCATTGATGCGCAATTTAACCTTGCGTGTCATCATCCCTATATAACGCAGGGAGCAGGGACAGGTAATCATATAAATAACTTTTTCTGTATTGCAATTGGTGTGAGATGTAAGTATCCAGGGTCTGCCAGTACCAATATCCACTGTCTTTGTCTGCTTAGGTTGGGGGCAAGCAGTGCATGATCCACAAGGGAAATGCCCTTGTACTGCTGGCAAATCCCAAAGTGTATTCTCCGAAACTGGGGATTTATTCTTTGGTCTCGTATGCACTAGACTATCTCTGAGACTGACACCTCTCTTGAATGAAAACAGAGGAGGAGCTATTGTCATATTTGTTATGTTCAGGATACGCCAATGTTTGCGCACACACTTCTGAACCTGATTAGACATTACACTCAATGTTTTGACAAAAGTAAGCCTTTCCAATGGTGGTTTTGCCGTTGGGGGTTCCAGAAGAGCTTCATGATCATTATTGGAACCTCTTTTCCAAGCTCGCCTCACTAGTTGCCTAGGGTACTGCCGGTTTCTCAATTGTGCAGATAGGGCTTTTGCATGTTGTTGGAAGTCATCGTTTTCGGAACAGTTCCTACATATACGTAAGAACTGTCCTATTGGCAGATTTTCACAAAGGGCCCTTGGGTGGTGACTGTCAAAGGTTAACAGCGAGTTCTTTGCCATAGGTTTTCTGTAAAGTAGACTGCCCAGTCTGCCATGTGATGGGCATATAAGAATGTCAAGAAAGGGCAGACTGACCTTGTTACATTTCACCGTGAACTTCAGAAAATTATTTTGCATGTTGAGCCAGGCATGAAACTCTAAAATGGTGGCAACTGTGCCTCGCCAGACAACAAAAATATCATTGATATATCTCTTCCACAGCAAAATCCGACCCCAAAATGGATTGCTGTGGGTAAGTACACATTCCCGTTCAAACAAGTGGACATAAAGATTGGCCAGACTGGGCGCAAAAATGCTGCCCATTGATGTTCCAGAGATTTGCAAATAAATATTATCCTCACACCTGAAAAAGCTTTCTGTCATCGCCAATCTGGCACACTCCATAATTAAGTGTAACGGTGTGATGGTATCTAGATATTCAGCATCCAACAAACCTCTGATTGCTTCCAGAGTCTCCTCTTGCGGAATACAAGTGTGCAACGATTCAACATCTAAACTGACAAGAAAGTCAGTCTAAGTGTCGAAATCGATCTCCGGTAATACCCGCAATATATCTTTCATGTCCTGGAGATAAGTGGGCATTACTTTAACCAAAGGACGTAAAAAGTAGGCAACAAAAGTAGATAGAGGCTCCAACAAAGACCCAATCCCGGATTTAATAGGGCGACCCGGTGGTGGTCTTTGGGTCTTGTGAATTTTGGGTAAAACATAAAAGTAAGGCATTACAGGATGGCTGGCAATCAAGAAACTAGCTTCTTGTGTAGTTACCCAACCTTCAGTTTTTGCCTCTTCTACAAGGTCTCTGATTTCAGTAGTCAGTCTGGGAGTAGGATCCATCGTCAAAAGGCGATAAGATCTAGTGTCATTTAATTGTCTAAGAAAAACCAAAGGTGATGATGGACGGAGCGTTGACAATACAAACACTCACCCCAGTCAACTGATCTGGGTTTAATCCATCACGTTCTTAAGCTCACTCCGCCACCCCAGTTCAGACATGGCCATATGCAAATCAGTCTGACCCTGTGCCTCATGGGAACAGTCCAGCCCTAACTGCCAAGCCATGTCTTCCCTGGACCAGAATCCAGCTTCCCAGGACCGGTTTCTGGCATTACAGCCGTCTTCAGCCGGGCTTGCTTGACTCCAGTGGCAAAGTGAGCAAGGGACTCACGTCTGAGCATACCCTGCCAACTTAGAGCGAACAAAGAAAAACCAAAGGTGATGATGGACGGAGTGTTGACCATACAAACACTCACCCCAGTCAACTGATCTGGGTTTAATCCATCACCGTTCTTTAGCTCACTCCGCCACCCCAGTTCAGACATGGCCATATGCAAATCAGTCTGACCCTGTGCCTCCTGGGAACAGTCCAGCCCGAACTGCCAAGCCATGTCTTCCCTGGACCGGAATCAAGCTTCCCAGGACCGGTTTCTGGCATTACAGCCGTCTTCCGCCGGGCTTGCTTGACTCCAGTGGCAAAGTGAGCAAGGGACTTGTTCTGGGGTGAATGTATGACATTGTTCTACATTCTGTCCATCAACTGTGTTTTTTGCAATTTTCACCCCGAGTGGGCTGGGTATGCTCAGACGTGAGTCCCAGGCTCTCCACACAACTGGAGTCAAGCTATCCAGGCTGATGAAGGCTGATAGCCAGAAACCGGTCCTTGGATGCTTGATTCCGGTCTGGGAAAGACATGGCTTGGTAGTTCGGACTGGACTGCTCCCATGAGGCACAGGGTCAGAGTTGATTTGCATATAGCCAGTGTCTAACCCAGGGTGGTGTGGAGTGCAAAAAAACGATGGATTTAGGCCCAGATCCTTGTACTGGGGTGAATGTATGACATTGTTCTACATTCTGTCCATCAACTGTGTTTTTTTGCAATTTTCACCCCGAGTGGGCTGGGTATGCTCAGACGTGAGTCCCAGGCTCTCCACACCACTGGAGTCAAGCTATCCAGGCTGATGAAGGCTGATAGCCAGAAACCGGTACTTGGATGCTTGATTCCGGTCTGGGAAAGACATGGCTTGATAGTTTGGACTGGACTGCTCCATTGAGGCACAGGGTCAGAGCTGATTTGCCTATAGCCAGTGTCTAACCCAGGGTGGTGTGGAGTGCAAAAAAACGATGGATTTAGGCCCAGATCCTTGTACTGGGGTGAATGTATGACATTGTTCTACATTCTGTCCATCAACTGTATTTTTTGCAATTTTCACCCCGAGTGGACTGGGTATGCTCAGACGTGAGTCCCAGGCTCTCCAAACCACTTGAGTCAAGTTATCCAGGCTGATGAAGGCTGATAGCCAGAAACCGGTCCTTGGATGCTTGATTCCGGTCTGGGAAAGAGATTGCTTGGTAGTTCGGACTGGACTGTTCCCATGAGGCACAGGGTCAGAGCTGATTTGCATATAGCCAGTGTCTAACCCAGGGTGGTGTGGAGTGCAAAACAACGATGGATTTAGGCCCAGATCCTTGTACTGGGGTGAATGTATGACATTGTTCTACATTCTGTCCATCACCTGTGTTTTTTGCAATTTTCACCCCGAATGGGCTGGGTATGCTCAGACGTGAGTCCCAGGCTCTCCACACCACTGGAGTCAAGCTATCCAGGCTGATAGCCAGAAATCGGTCCTTGGATGCTTGATTCCGGTCTGGGAAAGACATGGCTTGGTAGTTCGGACTGGACTGTTCCCATGAGGCACAAGGTCAGAGCTGATTTGCATATAGCCAGTGTCTAACCCAGGGTGGTATGGAGTCCAAAAAAACGATGGATTTAGGCCCAGATCCTTGTACTGGGGTGATTGTATGACATTGTTCTACATTCTGTCCATCAACTGTGTTTTTTGCAATTTTCACCCCGAGTGGGCTGGGTATGCTCAGACGTGAATCCCAGGCTCTCCACACCACTGGAGTCAAGCTATCCAGGCTGATGAAGGCTGATAGCCAGAAACCGGTCCTTGGATGCTTGATTCCGGTCTGGGAAAGACATGGCTTGGTAGTTCGGACTGGACTGTTCCCATGAGGCACAGGTCAGAGCTGATTTGCATATAGCCAGTGTCTAACCCAGGGTGGTGTGGAGTGCAAAAAAACGATGGATTTAGGCCCAGATCCTTGTACTGGGGTGAATATATGACATTGTTCTACATTCTGTCCAACTGTGTTTTTTGCAATTTTCACCCCGAGTGGGCTGGGTATGCTTAGACGTGAATCCCAGGCTCTCCACACCACTGGAGTCAAGCTATCCAGGCTGATAGCCAGAAACCGGTCCTTGGATGCTTGATTCCGGTCCGGGAAAGACATGGCTTGGTAGTTCGGACTGGACTGTTCCCATGAGGCACAGGGTCAGAGCTGATTTGCATATAGCCAGTGTCTAACCCAGGGTGGTGTGGAGTGCAAAAAAACGATGGATTTAGGCCCAGATCCTTGTACTGGGGTGAATGTATGACATTGTTCTATATTCTGTCCATCAACTGTGTTTTTTGCAATTTTCACCCCGAGTGGGCTGGGTATGCTCAGACGTGAGTCCCAGGCTCTCCACACAACTGGAGTCAAGCTATCCAGGCTGATGAAGGCTGATAGCCAGAAACCGGTCCTTGGATGCTTGATTCCGGTCTGGGAAAGACATGGCTTGGTAGTTCGGACTGGACTGTTCCCATGAGGCACAGGGTCAGAGTTGATTTGCATATAGCCAGTGTCTAACCCAGGGTGGTGTGGAGTGCAAAAAAACGATGGATTTAGGCCCGGATCCTTGTACTGGGGTGAATGTATGACATTGTTCTACATTCTGTCCATCAACTGTGTTTTTTGCAATTTTCACCCCGAGTGGGCTGGGTATGCTCAGACGTGAATCCCAGGCTCTCCACACCACTGGAGTCAAGCTATCCAGGCTGATGAAGGCTGATAGCCAGAAACCGGTCCTTGGATGCTTGATTCCGGTGTGGGAAAGACATGGCTTGGTAGTTCGGACTGGACTGTTCCCATGAGGCACTGGGTCAGAGCTGATTTGCATATAGCCAGTGTCTAACCCAGGGTGGTGTGGAGTGCAAAAAAACGATGGATTTAGACCCAGATCCTTGTACTGGGGTGAATGTATGACATTGTTCTACATTCTGTCCATCATCTGTGTTTTTTGCAATTTTCACCCCGAGTGGGCTGGGTATGCTCAGACGTGTGTCCCAGGCTCTCCACACCACTGGAGTCAAGCTATCCAGGCTGATGAAGGCTGATAGCCAGAAACCAGTCCTTGGATGCTTGATTCCGGTCTGGGAAAGACATGGCTTGGTAATTCGGACTGGACTGTTCCCATGAGGCACAGGGTCAGAGCTTATTTGCATATAGCCAGTGTCTAACCCAGGGTGGTGTGGAGTGCAAAAAAACGATGGATTTAGGCCCAGATCCTTGTACTGGGGTGAATGTATGACATTGTTCTACATTCTGTCCATCAACTGTGTTTTTTGCAATTTTCACCCCGAGTGGGCTGGGTATGCTCAGACGTGTGTCCCAGGCTCTCCACACCACTGGAGTCAAGCTATCCAGGCTGATGAAGGCTGATAGCCAGAAACCGGTCCTTGGATGCTTGATTCTGGTCTGGGAAAGACATGGCTTGGTAGTTCGGACTGGACTGCTCCCATGAGGCACAGGGTCAGAGTTGATTTGCATATAGCCAGTGTCTAACCCAGGGTGGTGTGGAGTGCAAAAAAACGATGGATTTAGGCCCAGATCCTTGTACTGGGGTGAATGTATGACATTGTTCTACATTCTGTCCATCAACTGTGTTTTTTTGCAATTTTCACCCCGAGTGGGCTGGGTATGCTCAGACGTGAGTCCCAGGCTCTCCACACCACTGGAGTCAAGCTATCCAGGCTGATGAAGGCTGATAGCCAGAAACCGGTACTTGGATGCTTGATTCCGGTCTGGGAAAGACATGGCTTGATAGTTTGGACTGGACTGCTCCATTGAGGCACAGGGTCAGAGCTGATTTGCCTATAGCCAGTGTCTAACCCAGGGTGGTGTGGAGTGCAAAAAAACGATGGATTTAGGCCCAGATCCTTGTACTGGGGTGAATGTATGACATTGTTCTACATTCTGTCCATCAACTGTATTTTTTGCAATTTTCACCCCGAGTGGACTGGGTATGCTCAGACGTGAGTCCCAGGCTCTCCAAACCACTTGAGTCAAGTTATCCAGGCTGATGAAGGCTGATAGCCAGAAACCGGTCCTTGGATGCTTGATTCCGGTCTGGGAAAGAGATTGCTTGGTAGTTCGGACTGGACTGTTCCCATGAGGCACAGGGTCAGAGCTGATTTGCATATAGCCAGTGTCTAACCCAGGGTGGTGTGGAGTGCAAAACAACGATGGATTTAGGCCCAGATCCTTGTACTGGGGTGAATGTATGACATTGTTCTACATTCTGTCCATCACCTGTGTTTTTTGCAATTTTCACCCCGAATGGGCTGGGTATGCTCAGACGTGAGTCCCAGGCTCTCCACACCACTGGAGTCAAGCTATCCAGGCTGATAGCCAGAAATCGGTCCTTGGATGCTTGATTCCGGTCTGGGAAAGACATGGCTTGGTAGTTCGGACTGGACTGTTCCCATGAGGCACAAGGTCAGAGCTGATTTGCATATAGCCAGTGTCTAACCCAGGGTGGTATGGAGTGCAAAAAAACGATGGATTTAGGCCCAGATCCTTGTACTGGGGTGATTGTATGACATTGTTCTACATTCTGTCCATCAACTGTGTTTTTTGCAATTTTCACCCCGAGTGGGCTGGGTATGCTCAGACGTGAATCCCAGGCTCTCCACACCACTGGAGTCAAGCTATCCAGGCTGATGAAGGCTGATAGCCAGAAACCGGTCCTTGGATGCTTGATTCCGGTCTGGGAAAGACATGGCTTGGTAGTTCGGACTGGACTGTTCCCATGAGGCACAGGTCAGAGCTGATTTGCATATAGCCAGTGTCTAACCCAGGGTGGTGTGGAGTGCAAAAAAACGATGGATTTAGGCCCAGATCCTTGTACTGGGGTGAATATATGACATTGTTCTACATTCTGTCCAACTGTGTTTTTTGCAATTTTCACCCCGAGTGGGCTGGGTATGCTTAGACGTGAATCCCAGGCTCTCCACACCACTGGAGTCAAGCTATCCAGGCTGATAGCCAGAAACCGGTCCTTGGATGCTTGATTCCGGTCCGGGAAAGACATGGCTTGGTAGTTCGGACTGGACTGTTCCCATGAGGCACAGGGTCAGAGCTGATTTGCATATAGCCAGTGTCTAACCCAGGGTGGTGTGGAGTGCAAAAAAACGATGGACTTAGGCCCAGATCCTTGTACTGGGGTGAATGTATGACATTGTTCTATATTCTGTCCAACTGTGTTTTTTGCAATTTTCACCCCGAGTGGGCTGGGTATGCTCAGACGTGAGTCCCAGGCTCTCCACACAACTGGAGTCAAGCTATCCAGGCTGATGAAGGCTGATAGCCAGAAACCGGTCCTTGGATGCTTGATTCCGGTCTGGGAAAGACATGGCTTGGTAGTTCGGACTGGACTGTTCCCATGAGGCACAGGGTCAGAGTTGATTTGCATATAGCCAGTGTCTAACCCAGGGTGGTGTGGAGTGCAAAAAAACGATGGATTTAGGCCCGGATCCTTGTACTGGGGTGAATGTATGACATTGTTCTACATTCTGTCCATCAACTGTGTTTTTTTGCAATTTTCACCCCGAGTGGGCTGGGTATGCTCAGACGTGAGTCCCAGGCTCTCCACACCACTGGAGTCAAGCTATCCAGGCTGATGAAGGCTGATAGCCAGAAACCGGTCCTTGGATGCTTGATTCCGGTCTGGGAAAGACATGGCTTGATAGTTCGGACTGGACTGCTCCATTGAGGCACAGGGTCAGAGCTGATTTGCATATAGCCAGTGTCTAACCCAGGGTGGTGTGGATTGCAAAAAAAACGAGGGATTTAGGCCCAGATCCTTGTACTGGGGTGATTGTATGACATTGTTCTACATTCTGTCCATCAACTGTGTTTTTTGCAATTTTCACCCCGAGTGGGCTGGGTATGCTCAGACGTGAATCCCAGGCTCTCCACACCACTGGAGTCAAGCTATCCAGGCTGATGAAGGCTGATAGCCAGAAACCGGTTCTTGGATGCTTGATTCCGGTCTGGGAAAGACATGGCTTGGTAGTTCGGACTGGACTGTTCCCATGAGGCACAGGGTCACAGCTGATTTGCATATTCCCGGTGTCTAACCCAGGAAGGTGTGGAGTGCAAAACAAACAATGGATTTAGGCCCAGATCCTTGTACTTGGGTGAATGTATGACATTGTTCTACATTCTGTCCATCAACTGTGTTTTTTGCAATTTTCACCCCGAGTGGGCTGGGTATGCTCAGACGTGAGTCCCAGGCTCTCCACACCACTGGAGTCAAGCTATCCAGGCTGATGAAGGCTGATAGCCAGAAACCAGCCCTTGGATGCTTGATTCCGCTCTGGGAAAGACATGGCTTGGTAATTCGGACTGGACTGTTCCCATGAGGCACAGGGTCAGAGCTTATTTGCATATAGCCAGTGTCTAACCCAGGGTGGTGTGGAGTGCAAAAAAACGATGGATTTAGGCCCAGATCCTTGTACTGAGGTGAATGTATGACATTGTTCTACATTCTGTCCATCAACTGTGTTTTTTGCAATTTTCACACCGAGTGGGCTGGGTATGCTCAGACGTGAGTCCCAGGCTCTCCACACCACTGGAGTCAAGCTATCCAGGCTGATGAAGGCTGATAGCCAGAAACCGGTCCTTGGATGCTTGATTCCGGTCTGGGAAAGACATGGCTTGGTAGTTCAGACTGGACTGTTCCCATGAGGCACAGGGTCAGAGCTGATTTGCATATAGCCAGTGCCTAACTCAGGGTGGTGTGAAGTGCAAAAAACGATGGATTTAGGCCCAGATCCTTGTACTGGGGTGAATGTATGACATTGTTCTACATTCTGTCCATCAACTGTGTTTTTTGCAATTTTCACCCCGAGTGGGCCGGGTATGCTCAGACGTGAGTCCCAGGCTCTCCACACCACTGGAGTCAAGCTATCCAGGCTGATGAAGGCTGATAGCCAGAAACCGGTCCTTGGATGCTTGATTCCGGTCTGGGAAAGACATGGCTTGACAGTTCGGACTGGACTGCTCCATTGAGGCACAGGGTCAGAGCTGATTTGCATATAGCCAGTGTCTAACCCAGGGTGGTGTGGAGTGCAAAAAAAACGATGGATTTAGGCCCAGATCCTTGTACTGGGGTGATTGTATGACATTGTTCTACATTCTGTCCATCAACTGTGTTTTTTGCAATTTTCACCCCGAGTGGGCTGGGTATGCTCAGACGTGAATCCCAGGCTCTCCACACCACTGGAGTCAAGCTATCCAGGCTGATGAAGGCTAATAGCCAGAAACCGGTCCTTGGATGCTTGATTCCGGTGTGGGAAAGACATGGCTTGGTAGTTCGGACTGGACTGTTCCCATGAGGCACTGGGTCAGAGCTGATTTGCATATAGCCAGTGTCTAACCCAGGGTGGTGTGGAGTGCAAAAAAACGATGGATTTAGGCCCAGATCCTTGTACTGGGGTGAATGTATGACATTGTTCTACATTCTGTCCATCATCTGTGTTTTTTGCAATTTTCACCCCGAGTGGGCTGGGTATGCTCAGACGTGTGTCCCAGGCTCTCCACACCACTGGAGTCAAGCTATCCAGGCTGATGAAGGCTGATAGCCAGAAACCAGTCCTTGGATGCTTGATTCCGGTCTGGGAAAGACATGGCTTGGTAATTCGGACTGGACTGTTCCCATGAGGCACAGGGTCAGAGCTTATTTGCATATAGCCAGTGTCTAACCCAGGGTGGTGTGGAGTGCAAAAAAACGATGGATTTAGGCCCAGATCCTTGTACTGGGGTGAATGTATGACATTGTTCTACATTCTGTCCATCAACTGTGTTTTTTGCAATTTTCACCCCGAGTGGGCTGGGTATGGTCAGACGTGTGTCTCAGGCTCTCCACACCACTGGAGTCAAGCTATCCAGGCTGATGAAGGCTGATAGCCAGAAACCGGTCCTTGGATGCTTGATTCTGGTCTGGGAAAGACATGGCTTGGTAGTTCGGACTGGACTGTTCCCATGAGGCACAGGTCAGAGCTGATTTGCATATAGCCAGTGTCTAACCCAGGGTGGTGTGGAGTGCAAAAAAACGATGGATTTAGGCCCAGATCCTTGTACTGGGGTGAATATATGACATTGTTCTACATTCTGTCCATCAACTGTGTTTTTTGCAATTTTCACCCCGAGTGGGCTGGGTATGCTCAGACGTGAGTCCCAGGCTCTCCACACCACTGGAGTCAAGCTATCCAGGCTGATGAAGGCTGATAGCCAGAAACCGGTCCTTGGATGCTTGATTCCGGTCTGGGAAAGACATGGCTTGGTAGTTCAGACTGGACTGTTCCCATGAGGCACAGGGTCAGAGCTGATTTGCATATAGCCAGTGCCTAACTCAGGGTGGTGTGAAGTGCAAAAAACGATGGATTTAGGCCCAGATCCTTGTACTGGGGTGAATGTATGACATTGTTCTACATTCTGTCCATCAACTGTGTTTTTTGCAATTTTCACCCCGAGTGGGCTGGGTATGCTCAGACGTGAGTCCCAGGCTCTCCACACCACTGGAGTCAAGCTATCCAGGCTGATGAAGGCTGATAGCCAGAAACCGGTCCTTGGATGCTTGATTCCGGTCTGGGAAAGACATGGCTTGACAGTTCGGACTGGACTGCTCCATTGAGGCACAGGGTCAGAGCTGATTTGCATATAGCCAGTGTCTAACCCAGGGTGGTGTGGAGTGCAAAACAAACGATGGATTTAGGCCCAGATCCTTGTACTGGGGTGATTGTATGACATTGTTCTACATTCTGTCCATCAACTGTGTTTTTTGCAATTTTCACCACGAGTGGGCTGGGTATGCTCAGACGTGAATCCCAGGCTCTCCACACCACTGGAGTCAAGCTATCCAGGCTGATGAAGGCTGATAGCCAGAAACCGGTCCTTGGATGCTTGATTCCGGTGTGGGAAAGACATGGCTTGGTAGTTCGGACTGGACTGTTCCCATGAGGCACTGGGTCAGAGCTGATTTGCATATAGCCAGTGTCTAACCCAGGGTGGTGTGGAGTGCAAAAAAACGATGGATTTAGGCCCAGATCCTTGTACTGGGGTGAATGTATGACATTGTTCTACATTCTGTCCATCATCTGTGTTTTTTGCAATTTTCACCCCGAGTGGGCTGGGTATGCTCAGACGTGTGTCCCAGGCTCTCCACACCACTGGAGTCAAGCTATCCAAGCTGATGAAGGCTGATAGCCAGAAACCAGTCCTTGGATGCTTGATTCCGGTCTGGGAAAGACATGGCTTGGTAATTCGGACTGGACTGTTCCCATGAGGCACAGGGTCAGAGCTTATTTGCATATAGCCAGGGTCTAACCCAGGGTGGTGTGGAGTGCAAAAAAACGATGGATTTAGGCCCAGATCCTTGTACTGGGGTGAATGTATGACATTGTTCTACATTCTGTCCATCAACTGTGTTTTTTGCAATTTTCACCCCGAGTGGGCTGGGTATGCTCAGACGTGTGTCCCAGGCTCTCCACACCACTGGAGTCAAGCTATCCAGGCTGATGAAGGCTGATAGCCAGAAACCGGTCCTTGGATGCTTGATTCTGGTCTGGGAAAGACATGGCTTGGTAGTTCGGACTGGACTGTTCCCATGAGGCACAGGTCAGAGCTGATTTGCATATAGCCAGTGTCTAACCCAGGGTGGTGTGGAGTGCAAAAAAACGATGGATTTAGGCCCAGATCCTTGTACTGGGGTGAATATATGACATTGTTCTACATTCTGTCCATCAACTGTGTTTTTTGCAATTTTCACCCCGAGTGGGCTGGGTATGCTCAGACGTGAGTCCCAGGCTCTCCACACCACTGGAGTCAAGCTATCCAGGCTGATGAAGGCTGATAGCCAGAAACCAGTCCTTGGATGCTTGATTCCGGTCTGGGAAAGACATGGCTTGGTAATTCGGACTGGACTGTTCCCATGAGGCACAGGGTCAGAGCTTATTTGCATATAGCCAGTGTCTAACCCAGGGTGGTGTGGAGTGCAAAAAAACGATGGATTTAGGCCCAGATCCTCGTACTGAGGTGAATGTATGACATTGTTCTACATTCTGTCCATCAACTGTGTTTTTTTGCAATTTTCACCCCGAGTGGGCTGGGTATGCTCAGACGTGAGTCCCAGGCTCTCCACACCACTGGAGTCAAGCTATCCAGGCTGATAGCCAGAAACCGGTCCTTTGATGCTTGATTCCGGTCTGGGAAAGACATGGCTTGGTAGTTCGGACTGGACTGTTCCCATGAGGCACAGGGTCAGAGTTGATTTGCATATAGCCAGTGTCTAACCCAGGGTGGTGTGGAGTGCAAAAAAACGATGGATTTAGGCCCAGATCCTTGTACTGGGGTGAATGTATGACATTGTTCTACATTCTGTCCATCAACTGTGTTTTTTTGCAATTTTCACCCCGAGTGGGCTGGGTATGCTCAGACGTGAGTCCCAGGCTCTCCACACCACTGGAGTCAAGCTATCCAGGCTGATGAAGGCTGATAGCCAGAAACCGGTCCTTGGATGCTTGATTCCGGTCTGGGAAAGACATGGCTTGATAGTTCGGACTGGACTGCTCCATTGAGGCACAGGGTCAGAGCTGATTTGCATATAGCCAGTGTCTAACCCAGGGTGGTGTGGAGTGCAAAAAAACAATGTATTTAGGCCCAGATCCTTGTACTGGGGTGATTGTATGACATTGTTCTACATTCTGTCCATCAACTGTGTTTTTTGCAATTTTCACCCCGAGTGGGCTGGGTATGCTCAGACGTGAATCCCAGGCTCTCCACACCACTGGAGTCAAGCTATCCAGGCTGATGAAGGCTGATAGCCAGAAACCGGTTCTTGGATGCTTGATTCCGGTCTGGGAAAGATATGGCTTGGTAGTTCGGACTGGACTGTTCCCATGAGGCACAGGGTCAGAGCTGATTTGCATATTCCCAGTGTCTAACCCAGGGTGGTGTGGAGTGCAAAAAAACCAATGGATTTAGGCCCAGATCCTTGTACTGGGGTGAATGTATGACATTGTTCTACATTCTGTCCATCAACTGTGTTTTTTGCAATTTTCACCCCGAGTGGGCTGGGTATGCTCAGACGTGAGTCCCAGGCTCTCCACACCACTGGAGTCAAGCTATCCAGGCTGATGAAGGCTGATAGCCAGAAACCAGTCCTTGGATGCTTGATTCCGGTCTGGGAAAGACATGGCTTGGTAGTTCGGAATGGACTGTTCCCATGAGGCACAGGGTCAGATCTGATTTGCATTTAGCCAGTGCCTAACTCAGGGTGGTGTGGAGTGCAAAAAACTATGGATTTAGGCCCAGATCCTTGTACTGGGGTGAATGTATGACATTGTTCTACATTCTGTCCATCAACTGTGTTTTTTGCAATTTTCACCCCGAGTGGGCTGGGTATGCTCAGACGTGAGTCCCAGGCTCTCCACACCACTGGAGTCAAGCTATCCAGGCTGATGAAGGCTTATAGCCAGAAACCGGTCCTTGGATGCTTGATTCCGGTCTGGGAAAGACATGGCTTGATAGTTCGGACTGGACTGCTCCATTGAGGCACAGGGTCAGAGCTTATTTGCATATAGCCAGTGTCTAACCCAGGGTGGTGTGGAGTGCAAAAAAACGATGGATTTAGGCCCAGATCCTTGTACTGGGGTGAATGTATGACATTGTTCTACATTCTGTCCATCAACTGTGTTTTTTGCAATTTTCACCCCGAGTGGGCTGGGTATGCTCAGACGTGTGTCCCAGGCTCTCCACACCACTGGAGTCAAGCTATCCAGGCTGATGAAGGCTGATAGCCAGAAACCGGTCCTTGGATGCTTGATTCTGGTCTGGGAAAGACATGGCTTGGTAGTTCGGACTGGACTGTTCCCATGAGGCACAGGTCAGAGCTGATTTGCATATAGCCAGTGTCTAACCCAGGGTGGTGTGGAGTGCAAAAAAACGATGGATTTAGGCCCAGATCCTTGTACTGGGGTGAATATATGACATTGTTCTACATTCTGTCCATCAACTGTGTTTTTTGCAATTTTCACCCCGAGTGGGCTGGGTATGCTCAGACGTGAGTCCCAGGCTCTCCACACCACTGGAGTCAAGCTATCCAGGCTGATGAAGGCTGATAGCCAGAAACCGGTCCTTGGATGCTTGATTCCGGTCTGGGAAAGACATGGCTTGGTAGTTCAGACTGGACTGTTCCCATGAGGCACAGGGTCAGAGCTGATTTGCATATAGCCAGTGCCTAACTCAGGGTGGTGTGAAGTGCAAAAAACGATGGATTTAGGCCCAGATCCTTGTACTGGGGTGAATGTATGACATTGTTCTACATTCTGTCCATCAACTGTGTTTTTTGCAATTTTCACCCCGAGTGGGCTGGGTATGCTCAGACGTGAGTCCCAGGCTCTCCACACCACTGGAGTCAAGCTATCCAGGCTGATGAAGGCTGATAGCCAGAAACCGGTCCTTGGATGCTTGATTCCGGTCTGGGAAAGACATGGCTTGACAGTTCGGACTGGACTGCTCCATTGAGGCACAGGGTCAGAGCTGATTTGCATATAGCCAGTGTCTAACCCAGGGTGGTGTGGAGTGCAAAAAAAACGATGGATTTAGGCCCAGATCCTTGTACTGGGGTGATTGTATGACATTGTTCTACATTCTGTCCATCAACTGTGTTTTTTGCAATTTTCACCCCGAGTGGGCTGGGTATGCTCAGACGTGAATCCCAGGCTCTCCACACCACTGGAGTCAAGCTATCCAGGCTGATGAAGGCTGATAGCCAGAAACCGGTCCTTGGATGCTTGATTCCGGTGTGGGAAAGACATGGCTTGGTAGTTCGGACTGGACTGTTCCCATGAGGCACTGGGTCAGAGCTGATTTGCATATAGCCAGTGTCTAACCCAGGGTGGTGTGGAGTGCAAAAAAACGATGGATTTAGGCCCAGATCCTTGTACTGGGGTGAATGTATGACATTGTTCTACATTCTGTCCATCATCTGTGTTTTTTGCAATTTTCACCCCGAGTGGGCTGGGTATGCTCAGACGTGTGTCCCAGGCTCTCCACACCACTGGAGTCAAGCTATCCAGGCTGATGAAGGCTGATAGCCAGAAACCAGTCCTTGGATGCTTGATTCCGGTCTGGGAAAGACATGGCTTGGTAATTCGGACTGGACTGTTCCCATGAGGCACAGGGTCAGAGCTTATTTGCATATAGCCAGTGTCTAACCCAGGGTGGTGTGGAGTGCAAAAAAACGATGGATTTAGGCCCAGATCCTTGTACTGGGGTGAATGTATGACATTGTTCTACATTCTGTCCATCAACTGTGTTTTTTGCAATTTTCACCCCGAGTGGGCTGGGTATGCTCAGACGTGTGTCCCAGGCTCTCCACACCACTGGAGTCAAGCTATCCAGGCTGATGAAGGCTGATAGCCAGAAACCGGTCCTTGGATGCTTGATTCTGGTCTGGGAAAGACATGGCTTGGTAGTTCGGACTGGACTGCTCCCATGAGGCACAGGGTCAGAGTTGATTTGCATATAGCCAGTGTCTAACCCAGGGTGGTGTGGAGTGCAAAAAAACGATGGATTTAGGCCCAGATCCTTGTACTGGGGTGAATGTATGACATTGTTCTACATTCTGTCCATCAACTGTGTTTTTTTGCAATTTTCACCCCGAGTGGGCTGGGTATGCTCAGACGTGAGTCCCAGGCTCTCCACACCACTGGAGTCAAGCTATCCAGGCTGATGAAGGCTGATAGCCAGAAACCGGTACTTGGATGCTTGATTCCGGTCTGGGAAAGACATGGCTTGATAGTTTGGACTGGACTGCTCCATTGAGGCACAGGGTCAGAGCTGATTTGCCTATAGCCAGTGTCTAACCCAGGGTGGTGTGGAGTGCAAAAAAACGATGGATTTAGGCCCAGATCCTTGTACTGGGGTGAATGTATGACATTGTTCTACATTCTGTCCATCAACTGTATTTTTTGCAATTTTCACCCCGAGTGGACTGGGTATGCTCAGACGTGAGTCCCAGGCTCTCCAAACCACTTGAGTCAAGTTATCCAGGCTGATGAAGGCTGATAGCCAGAAACCGGTCCTTGGATGCTTGATTCCGGTCTGGGAAAGAGATTGCTTGGTAGTTCGGACTGGACTGTTCCCATGAGGAACAGGGTCAGAGCTGATTTGCATATAGCCAGTGTCTAACCCAGGGTGGTGTGGAGTGCAAAACAACGATGGATTTAGGCCCAGATCCTTGTACTGGGGTGAATGTATGACATTGTTCTACATTCTGTCCATCACCTGTGTTTTTTGCAATTTTCACCCCGAATGGGCTGGGTATGCTCAGACGTGAGTCCCAGGCTCTCCACACCACTGGAGTCAAGCTATCCAGGCTGATAGCCAGAAATCGGTCCTTGGATGCTTGATTCCGGTCTGGGAAAGACATGGCTTGGTAGTTCGGACTGGACTGTTCCCATGAGGCACAAGGTCAGAGCTGATTTGCATATAGCCAGTGTCTAACCCAGGGTGGTATGGAGTGCAAAAAAACGATGGATTTAGGCCCAGATCCTTGTACTGGGGTGATTGTATGACATTGTTCTACATTCTGTCCATCAACTGTGTTTTTTGCAATTTTCACCCCGAGTGGGCTGGGTATGCTTAGACGTGAATCCCAGGCTCTCCACACCACTGGAGTCAAGCTATCCAGGCTGATAGCCAGAAACCGGTCCTTGGATGCTTGATTCCGGTCCGGGAAAGACATGGCTTGGTAGTTCGGACTGGACTGTTCCCATGAGGCACAGGGTCAGAGCTGATTTGCATATAGCCAGTGTCTAACCCAGGGTGGTGTGGAGTGCAAAAAAACGATGGATTTAGGCCCAGATCCTTGTACTGGGGTGAATGTATGACATTGTTCTATATTCTGTCCAACTGTGTTTTTTGCAATTTTCACCCCGAGTGGGCTGGGTATGCTCAGACGTGAGTCCCAGGCTCTCCACACAACTGGAGTCAAGCTATCCAGGCTGATGAAGGCTGATAGCCAGAAACCGGTCCTTGGATGCTTGATTCCGGTCTGGGAAAGACATGGCTTGGTAGTTCGGACTGGACTGTTCCCATGAGGCACAGGGTCAGAGTTGATTTGCATATAGCCAGTGTCTAACCCAGGGTGGTGTGGAGTGCAAAAAAACGATGGATTTAGGCCCGGATCCTTGTACTGGGGTGAATGTATGACATTGTTCTACATTCTGTCCATCAACTGTGTTTTTTTGCAATTTTCACCCCGAGTGGGCTGGGTATGCTCAGACGTGAGTCCCAGGCTCTCCACACCACTGGAGTCAAGCTATCCAGGCTGATGAAGGCTGATAGCCAGAAACCGGTCCTTGGATGCTTGATTCCGGTCTGGGAAAGACATGGCTTGATAGTTCGGACTGGACTGCTCCATTGAGGCACAGGGTCAGAGCTGATTTGCATATAGCCAGTGTCTAACCCAGGGTGGTGTGGATTGCAAAAAAAACGAGGGATTTAGGCCCAGATCCTTGTACTGGGGTGATTGTATGACATTGTTCTACATTCTGTCCATCAACTGTGTTTTTTGCAATTTTCACCCCGAGTGGGCTGGGTATGCTCAGACGTGAATCCCAGGCTCTCCACACCACTGGAGTCAAGCTATCCAGGCTGATGAAGGCTGATAGCCAGAAACCGGTTCTTGGATGCTTGATTCCGGTCTGGGAAAGACATGGCTTGGTAGTTCGGACTGGACTGTTCCCATGAGGCACAGGGTCACAGCTGATTTGCATATTCCCGGTGTCTAACCCAGGAAGGTGTGGAGTGCAAAACAAACAATGGATTTAGGCCCAGATCCTTGTACTTGGGTGAATGTATGACATTGTTCTACATTCTGTCCATCAACTGTGTTTTTTGCAATTTTCACCCCGAGTGGGCTGGGTATGCTCAGACGTGAGTCCCAGGCTCTCCACACCACTGGAGTCAAGCTATCCAGGCTGATGAAGGCTGATAGCCAGAAACCAGCCCTTGGATGCTTGATTCCGCTCTGGGAAAGACATGGCTTGGTAATTCGGACTGGACTGTTCCCATGAGGCACAGGGTCAGAGCTTATTTGCATATAGCCAGTGTCTAACCCAGGGTGGTGTGGAGTGCAAAAAAACGATGGATTTAGGCCCAGATCCTTGTACTGAGGTGAATGTATGACATTGTTCTACATTCTGTCCATCAACTGTGTTTTTTGCAATTTTCACACCGAGTGGGCTGGGTATGCTCAGACGTGAGTCCCAGGCTCTCCACACCACTGGAGTCAAGCTATCCAGGCTGATGAAGGCTGATAGCCAGAAACCGGTCCTTGGATGCTTGATTCCGGTCTGGGAAAGACATGGCTTGGTAGTTCAGACTGGACTGTTCCCATGAGGCACAGGGTCAGAGCTGATTTGCATATAGCCAGTGCCTAACTCAGGGTGGTGTGAAGTGCAAAAAACGATGGATTTAGGCCCAGATCCTTGTACTGGGGTGAATGTATGACATTGTTCTACATTCTGTCCATCAACTGTGTTTTTTGCAATTTTCACCCCGAGTGGGCCGGGTATGCTCAGACGTGAGTCCCAGGCTCTCCACACCACTGGAGTCAAGCTATCCAGGCTGATGAAGGCTGATAGCCAGAAACCGGTCCTTGGATGCTTGATTCCAGTCTGGGAAAGACATGGCTTGACAGTTCGGACTGGACTGCTCCATTGAGGCACAGGGTCAGAGCTGATTTGCATATAGCCAGTGTCTAACCCAGGGTGGTGTGGAGTGCAAAAAAAACGATGGATTTAGGCCCAGATCCTTGTACTGGGGTGATTGTATGACATTGTTCTACATTCTGTCCATCAACTGTGTTTTTTGCAATTTTCACCCGAGTGGGCTGGGTATGCTCAGACGTGAATCCCAGGCTCTCCACACCACTGGAGTCAAGCTATCCAGGCTGATGAAGGCTGATAGCCAGAAACCGGTCCTTGGATGCTTGATTCCGGTGTGGGAAAGACATGGCTTGGTAGTTCGGACTGGACTGTTCCCATGAGGCACTGGGTCAGAGCTGATTTGCATATAGCCAGTGTCTAACCCAGGGTGGTGTGGAGTGCAAAAAAACGATGGATTTAGGCCCAGATCCTTGTACTGGGGTGAATGTATGACATTGTTCTACATTCTGTCCATCATCTGTGTTTTTTGCAATTTTCACCCCGAGTGGGCTGGGTATGCTCAGACGTGTGTCCCAGGCTCTCCACACCACTGGAGTCAAGCTATCCAGGCTGATGAAGGCTGATAGCCAGAAACCAGTCCTTGGATGCTTGATTCCGGTCTGGGAAAGACATGGCTTGGTAATTCGGACTGGACTGTTCCCATGAGGCACAGGGTCAGAGCTTATTTGCATATAGCCAGTGTCTAACCCAGGGTGGTGTGGAGTGCAAAAAAACGATGGATTTAGGCCCAGATCCTTGTACTGGGGTGAATGTATGACATTGTTCTACATTCTGTCCATCAACTGTGTTTTTTGCAATTTTCACCCCGAGTGGGCTGGGTATGCTCAGACGTGTGTCCCAGGCTCTCCACACCACTGGAGTCAAGCTATCCAGGCTGATGAAGGCTGATAGCCAGAAACCGGTCCTTGGATGCTTGATTCTGGTCTGGGAAAGACATGGCTTGGTAGTTCGGACTGGACTGTTCCCATGAGGCACAGGTCAGAGCTGATTTGCATATAGCCAGTGTCTAACCCAGGGTGGTGTGGAGTGCAAAAAAACGATGGATTTAGGCCCAGATCCTTGTACTGGGGTGAATATATGACATTGTTCTACATTCTGTCCATCAACTGTGTTTTTTGCAATTTTCACCCCGAGTGGGCTGGGTATGCTCAGACGTGAGTCCCAGGCTCTCCACACCACTGGAGTCAAGCTATCCAGGCTGATGAAGGCTGATAGCCAGAAACCGGTCCTTGGATGCTTGATTCCGGTCTGGGAAAGACATGGCTTGGTAGTTCAGACTGGACTGTTCCCATGAGGCACAGGGTCAGAGCTGATTTGCATATAGCCAGTGCCTAACTCAGGGTGGTGTGAAGTGCAAAAAACGATGGATTTAGGCCCAGATCCTTGTACTGGGGTGAATGTATGACATTGTTCTACATTCTGTCCATCAACTGTGTTTTTTGCAATTTTCACCCCGAGTGGGCTGGGTATGCTCAGACGTGAGTCCCAGGCTCTCCACACCACTGGAGTCAAGCTATCCAGGCTGATGAAGGCTGATAGCCAGAAACCGGTCCTTGGATGCTTGATTCCGGTCTGGGAAAGACATGGCTTGACAGTTCGGACTGGACTGCTCCATTGAGGCACAGGGTCAGAGCTGATTTGCATATAGCCAGTGTCTAACCCAGGGTGGTGTGGAGTGCAAAAAAAACGATGGATTTAGGCCCAGATCCTTGTACTGGGGTGATTGTATGACATTGTTCTACATTCTGTCCATCAACTGTGTTTTTTGCAATTTTCACCCCGAGTGGGCTGGGTATGCTCAGACGTGAATCCCAGGCTCTCCACACCACTGGAGTCAAGCTATCCAGGCTGATGAAGGCTGATAGCCAGAAACCGGTCCTTGGATGCTTGATTCCGGTGTGGGAAAGACATGGCTTGGTAGTTCGGACTGGACTGTTCCCATGAGGCACTGGGTCAGAGCTGATTTGCATATAGCCAGTGTCTAACCCAGGGTGGTGTGGAGTGCAAAAAAACGATGGATTTAGGCCCAGATCCTTGTACTGGGGTGAATGTATGACATTGTTCTACATTCTGTCCATCATCTGTGTTTTTTGCAATTTTCACCCCGAGTGGGCTGGGTATGCTCAGACGTGTGTCCCAGGCTCTCCACACCACTGGAGTCAAGCTATCCAGGCTGATGAAGGCTGATAGCCAGAAACCAGTCCTTGGATGCTTGATTCCGGTCTGGGAAAGACATGGCTTGGTAATTCGGACTGGACTGTTCCCATGAGGCACAGGGTCAGAGCTTATTTGCATATAGCCAGGGTCTAACCCAGGGTGGTGTGGAGTGCAAAAAAACGATGGATTTAGGCCCAGATCCTTGTACTGGGGTGAATGTATGACATTGTTCTACATTCTGTCCATCAACTGTGTTTTTTGCAATTTTCACCCCGAGTGGGCTGGGTATGCTCAGACGTGTGTCCCAGGCTCTCCACACCACTGGAGTCAAGCTATCCAGGCTGATGAAGGCTGATAGCCAGAAACCGGTCCTTGGATGCTTGATTCTGGTCTGGGAAAGACATGGCTTGGTAGTTCGGACTGGACTGTTCCCATGAGGCACAGGTCAGAGCTGATTTGCATATAGCCAGTGTCTAACCCAGGGTGGTGTGGAGTGCAAAAAAACGATGGATTTAGGCCCAGATCCTTGTACTGGGGTGAATATATGACATTGTTCTACATTCTGTCCATCAACTGTGTTTTTTGCAATTTTCACCCCGAGTGGGCTGGGTATGCTCAGACGTGAGTCCCAGGCTCTCTACACCACTGGAG
The DNA here is from genome assembly GCF_964261635.1 of Lissotriton helveticus. Lineage (NCBI taxonomy): Eukaryota > Metazoa > Chordata > Amphibia > Caudata > Salamandridae > Lissotriton > Lissotriton helveticus. The sequence continues at coordinate 658,194,294 of NC_136063.1, read as the reverse complement.
TCAAGCTATCCAGGCTGATGAAGGCTGATAGCCAGAAACCAGTCCTTGGATGCTTGATTCCGGTCTGGGAAAGACATGGCTTGGTAATTCGGACTGGACTGTTCCCATGAGGCACAGGGTCAGAGCTTATTTGCATATAGCCAGTGTCTAACCCAGGGTGGTGTGGAGTGCAAAAAAACGATGGATTTAGGCCCAGATCCTTGTACTGAGGTGAATGTATGACATTGTTCTACATTCTGTCCATCAACTGTGTTTTTTTGCAATTTTCACCCCGAGTGGGCTGGGTATGCTCAGACGTGAGTCCCAGGCTCTCCACACCACTGGAGTCAAGCTATCCAGGCTGATAGCCAGAAACCGGTCCTTTGATGCTTGATTCCGGTCTGGGAAAGACATGGCTTGGTAGTTCGGACTGGACTGTTCCCATGAGGCACAGGGTCAGAGTTGATTTGCATATAGCCAGTGTCTAACCCAGGGTGGTGTGGAGTGCAAAAAAACGATGGATTTAGGCCCAGATCCTTGTACTGGGGTGAATGTATGACATTGTTCTACATTCTGTCCATCAACTGTGTTTTTTTGCAATTTTCACCCCGAGTGGGCTGGGTATGCTCAGACGTGAGTCCCAGGCTCTCCACACCACTGGAGTCAAGCTATCCAGGCTGATGAAGGCTGATAGCCAGAAACCGGTCCTTGGATGCTTGATTCCGGTCTGGGAAAGACATGGCTTGATAGTTCGGACTGGACTGCTCCATTGAGGCACAGGGTCAGAGCTGATTTGCATATAGCCAGTGTCTAACCCAGGGTGGTGTGGAGTGCAAAAAAACAATGTATTTAGGCCCAGATCCTTGTACTGGGGTGATTGTATGACATTGTTCTACATTCTGTCCATCAACTGTGTTTTTTGCAATTTTCACCCCGAGTGGGCTGGGTATGCTCAGACGTGAATCCCAGGCTCTCCACACCACTGGAGTCAAGCTATCCAGGCTGATGAAGGCTGATAGCCAGAAACCGGTTCTTGGATGCTTGATTCCGGTCTGGGAAAGATATGGCTTGGTAGTTCGGACTGGACTGTTCCCATGAGGCACAGGGTCAGAGCTGATTTGCATATTCCCAGTGTCTAACCCAGGGTGGTGTGGAGTGCAAAAAAACCAATGGATTTAGGCCCAGATCCTTGTACTGGGGTGAATGTATGACATTGTTCTACATTTTGTCCATCAACTGTGTTTTTTGCAATTTTCACCCCGAGTGGGCTGGGTATGCTCAGACGTGAGTCCCAGGCTCTCCACACCACTGGAGTCAAGCTATCCAGGCTGATGAAGGCTGATAGCCAGAAACCAGTCCTTGGATGCTTGATTCCGGTCTGGGAAAGACATGGCTTGGTAGTTCGGAATGGACTGTTCCCATGAGGCACAGGGTCAGAGCTGATTTGCATTTAGCCAGTGCCTAACTCAGGGTGGTGTGGAGTGCAAAAAACTATGGATTTAGGCCCAGATCCTTGTACTGGGGTGAATGTATGACATTGTTCTACATTCTGTCCATCAACTGTGTTTTTTGCAATTTTCACCCCGAGTGGGCTGGGTATGCTCAGACGTGAGTCCCAGGCTCTCCACACCACTGGAGTCAAGCTATCCAGGCTGATGAAGGCTTATAGCCAGAAACCGGTCCTTGGATGCTTGATTCCGGTCTGGGAAAGACATGGCTTGATAGTTCGGACTGGACTGCTCCATTGAGGCACAGGGTCAGAGCTGATTTGCATATAGCCAGTGTCTAACCCAGGGTGGTGTGGAGTGCAAAAAAAACGATGGATTTAGGCCCAGATCCTTGTACTGGGGTGATTGTATGACATTGTTCTACATTCTGTCCATCAACTGTGTTTTTTGCAATTTTCACCCCGAGTGGGCTGGGTATGCTCAGACGTGAATCCCAGGCTCTCCACACCACTGGAGTCAAGCTATCCAGGCTGATGAAGGCTGATAGCCAGAAACCGGTCCTTGGATGCTTGATTCCGGTCTGGGAAAGACATGGCTTGGTAGTTCGGACTGGACTGTTCCCATGAGGCACAGGGTCAGAGCTGATTTGCATATTGCCAGTGTCTAACCCAGGGTGGTGTGGAGTGCAAAAAAACGATGGATTTAGGCCCAGATCCTTGTACTGGGGTGAATGTATGACATTGTTCTACATTCTGTCCATCAACTGTGTTTTTTGCAATTTTCGCACCGAGTGGGCTGGGTATGCTAAGACGTGAGTCCCAGGCTCTCCACACCACTGGAGTCAAGCTATCCAGGCTGATGAAGGCTGATAGCCAGAAACCAGTCCTTGGATGCTTCATTCTGGTCTGGGAAAGACATGGCTTGGTAGTTCGGACTGGACTGTTCCCATGAGGCACAGGGTCAGAGCTGATTTGCATATAGCCAGTGTCTAACCCAGGGTGGTGTGGAGTGCAAAAAAACGATGGATTTAGGCCCAGATCCTTGTACTGGGGTTAATGTATGACATTGTTCTACATTCTGTCCATCACCTGTGTTTTTTGCAATTTAATTGTCTAAGACATTTAGTGCGGTAGGTATCAGTATCCATGACCACGCTGGCTTCGTCTTTATCACAGGTTTTATTGTGATCAAAGACTCATTAGCTAAAGTGCTATGAGCTTGTTTCTCTACCACTCGTACATTTTGATAAGTCTTACTCTTGGTATCACAAAGAGTCATAATGTCATGAGTCATTGCTTTCTCAAAAACCAGTACTTGATCAGGTACCAGATGTGCCGGTGGGTTAAAAGTAGAAGGTATCTTCAAACCTGTGTTGGTTGTACTAGGTTCTTCAAATGATTGTCCTGTCCCTCCTTCTCTGCTTTTAAAAAAGAAATGTAGGTGCATTTTGCTAAAGAATTTCGCTAACTCACATCTCAATTGGAAAGGGTCACCTAAATTAGTCGGGACAAAACCCACACCTCTATTCAAGACCGTTTGTTCTACAGCAGTGAGCGAGCGAGAGCTCAAATGGACCACTAGATCATCACGTCCATGCTCATCCCTGCCTGTTGCTGACCCCTCCTGCTGTGAGTATTCGGTAGGGACGGTTCTGTGTCCCAATGCACTTGCTGCCATTGAAAAATGGATGAGTTCCAACCACCTTAAAAGTTCTGACGTCGGAACTACCGACCTACGGTTGTACAGTTCCAGATGGATAATGTATCAGGTGGAGGCCCTTAGTATCAAAGTTCAAGAGCCACAAGAAGCTCACAATCCAGGATCTTAGTATTGCTTACCTACCTTTTTTTCCTTCACTCCTGTGTCATTCTATGGTTGAATTTCCGTAACATTATACACATTACTTCACCCTCCACCGGACCCAAAGTCCAAAATAGACTTGCGCTTATATCTTATCACAAAATCATAATAGTAAAAATCTTAACTGTTGTCTCATTCACTCGTTGTGCTATTAATATACCTTCAATGGTGATCTTAATTTAACTCTCCTTGTTGAATGATTGTTGGGATTTTTGGTAGGGTCCTGAAGCCGAGAGCCTTGTAACTTCTCCAATCCTCTCTCATTCATCAAATTAGTTCTGCACTTGAGTCTTTTCTACAAGTCTTTGGGGATGAACCCTTTCGGTTTATAGAATGTGTCAATTTCTTTGTTCAAGACTTTTTTATTGAAATTTAGTAGAATGAATAATAAAGAACATATAAAAAATAGTACTATAACTGTGAAGAGAAAATCCATGGAAGAATAGAAGGAGTATGATAACTATACCTTACATAAACATATTTGTTGGAAAATGGGTCTCTAGTTGGCAGCGGTATGCTCCCTGTCCAAGTCGGGACCACAATTCTAGCCAGGTTAAGCTGGATACACACTGAAAGATAACCTGGGCTCACCCTCTGGTAGCTTCTACTGGAGCAGTCAGGCTTATCTAAAGAGAAACATTTTAAGTATTTGTGAAACACACACACACACACACACATATACACACAGTAACACAATGAAACACCACAAAACACTCCACCCAAGTTTAGAATAATGAAGAATACATTTGTGAGTAAAACAAGACCAACATGATAAAAGTCCAATAGGTAGAACCAGAGTTAAGACATTCTACAGATTAAATCAAAATCTAGTGCTTAGAGTCAAATATCGCTTAAGGGTTACTTGAGGTTGCATTGGACAGGGGTAAATCCAACGTTCATGCTGACCGTGATGGAGGGCAGGTTGCTACAGAACTTGCGTAGAGCCAGCTGAATTAGTACCTTGGATGGAGCAAGTGCCGATGTTGAAGAATTGATGTGTTGATTTCGATCCGCACCGGTGATGTCAACTAACCCCTTTACAATGCAGGCACTGCATCATTGTTGAGCCGTGCTATCCATCGTTGTTGAGTCACGCAGTCTGTTGGAGCTATATCATCGGTCGGCTCCTGCATCAAATGGCAATGTGTCATTTCTTATTGGCACAAGTCGGCACTGTGTCAATTTTCATTGTTTGGGACAGCAGAAATCACCTTTCAAGGGCCCAGGACTGGTCTGGCACCACTTGGCAGGTCAGGACTTACAGATGGCAGAGTTGAGGTTCTGTTGCAGAGTTGAAGAAAGTCTTTGATGGCCCTGAGACTTCTTAACAGAGGGCAAGCCCTCTTGAGTCACTCTGGGTTCAAGTGAGATTGGTCCAATCCTTGTTCTCAGCAGGGCAAAGCTCATCAGGCAGCAGGACAACAGAGCAAAGCAGAAAAGCTATTCTTCTAGAGCAGCAGTCAAGCAGAGTGGCAATCCTTGTAGCGCAGCAGCCTTTAGGCCTGACAGAGTTATTAACAGGTCCAATAATGTACAGTCTTGGTAGGGTCAGAGGCCCAGCACTTATACCCAGTAGTGCCTTTGAAGTGGGGGTGACTTCAGAGCAGACCCTTGAAGTGTACAGCTCCCTCCTTCTTCCCAGCCCTTGCTCTAGACTATTAGTAAGTGGTATTCAGCTCTTTGTGTGGGCAACAGGACACTGCCTATTCAGGTGAAAGTGTCAGCTTCCCCCTCTCCTCCTGCCCAGGAAGAGCTATCAGAATGCAGGTGAATGCAGATGAGCTATCTGTCACACCTACTCCTACTGTGTTTGTGGCTGTCTAGAGGGAATGCAGAAAGTGTAGCTGTCACCCACCCGATGTGTATTGGAAACAGATTGCAGGCACCCAGAGCAGTAAGAGCAGAGAAATGCCCACTTTCTAAAAGTGGAAATTCTAAAATAGTAATGTTAAATCCAACTTTACCATTAAAGATGATTTCTCATTACCATTTCAAAGATATGAGACATGATACTGCTATTCCTTTCTGATCAGGCATTACAGCTTAAAAGTGCATTAAGGAACTCCCAATGCTAACATCTGAGAGGAGTAGGCTTAGCAGTAGTGAAAAACAAATGTGGGTGTTTTTCACTACCAGGACATACAAAACATATATTCCCCTTTTTTTACACATTAGTCACACCCAAAGTAGGCCTTAAATAGCCCGTAGGGCAGGGTGCTGTGTAAGTAAAAGGTAGGACATGTACTTTTAATTCTTGGCAACTAGTTTTAAATGCCAAGTCGAGGTGGTAGTAACCTGCACACACATGCCATGCAATGGCAGGCCTTAGACCGGTTTGGAATGTTACTTGTGTGGGTGGCACAATAAGTGCTGCAAGCCCACCTGTAGAATTTAGGTTACAGGCCCTGATTATATGATAAAGGAAACTACCATTATAGCACAGGCATTACAACACATCTTTTACATCATAGAAGACATACCAACATATGCTATTACTATGCAGATGTCATTGCCAATCCATTTTATTGTTAGTTTAATATGTACGTTCTTATATTTGAATAACGTAATAAAAAATGTATGTTTAATTTTTGGGGATACGTTTTGTGTTTGTAAAAGTAATTTTTAATATATAATATTGAACGGTTGTGAGGGAAATAGAAGTCTTGGTTGAGGAGTGTTTTAATACCCTGGTTTTAATTTTAATACCTGTGTATTAATTTGTTATAAGTTTTTTTTAAGATATTTAGTTTAAAATGAATGTCAAATACTCTTGGGGGGTGTAACACCCACACTCTTGCAGAAAATGTGTGGGAAATAGGGGTTTTGGGCATGGGAAATAGGGGTTTAGGGCAGAAATATCATGTATTAATTTTAATACCTGAGTATGTGTTTACATTTATAATATCAATATTATTTATTTTATAAATAATAAAAAAAACAATCTTGGGGATGTAAATCCCACCCTTTGGCTTGGGATGTTGGGCAAAAAGGGGTTTTGGACGGGGGAGTGTACTGATGCCCAAGTATTATTTTAATATCTGGGCATTCATTTATTTTAATTTTTTTATATTAATCTTGCTAATAAAGAAATACTAAAAAAATACTCTTCGGCATGTAACACCCACCCTATGGCACAGTATGTGAGGGAAATAGGGGTTTGGGTGGGGTGTGCATAGATACTTGTATATTAATTTAAATACCTGGGTAATTTGACGTAAAAATTAATAAGCATATTATTAATTTTAATATAATACCAAACAATGCTCTTGGGTATGCAACAGCCACCCTCTGGCATGGGTTATGAGGGAAATAGGGGTTTGGGGTGGCAGCATGTGTTAAAGCTCGGATATTAATAAAATTCCTGGGTATTAATTTGTTTATAAATTAAATATGTGTTAATATTTTTTTTTAAATAATTCCAAGAAATACTCTTGGGTGACAAACGCCATTCTCTTTTACGGTATGTGAGGGAATCGGGGTTTTTGGATGGGCGTGTGTATTAATACTCCGGTATTAATTTAAATCCCTGGGTATTAATTTATTTGAATTTTTAATGTTAATATAATCAATTTAAAAACATCTTAATTTATTTAGTGGAGATTATGGGTGGCATACTTCATTACAAAGATAGAGAGGAGGGAGATAGTTAGATGCATGTTAGTAGTAAGCTGTATTTTTTGTCTATATCACTTTTTCATTCCTATGCAGCCTGTGGTTGTAGTCCCACGTCTTTTTTTTTCTTCAATTTTTTGCAACATGTTTTTTAAAACTAAGTATACAGTATCCACAAGACTGAAAACATGTGGGATTAAGAACAAAGACTTTTTTCAATAGTAAAGGTTACAGTACGTTTAGGGGGAATGTTATGGTCTGAGTAGTTCTGGGATGTTACTCGTTGTGGGTTACTTGATTGTTTTTTTCTTTGTATAATTCTGAGGAGGCTAGGAATTGCATTGTGATTATAGAACTTGCTATATGCTTAGGAATGTTTTGGAATACTTCCCTCAAACCTGAACCACAGGGTTCATTGGAGGTGATGCCAAGATTTTGATTTTATGGATGATCTCTCTTACCTCAATCTCCATTGCAGAGGCAGAGTGGTTATGCATGGTGTTTTTTTCAGCAATGTCACCAAGAGTAACCGCTCTGCCTGTGCACTGAGATGCATAATACTGCACACACCTCCAATGATTCCTGGGCTCTGTTAATCTCTCCTTACAATAAAGGTAGCCACCATGCTTTAGCAGTTGATTGCCTCTGTTAGGCTTGATGTAGGTTGCCTCTCACCCTGTTGCCATATTGAATTTGTCTGTAAAACAGTGTAGAGAAAGTAATTTTGTGTTAGTGTTTACAAATAAAAAATGTTTATTACTTATAACCTGTAAAGAAAATGTGGTTAATGTTTCTTGACTGCCTTCTGCCTTTTGTAAGACCATGTTCTTTATTCTATTGCTGGACTCAGACTTTGCCAACTATGATTATGCACTGTGATTTGTTGTTCCAGTGGATATTCTTGAGATGGATTATTTACTTCTGGGGGTGGTTGAGTTAGCCTGTAAGGATGTTAGCATAAGGAGAGATATTCAAATTTATTTTTATCTACAGTACAGCTGTTTTAAAAATTGTTTGCTTTCTTTTTTTTAACACTTATGGTTGTTTGTATTCTTTTTGGGGTACTTAAGAGAATTTTTTGAGTTCGTTTTGGTAGAAAAACTAGGTTTTGCAAATATTTTACCTCTTAAAGTCCTTTACTTTTTGTACAAAGCTGGTGCAGATGGAGTTGAGTCCTGATGATGTTTTTGTTTTGTCTTTTTGGCTGGATAAATTGCAAGTCCTGTGAAAGAACATGAAAATGTCTGTATGTTTTACTGTAAATGCATTACCTTCCATGGCCAATAACTGACAAGCACCTTTTCTGAGGTAAGCACCCAGTTGAGTAGGAATAGTATTTTTGCCCCCGAGAACTGACCAGCACCTTCCCTGATGAAAGCACCCAGCAGAGTTTAAAAAATAAAGTAATGTGCCCCCCTCCACTGACCAGCACCTTCCCTAAGGCCAGCACAGAGTGAAGTTGGAATAATAATTGCCCCCCCGACCACCCCAAACATCTTCCCTGAGGGCAACACCCAATGGTTTTGGAATTTTTGCCCACCAACAATGACCAGCACATTCCTTAAGTCCAGCACCTGGTGTAGTTGAACATTAAATTTTTTTAAAAAAATAATTTAATTCATACTTAGGGGCCTATTACGATGGCGGGCGGGTAGCCACAGCCAGGCCGGCGGTAGCCACCGCTGGCCGGGCGGGGTCATCCGCCCACCATCCATGCCTGATTGACCCCCGCCATATTTAGTATGGCTGGGGTGGTCCGCGGCGGATGGAAAGACCGGGCTGGAAAGAGGCATAATATGGTGCCGGTGTCTGCAAGACACTTCCATCCATATTATGATAAAGGCGGAGATCAGCCTTTCCATGGTGGCGTTGCTGCCATGGAAAGGCAGGCAGTTCTTGCTTTTGGGGGCCCGTTGCGGGCCCCCAGGGTGTTGGGGGTTGCACATGGAGGTACCTATGGTACCCCCCTACATTTCCATGCACACGGTGGCAGGCACCGCGTGGTGCCTGTCACGTTGTGCATGCAAATGCAAAACATGCATTTTTTACATTGCTGCGGGTGATGCTTACAGCACCGTTCCGCCGCAATGTAAAAAATGCGGGATGCAACCACCAGTGTGGTTGCACATCCTAATTTGAATATCAGAACCACTGCATCATCGGCGGTCGGTCCTGTGCTCCGATGCAGGGACGGGCGGACATAGTCCAACGGCCATCGTAATAGGCCCCTTAGTGTTTTGCCTCCAGGTAATGTACTTTAATTATGGAGCAGTTGGTTTATGTTCAAAATCTGTGAATTTGCAAGATATTTAAAATTATTATTAGATTTGGAAATTATTGGTGCTCTTAGTAGGGATGTTTTATGTTAACGTTTCACTTACTTGAGTCAGTAAGTGGCTGTGTCTTTACAGGAAACTGTCCTTTTTCTCCTCGCACTTCAGCAGCATGTGTCACCAGGGAAGCCAGTTTATCACTAAGCACAAAATGGTGGTTTGCTGAATTTATACGTTTTTACAGGTTTTTTGAAAATTGTAGAGAAAATATATGTTGGAATGTATTTTTTCACGTGATTCAACATCTGACAGAATGTATGTTTATTGTGTATTGTGAAGAAAAAGGGTTCCTTTTGTTTCTTTTTATAATGACAGCCATTTTGTGTAGTCCTTGGCTGTACTAGTAGAGTGAAAATAGAGAAAGACCACCAAAGTTGTTGTTTTTGGAATGAACACGCTTGTTCTCCAATTGCCAGTACAGTGTTTTACCATAGGAAAGTTTACTGCTTTTTAGGAGTACTTTACTTCGGGAAAAGTTTTGCAATTTTGACGGATGTGTTCTGTAAATATTTGTAAAATTTTTTCCAGGATTTCTGGTTAGGGGTAATTGAAAAATCGTATTTCGTAGGTTTTGTAACATGCATTGTAATAGCATACGTTGTAATGATACACTTGATAAAGGTATGCATTGCAAATGCACTTTTGCTGTACGTCCATGGGGATGCATTGTAATGGTATGTGTTATAAAAAAAATGCATTGTAAAGGTGGGTGCGTCGTAAATTCCATGTTGTAAAAGCATGCACTGTAATGGTAAGTGTTGTAATGTCATATTCTATGGTATACCACTTTACAAGGGACTTGCAAGTAAACTAAATATGCCAATCATTTATACACCAATGTTACCATGTTTAGGAGAGAAGCGCATGTACTTTAGCATTGGTCAGTGTAGGAGAGTTGGATCTACTTACTATGGTTACCCCCACTTTTTGCTGTGTTTCACTCATTTATCGACTTTAGTCTGGCTGGGGCCCTGCTAACCAGGACCCCAGCCTAGCTGCTTCCTCTCCAAACTGATTGCATGTACATTAGGTACACTCCAGATTGGTTACTGGGTTACCCTTGTGAGTCCCTAGTATATGGTACCTTAGGCACCAAGGGCATAGGTACCCCAGAGGCCTACCAGGTGCTGAAGCATGTATTTTAATTTACATGTGGACAATCCGCTATGTCTGCAGGCTACCCAGTTCTTGGATACCATGAAGGGTCTGAATTTACATCAACTAGTGCAGGGTCCAACGCATGCAGCAGGCCATACACTTGATCTGATTTTTTCAAGGCACTTGGATACCCTGCTTCACCCCCCCTTCCCCTCACTTGGTCAGATCACTACCTTCTCCCCTTCGATCTTGCCCTCTCCATGGCACCTAGACCTATTGCACTTAGCAAGGAGTACGGGAGAAAATGGCATAAAGTTACCTGCGCCACTTTGAACCTTGTGTTCTCCTACCATTTAGACCCCCTTTCCAACAATATTGAGGAAAGTTTGTCTAAACTTAATTCCTCTCTGCTTCTTGCCATTGACTCAATTGCGCCTCTCTAACCTATTACTTCCGCCAGATCCCATCCTTCTGCCCCCTGGTTTTCTTCGACTCTTCGGGAGGAAAAGAGTCGATGTAAAAAACTAGAACGTAAATGGCGGCAACATTATGACTTAGAGGCTAAAATTATCTATAAATCTGCACTAAGAAAATTTTTGACATTAAAACGCTCAACAATGAGAGATTATTTCTCCCTACAAATTGAGAAGGCCGAGAATTCTTCTAAATCTCTTTTTAAAATCGTTAAGGATTTTATTAACCCTCCCGCTATGGCTCCCCAGATCTCTACCAGTCAGGCCTTATGTAACGGTCTGTCGGACCACTTCCAGGAGAAAATACTGAACATCAGATCTTCCTTTCCTACGGAGGGAACTTTATCGATCCCTCTGGATAGGGATCTGGGCACATCCTCCTTGAAGTCTTTCAAGGAGATGACTATCGAGTCCTCATTGAGGCTAATTACTCAATGTAAATCTGGCTCCCCGCTAGACCTTATCCCGGCCAAAATGATGGGAAACCTAGCCCCTGTATTGGTTAGACCACTTCTCTCCATTTGGAACTCCTCTCTCGGTTCCGGCCAATTTCCATCTGTGTGGAAGGAGGCTATGCTGGTCCCTATCCTGAAAAAGGCGAATGCGGACCCCGCTCAATTTAACAACTATCGCCCTATATCCCTCCTCCCTAATTCAGCTAAATTTTTGGAGAAAGCTGTACAACTGCAATTGGCAGAATATTTGGAGACAAACTCGTTACTGCATGATTCACAGTCGGGATTTAGAACGGGTTTTAGTACGAAGACGGCTCTTCTGGAAGTCTCCGAGACAATCAGAGTGTGTGGATAGGGGCGAGGAGGCTATGTTAGTCCTCCTCGACCTATCCGCCGCCTTTAATACGGTATCCCATGCGATACTGCTTGATCGTCTAGGTCAGATGGGAATAGGTGGTACAATGTGGACCTGGATTAACTCTTTTTTGAAAGACCGTTCTCAGAGGGTTCTACTTAGGCCTTTTAAATCTGCTGGTAAACCCCTTCTCTGTGGTGTTCCCCAAGGCTCGGCTCTGAGCCCTTTGTTTTTTAATGTTTATCTTGCCCCGCTGGTCAAGGTGGTAGAATCTTGGGGAGTCAGGGTGGTCTCCTATGCTGATGACACTCAGCTGGTGTTTTCATTTAGAGATCACTCTGACTCCTGCTTCGCCAACTTTCGCCAGTGCCTGAACAACATATGTTCCTGGATGACTGTCAACCATCTCAGGCTTAACACCGATAAGACAGAGGTACTGTTTTTTAATCAAAAAACTGCGCTGCCCTCTAGCTTTTGGTGGCCGGCAGTGCTTGACCCCCCGCCCATTCCAGCTCTAACAGTACGCAATTTGGGCTTCCAGTTTGACAATACCCTCTCCTGCATTCCCCAAATTAACAAGGTTACATCTGCATGCTTTACGAAACTCTGTATGATTAGAAAGATCCTCCCATACCTCCCCTTAGATGCCCGTAGAACTGTTGTCCAGGCACTAATCACGTCCCATTTGGACTATGCCAACAGTCTCTACGCTGGTGCTCCTCTGTACCAAATTGAGCATTTGCAGATTGTGCAGAATGCGGCGGCTAGATTGATTGGCAACATTCCCTATCGTCAGTCAGTAGCATCCTACGGTAAAAAGCTACACTGGCTCCCTATTGCCTGTCGCATCCAATTTAAGATATTGACACTTGCTTTTCGAGCCCTGAACGACTCTGGTCCAGGTTACCTGAAAAAACGGCTTGTCCTATCTCAATCCGTCAGATCCTTAAGATCTAATAGTCTATGTCTTCTGATTGTTCCTCGTTTCCGCCTTTCTAGGATGGGCGGTAGAGCATTTGGAGTTTTGACGGCCAGACTATGGAACAACCTCCCTTTGGATTTGAGATTTGCTCCCACTGAATCCATTTTTCGCCGTAAACTGAAAACTTGGCTATTCTCCTCGCTCTAAACTGCCTCCTTTTACTACTTTCTGAGTGCTTAGTCGCAAGCGCCGGGACACCCCTTCGGGGGTAGCCGTGCGCTCTATAAATTCCTTAAATAAATATATAAATATTATGCCACCCCTAAGACGCCTTCCAAAATGGCACCACAGGTCTGCTCCTGCAGCCTGGGTAAGGTGGTGTGATTACTCCTTACTTTGATATAGTATACCTATATCTACCTTTTAAAACATACACATATAAACCTATAAGTCACTCCTATGGCAGGCCTTGACAATCCTGAAGGCAGCGTGCTTGGTTTTGTGTGAGGGGGTGCCCAAGCATGAGCTGAGACCCTCTGCAGCTTTCAGAATCCCTTCCTTATAGCTGTTCTGTGATACAGTCATAGCATATATTCTTAAGTGCATTATAACCTTGCGGTTAATGCCAACTTTGGAATGGCTGCATCAAAACATGTTGTGTTTGGTGTCAAACACTTTGGAATACTACCCCCCTGCCAGTTCTGGTGGTGGGGGTGGCATTCCACCCTTCTAGAGGGAGAAGACATGTACACACTGGTCTAACCGGTAAAAGTTTAACAGAGTCCCAGCATCACAAAATGGATGCTGCTGCCACAGACACAGTCTGACCTCCTGCTGTTGGACTAAACTCCGGCAGGGGAGGCCTGGACAATAGGTTTCCTGACCAGGGAGGTGTAACCACCTCCCCAGACAGGCGTGGGACCTTGGAGTTAGTCCTTCCCCTAAACTTAGTATAAGTATAGGAACCCAGTCCCTAGGGCTTTAGATTACCCTGGACAAAACTCTGCAACATATATCTTGGACCTTCGACATTCTATTTTGACTAGAACATTGAAGAAATTTCCCTTGGGGTCAAGGAGTGACTCCCCTGTTCAAACAGGCACCAAAGAGGCATTTTGCCGGTCTGCATTTTCGAGGCTCCCGCCGGATCCTAAAGAATCTGTGAACAGGACACAGACTTCCAGACATCTCCGAGGCCAACACGAGTCCCCAGCAAAGCTGAGCCCTGTAGCCATCACGAGAGACGTGGGACTGGAACTCCTGGACATCCAGCACATTTGCTAGTGCATCAACGTCCTGAGCTTTCCTGAAGTTGTGCATTAGTCTACTTGTAGTCCAAGCCCGGAGCACCTTTTGCACTGAAGCCCGTGGGCCTACACTCCATGAGTGTTCCGTGGGCCGGCTTCCTGCATTCCTGCTCGAGGCCCCTTCGCGATCCCTGGTCCGTAAACTGGTGAGTCACCACGAAGGAATCTTTTGTTTCTTGGGCTTTCCTGGTTGCTCCAGATGTGCCCTGACTCCCCTCCAAAGGGTGAGTCCCTTGCTGGTCTGCACCTAAGCCAATCTTTCCATTTTGAATGGGTTGCTGCTGCCAAGGATTGTTTGGTCTAATCCGGATACCAACGCTGCAGCACTCGACATCCAAAGTGGGACAGCTCGAATCCAGCTCTTGGTTGTCGTCGACTCCTCCTGGTCCTCGTGGCTGAAGAATCAAGCTTCACCTGCATCACCTGAAATCACCCAACATCAGCTGGCATCTTCTTGTCGCCTTCCTGGTCACTAGCTAGTGACCCAGACTCTGTCCCCTCTGCTTTCAGGTTCTTCAGATCTTCGATCCACCCTTGGATCTATCCAGACACTTTTCATATTGTCGCCTGCAGCACTTCTTTGCAGCTCTCCATAGGAAACAACGACAAAACCTGACACAAAAAGACACCTATGCACCCTGCTTCCCTGGGTGAGGTAACACGAGTACTTTGGTGCTCCTGTGGGTCTTGACTCTCGAAGTGTCCAGTACTGAAGGGGTTTGTTCCTAGTCCACTCCTAAGTGTCCTTAATCTTTAAAAATCTACTTGCAACTTTCTCCATAGAAGTCAATGGTGATTCGCGACTGTGTTTAGACACTGCACGCATCCCCCGTGGGTCTCCTGTGTCCCTACCTTGGATGGTTCCTGGTTGCTCCATCGGTTCTACAGGCCCTAGGCCTTGTCTCTATGTTCGCAGCGGTACTTATACCACTTTCTTAGTATATGGTTTGTGAGGCCCCTAGGGCAAAACGTATACTGTGCCAATTTATTGTGTGCTAATTAAGTAATTGTATTGTACGTTTGCCTCTAGCAGCAATAAAGAGACTAGAGGGTGTGTTTAGAATAAATACATATATATTTTATATATACCTGGTTTGGTTCTACTTTCGTTTGATCATTCATGAGATTATAGACTGGTAAAACAAGCTGCTTTACATTCGTTCAAAACTTAGCCTGAAGGCTGCTCTCCACAGCTACCACTAGGATAGCTTTCTATATAGGTTGTCTTTAAACCTACCATCAATAAGGGTCGTTTGGACTGGTGCAAGGTGCCCACTAGAATAGTGGACAGCCTATGCCAGGCCAACTTCTCACAGTCAGCAGTGGTAAAGTGCTCAGAGTCATAAGGTCATTAAAAAGCATCTCAGGAATGAAGAGGAGGAAGTCAAAAGGTTTGGGCCATTGTCCAACATTTGAATAGTAATGATGGTTAGTAATCTAAAAAACATATAAGGACTACCATAATAGAAAATAAAAGATTATAGAATGATATTATTGGAGGTGCAAATGTAAGAGTCAAGGCGAATCCTTATGGGTACATAAAAGTGAAGAACTACCACATCTGAGAAATATTTGCCAGTCCCACTGGCAATTCCAGCTAATAAACTCTTCTTTCTAATTTGAAGTGATTGATTTAACAGGAGTGGGTAAAAGTAAATCAAAGGGCTTACAGTCAGTAGAAGATCGTAAGTGTTTGAGAGCATAAGATTTATAAATAAGTACATTAAATGATAAAGACAATTGAAAATTAAAAAATCTGTATAATAGCTCATATTTCTGTACAAAGTATAAAAATAACAGGGCAATCATAAAGTATGTTTTAGATTCCCCAAAGTAGTTTTACAGTGCCTGCAATTTTGTGTATCAATTAATTTGGTATTAAACATTTTAACTGGAGACCAAAAACATTTGTATAAAAGGTATACATTAGTTTGTATGAGTGTGGCCGGTAGAGAGCAGCTGGTTGTGAGCTAGCAATATTACATGACCAAATAGATTTCCATTGTACAATCGAAGATTGATTATCGAAATCAGAAGACCAGTTTTTTAGCAAGATTAGCAAAAGGGGAGTAAATAGTGGAGATTTGTTTATATACTTTGGAAGCTATGTATCCTGTGTAGCCTGATCAACTGAAGAGGCTTGTACAAAATTCCATAATAGATATCTTTGCAGATGGTATTGAATTGAGATATGTATTAAGGAGAGCATTACAAAGCAATTCATATTTAGAGAAGTCCGAGGGAGGTGACATTTTGTTCTTAATTCAGTAAAAGAATAGAACATTACTTCTTTGGAAATATCACTAATGTAAAAGGTACCAGTGTTAATCCATGAATTCCCAAAAGATATATGTTTGTCTATGTTGGGGTTCTGCCAAAGTACATTAATTTTTTAAGAAATCTAATATTAATATCGATTTTGTCATTAAAGATAATAGAGCAAGTTTAATTGCATTAATGTTTGCCATGGTCAAAAAATCAGATGAAAAGAAAGGGCTGTGAAGCCATATAAGGGCAAATAACTTGAAACCATAATGAAATTTGAGGAATAAGAAAAGACGTATGATATTTCTTAGGTTCTGGTAATCGAACATTGCTAAGGCATGCAGGCTTGTTGTTCAGATGATCCTATTAAATATTTGTAATAAAGAAAGTGGCGGGGGAACAAATCTATAATATAGAACATGTGTAGCGAATTTGGCTTGTAATAACCATTTTAATCACTTCGACATGTCCCCACCAATTCAAGTGAAGGGTTGACCATTTATCAAGTTTTTCTTTAGTATTAGTAAACATTTTGGGGCAATTGATATCAATGGTAACTTTAGTGAAATTGGAAAAAGTAATAGGGTAGTAGAGTTTCATAAAAATTGTGTATCTGCTATGATAGTGGGAGTACTAATTATTTAGTGGGAAACATTCTGTTTAATTGAGTTTTAAAGAATGACGAGAAATTATAACATATTGATCAATGATAATATGAAAAATAATAGGTTCCGAAATAGGAGGATCATTGACATATATCATGAGCATATGCTGAAATGTTTAAAACTGTATTCTTGAAAACAATTCCAGTAAATACTTTATTGTTCGAGAAGGAGCATAAGAGAGGTTCAATAGCAATAACAAATAAAAAGGGGAACATAGACAACATTGTCTAGTATCTCTCTGTAAATTAAATGAAGAGGAAAGGAAACTGATGATCACCACCTCCATAAATTCCTTTGGCATTGCATCACCATTTAAAAATTCATTAAGTAACACCACCAAAACATCAGCGAGCTGCACAGCGAATATTTTGTAGAACTCAGTATGCCATCGCTGCCGGTAGCTTTGGCGTTAGGGAGAAGCATTATGGCTTCTGAAATCCCCCCCCTCCGCTCGCGTAACATGAGCTTCGATCATCCCCTGCAAATCTCTCTCTAGGGAAAGGAGTTTAATAGAGTGGAAAAAAAGTCTTGATTTCGCCAGGCAAGGGGTTACAGCTAAAGGTACACAGATGCACATAATGCTCCAGAAATACCCTGCCAATCTGGTCTGAATCTGTTACTATGCAATTCTGCTTCACATCTAAACTGTCTTTGATAATCCCTTGGTTGCTTTTCATTCTTAATGACCTTGCCAGAAGGCGACCTACATGCTCATTCTCCTCATAATATATTTGAGAGCAAGTTTCCTAATTTACTATGTCTCGAGAAACAAAATAATCACCCAGACGCTGACTTGCCTCCGCCAGATTACCGTTATAGTCTTTTGTATGTAACCTGAGGTCTGTTCTCCTGGCTTGCTCTAGTTCATATTGGAAAGCAGAAGGTTCCTCAAATCAGCTCTATTAATTTGGGTGGTATAAGAAATGGCCTCCTTCTGTATAAAAGATTGACAAACACCCCCAAACAAAGTGATTGACTGCTGTGTTGACATTTTGCTGACAAACATTCCGCTAATGCTGCACGCATAATTGTGACCCATCCCATTTGCATTAGAAGAGATTTATCTAGAAACCTTTGTGGCCTTTCTTTCCGGCGAGCCAGTTATTTTTAATTCAACATGCCGAACTGAATAATCTGAAAATGGATTTGAAAGAATGCTTGAACCGGACTTTTTCAAGTTATGAGATATTAGAAAGTAATCAATATGTGCCGCTGAGTTGAAAAGTTTGAAAAAGCAAGTAAACTCCTGCCTTGCAGATGATCAATCAAGGCAAAGTTGCGTAGTTGACTAGCCAGGGTCTGTGCTGATTTCGGTATTTTTTATATTTGTGCATTGATCAGAACAGGGTCACTGCACTACTTCTCTTGTACCTTTCAGCTGCCTTTGACACAGTTGACAATGACACTCTAATCCAAAGACTCTGTGAAGCCGGCATAGAGCGGACTGCTCTCAGCTGGATCACATCCTACCTTCAAAACAGGACAAATATCTTCCCTACTACCCTTTTCTCATCCAAACCCCCAAATCTCATCACCAATGCAGGGTAACCTCAAGGCTCTATTATCACACCCATGTGTTTCAACATCTACCTGAAAACATTACCAGCAATGATCAATGTTCAGCGCACATGCTATGCAGATGACAGACAAATACTTCTAAAACTGGAAAGCCCCAAAGTCATTGTAAACTCAAACATCTTAATTTACTCAGAGCCATTGATCAGTGGATGACAGAAAGCCACATCAAAGGAAATGCTACCTAAACAGAGATGCTCACATGTGGTGCTCGGAAAAATGATGACCGAGTCTGCGCCTGACCTGATGTTCTAGGACAACCTCCTAAAGTATCTAAGGAAGTAAGAAACCTTGAAATTACCATGGACTCAAAATTATCTATGAATGCCCTAGCGGACAAGTTGACAACAGCAAGCTTCATTATGAAAACCCTGTGACACATCTTCCCCCTCTTAAGATTTCCACACAAGGTCCAAGCTACTATCTCTCTTGTACTCTCTAAACTTGATTGGGCCAATGGCCTCTACCATGGATCTTCTTTATCAACTATAAAAAACTCCAAAGAATTCATAACTCTGCTGCAGACTACTCCTACATGTAAAATTACAAGTCCACATCTCCCCTGCCTTCAGAGCCCTACATTAGTTACCAGAACATCCACCTTCAAGCTCCTCTGTATCACCCACAATGCAACACAGGAACCTCCACCCAGGATTGGCAACTTCCCTCAAAACCCCAGCATACAGGAAAAAAGCCATGAGTGGTACAGCTTTCTCTGTTCAAGCAGCTATACCATGGAATTCATTACCCCCAAACATAAGAACCACTGATAACTATCTTCTGTACAGAAGACTACTCAGAGATAGCTCTTTCCTACATTACGAACACAATTAAACGCAAATATACAGCAAATTCCTGTGCATGTAAATATGTATATTTGGATTATATGTATGCATTGAGATATGTGCATTTTTTTGTACCAAATATATACTACTTATAATATAAAAAATATTGATATTCTTTAGGTCTACTTAACATTTGTATACATTACTTATGCTAAAACAAAATGTGTGTAAATATATGTATATGTATGTGTATATATATATATATATATATATATATATATATATCAATAACATATGAAAATTATGAGTGATTTATACACATGTCAAGCTTTATACTTTCATATGTTAGTTGATGAGATGCTTACAGGACCCTGTTTATTCTATTTATCTATCATAATCTTTAAATATGATGAAAACAAGTGTACCTATAAATGCTTCACTAATAAAATATTGAGGAAAACATACAAATAAAATAAATATAAGCACTTTGTTAATGATAAAAATACACAAATTACCTTTTTACATACAGCAACATCTGAAAGATTGCATTTCTAACTATCTATGCATCCATACCCGAATATATGGAACTTTATACATAGCAATTTAATATCTCTTTATTATTTTCCTCATAGTTGTATACTATTTTTATGTTGTTATGTAACTATATATGTATTACTTTACTCCTACTGTAGAAATAAATAAATACAATCTAAAAAAACATCAACTCAATCCAATGCACTACTCTGTCTCATCCTATATCTCTCTCAATATACTCTTCTTCCACTCTCTGACTCATCTCAAACCTCATTCTACTACAAAGATCTTCATAAGATCCTTTCTTGACTCCTCCCTCCTCTATTGTTCTTTGACTCACCCCAACGCTCATTCTACTACTATGATCTTCCATAGAACCCTTTAGGGACTCTTCCCGCCTCTATCCCTCCATAACTCACCCAAAGCTCCTTTTACCACTAGGATCTCCCAAACAACACTTCCTAGACTCTTCCCTCTTGTATCCCTCATATGATACATCCCAAACCTCATTCCACTGTTATGATCTCCCAAACCCTTTCTAGACTCTACCCTTCTCTACCTCTCCTTTGATTCACCCCAAACCTCATCTGACTAATACAAACTCCCAAATAACACTATCTAGTCTCTTCCCTCATGTATCCTTCCTTAATCCTATTAAATGAAACTAATAGGCTCCTATGTCCACCAATCAAATTAACAACTTGTATTTCTCTCTACTAATCCACCACTTATCCTTTGGGGTCTGGAGTAGCTCGCTACTCGCCAAAAAGCACTTCAGTGCCTCATCAGGGTAATAAGTGCAATATGAATACAGTTGCGAATACAATATGACACAGAAATTGGGTATGATATGCAACAAGTCTACCTTTCACATTATATCGATTTGTATAGTGCACTAATCACCTTAGAAGGTATCTAGACTTTTTCATAAAACCTGTTTGGTCTGGTTGTATAATAGAGTTGAGTAAAGGTGTTAGTCTGTTAGCTAGGATTTTGGCGTAAATCTTACTGTCTTGGTTAATGAGAGATATTGGACGATATTTTGGAAACTAAAGTAGGATCCTTGTCTGGTTGTGATAGAACAATAATAATGGCTTCTTAAATAGAGCCACCCATTGTGGAAATGATCTGGAATTCAGTAAATAATGAAAGGAGAGTGGGAGAGAGTTTGAGTTGTGTTTGAAAACATTTATAAAATTCTGCTAATTGCCATCTGGGCCAAGAGCTTTATTAAAGTTCAGTGCCTTGATTGTCAATTGGACTTCTTGGATATCACTTTGATTTTTTAGCTTGGTTTTATCCTCATTGGAAATCTGAAGTAAAGGCAATTGTTAAGAAAAGTATCACTAATATCACTATAGATATGCTTGTAAAGGGAATAGTAAAAGGTTAAAAATTCATTTGCTTTCTCTTCTGTTTTTAAAAAGTAGGGTAGCATCAGGTTTCTTAGTGGCCTGCAATGTTCCCTCTAGTTCTTTTCCACTGTGTGCGGCAGTATAAGGTCTCTGTGCGCTGCAGCCAAGGGTACATGCCCCAAGAAGCTCACCATTCACACAAGTGCAGCATGCAACTACCAAAATCAATGGCTTCTGCCATGGCATTGCCTGAATAATTAAAGTACATTAAGATTGAAAAGTAATTTTACAAATGATTACAGCCTTTTTTTCATATCAAGTCCTGTTTAGTTATTACATCTAGGCTGTTGCATACACCAAACACATGATCAAATGGCTGGTATTTTTTTTCTTTAAAAGGTGGCAACCCAACCTTTCAAAAGGAATGGGGGAAATAGAAACAACACCAGTTACAAGGGAAAGGGACAGTTAACATATAGGTTTGTCGTCTTTCCAGGTATTGGCGGGAGGGGCAATATGGGCCTTTTGTTTGCAAAGGCCCACACAATACTTGAATAAGACAGTATATAAAATTGTCTCTAATCATTCCGAATATTAGTTTTCTGTTAGTGTTTACTTTAATTATTAGTTGGGGATCAGTAACGTACTCCTAGAACAATAGGAAAATGTATATGGGGAAAGCACATTTAAATGGATTCTAGAGCTGTGTTAATGATTGTTGAGTAAAACTTAAAGTAAAACAATGCAGAAAATTCATGCTAACACATCTGTTAAGTTTGCCACCTGTCCAATAGAAAAACTATCTGTCATTGTATGCAAAGACCCATAACATCTCTGTGAGCCTTTTTAACATGAACATTCTGCCTTTGATTACTTTAACTATTAGTCAGGGATCACCAACTCAGCCTTAGAGCAATACATTATAAGAAATGTTACTAGTAAGCACATTTAAATGTGTTCTAGAGCTGCGTTAATGAACTCTAATAATTAAAGTAAAGAAAGACAAAACATTTATGTTAAAAAATATGGCACATTTGTTCAAAATTAAATGACCCCGAGTAGGTAAAACACATCAAGCCAGCGAGTATCTGCTGGTAAGATTAGGGGTGATTAGCAGTGATTGTCTGTAAAACAGACTCTCGCCGGAATGCCACTGCCAACCTGGATGAAAACCGAGCAAGAGGCATATATAGGAGCCCCCTGCTCTGAACTCCATGACCCTTCCGGATTTTGGAGGCCTGGAAAAACACCTGCTGCGACGTTCTGGTGCCCTCTTCGTGGATCTTCACCTCTTAATGGGCTGCTAATGTATGTGCTACTCCGGAGCGAATAATGGGCTTTTTCTAGTGCTGCTTGTTTTTTAAATACAGCATGATGAATTGGTTGACACGCTTGCTCGATGCAGGCAGTGGATGTAACCTGCGGGATTGAAAGTACTGTCTGAGTGATAAGGAAAGTTTGGGTGCGCACCCTACAGGAAACACTAGTAGCCTGTATTTGATGCCTATATTTTTAATACATAAATAATTGGCTAAAAGTCATCCACATTTATTAGAGTAAAAGTGATAATTGGATTTTTTCTTTAGAGGTAGAAGCAAACCTGCCCTTTCAGTTAGTAGTGCCATATTCTTATCTTATTTTTTTGGAGTTTAGATTTGTATTTATAAACTGGTGAAGAGATAAAAAGTCTTCCCACACCAACTAATTTCTTTTCTAGAACAGATAGGTTAGCATAAAAGATTTTATTTTAATGAGCCATAAGAGATATCATGACATCTCATATATATACTTTAAATGCATGCCAGTGAATCATTTTAGAGGTTTTGTCAGGGTTATTGTGTATTAAATAGTCACTAATTGCAGAAGAAGGATTTGGAAATTAATGAGATTTAAAACTTTGTCAGAGTTCATTGTCCATCGATTTTTAGGAAACCCTGCCTCATGTAAGATCAGGGAGAAGAAGATTAGAGCACGATGAGAGATTGGAATAGGTAAAATAAAAAAATGTGCAACCATAATACATAAGTGTTGAGAAGCAAGCAGATAGTCAATCCTAGCAAAAGTGTAATGTATGTTAGAATAAAAGGTAAATTCCATAGCTGAAGGATGTGCTAGTCTGCAAATGTCGACCAATTATTGGCAGACAAAAAAGGGTTTTACTACTTGAAAAGATTTATTAGGTCTAAATTTGAAAGTAGAGGAACGGTCCAACCACGGGTCACGAAGCAGATTAAAGTCCCCCCCCCCCCAAATACTCAGAGGGGTATTATCTAGTTGGATCATTTCCATAGTGACATTTTTCCAGAAAAAGGGTCATCTAGTGCGGGAGCATAGAATTTAACTAAATTAAGAATACATTGATCAATTTTAATTTGGGCATAAACTAATCTACCATCCAAGTTGTGATAGTGATTCAACAATTGCGCATGACATTTTTATGAAAAAAGATAGGCAGCTCTGTTTTTCTGCACCATGGCTAGTAATGAAACAATGTACCTTATTCATCCTTTAGACAAAGAATATAAAATGTTATCATTAATATCAGTTGCTTGGAGAAAACAAATATCAGCGTTGGATTTATTTTGCATTATTTTACACCTCTTGACTGGATGTTGTAGACCTTTCACATTAAGACTTAAGAGAGACAATATTTAGTTTATGTTGATGAGTCATGAAAGTATATAGAAGGGTAGGAAAGAGAAAAGAAACAAGAAAAAGAAAGTAGCTCATAAAGAACCAGATGAACAGAACAAAAAGAGGTCACACCATATATTAAATGGAGAATTAAAGGCAAAGGTGCAAAGGAAGACAGAACACATGTGCTATAATGAATAAAAATATATAACATACTGCGGGGATCCAATTTAAACCAACAAAACCTGAGGGTTGGAAATCCATGGTTATACAATCATGATGGTCAAGATATTTTATCAGTTCTGATGAAGAGGAAAAGTATTTAGAAATATTGTTTTTTCAAATACACATTGTAGTCTGATCAAAAAGACCATATTTATATCCTGCATCTGTCAGTCTGGGTCTTAGATCTGAGAACTGAGAACAAAGTTTCGCAGTTTCCTTCACAAAATACTGGTGAAGAAACACTCTTTTTCCCTTCATAAGTAGTGTTGGACTTTCTCTTTCTGTAAAATTTTAAATATATAATTTGCCTGGGCTTGGTTTGCTTTATCAATTTCAACTCTTTCTGGAAATGTAATATTAAGTGACTTAGGTAATGTGGATACCAAGTAGAGTCGACAGTTCTGGCCTTCAATATTTTCTGGAAAATTAAAAATTGGTAGATTATTTCGTCAGTTGCTGTTCTCCTGGTCTAGTAATGCGGTTTGTATTGGAGAGTTCTGATGGACTAGTGGAGCAATAACTGAAATTGCTTTGGAGTTATCCCATATTTTAATCTCATTATCTGATACCTGTTTTGAAAGAGAGGCTATGTCTCTTTGGAAATGCTTTGTCTCAGCAGATAGTCCGTATTGAGATCTATAACTCGAATTTCCTCTAAATATTTAGTAAATTATATTTCTTGTGATTCCATCACTTTAGATGTGGATGGTGGAGAGGAAGCAGTTTGTTTCCGTTTGTTTGGATGAACCGATGGTGTTTCAATTTTCATAGTGAAGTTTGTAGAATTAGAATTATTAACAAGGGAGTTAGTGATGGTGAATAAACACAATGTGCAAAAGAAGTGTCATCCAGAGTAACCCAGATAGACAATATTTACAGTGATATCCAATGAGACAATATTAAGTTAAGTTAAATGTTGAATTGACTGTAATTAGTTTACCAGCAGCATTTACATTTCTTTATTAGGAGACCACAAGGATTTCAAGAAATAAAGTATTTTGTAGCAGCTCTCTGTAGGAAAATACATAGCCACATCTGCAATATTATCAGCCATTATCATGCGGAGATGAAAATTGTATGTTCCCCAAATGTGAAGCGACTGCTCAACTTTGCCACACTCATCGAAAAAATTTCAGTGGACATCTTCAAAGTATTCTCCTCAATCATGGGCTTGGACATTTTTTAAAGGCCATCAGCTCCTTCAAAATGTTCTCCTGAGGTGCTGCTTTTACCATTGTTCTTTATAAGTCTTCTGGGTTTTCTCTGTCACTGCTTCTGTGAACAGAAGTTGTTTTGCTGGTTTTATCATCTGATTATTTCACTCTATATAGGTCACACATTTGATGTTGGTGTTTGTATTCTTGGGATTTAACAAACACACAGGCTGATATCTTATTTATGAATGAATTTCTAATGTGCATCTCCATCTTAACCTATCATACATTTCTATAGTACTATCCTGAGGGAAAAGGCAAGCAGCATCCAGCTCCACTATGGACCCGGTCCAAGTGCTTGTAACCATCCTTTTCAAAGCATTATTCAAATCGTCTGTTCAGTGCCCTCAGAACGCACATTCTACTTTCATCTACTTTCATGTTGTCCTTTTTATTGTAGCTGTGGTGTGGGCCCAACTTTGGGCTAGCAATCATTCAATTCAGCTGAGTAAGGCACTTCTGAAAACCTTTGTCCCTCTTCCTTAGATTTCAGAGACTCTGCTACCAAGATTGGGGAATATAGTGCAGTGCCAATGTCTTCTATTCAACCAGTGAAGCATATTGGGATACCACATCCTTCCCAGATGGCCGCCCCAACTAAGTGTATTGCTCTTACTGGTGCTACTGTTGTTTTTCTCTTTCCATACTGGTTTGCCAGACTGCCTTTGGTCAACAGTCCTTGTGGTTCCCTTCTCCAAGACCTGTACCATTAGGGTTTTCAATTCTTTAGGTAAGTTTATCCTCTTTCGTTCCTACTGCTGGTGTTCCTGGGCCAACACAGTGAATCATACCTATAACGAGGCATATTCCAGTCTTGAATGCCCGAGCCCTTCCAGTATTTCTCTCAGCTCCCGCAACTACTTGTTGACTCCTTGGATCCTCCTGCCAATGGGACATCAGGCTAGTCCTGCAGGGACTAAAATTCCCCTCCAAAGGGCCTGCTGCTGTGAATCTTCAGGGTCACATAATTATATTTTAGGGTATTAAATTTCATTTGGGCAAGAAGAAGCCGGTTTCTTCTGACCAGTCTTGGAGATAAAGCTGAATCACTGTAGGCAAATTTTTACACCTTAGAAAATAGTGCCTAACTTAACCGTGTTTCAATTAGCATTATTAGTTTACAGTCAGCTTGCATTGACAGCTGCTCATGTTTGCAAAATAATAATGCATGTTTACTTTATGTGAGTGAGCCTTTCTTTCTATTTTTAGTTTTTCCATTTCCAGAAAATCATCGAATATTAGCCTAAACTGTGGGGTCCGTGGAATAATAAAATGCAATATTTGTATTCTCTTGAGGAAGCAATGCTTAGGATCTTCCTTTATTTCTTAAATTTCCAAGGTTGCCTGTCAATGTCCTGTGTATGTCATTTATTCGTAGAAAAAGCAATTGTATTGCTATACAACATAAAATGTCAATTTGTTTCCTTAACAAGTTATGCATAACCTAACCAAAGAAATGCCTTCGGAAATAAGTGTCTCCAGAAATATCTTGTTTACCACAATATTGATCGATTTATGTGTTTGCAAAATTGCTAGTCTATCCCTGTTACGTCATAACTTTCCATTCAATGTGTGTTGTGTCTCTCCACTTAAGCATTATATAAGCTGTGTTATTTTGGAAATGAGCCAGTACTTTGGCCTAGTCCTTCACAGGCAGTCTCTGCGCTTGTATTTGTATTGATTTGTACTCAATCGTTCCATGGGTTTTTCTTCAGAGACAGACCTTATGTCAGTTCTCTTGCAGAATTCTACTTCGAATATTTTGTTTATGCTAATTTTAATTTACTAACTAAATAATATTTTTCTTTTTGTAACGACCACATTTTTAATCAACCCATGAGGTTTTAACCTGGATTATTGCCTTGTGCAGGTTTATTAGCTTTGGACTAAGTCTTATGAAGTCTCACAAACCCTTACAGAGCCTCATATAGTCCTGATCCTGCACATTAACACTCTTTCTTACTTAATTAGAGTGAAGACACCCCAATATGAGACTTTGCAAACATCCTTAGGGTTGAGCAGAGATCAAATGGAAGTACCTGGAATTGGAAGGATTCTTTCTGAACTCAAAACCTCAGATTACACTATTGTATAGGTCTTCCAACTAGGAGGTGGGTCCCCTTGGGAGGGCCATGATTGATCCCATTTATTTATTTATTTAATTTTGAAAGTTTTATATAGCGCAAACAAGATCCTTGCGGATATCAGAGCGCTTTCCAATCAGTGAAGGAAATGTATACAACAAAATAGAAACAGGTAGATGAAGTATACAAAGCATACTGTGGACATTAAATCAAAACAAAAACAGGTAGGTCAAGTATAAATAACATATTGTGCAGAGTAAGTCAAAACAAAAAGGTGCAGAACAAGAAAGCAACTGTGGGGCCTAGATTGTCTGTTTGTACCCGTGTGATAAAAGAACTACCGGTAGAGGTACTAGTGAACTCATAGTTTCCCTAGATAATGATCATGTGAATTTTTCCATGAGAATCGCTTTTACTTCCTTTTTGAAAAATGCCGTAGATAAGTGATAAGTCTGGTTTCTGGGGGTAGTGCGTTCCAAATCCTAGGAGCCATCCCTGAGAAGGAACGTTTATAAGTTTTCGTCTTGTTGAATCTGTGTGGCTTCAATAGAAGGTTTTCTGCACTTCCACCAGAGATAGTCGGTTTCTGAGTGAGATAGCTGGGTGCCTTATGGTGTATGGCTTTGTGAGTCACAGGCAATTTTCAGGTGAATTCTGGCTTCCAATGCTAGCCAATTCAAGGCTTTTAAGTCAGGGTAGATGTGGGACCTTCTTTTCGTGCCTGTGATGAGTCTGGCTGCAGCATTGATGGAGGCTCTTAGTGGTGCTGTTGCCGCTTTGGGGAGGCCAGAAAGAGAGAGACTTCCATAGTCCACCCTAGGGATAACTAGCTTGAACTGCCGTCTTGAAATCATTGAATGGTAAGAAGGGTTTCAGCTTCCTCAATGTATTAATCTGGAAATTTGCCCCCTTTGTTGCATTGATAATATGTTTATGCATGTTGAGGTTGCAGTCAAGGGTTATACCCAATGATTTTGCTAAGTCAATGATGGTTGGTTGAACGTTGAATGCCGTAAGGTGTTTGAACCAGTCATGCAAGAGGGGTATTTTGGCGGGTGGAGCTATTAGGAGGAATTCAGTTTTTAGTGCGTTTAGCTTGAGATAGTTCTCAGCTAACCAT
The DNA here is from genome assembly GCF_964261635.1 of Lissotriton helveticus. Taxonomy (NCBI): domain Eukaryota; kingdom Metazoa; phylum Chordata; class Amphibia; order Caudata; family Salamandridae; genus Lissotriton; species Lissotriton helveticus. The sequence continues at coordinate 658,165,996 of NC_136063.1, read as the reverse complement.
GACTGGGTGTTCAAAGGCGTTTTGGTGAGCAGTTTGATGTCTTCTGGTGTGTGTATCCTAAGGTAAAGTTGTGTATCGTCTGCGTACATGTGAAATTGTACATTGGATGCTTGCAACAGGACAGTGAGTGGTTCCATAAATAAATTGATAATAAATAAATAAATTGAACAGTGTCGGGGATAGTGTGTATCCTTGTGGGACTCCCAAAGTTACTGGCACGGATTTGGACAGGGAGTTGTTGACCTTGAATTTTTGAGTCCGGTTTTGAAGAAAGGATGTAAACCAGTTAAGCACTAACCCTGATAGGCCCATTCTGTGATTCAGCAGATCTATCAGGTTCTCGTGTTTGACCGTATCAAAGGCTGTGGAGAGGTCTAATAGGATGAGTAGGCATGATTCATTCTGATCAAGTATTTGTAAAGCATTGTCAATTATGTGTGTCATAGCTGATTCGGTGATGTGCCCTGCTCTGAAGCCAGATTGATGTTTGTCAAGAAGAACGAAGTGGTCAATGTGTTTTGTCAATTGGTGGAGTACACATTTTTCCAAGAGTTTGGCTAGGGTAGGGCTATTGGAAATAGGGTGATAATTGTTAAGGTCCAAGGGGTCAGCTGTGGGTTTTTTGAGGATGGGTGAAACCTCTCCTACTTTGAGGATATCCGGGATGCAGCCTTGATGGAATGAGCTGTTGATGATTTTGGTCCAGAGCGGCAGAATCAATGGGGTTAAGTCTTTAACGGCGTTAGCGGGGAGAGGATCTGTGGTGTGATTGGCCGACTTGAGGGTGCTAAGAATCTTGCTATTGCTTCTTCAGTGTAGGTATAAAAGGAAGACCAGGCTGCGTCGTTTTTTAGTTCAAGTTTTGAAGTGGCTTCTTGTGGCGAAGTTGGAAGAATAGGGGGTGTTTTGGTGTGAGCGCTTGATTGTTGTGTGTGGAGGACCGGTGTGGGTTAGGGGAATAGTCGGAATGGCTGTGTGTGCGGGAGAGATGGGGGTGATGAGAGGGGGTTTGTAGGAATGAAGAAGGGAACGTATATCACTCTCCGAAAATGGGTTGATGCTTTGGATTGGGTAGATAGGGAGATTGAGGGTGGAATGGAATTCCAGATGGGAAGAATATGATTGGGGGTAAATGGAAGGCGAGTTGGGGGCTTACTTGATCTAGTCGATTTGCAGATCTAATGTACATTGATTGTCTAGATATCATCTCTTTAACAGTGTGTAGTTCCTCTTTGATTTGGTGGAGTGCGGACATAATCACATCCAGACTGGTATCTGGTGCTAATATGAGTGGGGTAGTTGGATGTGATAACTCATCCAGCGTGGTATCAGGGGCGTTTGTGAATGAGGAGGGTGGCTGAAATATGAGTGTTGGTGGTTGTGCCGCAGCTTGGATGGGTGTACGATCTGGTGCGGGCAAACATAGAGTTGAAGATAGTGATGTGGATGTGGATGGGGGATATGTTTCTGCGGGTAACTGAGGTGTTGGAGTGGATTGCTGGTGAGTGGGAATGGTGGGTGTAGATAGGATCAGAGTGTGGGCTGGGGGCGGAGCGTTTTCGGGATGGAGGGGAGCCATCATATGTGCCAGCAATTGATCTGTATGGTGGTGGTGGGGTGTCTTCACATTTGTTGGCGACTGAGGTGTAAGGGGTTGGCTGGGATTTGCGGGTTCTATGTTAGGGGTGGTGTTGTGAGGTACGGGTGGCATGGTGGGAGAGAGGATTAAGGAGGAAGAGATGGGGGAAGGGGGAGAGCTATGCTCGTGCTTGGAGGTGGTTCAAATCCTGTTGGGGTGCGGGTGTGGTCTCAGTCATGCTAAATGGAGATAACATGTGGGGCTTAATTAGCATGGGATGGGGGAAGGGGAAGCAGGGTGGAAGAAGTATGTGATGTCTCAGTTGTGCTAAGTGGAAGAGACGTGAGTGGGTCAGGAGAGGTGGAATGGGGTGTGTTGGAGGGGGGTAGACTGGGAAGAAGGGGCGTATGGATCCGATGCCTGTGAAGGACGGGGATGAGGGGGGAGGGGTTGGCAGAAAGGGAGGGGGATGTGGCTACATGTGAGATGGCTGTGGGGGTGGGTTGGGTAGTAGTGAGGGGATTGGATACCTGGTCTTTAATGATGGGGAAGATGTTCTCTAGTAGATTTAGGTTATGATCCGTGGATTGCATGAGGATAGTTCCGTTATTGTAGATGGTAATGGTTGCTGTAGCTTTGAAGAGTTGTGATGGTGCAATAGAGATTGCTAGGCCATATGGAGATTTTCTAGTGGAAGAGATCGAGAGTAATGCTAGGAATGCTTTCCACCATTGGGCTCTTCGTTTGGTGTGGAACATGATGTCAGTGGATATGTTCCCATTGTGTATAGAGAAGTACGGGTCAGCGAAGAGGGTTTCAGGGTGTAATTTTATGAAGTTGTGCTTGAAGGGTTTGGCGGCTTTTTGTGAGAGGTGTGGGGATTAAATAATCTTGAATGTATGTGTGCCTGTGGGTTCCATGATGCATGTTTGCAGAGTAAGAGAGGTGACAAAGGTGCCGTGGATGTGTATGGGGGTAAGGGACTCAGACGGGATGGAAGTGAGGTAAGAAGGGTAAGGGACTGAGGGTGGGAGTGTGCAGATGACAATAGCTGCACCTGTGACTAAATCAAACTGGGCTGAGATCTGTGTGTGGGCCTGTGGCTTCAGTGGTATGTAGAAAAATTTATGGAGGTGGGGGCAGTGAAGTGGAAGGGTGGGAAGTCAGATGTCATGGGAGTTTATCCTGAAGGTGCAGGCTAGGGATTGTGCAGCCGATCCAAACTGGGAGAAAATAGGAAGAAAGAAAATTACTCTCCAATCACGGAGGTCCGCCGGCGTGCTGTCACCGCTGCTGCTGTGGAGGGCTCCTGCCACGTCCGGAGCCTCCGCGACAAGCCTCGATGCAGTGCGCCCGCCCCTCTTGATTCGATCCTGTCGACACTGCAGTGTGCTGCCGGTTGGAGCGTGGATCGTAGAAGGCGGCTTCTACTGGGACGCAAGCATCCTGGCGCCTGTTAATATGGTCATCAAGGCATGTCTGATGAGCAGAATGGGTCCGCTCTTGCTCGTTGAGGACCTTCCGCAGCACTGTCCTGGGGCTGTCAGAGCTCGCTCCTGCGCTCACGGAGACAGCCTGCTGCCCAGTTCGGGTGTCGCCTGGGTCAGCTCGTCAGATGTTGCAGAGATCCAGCAGCCTCACCCGACAGTCTCCGGAGCTTGCCACGGGGGTCTTCGGTACGACTGATATTCAGACCCTTCGATCTGGGGCGACCAACTTCTCCGTCTCATCCATTAGCCATCAGGTCCGTCTCCGCAGCAATTTCAGCGAACATCGGCTGAAGCTAATAGCCTGAGCCGGTGTGGATGTAGCTGGGTGGTGATAAGCTTCGTAAACTCTCCGCGAGACAATCTGCTACGCTGATGGTGGTCAGTCAGTCTCCAGGTAAGAGATGCAATTCCGCACTGATCCTTGTACAAATAGATTCAAAAATGTGCAGACTGATCCGGTTACTCTTACGAATTCTTTATGGGTTTCATTTCGCTGCAGACTGTCACTAGCAGGGATAATCCATACAAGGGATCCCAAGCGCTTGGAGCTCCTTCATGGGAATCCTACCAGTCGGCCATCTTGGCCATCCCATGGGGTTTGGGTGGTGGGTTGGCCCCTGACTCTGGCCAAAAGAAGCATCATACTGATAAAAGTGCTTTGTTTTAAGTGGGAAAATGAGCATCAGTAATCCACTTTGTAATAGGCCATCACTAACACCTTTTGCCATTTATATACTGGGTGGAGTAGGTGTCAAAGAAGAAGGGAATTGCCTCCAAATATTCCTCAAACTCTTTCCACCCATGATTAGGGATAATCACACTGTGGATACTTTTACAGTTTAGAAAGTTCCGTCTGAATGACCAGAATAGTATGTTTGACAAACATGTATTTGATTACATTTTTAAAAGAGTAACAGACCTTAACTGGAATGTTTAAATATTTTTATACATTATCAATTTAATAGAATGAATGTTAAATATTCTGGGGAGGCCCGGTGATTTTAAAAAATATATATATATTTACACGGGTCACAGTTTTAACAAGTTTGAAGATCACTGTGCTATTGGTATATGAAATTAGGCATCCATCCACCTTATTAGAATATGAAAGTAGGCATCCCACAAGTCTATGGTGATCATGAAATCCCCTGTGGCATCAACAAGATTATTTTCTGAAGTTTCCATTTTGAAATGAATCACATTGACCCTCTGATTGACTTTTATCAGGTTGAGAACTATTCTGTATTCCCCCGATATCATGAATACCAGGAAGATTAGGTAGAGAGAGGGAGAAGCATGTACTCAACCATCTAGTACATGCTTCATCCTCTCTTTTAAAAGGAGATCAGAATCATTGTTTTCTTAACTGAAGATTCAGACAAAATGTTTTCTTTTTCTCAAGACATCGAGGCCAAAAATACCTCTTGACCCTTGAATGTGGAGGAAGGGATGAAAACTCGATCTGATAACCTTTCCTGATTATCTGAAGAATCCAAGAATCTGAAGTGGATGTATCCTAAACCTCTTTGTTGTATTGGATGTGACCTCCCACCAGCAAATATGGACAATCCCCGATATAGGCAGGGCATCTACTGTCTGTTAGAGGAACTTTGGTTGTGCTTCTGAGAGAAGTTGCTTGATATCTCTCTATCCCTATACTTATAGACAGAATGTTGGTGTTGTATTCTATAAGGCTGCTGGAGGGATTTTCCTCCTGAAGCAGCTGATGAGGTTGCCCCAGAGCATCGAGGAACTCTCAAGAAAGTGGAATGCTTCTTTTCCTTAAAGAGCTCATGCAACTTTCATCCAGCTCATGGCTAAACCAGTGAGCTCCCTAAAAGGCATATGCAACACAGAGAAGTTTTGTGAGGCATCTGTATGCCAGTCCTTCACGTACAGATTGCGTCTAGCCACTATAGGTGCACCTATTGGTAGAGCTGCTGCTCTCACAAGGTCAAATGAAATGTGAGATAAATATTCACTCTGCCTCTCCATCTTTGTAACAATGCAGTACATTCAGCACACTCGTCAGCTGTTTTGGAATGTTTTTTGGAAATATTGGGATGCGAACACCTCAAATGGCAGCTCTGAAGATTGAGGGGTAATAAGAACAAACTTTCATTTTGGCAGAGGCAAACTTTTTGTCCAAAGAATCCTTAATTGCTTCCTCAGCCATTGATGTCCCACCGCCCCTCTCACCCCACCCCACCACAATGCTACCAGCCAATGAGTCCAATGGTACTGTGTCATTTAATTTTGATTGCATATCAACTAGTGTTGCCTAAATCTTGGAGACTGTATTTCACCCAAGACCTACCACTCTCCGAGCACATCTAAAACATGTGGATGAATTGAAAGCCCCAATTGAGGAGAGTGCTGGAACTGATGAAGCGAAGTCTCTGAGGATGTAATAGGTTTTGATTTAACAAATACCATATTAACTTTAATAAGACTCAAAGATGCAGGCAGCAACATCCTCTTTCCAATATATTTACCCCTTTGTTCCTCTGGGCTAATTTCAGTTCTCTATTGAATCTCCTAGAAGCCTCTGAATCGGGTCCAACATTTGGAAATGGATCTACATGTTACATTTGAAATTAAATGACGTACACAAGTTGTTGTGTCTTGAATTGTCATATTTTATTACAATTCTTCAGGGAAGTATCATATTGAAAACTATTTTGCAAATCACTTAATTGGTATGGAATGCTCAGCAGAATGAAATGACTGCATCTGTGCTGAGTTTTGGGATAAGCTGTACTCCTCTTGCATAACTACTACAATTACAAGTGAGGAAGATTCGGTTTGGTCTATTCCTGAATGTAACAGCTAACAAATAAGGGTTTGGACCCCTTTAGTTCTGCAGATTAACTCACTTACACTTAGCCACTCACTTAGGGCATGTAATGGTCGGTTCTCTTCTGACAGTCCGGGTAACTCAACTTTTAATAAGCTGGGACAGGCATCTATAATCGATTGCATCTTGGAAGATGTTGAGTTATGGCACAGAATTATTGATTTTTCAGTCAAACCCAGATGCAAAAGTGACCATAACCCGCTGGTGCTAGAAATAGCCCTCCTGCAGCCCAAGGACCATCAGAATTCACCCACACAACCTGTTCCAAATCTAATAGCGACTGAAGGAGGTAGCAGAGTACGCTGGGGAACATTCGCACAGTCGACTGAAAAAGTGAGCACCTTGTACAAACAAATCACTCCATTTTTAGAAACCCCATTTCGAGTGTTTGTTAATAGTCAAGGTCCTGAATCTCTGTTACTTCTAGGCAAGACCCACCAGGACATGTTTTTAAAACTGGCAGAGTTTTTCTAAAATGGTGAAATTAATAACAGCTCTGACCCTAAACCCAAACATCCCTGGTACAACAAAGCGTGCAGGGAAGCTAATGATAAGATAATGACAACCCACGTATTAAAGAAACCAGGGCTCAATATAAAAAAGCCTAGCTGAAGCTAAAACAACGTGGGAGATAGATAAATGGGAAGCAATCAAAAAAGCTTTAAATAGTAGAGATATGAGAGGTTTTTGGAATCTAGTGAAAACTGGAAAATCTGAAGGCAAATCAGCAATTGAGCCAAACTTGGGGGAAGAAGTTTGGAGCTCCCATTTTAAAATGTTATATTCAAGGGCCCTAGATGAAGACGTAGCTGCCAGGGAACCAGTAGTAGACAAAACCCCCCTAAATACTAGCGCACCCCCTTGTACGTTGAAAGAGGTTACTGCAGCACTGGTTAAATTGGTTCCGGCAAAGGCACCGGGGCTGAATAGAATTCCTGGTGACCTATTTAGAAACGAACAATCAGTATGGGCACCCTACTTATGGACATTATTTAAGGCTATCCTTCAAGGTATTGTGCTGCCTCCGACTTGGGCAGAAGCAGAATTTATTCCCAGTTATAAAAAAGGTTCCCTCTCAACCCGGCAAATTATTGCCCAATAAGTCTTATTAAAGTAACTCAAAAGATATTTGCCCATGTTCTCCTGGGCCGATTGCAATCATGGGTGGATAAAAAGAACGTGTTAACACCTTTACAAGCTGGTTTTAGGACTAGAATTTCAACTATTGACCAGATCTTCAGATTGCAATTGAACCCTTGGAAAACAGTAATTTTGGAGGGTGGCAGCCTTTATCTAACCTTTGTGGATCTCAAATCCGCATTCGATATGGTGCAGCGTGATCAGCTATGGGGTCTACTCCATGACATGGGAGTACCATCCTACCTATGCCATCAGGTGAAGCAATTGCACCAGGATACGTACGCGAGAATAAGATATGGTAAGAAAGGGGAACTGACTACTCCCTTCCATGTAGAGAAAGAGGTGAGAGAGGGATGTGTGTTAGCCCCAATCCTGTTCTTCCTCTTTTTAAATGGCCTAATCGAAACCCTACTGGCAGTAAAAGATATAGATTCACCGAGGTTAGCGAACCACAAAATACCAGCTTTAATGTTTGCCGACGATACGCTGTTACTGTCCAAGTCTCCTATGGGTATGCAGCGGGTACTGGAGGAGTTCTGTATATTCTGCAAGAAGAGGGATTTGGAGATAAACCTCCAAAAAGCAAAATATATGGTCTTCCACGCCAACACCAGCAATTGCCCACATCCCCAAATGGAAGGCAGGCCCCTGTCTATTTTTGATTACTTGGACCTCACACTTAATGACAATGTGGATTGGGGGACCCAAGTAAAGAAAGCTAATTTAAAACTGACACAGTCTACAGGGGGCATTTTAAAAGTACATAAAAATTACACTCAAAAAGTGGTAGGCCCACCTGCAGAAATATATAAAATCCATGCAGGGGAGCGTCATTATATGGAGCAGAACTCTGGGGCCATTGCCCATCTAACATACTATCTATAACAGAGAACACCTTCCTAAGGCAGCTGTTGGGTCTTCCCAAAAGCACCCCGCAACACCATTAAGGATGGATTTGGGTATTGGCCCATTGCTGATATAATGGCTTCCCGACCACTTTTATTCTGGCGCCAGCTATGGAGTACGCCCGAGCTAGTAAACTTTAGGGAGGAATTGAAGTATGTTATGTCTATTCTGGGAGCAGGGAACATACCATGGCTGTCCCATATTAGGAACATATGCCAAGCACTGGGGAGGGCAAACAATGGTTAACACCTGAAGAGACCTGCCTCTCCGTTCCCAAAAAGTCCCTATTCCTCACCTATAAAGAACACAAATTTGCTCAACTATCGCTGACCACTAACTCATGCAGTCTGACCTCCAGATTTCTGGATGTTAAACAGCAATACAAGCTAGAGTTGGCCCTGGATAACATTCAACCTTTTATTGCAAAGAAATTGTTTCTACAATTCAGGCATGGGGTGCTTCCGCTTCGAGCCCTTACAAACAAATGGAAGGGAGCTACAAAACTAGACTGCCCTGGGTGTACTTCGACCGAAGAGACAGAACTTCATGTCCTCCTCTTTTGTCCTGCCTACAGAAAGTCAAGGGCCAAGTGGGTGCTCCAGCTTTGTAGAAATGTGGGGATTAGAGACCACACTGAGGCCTTTAGGCTGTTAAAATATGAGCACACCCACTATTTGTTTTTGCCACTTCTAGATTCCTATTTTCGATGTGGTGTATATGTAGAGGCATTATAAGCAGCTTGGAAACAATCTAATTGTGCCCACCTATTAATTATGCTGCTAATCTAAGTTTGTATATCTCCATACTACAAAAATTATTTTGAAATTTAGCCCTACTTATCTGTCTTATCATTTTAACCATTTTTAAATGTATTTATTGTAATTGTTTTTAAATCCTTTTAAACTATGATTATAGATTTCCTGGTATTTAATTGATACCTGAGGTTGCCAACTATAGAGTGATGAGTAGTAGAGGGGTCAGAAAACACCTTATAAATTTGTAGTTTACTACCTCTCCCGGTTTTAAGGATACTCTGTATTATTTTTTGTTGTATGCTTGTCGTGTATTATAAGTTTCTGCAATACATGTATGCTATAATCAATTGTGCTTTTATGGCTGTATAGCCGAAATGACGTTTTTTGACTGACTGACGTACTCCTATTGCATCTGGTACGGCACAGGGGTGTGTATTTGCGGGCGCTGGTTCAGTCATGATATGGGGTAGAATGCATGCTGACGGCTCAACCAAAAAGAATGCAGTTTAGCTGTTTTGCTCCAGTGCTTTATCTTGTCCTTTGCAGCATGTCTGCCAAAGTACAACATGCCAAGTTTACACCTATAATCAGCCCTGACGTTTTAGCACTGCTTGATGGGATCTTTAAATCTATATATTATTAAATTGAAAAGTGCTGGTCCAAAATTTCAAAGCATCGTTGACTAAAATATAGGGCTGCACAAGGTTTTATTACGCAAGCAAAGTGTCATGTGGATTCTGATTATAGTCCAGATCTTCTTCAGTTATTGCTTGGTGTATTTATGATTGTTGGCACCTTGAAAGGAGAAGAAAACTGCTGATTTTAACATGGAACTCATATGCAAAAACTTTGCGAGCTATGGCTAATAGTCCTTCATTTGCTATAATAACAGGAAGCCTGCAAGAGAACTTCACACACCAGTAATAAAATGGCGGATGTGGCTGAATGCGCCACAAAGAAGGACTCGTCCTTTGGTGCATGTGTGACCTTGATGACGAATTACTGATCCTGTACCTACATAATTTGTCTAGAGTTACCGCTGTTTTTAGACGGGTTCTGGCAGATTGTTTTTCCTTTGATTCTCTTCTTTCTCCCCTCTCTCTTCTCTTTCTTCTCTCTTCTTCTTCCCATGTCTATGTAATGCTCCATGTAAATATATTTTCAATAAAAAATTACGGAAATTAAAAAGAAAGCTCTGCTGAGACGCAGTATTTCTGAGCCTGTATAAAACACCTGATCATATCAGGAATAACAGCCCTAGGACCTATCACAAGGAACCGACATTTAATAGCATGTCCTTGGATGTTTCAAACTCCCATTGGCTGCGAAACGCCGCTATCAGTTCAAAATTACTTTCTGCGAACAGAATTGAGATTCATTTAAATTTGCTCATTTGCGAAACACTCCGGTTAAATAACTCGTAATGAAAAGAACAAAACATCAAGTATACACTCTTCGGTTTTGTCAACCTACGTTGACCTATTACGTAACGATTGCCGTTGGCTAAGAATTTTACCTTGCTGGGAGAACCCGCCCGCTGTGACTGTTTGTTTTGGTCAATGCGCCCAACTCAGGCACCTTTCGACTCTAATGAAGCAGACATCTTAATTTAACCGGCCACAACATGTATGATCCCACCCCAGCAGGTGTAAATTGAGAAACCGTGAAAGTTGATGATAGCTTGGGGTGCAGCAGGCTTTAGACCGAGCCACTCAGGGAGATTACGGCAGGCCGACATCCCTAATTAACTCAGGAGAAGCTGATCCTGGGGCGTTGTAATAGTTGACAAATTGTTACTAACTAACTGGCTAAATAAACACAACGGCTGATAGAATAAAACATGGAGGGATTTGGTATTTATACTGATGTATTTAACCTTAGACTTGAAGAAAAATGGCGCCTCTTTAATTGGATAAGAGAATATGGCAGCAGTGAGAGATAGTATAATTCGAAAGCTTGAATTAATTGCTCTACCTCCACAAAGTTAAAATATTTGATTTAAAGTTTTCAGTTGTCATAATAATATTTATTTTGAGATTCATTAACACCATTACACTTTTTTCAAACACTTACAGAAAACGAAATATCTTAAATCATAAAGAAAAACACGCTCAGACTGTATCATCATAGTATTCTAAAAACAGTCATATTGGTATTGTTTCATATTACCAGATTAAGTCAAATTGCTAGTGCAGAAAACCCAGATGAGCAACAGTGACACTGTGAAGCTGAAGAGTACGAGTAAAAATACTGACAAATAGGACAGTCATCAGTTAGAGGGTGATCATATCAGGCGGGTACCTGGCCACTGATGTGAAATCTCGGGAGAGCATCCATTCATAAAGTTTTCAGTCAATTTTGCCGCATCTTCTTAATTTGTGCAATGGGAATAATTATATCATATGTGTTACAATGTAAAAGCGAACTAATCTTTACACGAAACAAAAATTGATTGTGACATCAAAACTCTAATTTGCACTTTGCACACGTCTAGAAAAACAGCAAAGAAACAACGTAAAAGTGTGCCTGGATATGTGGAAATAGCAGGATTCATAAAATAGTGAATTGTGTATGTCTATAACAGATTTCCTTAGATTTTTAAGAGTCATTTTGAAAAATTAATGACGAAACTTAGCATCTTTATTGCCTTCATTGTAATGTACCATAACAAAATGAAAAATGGTGCGAAAGATTTTTGCAATGTGCTATATGACTGAAAAGTTCAGTAAACGTGCTTGACATTATTAGTGAATTAGATTTTTTTAAATGATTTTATTTTGATGATTTTTAGGTCTCGGCTAAGCGCGCAGAAGCGCGTTCTCGCGAGAACCTTTTGTCGCCGTGTCTGCTTTCCAGGAGACAATCCTGGCCGCGCGCATCTCCTTGGAGGCGATTTCAAACTGGCACGCGCACAAGTACGAGCGCTCAATTGACACACACACACACACACGATCGCCCATGCACGCACGCACCCACACATACAGAGAACTCCCCCCGCCGTCGCATACACACACACGCGCACACACACACACACACACACACAAGTGCACCGAGCGCCCCCCCTCCCTCCCACTTACCGCCACTCCGGACTTCAGCCACCACCGCGGGGCTCTCCCTCGGGCATGGGAGCCTCACGTCACCAGCACTGCTTCTCTCCGTGGGCGCGTGCATGGACTTCCAAAGCCGGAAGTCCCGCCCCACGGAAGGTTTCGGTTTCGCTCACGTCAGAATTGCTGGGGGCGTGTGGTGAGTACCCTTTATTTAGAACCTGCCCTTTGCCAAGGATATTGTTGCTCTTATCAAAGCTTGTCCCCCCATAGGCTGTGCTCATCAGACCCCCACTGATTTCTTCAGACATGGCACCTCTTTCTTTGTGTGAGGCTACTTGTGGACATCATGCCCCCTCCTCCACCCCTGTATGAACTTGTCTGAGTCCGCCAAACTATGCGCTGCCTACAACGAAATAATTAAATGTGTGTTCAGTTTTTGATCGTTTATGCTGTACATAAAAGCTTCTGGAATGTAATCTGAAATCACACTGTGCGCCTGCCTACACGCTTGGAGTTGGGAGCTTTGGTGCAGGCTACTCAATCAGGAAAGCGCGCTCCTACGTTTATTCTACCATTTTTAGTGGCTTGCCTCGTTTAAAAAAATCTTGGGGGCTGTGTGTCCCTGAAGTATTGTTCTTTTTGCAGTTTAATACACCGCAAACTTGATCTGACGGTATTGGACCGCTTTACATGAGCACCAGTTGCATTACAAGGCCAGGTTGTGTTTTTGTAAGGCACAGGGATATTATGAGTTTTGCCAGACTCAGGGCGTGTAAGGGACACAGCTTACTTTATTGGACACATGTAATATTATCGAACATGTCAACTTTATGAAATCAAGAGCCATTGCGGAGTTTGTGGATATATGTGGTTGCTGCGTGTTGTGTACTGGATATACTTCCGTTAGGTCTTGCCCCTTACTACAAGCATTTTCGTGGTTTGGAATAGCTCTGTCCTCACTTTGTACTCCGGTTGAGTAGTGATGGAGCGGCCTCTGAAAGGGGTTGCGATCACGGGCATCGTATCTGCATGACTAACAATGGTTTAGATTGACATCTACTGAATACACTCTTGTCAACATGCATTCCTCTAGCTCCTAGTGGACATCAGATGGAAGATCCTACGGCAAAGAGGCATGGCTTCTGTTTGACCCCCACCCAGTGTGTCAGGTGAGCTGCGGAGGCAGGCGCCATCTGGAGCCACAGCAGCATGCCTGGTGCCTGCTGCATGCAGGGCCGGAGTGGCTCGCCCCTCCCCCTCGTATGAAAGTGTGAACCGAACTAGCACATCCTCAGTGCACTTCACAGAAATAATGTTCACTCCACCCTAATACCCGGTCACTCTGTGACTATTAGGTGCCAGTGACGTCAGGTGACTAAGTATGGGCGTAAAATCCGTTCCGCTCGCGGAATTTGCGGATTTTCGGCAAATTCACAATCCGCGAACTCTCGCAAATTTGCCGTAAATTCGCACGCATCGGATTTTTTTTGATTGGTGATACAATTTTGCGGCACACGGCGTTCACTTACCGTCATTCAGCGCTTGCAGAGTTGTTTTTCTCCATATTTTGCGTGTGCTGCGCCATTTTGGATCTTGCTGCGGGATCCCGCGGGAGTTTGGCGACCGCGATTACGTCATCGCGGCTTGCCACCTTGCCCAGCACGCATCACGAGAGTTCGCAATTGCGAACACGTAGATGCGGCGGGCAGCAACAATCTCGCACTCGCGAAAATTGCAAAATTTGCAATTCTGCACAAGAAATCCACCAGCAAGCAGCATAAACCTTCTGGAAATGATTATTTTTATCAGAATAACTCCTCAGGTTGACATTTGCCTGCACTTTTTTTTGCAAGGAGTTCATTTTGGGGGGGGGGAGGAAGGAAGTGCCCCACAGTCTCCAACTTCCTGTTCCTGTCCAGCAGGCTACTCCCAGTGCTTTCTTCATGTGCTGGTCACTTTCATTTGGATCTTGACCTGGAAGGATTACTTTTTGTGGAAGCTGCTGGATATTTGGATTTGAGGCCTTTTTGACTTTCTTTGGATCACTTTTGGATTAGAAATCAACTTTCACAAGTAAGTTTGTTTGGGGCATTACAGTTGCTGCAACTACAATTTTTGAACTTTTTCAGAACATTAAATAAAATATATTGTGGGTAGCCACAGTATCCAGTAGGACCAGGGTTAGTTATGGGTGCATGATACAACTGTTTTGTTGAATTTAAACATCATTGAGGGCATGGATGGCCTGGGATTGTGCTGAATTTTGTGGGGGGTTTTTCGATTTTTTTGGGCTGCTGTTGGGGCCTTTTGCCCAGGGGTAGTGAGTGGTGCATGGACTGAGTCTGCCTGTGGGGTCTCTTTAATGTAAACATCCGGGATGGCATTGGATTGTCGTGATTTTTGTGTGTTTTTCGTTTTTTTGGGGTGTACTGTTGATGTGGACTGGCCATGTGGGTGGTGGTGGCCAACTTGAGTGCTGGTACAGGCAGGCCCTCCACATGTGCTTGGGGTTCAAGGGGCCATTTTGAAGACAGGCAGTGTCTGAGGCCTGCACCCATTTTGCCTAGCTTTCATCCATTATGCCCAGGGGTAGTGAGTGGTGCATGGGCCTAGTCTTTCTGTGGGGTGTCTTCTTGAATTTAAACATCATTGAGGGCATGGATGGCCTGGGATTGTGCTGAATTTTGTGGGTTTTTTCGATTTTTTGGGCTGCTGTTGTGGCCTTTTGCCCCGGGGTAGTGAGTGGTGCATGGACTGAGTCTGCCTGTGGGGTCTCTTTAATGTAAACATCCTGGATGGCATTGGATTGTGGTGATTTTTGTGTGTTTTTCCTTTTTTTGGGGTGTACTGTTGATGTGGACTGGCCATGTGGGTGGTGGTGGCCATCTTGAGTGCTTGTACAGGCAGGCTCTCCACATGTGCTTGGGGTGCAAGGGGCCATTTTGAAGACAGGCAGTGTCTGAGGCCTGCACCCATTTTGCCTAGCTTTCATCCATTATGCCCAGGGGTAGTGAGTGGTGCAAGGGCCTAGTCTTTCTGAGGGGTGTCTTCTTGAATTTAAACATCATTGAGGGCATGGATGGCCTGGGATTGTGCTGAATATTGTGGTCTTTTTCTATTTTTTTGGGCTGCTGTTGGGGCCTTTTGCCCAGGGGTAGAGAGTGGTGCATGGACAGAGTCTGCCTGTGGGGTCTCTTTAATGTAAACATCCTGGATGGCATTGGATTGTGGTGATTTTTGTGTGTTTTTCGTTTTTTTGGGGTGTACTATTGATGTGGACTGGCCATGTGGGTGGTGGTGCCATCTTGAGTGCTGGTACAGGCAGGCCCTCCACATGTGCTTGGGGTGCAAGGAGCCATTTTAAAGACAGGCAGTGTCTGAGGCCTGCACCCATTTTGCCTAGCTAAGCTTTTATCCATTATGCCCAGGGGTAGTGAGTGGTGCATGGGCCTAGTCTTTCTGTGGGGTGTCTTGAATTTAAACATCATGAAGGGCATGGATGGCATGGGATTGTGCTGATTTTTATGTGGTTTTCGAGTTTTTGGGGTGTATAACTGAACTGATGTTCCTCTGTCTTCCATTGCTTTTAGGTGCACAAGACTCAAAGGAAACACCAGTGCTAGGAAGAAGTCCTGCAGCGGTGTGTGCGTGGAGGATAACGTCACGCGACGTCACGTCTGGCCACAGACAACTGTGCAACTCGTGCAACTGCGGCCTGCTGTTCTGACCTCTGAAGAAGATGGCCCCAAAAAAAGTTCCCCGTAGCTCCTCTAGCAAGAAAGTTGCCAGTAAGGAGCAGAAGAAGCAAGTTACCAAGGAAACTGGTGTGCCGCCCGCCACATTTTTTGGGAATAAAAAAAAAAAGTACGCCTGCAGCAGCAGCGGGATCTGCTGGGGACCAAGCTGGGAGCAGCACCCCCGCTCCATTGGGCTCAGTGCCACCACCACCATGCCAACTTAAGTCCAAGCCCTTGAGTGCTGCAGAGGCAGCCAGTCTACTTGTTCAATCACCATAGACCAGTGATGTTGGCTCATCGCAAGAAAGTAGCAGCAATGTCCCTCAATCAACACAGGTTGTTGTAACTCATCTGACGAGTGTTGAACAACCACAGCCGCAACAACAACCACATGTGCAAGTACAAGCCCAAGTACATGTGGAAGGAGAGGCAGCGCAAGGAGATGCGCAAGCAGAGGTGCATGGAGGGGCACAACAAGTGCCCACAATAGTTGTTCCTCCCGAAGTAGGGGCACATCAGGAAATCGACAATCAAGCCGAGGTATCATTTGAGGAAGCCACTCCTCCTGATGATCATTCATTGTCTTCCACATCCCGAGCAAGGAAAAGATCAAGGGTGGTGTCTACATCTTCTTCAAGCCCACCTCCTTCTGATGATATGGATCTTACTTGGGAACCAGCACCACTGCCGTCTGAGAGTGAGGCTGAGGCACACCATGATCTGACAAAGGTAGCTAAGCGTAAAAGGAAGGTCGTCGAAACTCTCATAGTTATGGAGTGTGATGACGCTCAACAAGAAGTGGCGTATACTCCTGCTGCTGAAGACTCTCACGACGACGACGCAGTCATCATAGGCTTCACTCCAGCCTCAGCGGGCATGCAGCAAACAGACATTTTGACCCTGGCCCGAAAAGCTGCTGAGCGTGATGATGTTGTCGACGAGGAGGCAATGGGAACACCACAATCATTGGAGTTAACTAGTACACCACCACCTACCGCTTCCATATTTCTTCCTCGCCAGAAGGGACCTCCATCCACCTCGACCTCAATTAGTGGTGGGGAAAGTGCACAACGTAGTAAAGTTCAGCAATACACATCCTCCACTTCATCTGGCATTAGCAGCATGACTACCACCAGTATCGCCTCCTCCGGCCCCCACAGACATTTCAAGTCCGCAGTTTGGGACTTCTTTAGTGTTTGCCCAAAAAAGGAAAACATAGCCATTTGTAGCATTTGTAAGCTTGCAGTTAGTCGTGGTAAGCTTGGTACCAACTATGGGACCGGAGGCCAGAGAGGTCATCTTGAGAGACAGCACGCTGTCCAATGGTTTGCGCACCTAAAGGAGATCAAGGAAGCCCGAATTGCAAGTCAAGAAAACGTTGATGTTCCATCTGATGATGACGAGGAGGAAGAAGCGTCACACACTTCACTTACACCCAGTACCCCTGTCAGCACACCCCCTGTGAGCCACACTAAGAGTGTGGGAGAGAGTGAGACACCAATGCAAAAAAGTTCATCAGCGAGCGTAACTGGGTCGAAGAAGTCATCATCATCATCCCGTAAAATGGTCCAGGGAACATTAGAACCATGTTGTTTTCAGACGCGCCATATGAACGCAACCACCCAACGGCGCGTCTGTATAACACTAAGCTGGCTAAAATGCTAGCGCTGGACCTTCTCCCTTTTTCTTTTGTAGAAGGGGTTCGTTTTCTAGAATTAGTGGCTGCGCTCTGCCCCAAATGGAAGGTTCCTAGCCGGTTCTATTTTGCCAGAGTTGCGGTTCCAGCACTACATGAAGATGTGCTGGAGGTGATTGGGGCAGCTTTGCAGAAGAGTGCTGTTCACACTATACATCTGACAACAGACATGTGGACCAGTGGCGCAGGCACTGATTACATGTGCATCACTGCACACTGGGTCTCTTTTTCAGGGGTTAAAGCAAAGCTAAACTCAGGTGTTGACCCGGACCAAGTTTTTAAAGCTGCCCGGAAACATGCAACACTAGCCATGTTTGGCTTGGAGCTTCGTCATACAGCAGAAAACATTTTGAATGAGTTTAACACAAAGGTCTTTCACTGGCTGTCCCCAAAAAAACGCGAGATTGGTTATGTTTCCACGAATAATGGCGCCAATGTAGTTAAAGCCATGGATCTGGGTCACTATTTCAGAGTGCCGTGTTTGGCGCACTGTATAAACCTGGTTGTTAAAAAATTCTTGAGTGAAGACAATCCAGCGTGCGAGTTAGTGGCCACTTGCTGAAAAATGTGCAACCATTTCAGCCATTCTTTTAAGGCCCGGAAGCATCTGAGGAGCCTGCTACATGAACGTCGAATGCCAGTGAAAGCACTCATCCAGGAGGTCCCAACACGTTGGAACTCAACCTTCTACATGCTTGAGCGTCTGTATGAGCAGTTTACGGTACTCGATCAGTATTTCTTAACACTGGGTACAGCTCAGAAGGACCTGAGGCTAGATGCGGCGGAATGGAAGCTAGTTAAAAGCCTGACAGACATGCTTTGTCCTTTTGAGGTCTTCACGCGTGCAGTCAGCAGGGAGGACTGTAATTTGGGAAAAGCTATCCCATTGTTGCACATGCTGGAGCACAAACTGAAGGCGGTGTCTTCTAAGTTTCAAAAAGATGAAGAAAAGCAAGAAGCTTTTGTTTTGGCGGAGAAATTATTAGATCGCCTACTTGGCGATGAACGTCTTCAAAAGATCCACTCAGAACAGCATTACATTTGTGCTACTATTCTGGAACCACGCTACAAAAAGGCGCTGGCAGGCAGAGCATTATTTCCTTTTGGTGATGAAGATGTTACAAAGTACAAACGTTGGCTAGCCTTGTCAGCCATGAAGTTTGAAAGAGAACGGCAGAAAATTGAAGGAAAAGGCAGTACATCAGCATCAGCAGGCCATCCCCAGTCAAAAGAATCCACTTCTGCACCTGTGGCTGTGGCAGGAGTGACCTCTCAGCCGTTAAAGACACCGGCAACCGGATCATCTGCACCAGACACAACAGAAACATTGGGTGCAGAAGAGGATTGGCTAACTGAGCTTGGGTTTGGTTCTCAAAAAGTCCGAGCAAAAAGTAAGCAAAGTGGAGGAACCGCGGAGAACCTTCAGTCGATGGTGCAGGACTATCTGAATGACTCAACAGAGGTCTATCTTAATGCTGACCCATTGGCGTATTGGCATGGGAAAAAAGAATTGTGGCCAGAGATCACCAACCTGGCTATAAATTACTTGTCTTGCCCACTCGCAAGTGTGTCTTCTGAACGTGTTTTCAGTGCTGCTGGTGGCATTGTAACTTGCAAAGGGACCCGCCTCTCGCCCAAAAATGTGGAGAGGTTAACAATGATCAAGATGAATCAGCACCTCATACCACCAGATTACAAAGTACGAGAATACACGCCGGAAGAAGACGAGGAGGACAGCAACTTAGATGAGGGAATTTCTTCTGTGTTAGGTGACACTGACCTACTCCTGACTGAATTCGCAGAGTATGAGGACGAACTCTTATTCCCTGACACCGAGCCCTGAAAATGAGCCAATGAATCAATAACTTTCTTTTTCGTCCTTATTCACTTTTATTCCCGTGTGTCTGTCTTTCTTTGTTTTGCACAGTTAATATAATTAAAACTTTAATCACCTAATCACAAAAACAAGCCCATCAGCAGAACTGTCTTCACTTATTTGCTTATTGATTTGAAGGTGCCGCAGTCTGCATTCCTCAGGTTCACAAGTTCACAAGAACATGCTCCTCTATCCTCCTCCTCCAGACTCCTAGTTCCCTCAAAGCAGAGGGCTGGATTACGCCCAATGAAGAAAGACTCTGCACTTGTGGGGGTGTTCTACTTCTTTGCGGGTGAGTTGTCGGGTCTTGGGGCATTGCTGGGAAGGTCTAATACCGGATAAAACTGGTTTGGACCAAATCAGACTTGAAAACGTTTTTGACTTTTTGCTCACTATCATGTTTTCAGGGGCCTGTTTGGGGGGCTTCCTGGTGTTTGTGGGTGGGTTTTGGGGTCTGGGAGCACTGCTGGCACAGTCTAGTTTTGATTGCATTTGCTTTTCAGGACATCCATAGTGGAAAACGGGAGTTATGACCTAGCTGCACAGCGCGTTTGGACAGAAGGCCGAAAAATATTGTAAGTAATATGAGATTTTCCATTTTGGCTTTTTGGCTGTTTGGGGGTGTTGTGCTTTTTTGCGGGTGGGTTGGCGGGTCTTGGGGCATTGCTGGGAAGGTCTAATACCGGATAAAACTGGTTTGGACCAAATCAGACTTGAAAACGTTTTTGACTTTTTGCTCACTATCATGTTTTCGGGGGTCTTCCTGGTGTTTGTGGGTGGGTTTCGGGGTCTGGGAGCACTGCTGGGTATGGATAGTTTTGATAGCAAGAGGTTTGAAGGAAATCCATGGAGGCAGAGGGGAGTTAGGGCCTAGCTGCAGAGCGCGCGTTGAGTGATTTTGGAAATTTCCCCAAAAGTGAAAAAGTCCCCATTTTTGTACTTTTGCTTTTTGGCTGTTTGGGGGTCTTCTACTTGTTTTCGCCTGGGTTGACAGCTCTGGGGCCATTGCTGGGAAGGTTTAATACCGGATAAAACTGGTTTGGACAAAATCCATGACGAAAAAGTTTTTGCATTTTCTGACATTTCGCTCAATGTAGCGTTTTCGGGGGCCTGTTTGGGGGGCTTCCTGGTGTTTGTGGGTGGTTTTCGGGGTCTGGGAGCACTGCTGGGTATGGATAGTTTTGATAGCAAGAGGTTTGAAGAAAATCCATGGAGGCAGAGGGGAGTTAGGGCCTAGCTGCAGAGCGCGCGCTGAGTGATTTTGGAAATTTCCCCAAAAGTGAAAAAGTCCCCATTTTTGTACTTTTGCTTTTTGGCTGTTTGGGGGTCTTCTACTTGTTTTCGCCTGGGTTGACAGCTCTGGGGCCATTGCTGGGAAGGTCTAATACCGGATAAAACTGGTTTGTACAAAATCGGAGGCTTAATATTTTTTTGTGTTTTTGCTGACTTGCTTGTCTTGGAGGTGCTCTTTGGGGGTGTTCCGGGTGTTTGTGGGTGGGTTTTGGGGTCTGGGAGCACTGCTGGCACAGTCTAGTTTTGATTGCATTTGCTTTTCAGGAAATCAATGGTGGAAAACGGGAGTTATGACCTAGCTGCACAGCGCATTTGGACAGAAGGCCGAAAAATATTGTAAGTAATATGAGATTTTCCATTTTGGCTTTTTGGCTGTTTGGGGGTGTTGTGATTTTTTGTAAGCATGGGCGGCAAATCCGTTACGTCCACGGATTTTTCGGATTTTTGGTGAATACGCAATCCGTGTATTTTACGTATTTTCCCAAAAATCCAACAAAATCCGCGGATGTAACGGATTCCCCCCACCCTTCCCCCCACCCACTCATGTAATGGCGCCAGCAAGCTGCCAGCGCCGTTGTAAAATAGTTACAAAGTTAGCTTGCACAGAGCAGGTGCAGCTAACTTTGTAACTATTTTTCAACGGCGCTGGCAGCTTGCTGGCGCCGTTGGAAACAGTACACAGATGGTCCCTGGAACTTGTTGAAGCTCAATTGCAGTGACTCATTCATCAGCCCAGAAACAATCGAGAGCGCCGTCGAGGCTGGGCAATGTGCCTTCTTTACCCAATCTACCGTCGAAAGTCAGCTGTGATGCTGGATAGAGAGGCCTGTGAGCAGGAGTCTCTGCATCTTCATCTGCTGCTCTGATCGGCCTCTGACCTTTTATACACACAAGAGGCATGCCCACTCGCATGGAAGCCCGTCCGTTTGGCCATGAGTAGCCACATTGTGTTCGCACGGGTTTCTGCACGTTCGCGAGCGTTTTGTACAATAAAACCCTCGCGAACTTGCAGAAACCCGTGCGAACACGCAAAAAAAAAATACGCTGGGATCCGCGGATTTTGCGTATTGTCGCAATCCGCAAATACGCAAATACGCAGATCCGCGGATTGCCAATACGCAAAATCCGCCCATGCTTAATTTTTTGCGGGTGGGTTGGCGGGTCTTGGGGCATTGCTGGGAAGGTCTAATACCGGATAAAACTGGTTTGGACAAAATCCATGCGGAAAAGCCTTTTGGCACTTTTTGTAACTTAGGGTTCGTTAGGGTTAGCCCTAGCAGCAGGATTGCATGTGTTTCGGGGTGTTCTTGATTTTTGCAACTGAGTTCTGGGGTCTTAGAGCACTCGTGGGAATGTGTAATTTTGGTTGCAAGTGATTTGAAGAAAATCCATGGTGGGAAAGGGGGGATTAGGCATAGTTAAAGAAAGCGTTTGCCACTATTCTTAACTTAGGGCTCGTTAGGGTTAGCAGTATTTGTTTTGCATGTGTTTGGGTGGGGGGCTGTTTGTGGGGGGGGTTTGCGAGTCTTGGAGCGATGCTGGGTATGGATACTTTTGCTTGCTTGCAAGTGCTTTGAATACAATCCACGGTGGGTAAGGGGGGATTTGGGCCTACTTTTACTTTCAAAGTACGTTTTGTCACCAGTTTTCTACTAGGCCTCGTTTTTTGAGATCTGATTGGGGGTCTTCTACATTTTTGCGACTGGCTTTAGTAAGGGTCTGGGTGGGAGCACTGCTGGGAAGGTCTAATTTTGTTCTAAAACACAGTTTACAGTACACCTAGCTTGAGGGGAAAGATCCGCTAAATTAATTTGCCCATACTTATTTATCCTTCAAAAGGAGACTCAGACAGAGTACGCACTTTCAAAAATATTGTACTGTCTATTAGGAAACTCAAAGTGTGACTTTTTGCACTACACAGCTTACATACCTTATATTTATTTGTCAGTGGTGTTCTAATATCACTTCCTGTTTTTCCATCAATAATTACAGGCCGGGTTTCAGTCTGTGCAATGGGAAAAAAAGGATGAAGTCAGGCTTCACATTAGCGAGCTGCAATTCAGCATCCGCCAGGCAGGCAGTGGACAGGGTGTCTTCTGGTCACCAACATTGATGGACGGAGCGTCAGCTGGAATGGAGGGGTCCCGCTAATAAGAGGAATGGTTTGATGCATGCAACTTACCAAATTCAACAGGACAACTACAACAACATATAGATACAGTATCCGTTCTTTTCTAATTATCTTTAAAGTAATGTTATTGCCGTGAACTTCTATGAGTGTGACTCTGCATTTCTTGGATCTCCATTCTCTGCTTCTAAATTCATCCGTACAGCCATTCTATAGGTTTTACTTCTGCTATTTTTTAAACCTAATTTAATGTAAGAAGTGTTTCTCTGAGTGCAGAGATAGGCAAGTGAAAACGCTGCAGCCCTGTACTGTCGCATTCTGTAATTCACGGTTGTCGAAAATAGTACTTACTTTTCAGTAACCATGCATGCAGTCGTGCATGCACTTCCTTTATGTCACTTTAAAGATTTATGGTTAGCTTTGTACCCAAAGATTTCTTTATCTTCAATTATTGTTTGTCCATGCTGTGCTTTTTTTTTCTTCTCTCAACAAAACTTACCCCAAAAAAAACCCCATTCCCATCCATTTTCCAAACCCTAACCCTCTTCCCCCGGGCTGTGTGGTTTTGATTGATGTGTGACTAAATGACAGCAATAATTCCACACACTTGCTGGGGAGGATAAGGTCATAGCAACAGGCTGGTGAAGGAATCCGAGGATATATATTCTATTCTTACTCAGCTTGACACTCAGTCACTATTGGCAAATGAAAGCAGATTTTCATGTGCACCATCAACTTGATAGGTCATCAAGATTAGAACATCCTCCTCCTAGACGTGGCAAATTATTACGCTGCTGTGTCCTTCACCTTCGGTACTATTTCTTGAAGTAGTAGCCAATGTCAAATAAATTCAACGCAAGTACTAGTTATACTTTCAATACTTTACCATTTGTTAGGCTTCATTGTGGCACTGTTCTAGTGTACTGTCACCTGCTATATTCTCTATCGTACCGTTCTAATGCTACGGTAAGGACAAACAAGGTTTCATTTTCTTTTTTTTCAGATACTGCAACTGGCACTGTGTAACACCACTAGTACCAACGCAATGATGACATTTTATCCATCCAGGATTGCAAACCTTAATCGCCATTTGCCGTGCAGCCAGCCCTGTGCCTAGCCCTATTTCAAAACACAAATTACAGGTAAGATAAGCGTTTGGGGGGAGGAAGTATAATGGAGTATTAGGAGAGACGAGAGACTGACGCTAGTACTAGTAAAGTCCTAGGACTATTGAATTCACTTACTCTGTGAGAGGCACTTAGTTTTGAAAACATTTGGGCAATTAATTACACAACTTGAATCAAGATGCCACTTCAGTTTCACGAAAACAAAGTTACTGTTAAACCCCCACCCACCAGCCTCAAAAGCAGTAAAAAAAACACGTATGCTAAGATAAAGTTTAAAGTATATTTATATCCCGACAAAAATAATCTCCCACAAGACCCAACCCATTCCCACTCCCTAACCCCAACGAATGTCCTTGAAAAGTCCAAAAAAGTAAAAAAAAAAAAACTCCCAATTCCCACCCCCCAGAAGTCTTTAAAAAAGGGGCAAGGGACAGTCTCTCCTCCTACTGCTGGCTACTGCTGTTGACTTTCCGGGCCAGGTGGGAATGCTCCTTGCGGAGGGTCTCAAGCAGGGTTTTCGTGTTGAGCAGCTCCTGCTCGAGGTAGGAATCCCTCAGGGAAAGGCGGTGCATACGTGTTTTGCAACTGCTGTGGGGGGCAACTGATTTCTTTGCTGCTCGGCGGTGGCGGGTGGCTGCAGCAGCGGTACCCCGGCTCCGTACCACTGGAGACCTTCTGCGCTGACTGTGTGACCCAGGGAGCGCGGAGGAGGATGCAGCTGTGATGGTAGATGTTGTTGTAGACTGCGTGTCCCCCTCCTCCTGGGCCACCAGCCGCCGATATTCAGCGACAGTGGCCTCCAGCCTCCGTTGCCGGGCCCGTGAAGCCAGATCCTTCCGGGTTGGTTTGGAAGGAGCATCTATATGAAGAAAGAAAGACATAGTCTGTAACCAATGCTCTTTAAGATTAACACAAAATGATTCAGCAGAAAGTTGTGTCACAGTAGAAGTAGCAACTTGCAAGCGCAGTACATAACTATTGTGTCCAGTATCTATCTAACCTCCCACTTCTTCATCCTTGCTCTAACATTAGTGGGAGTTTAAGGAATCAATTCTGCGAGCACTATGGACTCACTCCATTAGAGTCGACTATGACAATACACCAGTCTTATTCTTCTTCTCTATTGTTTAGCAAAATTGGTACGTTAACTTCTGCAAGCCGGCATAATGCCAGCGCAGTCAACTTGCACCTAAGAAAAACAGACGCCCACCATGATTAGTGAGACAGACGTGCGTTACTGTACCAGTCCACTACATGCAGGTGGTGATGCTCTTACTTTTCTATTACGGGTGGCACTGAGAATACTCTGTTACAAGGGCTACTGCTTAATTAATTTAACTTTTACCCTACAGTGCCAATGAATAGATACTTGAAAAGGAAAATGAAGAAGATAAATAATCTGATTATCTATCACTGCACATGGTATGTATTTCCTTACATATGGGATGACTTAAGGTGCTTTGCTTTTTATTGAGTGAACAGTGATACATCCACACAAGAATGACCGAGTTCTACTAAACTTATTAACAGAGGTAGTGAGTGGCCATCGTGATAGCCAAATATATGCTGTGCTTGCAATACAAACTACTGCTGCTATTCATGGTAGTATTCGGACAAAATTACAACTTCTTTTCCTTGCCTTTCCTACACTGGGACGGACGTGCGGGTGCGGTGTTACATGCTCTTCAAAGTAACACTTAGTTCATCCAGTGACCGTGTACTCTCTCGAGATACACATATGCTATCTAAGAGTCAGATAGTACCCTGTTTCAGGTATCCATCCATTCAAACTATATGTCAATCAATCTTCTTCATGTCTCTCATCTGGACAAACCTTACGTTTTCTCACGGGGAGCACACTATGCAGTCTGAAATCTCAATAAGTAAGGAATATAAGAGCTTACCGCTGCCCGCCACTACCGTGGCAACGCGCACAGCAGTTTGGTCCGGCACTTGCACCGCCTCCTCCCCAGAACTTTCCTCCTCCACCTCCGCGCTGGGCCCAGCACCAGATGTTCCACCTACAAAGTACATTTAAGAATGTTAGATGTCATAGACATACACCAATCACTAGTATTTTGTCTAGGAATGAAGAAATGTGAATACAGAAAACAATCTAATAATTTGTGACTGTCTACTCTAAAGTAAAAATGTCCCTTTTTCCAGGGAAGGGCGTTGTCTTGCTGCACTTTTTGGCACAACTGATGAATGCTTGCTTTTTAACACGCACCATTTGTCTCATAACAGACAGTAGCTTCACTTCTAAGAACAAATCATCATCACTAGGACGGAGGGACCAACGATTCAGCACCAAAAAGAAAATTAAAGTTCAAACCAGGTGAGGGCTCGGCTCGCCCACAATAAATGTATGAAATAAATCACTATAAGCACTTTTCCATTTTTAATCAACCGTTTATGTTTTATGACAAGCTTGATTTTAATAAATATTTTTACTTATAATAAAGCTTTAAAACTTAAATAGACTCTGTGGTTTTTGGTCATGAGTGAATGAGCAAAAGGTTTTGCAATTTGCAATGCATGAGCCCGTGCCTCTGACACTTCTGGACTCTGACTCCGTACTCTTGTCCTGTGTTGGATAATCATCATTGGGGATCAATCATCGATGAATTCGGGAGCTAAATGACTCTGCCACACTATCTAGTCAGTAAGGAGATTGGGGGTTCTTCAAAGTCTGATATCACTGAGGTATGTGGAAAGTCTACCTGCGCCTATTATAATTGATAAACAATGCACTATTTAGTGTCCATTGTTCTGTTTGTACAGATTTGTCCCTGCAACAGTAGTAGTATGGATTGTCCTCCTATCCAAACCAAAAGTAAAGTAGTATCTTATTCTTTCTTGGTGGTCATTTACCTTTTTATTGTTGGTAATTGTCAACGCATAAACATTTAGAAGCCTTGAAAAGACATTATGGACAATCCCAGAGGACTGCACTCAGTGCATAGAGCTATTGCTGACTAGAATGGGAGTTTGGTTTTACACCTTTTGCCAAATGTTCAATCTTAGTTAGCTACACAGACAGACTAATAAGAATAATCTAGTAATACCACAGGGAGTCATAGTCGAGGCACGATAAGAATTTAGATACAGTCTACAAGAAGATCAAAGACGATTTAGAAAAAATCGGATGAGGAACGCTAGGAAAAAATAGGTACTCTATATTAAAATTAAAACTTACTGGGGCCAGCAAAGGAGCCCTCGCCTGACCGATCCTGGCCTTGTTCAGCAGCAGCCTCCTCCAATGCCCTCTTGCCCCTGGGGGGAGCTGATGTACAACATGAAAGAAAGAAAGACCAGAAAATATGGATGATATTTGTCAACCAAATCAAACATTTGAAAAGAACAATAACAAAATATTTTGGCAAAATAGCAAATGGACAAGTATTCCACGGGAAATATTGACCTATCTCATGTGGTCTCCTACGATATTAGTATTGCTTGATTTGCGGACCGTCGACTTGGAAAGTTATGTAACTCACTAAACAAACTACTAAAAAGGTTCGCCTAGGACTGGCAGGCAGCAGTCCGCAGCACGCGAAGTGACAGACAAAGTCCATCGTGATTGCAGATCAGCGACAACACTAAAAAGTTTCCTACTACATTAACCAGTCATTAAAATACTCAAACTTACTATCAATCCACCACCACTATTTCTTCTTATTGCCAGGTGTACAAAGGAAGGACTGGACTTGAGTCTGTAGGGGCTGATTTAGAAGCCCCGTGCGGCTCTTTTGCTCCATTGTTGCGTGACTTTTATGACGCAGCGGCAGAACAAAAGAGGCGCCATGGTGCGGCGTATATTAACAACGTGACGCATATGGGAGATGCATCACGTTGTAAAGCCCTGCGCCATCAGGGGGCGTTGCGGCGCAAGGGAGGGCGTTCCTGCGCAGGAACGCACCCTAAAAGTGGCTGAGGGAAATCTACAAGATTTCAATCAGGCACTTTGAGGACAATGATGCATGACTCAAACCCTGCGCCTGCTTGAAGCAGACGTACGGCTTGACGCAGCATTGGGGAGATAGGGCACCCCAGAGCATTGCTGGAGCTGCGCCATCGTTGCGACGCAACTCCAGCAATGCGCCGCCTTTAAGGCACAGATGCGTAACGCTTCGGTGACGTTTTGGGCCCATGGTGCGCCACATTGTAAATACGGCGCACCATGGGTGGTGGTGGCGTGGCGCACAATTACTGGCGCATCCCTGCTACTTTGCAGGGATGCGCCGGTAATGAAAAATCTGACCCTTAGTGTCTAGCATTACGCAGTTCTTTAAACTACACTCATACATAATTTCACAGGCCAATGAAATGAACACAAAATCGAAAACAAATAAACATAGTAGCAATGCTACTGAGAAGGAGAGCAGTGCACCTGAAATGCACAGAAGATTTTGAAATATAATTTACCTACAATGTATGCAGCAGCATTATTGCTCTTGCTAAAAAACAAAAAATTGCAATATAAACACAGAGCAGGAGAAAACAGAGAAGTAAAGAAATAGCTACTACTACTCACCAAGCCCGGGGACCTCAAGGCCGAGCAGGTCCAGCAGATCGCGTTCCCGGTCCAGGAGATCCGTCCAACGGTGGGTGGCCTGGTTGTAGGTGCGCCGGACCCGAGAGTGTTGGTACATGGCCCGGCACACCTTCTCCCACCGCTTCTGGCGCTCCCGGATCCCGTACCCGCTAGCGATCCTGCCGCCTGCCATGATGGTCCTGGGGAGGCGGCGCTGAACATAAAAAACTAGTGCGGCCACCTCCTCCGTGCTGAAGATCTTCCGGGCTGTGACATTCTCCCCCCTCAAACGCCCGCACAGGAGCCGGGCACGGGGTGCGGGACCCTTCCCCTTCTCAGGATGCTTCCTGGCTCCCTTTACCATGGTCTGGGCAGAAAGGAAGCTAAATAATAAAGAAGAAATAGAATAGGGAAGAAGAAAAGAAAAGAGTTTAAAAAAGTAGTTTAAAATTAACCAAAAGTAGCAGAAAACACAAAAATATAGAGCTAGAAAAATAGAGGGATAGATAATAAGTAAAATAGATTAAAAAAAACTTCAAACAAGCAAAGGATGGCAGAGATTCAGAGAGGATACAGAAAGCATGCCCAGAACAATAGCAATGAATGAGAAACAAGATGGCCGCACCCGTTCACGACCGCGTGGGTAAGTTCGCGCGAGATTTTCCTCGCGATCACACGCAAAATTGCACTAGCGAGCCGCACACTTTGCGAGATTACACATAGCGCCCGGAAATGGAAATACGTTACGCAAACAAGATGGCCGCGCCCATGTACGACCGCTAGGGTAACTTCGCAAACGTTGCGCTACAAGCGGCTTGCGAACACGCACAAAATCACGCGAACAAACACGCCGCAAAAAAAACTAATCGTGTATTCGCACGAATTTGCGGCTTCCGAAATCGATCTCGCACGAATTTGCGCCCAGCGAATCGCGCGAAATTGCAGAAAAACGATTTTTGCAAAACTGAAAGCACTCAGCAGGTGCAAAAGTTCAATCTTAACATTAGTAACCATTCACTCTAGTGCTTCCTGAGGGGCCCCTCCAAAGTTCGGTTGCCTATTTGCAACTATTCTATGACCCTGCTCTGACCCTCACAGCAGGCTCATAGAATAGCTACAAGTAGGCCACAAAGGTCCTGTGAAAAAAATTGCACTGCAACAGAAAGCAAATTACAGATAAGGAAGCAGGTGCCAGCCAGACTGGAAGTTTAAATTCAGTGACACATTAATCAACCCCAAATTAATTCATGTCAGTTGAAGCAGGGCAGGTGTGCTTGCTTTTTTTTACCCCCATAATCTACAGTGATAAACCAACCAGAGTGTGGCAGTGATGTACCAGAGGGTGGCATGGGTGTAACAGAGGGTGGCAGTGGTGAAACAGAGGGTGCTGTGAACCTGTGATGATGAACCAGACGTAGAAACAACATAGTCGCGGCCGTTACGAGCCGACAAGCAAGTTCGCAGTTGCGAACTGGTACACAACCCTCGCGAATTGGCAGAAACCCTTGCGAACACACCAAAAAAAAATCCGCAAATTCGCGGATTTTGCGGATTGTGAATCCGTAAATACGCAAGTTCGCGGATTGCCAATTCGCAAAATCCGCCCAAGCTTACAGGTGACATAAAGTAATGTAATGTAGCAGCACAGAGCAAGTGCCAGCTATCAACAGTGCTTGCCCATGATCAATGGTTTCGGATTTAGATTTTTGCTGCGAAATGCCACTTGTCACATCAGTTTTTTTTAAGTGGATGGCTCTCGATTTATTTCAGCTTTTAGGCTACGTTTTCCTGAAAAAAATAAGTTTTCATATACATATGGTTTACACATCTGAAAGACAATCCCGCAAGT
The DNA here is from genome assembly GCF_964261635.1 of Lissotriton helveticus. Taxonomy (NCBI): domain Eukaryota; kingdom Metazoa; phylum Chordata; class Amphibia; order Caudata; family Salamandridae; genus Lissotriton; species Lissotriton helveticus. The sequence goes on along the minus strand of NC_136063.1, from coordinate 658,135,976 downwards.
CGCCCTGGTCCCAGATTTTAATTTGTCATTCAAAGCATGGCCATAGCTTGGTTTATTTTTAGTACTTTAGTGGCAGTGCTCACTGCAGGACAACTTTCAGTTCTTATATTTTCTGCTTCTATTGTCCGGGATTTTCACTCGGTGGTACTTTGGCGGCAACTTCACACTCCGCAGGACTTAAATAAATACCTCTGCCATTGTTAAGTGAGTTTAATGAGGCACAAATCTCATCAAAACTGCTATATTTTGATATAAGTTTTTTTTACATAAAATAAGCAAGAAGTTAGTTTTTAAAGTGCAATTTACTTTTAAAAAAAATACAGGGTTCAGGTTGGGAATACCTTGCTAAACAATATCACATGATTTCATAATAGTGTCATTTATTTGGCACTGCCCTTTTCAGAACAGTGGCAGTAGGTTGTAGGAATTTTCAAAAATGCATGAATCAACACACTGAGGTAAAGAAACCTATTTTATAGCTGATGTACCATGATTATATTTTTATTTGTATGAAGACTTTGTGCTTTTTAGTAAGTGTGTGTGGTGCTCTGTGTGTGGGGAGGCTCTGAGTGGGTGTGGATGTGTGTGTGTGGGCGTGTGTCTGTGTGGGGCTCTGTGTGGGTGGCTCTGTGTGTGTGGGTGGCTTTCTGTGTGTGGCTCGGTGTGGCTCTGTGTGGGTGTAAATGCAATAGATCATGCATTTGCGAGCGATTAACCTATTGGCATTGTAAATGACAATGCCATTTATTTAACGATTAAGCTATTGGCAATGTAAATGACAATGCCATTTATTTAAGATAAAAAAAAATGTCATGAGCAATGCCAATAGGTCTACCTTTAATAATGCCGAGACCATTGCATTGTAAATGCTTGTTAGGAATGGTTTGCATGGAGGAACTTTTTACATTTTGGTAATAGGCCATAATTAGAGCTGAACATCTTTGTGCAATAATCACTGACAACATGACAAATATTTCCATAAATGATATGCTTGATTTATTCCGTTATGCTTGAATGTAATTATGAATTTATTTTACTAAAGAAGAAATGCTACCTTTAAAATGCATTGAATTGCCTTTTTCCTTAGGCTACATTATTTCATAGCCTGTTGTAATGGACTTTTGGTTACATTTCTTTAAATGTTGCTTTATCTGTCTGTTTATGCAATATTAATCAAGAAGACCCATTTTCTAGTATTTCATTGTGTGTAAATTGGTGGGAACTCGTCCTCTGGACTTAACCCATGAAGAGAAACAAAGGGCCTAATTTCGAGTTTGATACAGTGGCGGTCAGGGAGCATCACACCAGAGTTATGACAGTCTAATTATGAGCACGCAATCAGACCATGAGAGTTGCCACTGTGACACCGCCATACATATTACAAGTTTCCTCACTGAAATCCTAACCATGGCGCTGAGACCGCATTGAAAAGGGTGGCGGTGAGAAAACAAATGGGGACTTCCAGGGCCCTCTGGTGCCTCAGGCCAATGGGATACATTCAGGGGGGTACATGTTGTGCCCTCTGTGTGCATGCACCATGTTTCCTGCACGGCATGTACTTCACAGTCCTTGCTGTGCAAGAATAGGCTTTGACGTTCCAATTGTGGTGCCTTAGGCACAGCTGTAGGAATGCCAAAGTACCACCAGCCTGACTATGAGGAAACTCGTAATCTGGTTGGCGGTAAAGTTTGGTGGAGCGGGCGGTGGCGTGCCGCCCTGCTTCCCACTGCCAAATTCGTAATCAGGCCGTCAGTAAATAAGCTCTTTGGCAATTAACTCATGAGGATGGAATGAACAGTTGTTTCTCATGAGCAATATGAGAAAATATGTTGGAGTATCAATTGTGTACCTGGTGAATGGAAGAATGGTCACATGGTGGTCAGATCATTGTATCGTGACAACTGATGTCAGAAATTGATGATTTGGAGTATAAAAAGTGACTATCCAACGAGGGGGCTGGCTTTTTCTTTTAGCAGATTGATTGGCATCCTTCTCGACGGCCTGCCTGACTATCTTTACATGCCCCTTGCCTTTTTCTCTTTGCTGATGAACTTGCCTGCTGGACTATTTGTAGCTGTCTGGTGAGAGACCAAACCTGAACTTTCCTGATTATTGCTTCACTCTCCTTGCCCATGCCCATAGACATTTCCCTAGTGGACTCTTGCTTGATCCATTTGCTCATGCTAAGAGCACTCTTCTGAACTATCCTCCTGCCTTTGTTGGTGGAAGGAATTCTAACCTTAACCATCCTTTATATGGATTCATTTAATTTAGCAGTAGATTTACTTTGACTAAATGTGTGGTTTTATACTGCGAGCTGCAAGACGCATGACTAAATTGCTTAAAAGGTTACTTATATGGATTGATTTTGGATCTTTAATACAATAATCAAATTATCTAAAATTGCATGAGTCTTTTACTGTGTCCTAATGTTCTTTCTGCTGAAACTGTGCTTACAACTTTCTGATTCTAATGCATGATAGGGAGGGTTATAGATTATTCTGCGGACATCAGGTTCTTTTCCTCTTGTTCTGGGTAGCCACAGCAGAGCTCCTGGTTTGTACATTTCTCGTTAGATTGAACTTCTTTAGAAGGTTGGGACTTCCAATTGCAATACTTTATTTCTAAAGAATGGTTCTGAAAATATTGTACTGAAATCTGATCTCTAATTTTGGGAGTTGGCTACCAATTAATGGTCCTCATTGGGTGGCCATCAGTCCATCACCCTGATTTCTCACCCCTCACTACAATGATGAAAAGTCTTTGTTTTAGAACGTTTTTATTAAAGAAGTTGCAGTACAACAATACAGTAAATCAGAGAAGTTCCATGCAAAGACACAGCACAGAGTAGCAAGGTGTAATCCATCAAAAGTACATCTTATTCCATCATCAGCAGAACGTTGTCGTTGGCATTGCACAACAAACTATAGTCAGGTCGGCGGCTTCACAAAAACCCTTTTTCCCAGGGCAGTAGACAAGAAGAGGAAACGCCCGAGGGGCTAGCAAGTTTGGGAGGAACCAGGGGTAACACGGGGAGGGGTCCGCAACCGACCGGCACCGGCGGCCGCCATGGACCAAGGCCGGCGGGGGGCGTGGGAGAAGCGGCAGCAGGAACGGAAGGGAAATGGGGCAGTGACTGGGCTCCCTATGGCTCTCTATTACCGCCGGGGCATCGGGAACACGGAGAGGGAAGCTACACACTGACCAACCCCGAGGACGCAGGGCCGTCAGGGAGCGCGGGGGAGGCAGGCTCGCTAGAAGAGGAACGGGAAAGGAGATAGGCGACCAATGGACCCCAAATATCAACCGGGCGAGATCTAGCTGGCAACAGGTCCCAAAATTCTGATAGCAACGTTTGACAACGGGAAGCATCTTCCAACCAGGCCGACACCACGGGGGCAATAAAGCCAGTCGGCGTCCAAAATATCCACACCTAGGTCCGCGCTCCATGCCTCGCACCGCCCACGTCGAGGAGATGGGAGAGGATAACAAGGCAGAGGCATACAATCTGGTGACAAGTTTATGTGGGGATGCTGAGGTATATAAAAATTCCAGGACGGGGAAAGTAGGTGGGGGCTGCGGAAAGGTCGGATGCAATTTCCGGCAGGTGGCACGCAGCTGATAGTACAACAGTGTGTCCATCAAGGATGGCGACTCAGGGAGTGAATAAAAGGAATTATCGGGATAAAGATCTGCAACGGTTTTGAAGCCCTGCAGCGCTGCGTGCTGAGACATACAGGATGACTGAAGAGGCGGAAAATCCGGGTGGTTAGTAATGGGCATGGCATCAGCAGATAGGAGAGAAAGACCAGCTAGTCGGCGCACAAAGGACCACGCCCAGTGCAATGTCTCCACAGTGTTCACCTCCGACCGGGGGCGCACCGCAGGGGCAAACAACGCAGTAGCGAGAGGCCAGGGGGAAGCAACATCCGACTCCACCACGACGTGAGGCTGGTAGGGGGTGGGATGCAGCCAGAAGTGAAGGAAGCTGGCCTGAGCACAAAGGGCGTGGAGACGGAAATCAGGTGCACCCAGCCCACCGGCTGACATCGGTAGGGTCAGGATTTCATAGGCAACCCTGGGCTGTCGCCCCGCCCAGATCAAGGACACAATGAGCGAGCGCAACCTGTGAAAAAAGTATGCGGTAAGGGGGATGGGTATGTTAGAGAAGAGATAAAGAAATTTGGGGAGGACCACCATCTTGGCAATGGCTACACGTCCGGCTAGGGAAAGCGACAACCGACTCCACTGCGGGATCTTAGATTCAAACCAGTCCACAGCGTGGCCAAAATTGGACCTCCAGAATTCGTCCGGGTCCCTGCTCAACCAAACACCAAGATAGCGCGTGGGACAAGACGCCCATTCAAAGGGAAAATCGGGCACGAGCGGAAGAGTGGAATCTGTCAAGGGGAAGAGTACAGATTTACTCCATTTAATCTGGACCCCCGAGAGCCCACCGAACCGAAGAACTTCACGCACCAGGGGGCTGAGATATTTCCTGGGGGTGATGGACGTAAAGAGTGACGTTGTCCGCATACATGGAGACCAAACGGGAGCGGGACGAAAAATTGATACCCCTATGGGTGTGGTGCTGCCGAAGACGGGCGGCCAGGGGCTCCATAGCAATGGCGAAAAGCATGGGCGACAATGGGCAACCCTGCCTAGTGTCACGCAAAATGCGGATGGGGTCCGTAACCTGGCCATTAATGCGCAGCCGGGCGGTGGGGTCAGTATATAGCAATTTAATATTTTGCAAACAGTGGGCACTAAACCCCATGCGCGATAGGACATAAAAAAGGAAGGGCCACTCCAGCATGTCAAACGCCTTCATGGCGTTGAGCAGAGCAGCCACAGCAGGAAGGTCAGGGTTAATTTGATGCAGAACTGAAATATTAGTTGGAAGATTATGGGAGGTTGCCCTGCCGGGGATAAAGCCAGATTGGTCGGGGAGGGTGATGGTGGGCATTATAAGGAGGAGACTGGAGGCAATTAGCTTCGCAAAGATTTTGTTATCTATATTAATGAGGGAGAGGGGGCGGTAGGAGTCACACCGATCAGCAGGTTTGTCCGGCTTGAGGAGCAGTTTCAGCGAGGCCTCGCGGACAGATGGTGGGAGCACCCCAGTGTCATTGAAGATGGCGGCCAAATGTGGGACCAGAATGGAGGCGAACATTTTATAAAAGGAGACAAGGAGGCCGTCCCCGCCGGGCGCCTTATCGCACGGCAGGTTGCTGATAGCTGCCAGTATTTCCTCCTTTGAGAAAGGTTCCTCAAGGAATTTGCGGTGATAGTCCTCAAGCCAGACAAGGGCAATGGACTCGAAATACTGATCGAAGTTTTCCGAAGAAGGGGGGGAGCCGGCAGAGTAAAGCCGGGAATAGAAGGCGAGGAAGCGGGACTTGATCTCTTCTGAAGAGGTAGTGCGGTTCGGTCCCCCATCACTGAGGGCCGTGATGTAGGAAGCAGCGCGCGGCGGGTGCAGCAAGTTGGCAAGGGTGCGTCCCGGGCAGTCACCCTCCCCGAAGCTGCGAGCACGCCCCTCCCTCCCCAGGAAGGACAGCTCGCGGCCAGCCTCATCCGAAAATTCAGAATGCTTTTGACGCAGAAGCGCCAACGCATCGGGGACAGCGCCATTCGCAATGGAGACATCGAGGCCTTGGATCTCTCTCTCCAGCCTAGCAAGTGTAGAGCGGATAGCACGGAGAACTCCGGCCTGCTTGGATATACACTCCCCCCGAATAAATACTTTAAAAACCTCCCAAAGCGAATCTACAGAGCCTACATTGAGTTCGAAATAGTTAGTAATGGTGGTTTGGAGCTCATCACAAAAAACCGAATCCCGAAGGGCGTTGGGAGGAAGACGCCAGGTGAAGGCATGGCTCGGAGAATCGGGAGGTCGGAGAAGAAGTCGGACCGGTGCGTGGTCAGAGAGAGTGCGAGCCATATGGGCCGCGTCCATAGTCCAGGAAAGGACATCCGGCGACACCAGCCAGAGGTCAATGCGCGACCAACAGCCCCTAGCACCCGTAACGCAAGTACCCTCCCGGGCATTGGGGCGGAGATGACGCCAAACATCGATAAGCAAGTTGTGGTTCAATATAGAAGACAGAGCGGTGGCCGCGCGCGGGTGAGACCGGTAAGAGCCCGACCTGTCCAAGTCTGCGGAGAGAGTAACATTAAAATCGCCACCCCAAATCACGGCCGCAGGGCCACAGGAGAAGATCAGATGCCAGACATTATAAAAAAATTCAGGGTCGTCAGAATTCGGGCCATACACCGCGGCTATGGTAACGGGCTGGGCGAGCAGCACCCCGTGCAGAATGACATATTTACCCTCCGGGTCGATAAGGACGGGAGAAGTCTGCCAAGGAAGGCCACGGGGTGGCAGGATCAAGACACCCCTAGCATAGGAGGAATAATTAGAAGAGTGGGATTCCCCCCAATACCGCGCGCCGAGTCTGGAAATCGAGTCGGGGAGTAGGAGCTTCTCCTGAAGAAGACAAACGTCAACCTTATGCCGCTGTAGATGGGCGTGTGTTAAACGGGCCTTGCGTGATCGTTCAGGCCGCGGACGTTTCATGACCAGCAAGTCAGATTAGCCATAGGACAGGAGAAGGGGGCCAACAAGATACAGGGCGAGGAGCATAAGGCCTAGTTGCATCCAACCGAGAGCAGCAATAATGGGGGTCAATGACCAGTGGGGGAGCGGCAGCGCGAAAGGAGTCTGGAGCGGGGAAGAGCACCTGAGGGGGGATACCAGCCCAAAAGGAAAGGGAGGAGGACGGAAGGAGCCGGGAATAAGCCAGTGTGTCAGAGACAGAACCTGGGAGTTAAATACAGCCATGGTGTTGCACCAAAGATGTAGCAAAGAACAAGGCTTTTTACATCAGATACAGGAAAGTCTGACCATAAATACAGTACAGCGTCTACATTGGAACGTGCAGTGTCAAAATGAAGCATCAAAACGACAAGAAAACTGAACCAGCACCTCGCTAGAGGAACAACACCACCCGCCCACCCCCCAAAACCCACATGGCGAGTCTTGCACAGAGCATTAAAACCCCTACCACCCCCCACCCACTCCAACCCCCCCAATCAGGCTGAGCATACCACCCACACTGCCCACAACCGGGAATGGAAGACAAGATGGTAGAATTGGGAATCATCCTGTGGAGCATGGCAGGACCCAGCATACGCCCCTGCAAAGAAGCAGGGTGGCCAAGCCGAAGAGGGACAGACATCAATCAAAGAGAACATTAATCAAGCAGACAGTGAAAACAGCACTACTCATTCAATATCGCTGAGGTGCCCGGACCCATCAGGCTGAGATGTGGAAGAAACAGAGCGGGTCTCTTTGTCCAGTTTTTTAGCAAACGCCAGGGCCTCCCTGGGATCCGGAAAGACCAGCATCTTTGCCCCCTGGCGAACTCGTAGTTTTGCCGGGTAGGCCAACGAATAAGAAACCTCATGCTTGAGAAGAATTCGTTTTGCAGGGAGGAATTCTCTCCGGGCGTCCTGTACGGAGAGGGTGTAGTCAGGGTAGAACAAAAGGGTGTTGCCCTGGTCGTTAATGGTTCCCTTCTCACGGGCCGCCCGGAGGATGGCGTCCCGGTCTCGGTAGTTCAGAATCTTTGCTATGATAGGACGTGGGGGACGACCAGGGCGCGGGCGGGGCCCCAGCGAGCGATGCGCCCTCTCGACAATGAAGAAGGGGGACAATACTTCACCAAAAAGCTCCCCGATCGGCTTCTCCACAAAGTCCTCCATCTTCGCAATGTTCGTGGACTACGGGAGGCCCGTAATCCGCAAGTTGCATATTCGAGAACGGGCCTCCAAATCCTCGTTCTTTTCCCGGATTACGGCAAGGAGCTTGTCCATCTGCAACAATTTTTGCCGGTCCTGGGTGGCGGAGTCCTCCACATCGGAGACCTGGGACTCCACGTGGAACAGGCAGTTGTCATGAGAATCCACACGGGACTTCACTTGGTCGAGGCGGGCCGATAGCTGGTCCAGCTGAGCAGCAATTCCAGTTACAGTGGATTTGATGTCCAGCATGATGGTTTTGAGGTCATCTTCGCGGGATGGCGAGGACTCCATGGCCCCCGCAGCAGAGTCCGCACCCTCGGTGCCCGCGACGTCCTGCCGGGAAGATCTGCGCAACTCGAAGGCTATCTTGTGCTGTTTAGGGTCACTCTTCCCCATTGTGTAAAGCAACGATGAGCTCGCAGCAGTCCAGATGCCCAAGGGAGCGCCAGTGGAGGGGCAGCCTTAAACACCAATGACCAGGTAAGAGGGGCACCACCAGGCACCCGATCCAAGGGGGCGTCAGAGGCAGATCAAGCGCAGTGACCAGAGGCCACCACCGGCGACGTAGGTGCCACCGGGTCAGCCACCGCTCACACCAGAGTAGGACCGTCCTGTGTGCCCGCCAGAAGGGATCAAACAGGAAGCGCCTATTAGCAGGTCAAGGGCCCAGCAACACCACCAGTTCATCAAAGCACGGCCCCCGTGCAGCCCAGAGGATGACGGCGGCCACCGAATTGCAGCTCGAAAGGCAGGGCTGGATGGCGGCCCCCACCAGCCGCAACTGAAACTTCAAGGCGGCACACAGGTAAGCAGGCAGGGGCCAATGCGGGCTGCAGCAGTGCAGGAGCAGGCGAGGCGTCGGCCCGAGTCGGGACCCCCAGAGCGAGTTAGTAGGAGCGCCCCCGAGCCCAGGGCAGGACGCGATGGCAGAGCGCCCCAGGAGAGCAGAGGCACAGGCAGTGGCGGCCCGCTGCAGGCCGCCGCAGCAGCAGCAGCAGCAGAGGGCCACAGAGGGACCGGGTGCAGAATCAGGTGGCAGCAGGGCGCAGCTCCAGGGCTAGGCAGCATAGTCGGTCGGCTACAGCCGACGGGCACTCGGAGGCGGCCAGATCCCCCTGCACATGGGGACCGCAGCACAGCAGATAACGCCTCTCCCTGCAGCGCGAGCCGGACCAGGAGCGGGGAGGATCCGGCGGCAGGCAGGCACCTGCAGGCGTCCCCGGCAAGGAGATCCAGGAGGCCCAGCAAAGATGGGAGGTGGGCCCCGGGGACCGAAGCGCAATGGCCGACACTGGCCACGGGGCAGGCACCTAGCGGAGGAGACAAGGGGGGGTCTACTGCTCCCCCAGCCTAGCGCCGATAGCGCCGCAGCCCGTGCAGCACCCAGACGAGCCAGCCAGGCCCCCGCAGGGCCGCAGCACCACAACACTAGGCCTCACAGCCGTCAGCCCCCAACCCGCAGGCCCCCCCCCCAGGCGACCCAGCGACTCAACGGGTCGGCCGGGGGTCCAGTGGCGATGTCCGCAGAAGGCACCCTGCACAGGATCGTCCTCCACACAGCGACGGGCCCAGCAGCAAAACAAGCAGTTTAAGGCCCAGGGACCCCGTCCCCACCATGAGGCAGAGAACCGCGCCGAGGAGGCACCCAGGAACACCAGGGCGGGCCAGGTAAGTGAAGGACACCCACAGGAGAAGGTGCGCTGCAGAGCAGAGTGCAAGATGGGTCGATGGTTGTAGGATGTTGTCGGATTTGGACGATTGGCCGGCAGAGCCCACTCAAGGTGCGGCCATCTTGCTGCCGGCCAAGCCACGCCCCCCAAGGAGAACCATATATCAGTAGGCAGAAGCTAGATGGGAATGGACAACAACGTGTGGGGAGCAGATGTTATTCATGGAACAAAAATCTACTCTTTGAAAGCAGTTGAAGACATTAGAGGGAAATGGAAGAAGAGAGGAAACATATTCAGACAGAAAAGAGTGATGCTAAAACAAAAAAGTGAAAGTAGTGGCATAGATGATGATCTTTTGGATGACTTGTTAATGAATCATCCACCACCATAAAATAAATCTTAGAGTTAAGGTTTCATAAATGGAATTACAGCTCAAATTTCAAATGACCGTGTTATGCCTGAAATACCAGAAGAGACTACACTTGTTTCTCCTGCAATAGTGGAAACAGAAATAACGGCTCCATTGAACCCATTTCATTGGAATGCTCAGATGCTTTACCTCTTCCAGTTACTATTGGTCCAGTTATGCCTCATTATAAAAGTGGGTCACAGGTAGATCTTTCCCATACTTTGACTATACCTGATCTTTGTTTCAGCCGCCTATGGGTGAGTAAAGTGCTATATAGCCTCTACAAATGTGATGGCTTACCCAGGGGAGACAGCTTTCTCCACAACATCAGACAATCAACTATATCGAACGCTGTGGAAAAGTCAATGAATACTGTGTACACTGACATTCCCCGTGATTGGGGGTACTTATCTATAATTACCGGTAGTACTGCTATACTATCTAATGTTTTACAATTCCTCCTGAATCCAGCCTGATCTGGTGGAATAATGTTATTTTCAGTTGCCTATTGTTGGAGGTGGATTAATATAATTTTAGAAAACAGTTTTTTTACTGCATCTAGTAACACTATTTGCCCATAACTTGCTGGGGAGGATTTTGGGCCTTTCTTTATAGTGTGACAATAATGCTACCTTTCAAAGACGGCATAATGTTTCCTGAGAGATAGCAGTATTCAAATAATAGGAACAAAAAAGCTGTCCAGAGTGTATCCTGCTGTTTAATGATCAAGATTGGGATTTCAGCAGGGCCCATTGCGTCAGACGCTCTGGCACTCTTGATGCAACCCACGATCTGTTGAGATGTAGGGGGCCCATACAAATCAAAGAATTCTATATCTATTCTAAGATCCAAAGGACCACTAGCACTGAGACTGCTGGCATAAAGTTGGAAATATTGATTGTCTGATCAGCATCAGAGTTGGGAATTGCTTTTACATTAACTCTGGAATCGCAATACTGTGATAATATGCACCCTTACTCTATAAGATCATTTGATGCCATGGTTTCTCTCACTTTGATCTATTTATTGTCAATTTCCCTTCTCCAATCTAGGGACTTCAGTCTGGTTCTCTTCCATTTGTTGATAAATTTCACCTTGTCTGGGAATAGAGAAGAACACAAATTGTTTTCTTGCCAACTGATTTATATCCTGATTTACTGCCTATGATAGCTGAATAACCTTTTTAGGTAACATGGGAATTTTGTGATTATTCCCCAAACTAAAGAAGGATTTCATACGCATTTAATACCAGATTATTGGATTCCAGAATGCTATCTCACCTGTACCATTAAAGACCTCCAAATTATTTTTAATCAAGAGCCTTTATGTTGCTAGAGGCCCAAAAGGTGCATTTGTTTTATTACACGCTACATCACCCCATAAGTAGTTCCATGGCTCTGAGTCCTGCAGTGCTAATTCCACATTCCTGCTCAAGATACAATGATGACTCGCAACAGATGACTGCACATTAAAGTTAGAGCATGCCCCATACTTCTGATAGGAGTCAATCATATAATCAATCAAGGACTGACCGTGAGAGGAATGAAAATGAAATGATGCAGGCGGATCAATTGGGATTTGCCCATTCAAGAACCCGAACTCATCCCGATGGAGTCCAGCAGTAAAACCCTACCTATTTGTGCAGTTCTTAGTGGGAAACCCAACCTCAAGGATAGGCCAAACTTTCTATTTTACCAGATTTGCAAAGGACAAGGACGTCAAATTATAGACTTTTGTATTTAGGTCACCTACAATTATTACCATAGGGCAATCCTCCCACACACTAATATCACGAATACATTTAAACATTGAACTTACCAGATGATCATACGTTTTCCAGGAGTAATAAATATGCTACCGAAGAGTAAAAAATAGGAACCTTTTAATCTTTAATTTATAGCTAGTTTTAAACAAGAGCATTATTTAGAAGGATGAAAAAAACTGTTTGTGATTCCAATTGACACTCTTCTTTAGCAAAATTGCAATTCCCCAACTAGCATGCCCCTTGGTGACCCATTTTGCCTCACAAGCAAAGACAAAATAGTTTTAATGCATGAACTCATGAGATACCCAGGCTTTCTACAGACAGACAATCCCTGGATTAAGATACTCCAGAGAATTCAAATTTACTCCATGATATGATTGTTTCTAGGGAGCTACCTGTGCAACTCAGGCTTTTTTTATTTTAAGATGTTTGCTATTCACGATTCCTGCCACCCAACTCCATTTGAATAACTCATCCCCCTTCTCTAATACCTAAGGATAAAATTGAATAGACTCCAAAATTGTTATTGCCCTGCACCCCTGCCCTACTGATACAATACAATCCTTACGGTTTCCTGGCAGTATGGCTTTATCAGGCCCCACCAACACCAATTTACTGTTCTTATTCTGACCGGACACCTTAGATTTATTAAAATCTGACTATATTGCCTACACTACAGGGATTGCATCAATTTCCCACTTAAGGAAGTAATCACAGTTCTGCATTATTAGATTTACAATGATCATTGAACCAAAGTTAATTCTGGAACTGGCCACATAGGTGGCTGAATTTATGTACACATTTTCAGTATCACTACTTTCCACTAATTTTAATGCCTCAAATTTCAGTTTTTTAATTTTTTTAATTGCCCAGTGAGGAAGCAAAAACATACATCATTTAAATGTGCAATAGACATCAAATTCATCCGTTTACATGTATAAATATTTTGCACCAAATTCATTAAATTACATATAAATGGGTTGTACAAACAATTATTTATACCGGTCTCTTTTGAAAGAGGGGGAATTTTGCTAATATTATGGATCACATACAAATTAAAAGTTAAATCCACAAGATATATTGCTCCCAAGCATTCCCCTCCTAGGAGTCATGTGCAAACCAGTCCCTTCTGCCGTTGTCTGTGGTAATCAGCTTGGTCAGAGGAGACCAGATCTTTTGACCCCTTTTCTTAGAGCGCCAGCACTTACAGTTATATAGGGCTGTTTCTTGGACATATGTGCCAAGTAGGTAACCCAACCAGGTTTGATATGTAGGGGGCTCAGAATCCAGCCATCTAGTTACTATAAGGAACTAAGCTACTGCAGCCAAGATAAAAAAAAGTAAATATGGGTTATGCCCAATGTCGCTTTATTGTCATAGGCCAGAAGCTTCATACGTGGCATGATAGAAACTTGCTTTCCTAACACCCCCTGCAGGAACCCCTCCATCCCTTGCTTTAAAGTTTGCAATTTTGAACAACTAAAAAACGTGTATCATATCAGCTGGGCCTTGCATGCACCTGGGGCAATTCCCATCCTCCCTTTCGCCCCATGAAAATAGCTTTGCAGGAGTAAAGTAAACACTGAAGATTGTTTTATAGTGCTGGGCTTTCACGTTAGCTGATAAAAAATGTCCTGTCCTAGGGCGATTGTCCTATAATTGTCTGTATCCCATCATCCAGCTTTCTAGCCCAGTTGTCTTCAACCTTCTCTAAATCATCTGACATGGAGTCCACTAGGATTTTATAGATATGCTTTATTCAACCCTCCGGGTGGATAACCGCTTCCAAAAGGGGGATTTTACCTAAGGAGAAACATTCGGCACTAATTTGATCAAAATATGTTGTGATCTGTATATACTTAAAACCAGGGCCAACACTTAATCCATATTCTTTCTGTAGATCTAAAAATGTGTGTTTTTGTTCGGCCAAATACATATCTCCTATCTTAATAATACCGCTCCCAGTGTCTACTTGTTGTGTCATAAGAAATTGATGGAAGCAGGGGAGAGGGCCATTGTGGAGTATACCAATTATATCTTGGTACCTGCAATAGTTTAGCCGCTTTGCCCCATACCTTCCAGGCTGCTATTAAGCATTTGAATCACAATTTTTTATAATAGCTAGCCTCAACCTGTCGAAGCAGAACCCCCCTGCCGGCCTTCCTATGGCTAACTCATATATAGTGGGAATGGGAGCCCCATTTTCCTGATTCCCCGTATTGATGTTTGTCTTTGCTGGTATAAACAAGATTGCTATCTGCTGCAAGAAGGCCGAAAAGTAATGAAATCATAAATTGGGAGCCTCCCACCCTCCTCGTTCCTGCGGTAGGGGTAAATACTTTAAAGATCGTCTGATTTTTTTATGGTGCCAAATATAAAAAATTGAAGATGAACTCTAAATTCTTGAGCAGAGAACCTTCAACTTCGAGGGAATAGATCAAAATAAATAAAGTAACTAGGGAAGCATAACCATTTAAGAATATCCTCTACCTCTGTTGCGTACCTCCCATTCATCCCAGTTAATCCTGCAATGTTATTCCTAGCCAGTTTCTGCCTGTGCCAAGGTCTAATAGTTTTCCCACAGACTCCCCATATTTATAAATTTCATTCCTATGTGCCTGATATCCTTCTGCAAACCTTTCATTATGATAGCTATTGATTTTTACTTTGGCCATCCTGCTGCAACTGCATTTCAGACTCTGCCTGCCTATGCTAAGGTATGGTATTGTTTCAGGGCAGCTAATTTTCCCAACAGGTCTTTGATTTCATCCTTCTGTTTCTTCCACATCCGTCCCACAAAACTTTCCCCCGCAAGCCGGCTTTAAAACTACCCCAAACCATTCCCTGAGAGGTGCTATAATGATTTTTATCAAAATAATCTACAACCCATCGCCGAATATGTTGAACAAACAAGTCATTGGAAAGCAACTTCCTATCAAATGTCCATCTAGTTGAAACCTTAACCACACCCTTAACCATAATATCCAAAATTAGAGGGTTATGGTCCGACAGGACCCTAGGTAATTTCTTAATTCCTACTTTCCCAAGCATAGTGATGGGAACTAGATGGTAATCCAGTCTGACATACTTCCTGTATGGACATGAGAAATATGTGTACCCTGGATCGGCAGATTTCTTAGCCACCCAGACAATGGTCAGGTCATAGCTAGCTTTTAGCATGGCAAGCGCCCTATATATTTGTGGTTTCTGACCTTAAAATTCATTGTTTCTAGCCTCATTCCCAGCCAGATGTATATTCAGGTCTCCACAGATTACCAAGGGATCTCGCCAGGATGCCAATTCCACCTCTAAGTCATGCAGTACCTTAGGGTCATCCTGGTTTGAACCATAAATGGTGCATACAGTCAATCCCACGGGGAGTGCAGCCACAGCCCATCTACCCCACTTGTCTCCCAAGACTCATTTTGCTGTTCCCAAATTGTTCCTAACATGAATAGCAACATCCCTGATAGTAGGGGATTGGGAGGAACATGCCACTACGGCGTAGCACTTAATCATCAAGGTTGCCCTATTATCCCATGGAATTTGAGTATCCTTCTGACATATAATGTCTGCTCCTTGCGATCTTAACACCTCAGCCACACTTAATCATTTGGTTTTATTATTTAGGCCCCCACATTATGTAATGTAATGCATATTTGTAGAGTGCACTGCAACCCGCCGGGTATCCTGGCGCTGAGAGACAGAAAAGAGCCTGTGGCAAAGGGCAGAATTGGCATTATACTCTGTGATAGAAGCAAGTTTTTATTTTCTTTCTGAACGGCAGAAGATCTTTCATCTGCCGCAGCTCCGTAGGTAGGCTATTCCAGAGCCTTGCAGCAGCAACACCCCCCAGTTTAGCTCTTTTGACCATAGGTGCTTTCACCCAGTTAGCTGAGGAAGACCGAAGACAGCGAGTGGGAGCGTACCAGCTGAATTTGTTCTGCAACGGTATTGGCCCTAGACCGTGCAGTGCCTTGAACATGACACAGGGATTTGAAATTAACCCTCTGCAAAATTGGGAGCCAATAAAGCTCCGCAAGGGCCTGGGAGGAGGAGGACTGACGAGGTCTCATCAAGGCCAACTTGGCCGCCGCATTCTGGATTCTCTGCAGTCTCCCAATCAAATATTTTGGGGACTCCAGCAGCAAGGCATTGCAGTAATCTAAGCTGCTCATGATGACACTTCTTATTACTAGTGCGCGTGTATGTATGGGGAGCATGGGGAGAATTTTCCTGAGGGACCTGATAAGGGAAAAACAGCTCCCAACAGTCTTATTGACTTGAGTTTCCAAAGTCAGTTTCTCATTAAAACAAATTCCCAAATTGTGAACCGACTTAGAAGGTGCCAGTGGGGGATCGGCAAGAATAGGCCAGAAGTCGGCTGGGAGAGGATATGACACTCTCCCACCTGCAATACAAAGGAGCTCTGTTTTATCTGCGTTAAATTGCAGGGAGTTGTTTATCAGTCAGTGTACCACATTCTGCAAACAGGCATGAAAATTCTCCACAGTGGATGACTGTTCTCCCTCCAAGGAGAGAATAAGCTGGGTGACATTCGCATAGTTTACTAGGCCTATGCCGTGGGATTTAATGACATCCACCAAGGGACGCATATAGGCATTGAATAGAATAGGGCTTATCACAGAACCCTGCAGTACACCATGGTGTATCTTGGTGAACTTAGACTGAAAAGGGAGAAGGGCCACAGCCTGACATCTGTCAGAAAGATAGGAATAAAGCCACTTCTGAGCCAGGCCCACTACCCCCACTCCTTCCAATCATTCCAGAAGAACCTTGTGATTGACTGTGTCAAATGCGGCAGACAGGTCCAACAAGATCAGTATTGCAGAATGACCCTTGTCAGCACGCAGACAAAGACCGTCCAACTCAGTCAGCAAGGCAGTCTCCGTCCCATGTCCTGGACGGAAGCCGACTCGCACGTCATCCAGTATATTATTTGCCTCCAGAAACTGGGAGAGTGCCCTACTTACAAGGCGCTCAATGATCTTCATCGGATATGGAAGGAGTGAGATAGGCCTGTCGTTTTTGAGTCAGGCTGGGTCAAGCAATGAGTTTTTCAATAAGGGGGTTAAAACTGCTTGCTTCCAGCAGGAAGGGACCGTCCCACTACCCAGGGATTGATCACATAACTGTCTTAACAGAGGGAACAGCTCGGAGCCCAACGCTTTCCAAACCTTATGGGAA
Organism: Lissotriton helveticus; assembly: GCF_964261635.1. Lineage (NCBI taxonomy): Eukaryota > Metazoa > Chordata > Amphibia > Caudata > Salamandridae > Lissotriton > Lissotriton helveticus. Next base: position 658,119,118 of record NC_136063.1, on the reverse strand, counting down.
AGAGGGTCCAGTGATGAACCAGATGAGACCCCTACGTCTCCACAGAAGGAATATCAAAGTGATCTAGGAGAGGCATCCGATCCGATTCTTTACTCAGCCCCTTCCAGTCCTCCTTCCTATCCTGTGGGGGACCAGTAGCCCCATGAACTGTGCTATCCCCTTACAACCCTTCGATGATTTTTCAGATCTTATCTTCAAAAAAGGCAGCCAGGCTGTCACAACGTTCCTCCATAGGCAGAACCTTATTTTTAGTGCAAGCGGAGCTGGTGATATCATTCATTATTTTGAAAATGCTCTTGGAGCTTTTGGGTGCCTTCAGAATTTCATCTGCAAAATATTCAGCTTTAGCAGAGGCAATTTTTTTCTTATAGCTGAGGATTTTCTCCTTCCAGTCGGCTTTGTCTATATCAGAATACCCCTTCCTCCACCGCCATTCTGCGTGCCTACAGCCAAATTTTAACTTTTTCAGTTCCGCATTGTACCAAGGAGCAGAAGGTTTACCTACTTTTTTGACCAGCTTTCGTGGGGCAAGCTGGTCAATGTGATCATTAATATATAGACAGAAGGTGGCGTAGTTATCCTCCACCTGTTTCCCAGGGTCAAAAGATTCTTCAAGATGGAATACTGGGGCAGCACTAGCTTTCCTCCGGAGACCTTTCCAGTCCCTACTAAGAAGACATCTTATTTCCTTCATAGCAGGGCCATTCTGCCTAATGTTAAACACATCAAATTGAATTAGATGATGATCGGCCCAACCAACCGGCAAAACATTCACCACTTCCATTGAGTCTTTCCCAGCAAAAATAAGGTCCAGAATATGCCCCCGTATGTGTAGGTTCTACCAGCCATTGTAGAAGATGCAAATCCATACAGTATGGTAGGAGATCATTATACCCGGGGTCCATGCTCCTGTTGGCCCACAGGTTAAAGTCCCCTAATATAAGTAGTCTGGCGTGTGAAAGAGCCATATTACTGAAGACATCAATCAGATATTTCTGTTGAAGGAGACTGGCCATCCCTGTCGGCCTATAACAAATAATACCAGTCAGCACCGGGTTCCCATGATCTTTTAGAGCAAAGCCCAGTAGCTCGACCCCTTCGACCTCATCAATATCTATAGGGAAAAAATCCATGCCTCCTTAAATATAATCCCAACCCCTCCATTTCTACCGCTAGAGCGTGGCTTATGAAGGGCTTTATAGCCCCGAGGACACACCAAACCCAGCTCCAAATCAGATCCGAGGAGAGTCCAAGTCTGTCACCACCAAGGCATCTAAATCATGAGACTCTAACAGCAACTGTGTCTCCATATAATGTTTGCAAAGAAACCTAACATTAAGAAAGCCGCATCTAGGAGAGTCCATTTTAATGAAGTCGGCTACTGCCCCTGCCGTATCTCTCAGTTCAAACTCCCCATGGACACCACCCTGCACACCTATTGCCCATAATAAAGCACTCGAATACCTATAAGTTGCATAATGCATAGTGATGCAGCAAGAGGAAACCCGACATCTCAGTCGTCGATCTCAAGCAGCTGTATGTAAACTGCAACGGACAGTCAGAAAAGTGGCAAAGACATGTAGTGCTATTGGTGAACGTCTGACTAGTCTGGAGACCAGAGCAGAGGCCCTTGAAGCCAACTTGGCCGTTACCCAAGAGCAGGCACAGCCCATGAATCACTGTTGGTGGACATACGGTGGATGCTGGAGGTTCAAGAATCTGACAACGGTGTAATAATCTACTGATTCTGGGTGTCCCAGAGGACAAAGAAGGGTTGGATGTTCATCTATATGTTGTAGACATGCTGGCTAAAGCTTTTCCCGATTTGGAAGGATGGACTGGCCTAATGAAGTGCAGGGCTATCTCACACCATCTTGCACAAAAAAGTGAGCACCTTGCCACGCCTATCTGTGTTTTTGCACCTTCCATTAAAGTTTTTGGGGATTGTTTCTTCCACTTTTGTTTGTTTATATACTTCTGGTCAGGGAGCCGCAGCACGGCTGACTCAAGCAGCTGCCATCTTTCTTTGCCTCCTCGTCTCTCTGGAAAACCATGCCTCCAATTTCTGATAGAGAATGCAAGACTGAGCTTCTATTGAAAGGATACATTTTCTAGTCAAACAATATAACAAAGTCCAACTTGAATGTCTTGAGTTTGGGGCCCAGCCAGCTACTATTTGAATTACATAGGTCATTCTCAGGAACAGGTAGTGGGGGTTGTGGGACAAAGGCATTTGCTCATGATTTAATAGACTTGAAGGCCTTGTGTCTTTCCAAGCTGCTGCACCTCAGGGGGGAGTGGCCAGTATGAGAAACCATATTACCATACTCCTCTAAAAAAAAAAAAAGGTCCTTTGGATAGAGGTTTTCTACATTGAATAGTCATACGTACCGACTATACTTTACACACCACATCAGGATTTGCTAGTTCATCATGATCAATATTTGTGGAATCTAGGCATTTCATATTATCCCAAGCTCCTGGCTGAGCATTTGGAGAATATCCTAAAGTATTATATAGAACTGACCCATTTTTGGGATGGGACTTTAAGACTTTCTAGGTGCCAACAGTAACTTTAGCCACATCTTCTTCTGGCTCAGCTGGTATACTTGACAATAAACAATGAGAAGCTCCAGCCTTACCCTTACAGCTGTGTCAGGATACTTTAAAGTAATCTCCACCTCCAGCGGATTTCTCATGACCAGTTCAATATCTAGCAACGTGAACTCCTCCACCTTACCTAAGTAAGATGGAACCACCTATTGTTGAATGGAAGGACTCATATAGGCATGCAAGCGAGGACTCCCCTCAGGTTATTTTCCCTTGAGCACTATCTTGTGCCAGCGAGCCCAAAGTGGAGGCAGATTCTGTCATTCCCCACACCTTCTCCTCCTTATCATAGGATGTTAGTTCCAATGCAGAAGAGGGAGCATCCCCACCTCATTCTTGGTCTTCGACCATCAATGACATGTTCTTATCCATGCTCTTATCCACGATCATATTTGAATTTTGATGTAATTGCCCTAGAGGGCTAACCAAGACCAGAGAGGGACTTCTATGACTTCTTTATTCACCTTGAGGAATAAATTGGAAATTGCTGGATATGGTTTGTCGACTGTCCCGACTGTCCTTCTACTATCCCACCCGCCAACTAAGATCATCCAATCAAGCCCTCGCCGCAGTCCCGCGCATCCGAAAAACCACCATGGGTGGCAGATCCTTCTCCTTCCTGGCTGCCAAGACCTGGAACTCACTCCCCACCCACCTCCGCCTCACTCAGAATCACATCTCCTTCAGAAAAGAACTAAAAACATGGCTATTCGATAAAAAGTAAACCCCTCCCTCCAGCGCCTTGAGACCCTCTGGGTGAGTAGTGCGCTTTATAAATACCTGAACTTGAACTTGAACTTGGTTTAAAGTGTTGCAGCTGAGATCGTTTATTACAAGAGATTGATTTTTTTTACCTTCAAGGGATAATTTGAAGCAATTATGCAACCAAAGTGCAATTTCTTCAATGTCATCATATCCAAAGAAGTTGGGGCACACCACTTCAGGGAGATGACCATAAGTTACAACCTCCTGGTAGGCATGCACACTCCCAACTGCTGAACAAATGAGCAACCTTAAGTTTTCTTTCAATTTACTTGCCCTCTTAGTTACGGGGCACTGGACTCCTACATAGAACCACTCTCTGATATTCCCTGATGTACTCAGATGTTCTGTTAATGAGGAGACAACTGGAAGACTGATAGGGCACATGGGTCTTGGGGTTAATTTTTTATTATAAAGGAGAATGACTAATCAACTTAACCATAAACCGATAGAATGAATCAAGTGTACAACTTTGGAATAAATGGCATAGAGAGAGGACTACCTTCCAGGGGACGCAAGCTGGACCACATCCCAGCTTGGCCACTCTCACAAACCCTTGGGGATGCCTTTACAGGATTCTGAGTAGGCTCGAACACCGACTCACCACTCTCACCCACACAAACTCCTTGCTTTTATTTATTTATTTATTTATTTATGCGATTTTATATAGCGCGAACTTTACCCGAAGGTGTCAGAGCACTTTACATAAGAACCAGTTTGGAAACATAAGGACTTTAGATTACATGCGTTATATAAAGGATACAAACAGAAAAAAATTGCAAATGTACAAGACGTAAAGTCACATAAGGAGGAGATACAAATGGATATACTCTAAGAGTCACATAGGAATGGTAGGTAGTACCAAGGTCAACCGCATATACTCGTGATTAGAGTTATCTCTATATACATAGGGAAGGGATATACTCTAAGAGCCACAAAGGAATGGTGGAGAGCACAGCGGTCTACTGCATATACTAGTGATTAGAGTTGTCCCTATATACATAGGGAAGGGATATGAATGGATATACTCTAAGAGTCACCTAGGAATGGTAGATGGTACAAAGGTCTACTGCCTATACTAGTGAGTAGAGTTATCCCTATATACATAAATATACAAACATAGTAGATTTCCTCAGGCAGAGTTCCATTAAGTGAGGTAGGAGGGGGGAAGTAGTCACAACACCAAGGGAGGGTTGGAGGGATTCGAGAGTATGGAGAAAAGGCAAAACAGAGAGGGGAAGAAACATTTGAGGATCCTCAAGGGGGAAAAGAGGGAAAAGGGTAAAAAGACGAGGGAATGGACAAGATGACGGGTCGGGGACCAGGGAAAAAACTGCAGAGAACAGCCGCAAAATGGTCAAATGATTCTCCAAGTCTTGTAGGAGTGCCCTGTCCGGCCTAATGCCTGCTTGTAAGGGTGCTTGTAAAGGTTCAGCAACCAGCCGCTGTCAAAGTCACAAATTAAAATTTAGGGTGATCCACAACCAGACAGTTTGGGGGCAGTTGCTATCTTGCTCACCGGTGTTTGCAACCAAAAATTCCAATTTTAGGGCCAGCTACACAAGTTAAGGCATTGATATTATGCCCATGCACCTCCAACCAAATTCGGGCGCTGGAACACGCTCTCTATTCCGGAGTGTGGTGCTGCGAAAATCCCTTCTGTAGCCTGGAGAGCAGGGTGGACACGGAGCTTCAGTTCCAGGGGCATTTGAGGGCAATTTTGGCCGCCATGTTAAAGTCAGGCATTTAAGGATGTAAAGCGCCGCAGACTCCACCGCCTCCAGGGACCCCGAGCATGCTTTGCGGGGCTCACCTCTTGGATCCTCCAGGTTCAGGAGTGTCAGTAGCAGCAATGTTTCTCAGAGGGGTCGGGCTGTCTCATCACGGGCGGGCTCCGGCCGCCATCTTGTCCCTCGGTGGATTGTTGAGGTCAGGCAATGAGGATGCACAGCGCCGCAGAATCCACTGCCTCCAGAAACCCCGAGCACACTTTGCGGGGCTCACCGCTGCGTTCCTCAAGGTGCCGGTGTGTTCATAGCGTCTGTGGAGGCCACGCTGTTCAGAGGGGGCGAGCCGTCTCTCGTCAAAGGTGGACTCCGGCCGCCATCTTAGCCCTCACTGGATTTTCTTCCCGGAGAAGTCGCAACAGAGAAAGGCCAGTGCAGACGCTCCCGAGAGAGCAAAATACATTCCACCGGAGCCTCACAGCATCCGACGCTGGTAGGTTCTTTTACCGACGATTCGGCCTCGAGGGGGCCGCCGAAAATTGCCCAGATCAAGCATTGCCTGATACCCAAAGTTTTTTTTAACAGATATTATGACTGTCGCCCCGTAAAACTCTGTTACACTGACCGATCAACTGACCACTTAGCAAAAAAAAACACAAAAAAATGAAGTTTGTACAACCCTGAGTGGCCCTTTCACTTTGACTGCTACTTTTACTGGACCCCAGCTGGTTAAGGGGACGAGGGGATTGAGGTAAAAAAGGCAGTCAGTAAAGAGTTTGCGCTGCCCACCCGCCCTCAACTACTGGACCTTAACTATGGGGCTAGTGGAGTGCCAAAGTACCAAGGTAGTAGGCGGAGGTGGGAGAGAAGGCCACTGAGCAACAACTGCCTCCCTCCAACCAAATATTGGCCCTGGACACTAGTTCGCAGGCAAGCTAGCCCCAAAAGCCTAAGTGGGCTGCCCCTGTGCCAAAAGTCACAGAAGTCACAGAAGTCAGCAATGATCCATGCAGATTCAACTACAGAACGGACTTCCAGCTCCTCCACACCTAATGGCATCTGCTTGACATCAGCAGCTGTCTGGTGTTTGGCGTCTGAAAGCCGATTCATAGCTGCCGCTACTGCTGCCAGAGCCACCAAAGCCACTGCGGCTCCAGGCTTGGAGGACTGGTAAATCAGGGCTCCTTTGGGTGTAACCTCCATCTCCTCCTGGCTGCCCCTCCCTTTCCCTCCTATTCGAGCCAGAGTCTTTTTCTCCCCCGCTTCTCCCTCACTTGTTCGCCCAGCTCAGAGCACAGCTGCACCTACCTATCACTGCTGAATCCACCTGCAGGAAATCATGTCACAGTCCACTTTCACTAGGAGTTAAACCACACAAGCATGGTGGATGCAGCATACCATGTAGTGATCAGTAGGAGTGAATAGGTCCTTTTATATCTGTATCACCGGAGTGAGGGCTACAGTCTTACTCACTTTTTCATTTTACGCTGTATGTGCTTAACTCGCCCTTTGGCCCACATTGGTTAGATGTGAAGTACTGCGCAGCGCAGGAGTGGTGATTGTGCTGGATATATGTGTGACTGTGAAGGGTACATTACAGTGACAGGGCAGTGCGGTTCAGTGCGTGTATGGTGAATTCATGTACTGGGTGTATATGTACCTGCATGGAGTGCAGAATGTGCAGGATGGAGTGTTGTATAATACTCATCGACAGTGTGTGTGCTGGGTTTATATTAGGCCTGCACAGTAAATTCTGTTCCGCTTGCGGAATTGCCAAAAATTCCACGATCCGCGGTTCCGCGGAATTTTTTGTGTTTGCGCTTTCAAAATGCGTGTTCGCGAGATATTTCCCTCGAGCACGCAAACAGCGTTCGCAAGCAGGAAAAAAGCATCGCGAACAGGCGGAACAAGCAATTCCTCATGTTTGCAGAACGTTTGCGTGCTCGCAGGGATTGTTTACCATTTCGCAGACCTATACGTAGCACGAACACGCAAATTCCGCCCACCCCTAGTTTATCTGTGCCTGCGAGTGGCACAAGACAAAGAAACTTAGCTTAGAGGTAATGTATAAAGTATTTAAGCAGCACGTAAACAGTAATGAAGTGGCCACAACACAAGAAAAATCACACAGTAATTTACAACAATAGAGAAAAATGTAATACAATAGCTTACATAAAAATTACAAAATTACAATCAGTAGAACCGGAGTTATGAATATTTTAAATTTAAGGGAAAAACTAGCTCCTAATAGATCAAAGCATGGCCGGTCGCGATGGAGTTCAGGTCAAATACAAAAACTGAATTGAGTCCGGTCGGCTAATACCTTCAGATTTAGAAGGTAAAAGTTCAGTGGACAAGGTTGCAGGTGGTGTCTGAGGAGGGAGCGTCTTCACCATGGAGCGGCTGTATGACGTCTCAGTGAAGATTACTAAGTTCGGAATCTCTTTTTGTCCTGAATTGGCTTATCCTCAGTGCCATGCTGATGCTCAGAGGGGTCCACCTCTTGACAGCCCCAAGTCTGAATTGCTATTAGAGCACAGACTCTTGGGATGGTCAGGCAGGGGAAGGAAAGGAAGGGAACTGCAGGGAAGGAGATCTACTAACTGAGACAGAGAGACTTATAATATACTTCAAGTATGGAGACAACTTACAATCCCTTTAAAGGGATTTTGACTTATACCTGAGAAACAATGAGATACCTGTAAAGAAAATAAGCAATCCGGTAACATGGGATGTGAGGGAGTGCATTCAATTTTTCAAACACGTATACTGTAAAGGAGAAAAAAGATGTAAGGGATAAAACAACTCCTACAGTGATAAAGCCTGACAAATGCAAGAAACAGTAAGGAACATTTCTACCCACACACCTACCCTCGTGAGCGAGTTGAAATGAATCACAAGGGACAGGTGAATCAGAACTCCAGGTACACACCACTGACCCCCTGTTGATGAATAGAAAACAAATGCCAATGCTTGTTATTTTAACAATGTCGCTCTCTAGACACAAGGCAACAGTATACCAGCAAAAGACCTGGACAAGTGAGTTCAGAGGTAGTAACATCAATCATCCCCAATTGGTAGCACTCTTCCTATATTCTGCATAGGAGAGCTCAAAATTAAATGTCAGTTTTGTATGTAACTGACTCTCACAGACAGCGGTGTTGCAGGAGTTCCTTCAATCCCTCTAAGTCCAGAAACGATTTGCTGGTAATTACCTCCATCCGCATGAGCCGAGTGTATCGGTCTCTCCAACGGAGGAGGTGAACTTGGGCTTACTATAGAATGTCAAAAGCAGTCTCCTCCACATTAGTTGCAGATGCTGACTTGCCAATGTAGGAGATGAGGAGTATCCTCGCCCTCTTCAGGGAGAGCGTGAGAGTGTTAGAAACTTCCGCTTCTTCTAAAATATGCTTGCGAACTTCTCCTACGCATGAGCCTGCCAAATGGCTGATGTCAACAATGGGGAGAAGAGTAGACCACAAAACAATTAAGGTTACAGTGGGAGTTCTGTTCCAATGTGGAACGACTCCAAGAACTTCAGAGTTGGTGCTAAAGGGCACCCTTACCAGTCTCTCCGCTGCAGATTCCAGACACCAGTGGTGAAGACAAATAACCAGAAGCTAGGCAGGGTCTTTATCCAGGTTTCCCTGATGGCTCATGCAGATCAGCGTGCAAAGTCAGGAGCATGACTCATGCTGGGAAGTGGAGTTCCCAACTTGTAAAGGTGACGCTCTTCTCGTTAGTCACTTGCTGAACTGCCTGGCAGTGTTCGCAGGAACGATGTGACCTGATACTTTTATGGAAGTCGAAAATCTTCAGTGGGGCGAGGCAGGAGACTGTAACCAATGAATATTAAAGGAGGCCAGATACCCCTTTGGCAAAGGACTGCCTAACAGGATTTGGTAATGCAAAGAAGAACTTAGTGAGAGTTGTTGCAAAGTCAGGCTAACTGGTGGGAAACACGAGCAAGTTGGCCTCAGTCTTCTCTCAGTTCTCAGAGAGGTTTTTAGTCAAAAATGTTCTAATTCCAAAGTTTTGGATTTTCACTCTTTGGGCAAATTTGACACCACAACCAAGGGTCAAGGACTGGAGACGTACCGCTTAAGGGTTCATAATCCACTAAGGGTGGGTCCAGGTGTGAGCTTAAGATGATGGGAGCCTGTTATGTCCCTGTGGCTCTGAACAGGCCTGCAGACTAACCCTTGGTGTCACTCTGGTAGTCCAGGGTTTTGGTGAAGAAGCAGGACTCAAGCAGCAGGAGAGGCCTCTGAGGGTTGAAAGCAGGCTCCAGGCAGTAAAACGTTCTTCTAGGTGCAGCAACAAAGTCTTATGGTATACACAGCTGGCCACAGCAGTGAGACGTTCTCTATGAGTCCTTCTGCAGATCTCGAAAGTGAACGGAAGAGTTGGTCTGAGGGTCCTGTTTTTATACCTGGTGCCTTCTTTGAAGCAGTAAAATTTTCTATAATTTTTTTTATGAAGGGCTTGGAATTACCTGCTTTCCCTGGCTCCAATCCGACTGCAAAGACAATGCAGTAGTAACAAGCCTTCGGCATGAAGGCAGAACACAGCCTATTCAGTTACAAGTGGGTCTATGCCCACCTCCACCCCCATCCTGCCAGCAGATGGCCCATTTATCACACCTAATCCCTCAATTGTGTTCCTGTCTGGGATGAATCCTAACTGCCAACTACACCCAGTCATGTGATCCAGGGAAAGCTACATGCACTAAATAGAAATGTGCAGGAAAATGGCAGCTTTCTAAAAGTAGAATTTCCAAAATTGTAATTTAAAATCTGACTTTATTATTAAAGGGGATTTTTTATTTCAATTTTATAGATACTAGACATGAAACACTTACCTGTTCCCAATCAAAAGTTATCACTTATTAAATGTAATAAGGCAACCCCATGTTATCCTATGTAGCAGGTAGGCCTCACAGTAGTGAAGAATTAATTTAGGAGTTTTTCACTACAGAGACATACAAAAAAATAAAAGTACATGGCCAAACTTTTAATTGCATTGTGCCCTGCCTTTTGGGCTGCCTAGAGCCTACAGTAAGGGAGACATATATGCAATAAAAGGGGAGTTTAAGGCTTGGGAAGGGGGTGATATTGCCAAGTCGAATGGGCAGTTTAAAAATGCATTCAGGCTGCAAAGGCAGGCTTGGAACATGTTTTAAGGGGCTACTTCAATTCAATCATTTCAAAATCTTTATTCGAATTTCCGAAATTCATAAAAGCAATCTTATTTACAAAAAGTATCATAAAAACTCCTTTTTAAAACTTTACAGATTAACATTTCCAAATCAGGCAGCAGATGATTGTAACAATTAATATATAAAGCAGTTAATATAAAGCGGGAGGTCAAGGATTTTCCATCATTTTACGAACTCGAGTTACAAGTCTCAAGAAAGTGCTGGTGCGAAGAACTATTTCTTCAGTGTCCAGGGAGAATAGCATCTGATAGGAGTCCCCCAAGGAAAGGGGTCTATGTTTTCTAAAAAACGGAACTAAAAACCATTTCACATATTTTAGATAATATTTACAGAGAAAGAAGAAGTGCAGATCGTTTTGTGCACTCACTCCGTCACAACAGCATGGTTTGTAGCCTGAATTTGAATAATGGCCCAGAGGAAAACTTAGTAGAAACTTTACAGTTCCTGCCCTAAGACGAAACAAAAGTGTTCTTTCCCAATTAGTCATTGGCAAAGTTAGGTATAATTGTAAAGGATACCTATGCAGCGTTTTACCCATGTATGCCGTGACTGACGGTTTATTGAATTCCTTTTTTGTCCTATCTAGGTTATAAAGTGCATATAGTGCATTTTTTAATTCATTCTTGTCTCGTGGCCCAACTCTAGTCGGTTCTAAAAAGAGGTGGCCTTTGTCCACACTACATAACCTCTTATAAACTCCTGAGAGCCAGGGAATATCCATTCCTTTTTCACATTTGAGGCAATCACTTATGATTTCTTGCGTCAAGGTGGCTGATTTGTTCCTCCAGACGGAGAGCCAAAATAACGCTGGTCTTGTACCAATGAAATCACAGATGAAGTGCAAATTTAATTCGCTGTGACAAATGTACTCAGAAGTAGAAATTGGTACACCCAAAAGTTTCCTACAGAAACGATTTTCTTCTTGTTGGATGCAGCGATTTCTTGCGAGACCCCATACCTCAGCCCCATATGTGGCTACTGGGACACATTGCAATTTAACTTTTTTTAAAATGGCTTTAATAGCACCTATCTTCCTCGGGCGTGGGAGACTAAGCATTGAGTTGATGGCCTTTAAGAACTTGCTCGTGGAGTGGGCCAAATGCCCAGTCCACGAGCTGTTCGCAGCAAAGACCATCCCTAAATATGGTAAAGAACAAGTAGAGTATAGTCTATCAGTCCCCACTAGGATAGAATTGAGCTGGCGTTTCCCTGGCCCGCATGACATGATAAAAGATTTTTTAAAGTTCACGCATAAATCCAGGCCATCCATGTACTGTACAAAGGTTTTGATCAAAATACACAAGGAGTTAAGAGTGCGGGCCATAAGGACCGCATCATCTGCGTAGAGAAGTGCTGGTAGTAATTTCCCATTGATTTTCGGGACATCTGAGGTCGACTGCTTTAGGGAGTTGCTCAGCCCATTAATATAAATATTAAAAAGCAGGGGTGCTAAAACGCACCCCTGCCTAACCCCTCTTCCACCTTGATGGCACCAGAGATCTCCCCACCCATACCAATCCTAACTCGTGCTTTGAGATCGGTATATATAAATGCCAGAAAGTGTACCAGAGGTTCGTCTAATCCATAATCCAGCAGAATGGATCAGAGTTTGGACCTGTTGACTAAGTCAAACGCGGACGATAAGTCCATGAATGCTAAGTAAACAGGGGATGATCGAGCAATGTTATATTTACCGATAACCAAGTTAAGGTTCAGACATTGTTCGACCGTGCCAACCTTGCTTCTAAAGCCCAGCTGGCAGGGATCTAACATTCCACTTTCCTCCGTCCATTCTAAGACCCTATTATTAAGTACACTGCCCAAGATCTTTAATGTATTATCGAGCAACAAGATTGGTCTGTAATTGATTGGGTCAGATCTATTCCCCTTTCTATATATTGGGACAATAATACTCGTTGTCCAAGTATCTGGCATGGGGGCTAGAGGCAAACTGTTGAAAACATTCAACAGAATTGGGGCCCAGAATTCCGGTTTCCACTTTATGATGTCTATGGGGAACCCATCAGGGCCCGTTGCCTTATTGCCAAGGCACTGATTAATTGCCACTTCCACCTCCCGCAGCATAATCTGTAGGCAACAAAGATGCCCCTGCACATAACAGAATTTGCCTTGTGTTGGTGCGGCATATATTTTAGAGAAATGGGTCTCCCATGAATCGCTCGAGATGGTGCAGCTGACTGGTGTCAATTGTTGAACCATATTGCGCAGGTTCCTAACTGCAGGCCAGAATGAATTTCCATTCTTTCCAGCTGCTGAGTCGGCTAAAGCCTCCCAGTGCTCCCCCAATAGTGTGGTCTTTCGTTCTCTGATTGTAATTTTATACATCCTCCTTGCTGTCTTTACAACTATAGGGCACTTGGGCTTGGAGGTCAGAGCCTTACGTAGATTCTTGTTTGCTCCTGTACATTTGTGGCAAACCATCTAGGTTCTTTATCTACCTTGTGCAATGGTACTGACAGGAGGGATCTTATTGCAGAGCACAATTTAATAAAATCTTCAACTATCCTCAGATGATTTCCTTCTGTTAACATGCATGAAGTGATTAAATGCTGTTGCTCTTCTATCACAGTCTCAACTATTCGACCACTGTCTACTCCCCTCCATTTCAATCTTAAATTATCTGTTGAGGGAGTAATATCTCTCGCCCCACTACTTAAGTGGCACAATAAGTGCTGCAGACCAACATATGGGATAACACTTTGTGAGGGAGTTAAAGTAACTTAAATATGCCAATTAGGTGTAAACCAATTTTATCATGTTTAAGCCAGTAAGCACAAGCACTTTAGCACTGGTTAGCAATCGTAAATTGCATAGAGTCCTATGGTCAGAATAAAAGGCAGGGAAACAGGTAAAATATTTCTCAACCTTTAGGGTCCCTTTCCTAAGCAAGATTAAGCAGTAGTCACTGTGTTTCTCTTGTCGTGGCTAAGCGTAGTGCTCCTCATTTATTACCAATGCGTGCGTACCTGACTAAGCTATAGGAACTGGAATAGAAACTGATAAACTATAAGTAAAAGATCTCTATACAAGTGAAATATCTCTATGCCTTTTACATCCTCTATTACTCCTTATAGTGGTATTTTTGCACTATGTGAAATAACTAACAATGTGAAGCGAGTCTTAGCATGGTCAATATTCTCTTACGATCTCAGTATGATTTTGCTTGCTTGCATGCGCTGCTGTGCCAGTTATGTTAAATTGTTCCCATAATTGTTGCTGCAACCTGGCATGTGGTACAATAGATAAATTGTGCTAGGATGGTAACGTTTGATGCACCAATAAAACTAGTTAAAAAAGGAATGGAACATGAGCTCCTTTGAAAAGAATAGATCAGATCTGGAAAAAGAACCAGAAATGCTAATTCTTGAAAAAACTCCAGCCACTATCACCTGACTAACATGCCTAAAGTTAATCCTAATGTAGACACTATATGTACTCGACTGTTGGAAATGGCCCTATTTGCAGGGTTAACCCAAAATCTTTTGCTTCTTCCTCCAATTTTTTCCCGACCTGTGTTTCTTGGCTATAGGACACTGGGCACATTACCACTGCTGATCAGTGCTAAAGTGCATATGCTCCCTGATATTGTGATTGGTTCTCCCTGATTGGGATATTTGTTTTACCATTAGGTCCCTAATAAAGTGCACTTAGTGCGCCAGGGCTGATAAATGAAATGCTACTAGTTGACTTGCGAAAAACCAAAAGTGATGATGGACGGAGCGTTGACAATACAAACACTAACCCCCAGTCAACAGATCTGGGTTTAATCCATCACCGTTCTTTAGCTCACTCCACCACCCCAGTTCAGACATGGCCATATGCAAATCAGTCTGACCCTGTGCCTCATGGGAACAGTCCAGCCCGAACTGCCAAGCCATGTCTTCCCTGGACCGGAATCAAGCTTCCCAGGACCGGTTTCTGGCATTACAGCCGTCTTCAGCCGGGCTTGCTTGACTCTAGTGGCAAAGTGAGCAAAGGACTCACGTCTGAGCATACCCTGCCAACTTAGGGCGAACAAAGAAAAACCAAAGGTGATGATGGACGGAGCGTTGACAATACAAACACTCACCCCCAGTCAACAGATCTGGGTTTAATCCATCACCATTTTTTAGCTCACTCCGCCACCCCAGTTCAGACATGGCCATATGCAAATCAGTCTGACCCTGTGCCTCATGGGAACAGTTCAGCCCGAACTGCCAAGCCATGCCTTCCCTGGACCGGAATCAAGCTTCCCAGGACCGGTTTCTGGCATTACAGCCGTCTTCAGCCGGGCTTGCTTGACTCCATTGGCAAAGTGAGCAAGGGACTCACGTCTGAGCATACCCTGCCAACTTAGGGCGAACAAAGAAAAACCAAAGGTGATGATGGACGGAGCGTTGACAATACAAACACTCACCCCCAGTCAACAGATCTGGATTTAATCCATCACCGTTCTTTAGCTCACACCGCCACCCCAGTTCAGACATGGCCATATGCAAATCAGTCTGACCCTGTGCCTCATGGGAACCGTCCAGCCCGAACTGCCAAGCCATGCCTTCCCTGGACCGGAATCAAGCTTCCCAGGACGGGTTTCTGGCATTACAGCCGTCTTCAGCCGGGCTTGCTTGACTCCAGTGGCAAAGTGAGCAAGGGACTCACGTCTGAGAATACCGTGCCAACTTAGGGCGAACAAAGAAAAACCAAAGGTGATGATGGACGGAGCGTTGACAATACAAACCCAGTCAATAGTTCTGGGTTTAATCCATCACCGTTCTTTAGCTCACTCCGCCACCCCAATTAAGACATGGCCATATGCAAATCAGTCTGACCCTGTGCCTCATGGGAACAGTCAAGCCCGAACTGCCAAGCCATGTCTTCCCTGGACCGGAAACAAGCATCCCGGGACCGATTTTGGGTTCATAACCCTCATCAGCCTGGCTATCTTGAATCCAGTGGCAGAGTGAGCAAGGGACCCACATCTGGGCATACCCTGCCAACTCGGGGCAAACAAAGCGATACCAAAGGGGATGATGGACGGAGCGTTTGACCAAATCAAACACTCACCCCCATTCAACTGATATGGGTTTAATCCATCATTATTCTTTAGCTCATTCTACCAACCCAGTTCAGACATGGCCATATGCAAATCAGTCTGACCCTGTGCCTCATGGGAACAGTCCAGCCCGAACTGCCAAGCCATGTCTTCCCTGGACCGGAAACAAGCATCCTGGGACCGGTTTCAGGTTCATAACCCTCATCAGCCAGGCTATCTTGAATCCAGTGGCACATTGAGCAAGGGACCCACGTCTTGGCATACCCTGCCAACTAATGGGCTTGCAGCACTGATTGCGCCACCAACATGAGTAGCCCTGAAAAGAGGTCTCAGGACTCCCACCGCTGTGCCTGTGTTTAGTTTGTTAACTGCCATGTCAACTTGGCAAGTGCACCTACTTGTCAGGCCTTTCCCTTCCATTTTCTTGCACACAGGACCCCACTATGATAGGCCTAAGGTACCCCCCTGGACAGTGTGCAGTGTATGTGAAAAGTAGTACATGTACTGGTGTGTGTAACATGTCTTGATAGTGAAATACTGCCAAATGCTTTGTAACATTTAACAAGTATATCATACCGTAGGGATAAGATAGAAACATTTACAGCCACATGCATCAAGCGATTTAGGAATCGCAAACGGTGCGAATCTAAAAAATCGGCCGTTTGCGATCCCTAAATCACTATTTGGGATGCATCAATCCAAAATTCAATAAATCGCTATATTTAGCGATTTCTAAAAATGCGATTGCATTTAAGGAATCGCAAATTGCGATTCCTTAAATGCAATGCATGACACCTAAAACAAATTGCGAATTCGTAATTAGGAGGAAAAAATTACCATGAGGTTGAACCTCATGGTAATTTGCGAAAAAGCTGAAAAATGCAATTTTGTGCATTTTTCAAACTGTCATGTTGTGCACACACATGCCATTAGGGCATGTGTGTGCACAACATATGTGCATAGATTGATTTCAGGGGTGCAACAGGGTGTCCTTTGGACACCCCTGCACCCTTGAAATCGCAATCTCAATTTGCGATTAGCTAATTGCGAATCGCAAATTGAGATTGTCTTCCCATTCATTCCTATGGGCCTTTTGGCCCATAGGAATCAATGGTAAGGGATTCCTTAATTGCGATTCGCAATTTGTGAATCGCAATTAAAGAAAAATAAGGAATCGCTAAAAAAATTGCGATTTTTTTGATGCATTGCCGTTTGCGATTCCATAATTGCGATTCCTTAATTTTCGCAATTAAGGAATCGCAAACGGCAACAATGATGCATGTACCTGTTAGTTTAGTACCCCTGAACTCAGAATATAATAACACATCTTTTTAGTGAAGATGGTTTTTGTTGGACTTGGCCCTTTTTGCAGGGTCATCCCTGAACATTTTGCCTTCCTCTTGTATTTTGTCTACCCTGTTTTTGTTGGTTTAATGACTCTGGGCACTTTAACACTGCTGGTCAGTGATAAAGTGTATATGCTCTCCCTATAGTCAATTGATGTATGGATTAGTGACTCCATGATTGGCTGATTTGGTTTACTTGTCAGACCCTAGTACAGTGCACTGCGTGTGCCCAGGGCTTGTAAATCAAATGCTGCTGGTGGGCTTGCAGCACTGATTGTGCCACCCACAGAAGCAGCCTGTAAAATGTGTCTCAGGCTTGCCATTGCAGACCCTGTGTGCAGTCTGGTACTGCCTTGCTGACTGGGCAAGTGCACCCACTTGCCAGTCCCTAAACCCTCAATTTTCTGCATTTTAGTCAACCCCATGGTAGACCCAAGGGCAGGGTGCATTGTAAGTAAAAGGTAGGACATGCCCTGATGTGTGTGGCATGTCCTAATAGTGAATTACAGCCATTTTTGTTTTTCAGTATTGCAAGGCCACCTGTTCCCTATAGGCCAGCATGGGCAGTTTGATTATAACATCTTATAATCCTAACTGACTCAGGGAACTAGGTAGAAATTTGAGTTTAGTATGCCTGAACTCAGAATGATAAAATACATCTTTTAGTGAAGTTAGTTTTAACATTCTGTGTTTGAAAATACCACTTTTAGAAAGTAGGTATTTTCTTGCCTAACTATCCAAGCCTGCCTCTGCTAGGTTGTCTATTCCTTGTCTAGAGTTTGAGTGACAGAGGCTGGGGGATTCCAGGAGACAGGGTGAGTCAGCACAGGCCTGAATAGAGCTATCTGCATTTAGATGGGTGTGAGGAGTTGCACCTTGGACCTGAATAGGGCTGTGTCTGCCTTCCACAATGCTGGCTCCACCTCCTTTGGTGTGTCTGATGTCCCTGGCCAACACTGCCAGAGGAAAGAAGGAGTCTTGTCAACAAGGTACTCCAGGACTGCACAGAACTGGTTTGGACTGGGTACAGGACCCTCTGCCTTCAGAGCACAGAGGATTTGCTAGTATAAATATTGGGACCCAGACCCAAGAACTTTAGATCACTTTTGGGAAAAAAGAAGAACCTTTGCTGTGGAGAGGAACCAGAGAAACTGAGGAGGAGACTATCCCTAAGCTGAGTGCTGTTTGGGGGGTTGGCCTGCAGTGGTTGCCTGACTGCCAAAGAAAGGGGAAAGGATTTTCTGCTACTTTCAAATCAACTTGTTAAGGATCTGCAAGGGCTTGAGATAGAGCTTGCCTCCTGCTGAAGTCTCAGGGACAACAGACTTCACCAACCAGCTCCGTTGCCTTCCCTTGCTGGGAATTGAAGTGCCTGCTGTTGAGCCGGGCCTTCTGAGAGACTGTGTGTCACTGGGAGCTGGAAGCGCGACTCAAGACAAAGAAGCATGTTGCCGTCGCAGCCGTTGTCATCGCATCACTGGAGAAGCGTGTCACCATCGCAGCAAATGCCGTCGCATCACCAGAGATGCGTGCCGCTGCTGTCGTCATCGCATCACCCGAAGTGCCCCGCATTACCGGAGAAGAGTGTCGCCATCGCAGCAGACGCCGTCGCTTCACCGGAGAAGCGTGTTGCAGGGCATGTCGCGGTTCAGAAGAATCGAGTCACCGCACGGCCGTCGGGCGTGCGCGCTTCGTTGTCGCATCAAGAAGACAATGCCATTTTTGTTTCATTACACCGGATCTTCATCGCTTCATGGCGCTGCTGGTCGCATCACCCTGGAAGCGCAATAAGAAATCGACGCATCACCTCCCCACGCGGAGAAGAACCGACGCATCCCCAGCGCAGCAGTAGGGACCCAACGCATCACGTACTTGCATGTAAGAAAACCAACGCATCACCTTCCCTGCAACACTTTCGTTGTATAGCGTTACGCAACCAAAGGTACATTGAACTCCAGTGTCTCATTTTACATCTACAGAGAACTGAGCTATTTCTACCATTTTTAAAGTAAGTTTTGTGGCTTTTTGTCGTTTGTGGTCTTGTGTTAAGTCTTTATAAAAACACTTATTTTTATACTACAACTTGCGTGGTGTCCATCTGTAGTGTTGTCACTGGGTTACTGTATGTGTTCACATATGCTTTACACACTGCCCCTGAGATAAGCCTGTCTGCTCGTGCCAAGCTACCAAGGGGGTGAGCAGGGGTTATTTTAGGAGTGTACCCCCTTACCCTGACTAGACGCAAGGGTCCCTATTTGGTCAAAGGTACCTACCTCTGCCAACCAGAGACCCCCAGATCTAACAGTTTTTAAATTGTGTGTTTGAAAATACCACTTTTAGAAAGTGGCTATTTTCTTGTTCAACCTTTCTGTGTGCCTCTGCTTATTTGTGGATTGACTGTCTGACTTTGGAGTGACAGGGGCTGGGGAGGTGCCGTGGCTCCAGGAGTCTGGATGAGTCAGCACTAGGCTGAATAGGCCTGATCAGCATTTGAATTGGTGGAAGGAGTAGCACCTGTACATGTGTGATGTATTTACTATGGGTACTGTATCGATCCCCCTATTTCTGACCCTTGTCTGGTTAATAATTAACTAGCAGCCATTCAACTGCACAAAAACCCGTTATCTGATTAGCCATACAACGGCACAGAAACCCGTTATCTGATTAGGTCATAGCGCATGCCATCTCATTAGGCAAGCACTATTTCTCCAGCCCCCTAATAGGCATACGTTGTTCTCAAAACAAATCAAACCTACCACGACCTGGGAAATCCCCACAGCCATTGTTTTGATTTAACCGAGAACTTCAGTAAAGAATGTGCGAACGACCAGTTCGTATGACATCCTTATTGACGTATTTATGTCCATCCTTACGTCAATCTCGGCACCTTTCAGGTATAAATAATACCGACATTGCCTTAAGCAAACACACGAGGTGGTGACAAGATTGGAGCAGCGAGACTTGCCGAGGAGCCCAGCTGACAGCGAAGCCCACAGACGCTGCCCCTCCTTTCTGGCACGCTGAGAGAGAGACGCTGCCTTTTCTCCTGCCGAGAAATCCAGCTCCGGCGCTTCCAGCCGCCCTTGCAGGCAGCTGGGATAACAAGCCCTGAGATAGAGATACCAGCCCTCCAGCCTTCTAAATCCCAGGTACTGCACTGAATAACCCCTTGCAGAGAATTCTTGAAGCAGACCCTTGGCAAAGCAAACTTAACTTAAACTGCTACTTATCTACTCCCGCCCATGTATTAGGCTTAGGTCAGGTACATTGGGGTAGGTGTATTTAGAAGCACCAGTTGAGTACGATTAGTCAATGTATATATGTATGTATCTATTTTATCCATTTTAGTATCATATGGCTAAGAAACCATATCAATGCTTTTACAGTATTATTTTATAATTCTGTTATTACTGTATGCACTTTACTTAACTATAAGTATTGCAATAATAGCGATTCATTTCTCTTGTATGAGAAAAGAGACTGATCAATAAATAACATCTTTTTATTGAACACGCCCGTCTCTTCCTTTTCTCTACAATCTGGTGAAACTAAGAATGCACTGAACTGACTGAGTAAAATAAGTTGTCTTTTGTTTTCACACGACTCTAGAGATACACTCTTGATTAGGGGAGAGCAAAGTTGTCATGTTCTATGGTTGTCAGAAACTAAATCCCTTCTTGTCTATCCAGGGAGGTTAAACTCCTCCTTGTCTATTCGAGAAAGTTTCTAGTGAACTCTGAGCTAGATGGCAAACACTAAACTTTAAGTCTAATATCGACAGTAGAAGACCTAGTTAACCTCTGTCCTACGTCTATACTATTGAAGATATTATTCCAATGCGCAGAGCCTATTGGGATAATAGGAACTACACTACATGGCGCCCAACGGTTTGGATAGGCGATAAATCTAACGTAAGACATTAGAGTAACTTAGTCGTGCTTTTTCACACAGACCCCTTTTTTCCCATAATACTCCAAAGACGTCTGGAGTGGGTGAAAGGTTATATCCGCCAAACTTAGTAGGAGGAGACTCCTATGTATGGTTCTTGGTTTATTCAACGTTGAAGGATACACTGTTCCAAAATATTGTGCATCTAATCTTTGTTTCCATAGAAACCTGATCTGCAAATAAACAAAATAACCTTCTTGACAGTAGAATGTCAGAAACTGAAGAAGAAAGGGAGACAGCTAGAATAGCAGCTCAACTCCTAGTGGCTGACAATAGTCTCCTACAGCAAGACCCGGATGCAATACTCATCCCGGTCAACATAAGGAAATCTATAACTTTAAAACTTATAGAAAATGGGCTGACACCGAGAGGTGGTACAGTCATATTCGTAATTGAGGCACACGAATATCGGCAGACAGAGGTATTCTATTCATGGATAAACTTTCCAGCAGCAAACGCTGTAACAAAGGACTTCCACTATTACAAAATAAAGGAACCTCCTAATGAGTACACTCCTTTCGAGGAGGTGGAAATACCACTCAAATTCCAAGAGCACCTGCTCTGGTTTAATGGCGCCCTAAAGCATAATAATCACATCACCAGGCTCGGTCCACTAGGTAGACCAGGAGCAACGTGGCCGGTCCTATCCGGATACACACCACATCCAGACATTGAAGAAATGTCTGCACCAGATCTTTTAGCACAGCTAAAACAATTAATTAAAATACATAGACAATTAGTCCAATATGTAATGCGGACTTCAACAGTCCAACCAGCTATTAAAATTCCACAGCTGATCCCTCATCAGGGGAACACAAATAAAATTACACCACAGAACATACAGTCCTGTCTAGGTAAAGTACCCGCAAAACGGGAACAAATTCCCTTCTGGTTAGCACAAAAAATCACTCAAATAGAGGCGGTATTTCCAGATACCACCCCGGTTGAGAAACACAGGATTCTGACTATCTGTCTTCCAATGGGAATCGCACCACATGTGGAGGACTGTGACACTTGGGGTACAGTCTTTGCTTCCATTTACACAAAAATACATGGTGTTCCATCCATGTCAGTAATACCAGATGTGCTAAAACAAATTCAAGATGAATACGGTCTAGAACCTGCTTTAACTCTTGGTATGAAATTACTAAAAGACTTCAAGCAGGTCTCGGCAATATTACTAGCCAATATAAAGGGAGAAGCGGCAAATGTGGCGATCGGCCAGAGGTTGAAAGAAACAGATATAGCAGACCAACCATTTGAAATTGCCAGAATCATAGAAAAATCCTATGAAGAATTAGGAAGAGATAGTTTGGGTGGAAAACCGGTGAAACCCCAACTTATTGAAAATCCTGAAAAGGTATTTATTAAAAATAACCTAAACACTCAAAAAAAGAGCTGGGATGGAAATAAACAATCCACTCCTAAAGAAAAAAGATTCCAGTCCAGAGGAAGGTCTCCTCGGCGGAGTGAAAGATCTCCGGACCAAGGACACAAGTCTCCCCAAAGGGAGCCCCCTGAGAAAAAATACAACCTTAGAAATAGGAATAATCTAAAAAAACCTGATAGATATCAAAATATTGATACACGTCCCTCTCAATCTTTTCAGACTTCCTCGCAGAAATCGGAAAGTAGAGGACGATCAGAACACAGGGAAGAGCACGTCAAGTCGAAAGACAAGGAACCTGCTCATCAAAATAAAAAATTACAGTTTCAAAAAAAGAAGGTAGCCAGTATTAAAGTAATCAACCATGCCGAGAATACTGAGGACACAGCTGAAAAATGGAGAATGGGCTCAGACAATGCTAGACAGCGCAGCAGAAGTGAGCATAGCTCGCAAGATCCTTATGAATCATCTGGAGACAGTGGACACGAATGAATACATTCAGGTGGAAACTGCAGATACCAGAGTTAGCAAACCTCATAAAATATATGAAATAACATTGCGTATAGAGGGGGATAAGACTAGGAAAATAAGGGGTCTCTTCTGGGATAATCTCTCCAAGGGCTATGACATCCTTCTAGCTGAAAGAGACTGGCCACCAGAGTTTGTCAGGGAGTGCCCTCATGGCGAAGAAATAATTATGCCTGCCTTCTCAAATCAAATTCCAATTCATAAAAAATATACACTTGCAAGAAAGTGGGCAGTAGCACAAGCTCCTGCATTATATAAAAACCATGTGGGATGGGATGAGGACTCTCCTCCTCACAAAATCCAGTTAAAATCACAACCTACTGCACAGAGGCAGTACCCAATTAAGCAAGAAGCAAAAAAACGGGTAAAAGAGATCCTAGATCAACTTGAATACCAGGGGGTGATTGAAACGTGCACCTCACAAATGAATAATCCTTTGTTTCCTGTCTCCAAACCAGACAATTCATATCGTCTTGTTTTGGACTACAGACACCTTAACTCATGTTGCAAAACCTTTGCAGTACAAAACTCGCATAGTGCTGCACTAATGAATAACATAGTGCGCAAAAAATACAAAACAACATTAGACATCTCTAATGGATTCTTCTGTCAAAATATAGCATCAGAGAGCAGATATTTGACCGCGTTCTCAATAAATGGCGCGCAAAATAAATTCTGTCATTTGCCCCAGGGGTTCAAGAACAGCCCAGGATTATTCTCAGCAAGAATAACAGAGTTACTACAAATATATGATGATGAGGCATTATCTTATGTCGATGACATCTATCTAACAGATGATGACTTGGATACTCACTTGAAGAGAGTGAACACCATATTACTTGGGTTCGCAGCAGAGGGTTACAAATTCAACTTTAAAAAGTCAAGAATTGCCCATCTAACTGTCCTATTTTTAGGATATGAACTATCAAGTGAAGGCAAAAGCCTGGCTGACAATTTCCTAGAGAAATGTGCTGTAATCCAAGCACCTAGAACACTAAAAAACTTACAATCAATTCTAGGTTTCCTAAATTTCGGAAGAACTTACATTATAAATTATGCAGAGAGAGTTAAACCTCTCTATGATCTTATAAAACCAGATTTTAAAAGAATCAATTGGACTCAAAAACACACAGAAATTTTGAGATCTTTACAAACAGATATGTTAGTTAAAACAAAATTACAAACACGTGACAACACACGCAATCTTGTGATCCGAGTCATCCCAGGAAGATGCGGATTCACGTACCTAACCTCTAATGAGGGAGAAAAGGTACCAATTGCATACAAATCACACTTGTACACAAAAGCTGAAATGAAATTTAGCCCAACGGAAAAAATTCTAACCGCGGTACAGACTGCAGTAGCAAAAGAACGAGCCCTAGCACAAGGTAAACGAATAATCATCGTGACACCCATACCAGCCCTGGAGGCGGTAACAAAGGCAAGCATTCCGAATGCTAAAGCACTCCATCCGAGATGGATACAATGGGCTAATTTTCTTGCTGCAACAGACGTGGCATACGAATTTGATCCCAATTTAAAAACACAAGAGTTTCTCCAATATGAATTCGAATGTCCTCTGCCGACCGAAATTCTGCCTCTAGAACATTACGGCTGTATAATATATACAGACGGATCAGCACAACCCGCAGTGGGGGGTAAGCAAGCTTACAGTGCTGCGTGCGCGATTGTTAAAGGCCGCTGGCACGAAGGAAAATTTAAACCAGTGGTCACTAAAACGCAATCTCTAGGAGACTGTACAGCTCAAAGAGCAGAACTACTGGCATTCAAGATGGCGCTTGAAAATACCGATCGAGAATTCCCCACACTCATAGTGCGCGATTCATATCACTGCGTCCAATCTTACAATGAATACTTGCAGATCTGGGTTCAGAACGGTTTTAAAGATGCAAAAGGTGGCACAATCAAGCATAAAATGCTTTGGGAACAAGTAGTTCTTTTGCAAAAGGAACTACAAAAGACTCACGTGATACATACACTGAGTCATCAACGTGATGGCGTTCACGTTGCAGGGAATTCATTGGCTGATGAGACAGCGAAGGCAGCTGTGCAAACGGCTTCTGTAGCTGCCATCACTCGGTCAAAAACAAAAATAGACAGCGAAATATTACAGGCTGTCAGCGCTACAGTAAAAGATGCGATAGAAACACTCCCGAAAGGCTTTCCAGTAAAGTACTCATACATAACTGAAACAAATAATGTTCCGTTTGTTCGAATCCCTGGAGTGGGGGATAGGGCAATTCCAAACATGGAACATAGGTTAGGACTCATCATAGCGGCACACGAAGGGCTTGCTTCTGTACATGCTGGCGTTTCAGCCACAGTATCATTATTAAAACAGAGATACTGGTGGCCACAAATGAGACGACAGACAAGGAACTATGTTCTAGAATGTGAAATATGTCAAAGAATGAAAGTATCAACAGTGAAACGACCAGCACAGACGCCCCTTCTAATCTCAGATAAACCATTAGCATGTGTTTACCTGGACCACTGTGGTCCCTTACAAAGGGATGGTAACTATAAATATATCTTGGTCGCAGTGGGTTCATGCAGTGTACTACCGCCCCTTGCTGGTAAAAAGGAGAACCGAGTCATATCCATCGACCTGGTTAAACCACAATCATGTGGCCGATAACAAATAGTAGGCCAAGTGGACTCCCAAGAAGTAGAAGAACACCAAAGTTTGCTACATCAACAGAGGTTCAAACTGAAAGACTGATCACATTTGAACAATCTACAGTGAAACAACAAGGACTATGCAATGAAGCAATGGAACTTAAACCTCTTAAAACCCAAATCAAAGCTTTTCATCAAGAAACACCGACCTACGATGATGTAACTACAGACTTTTCTAATGAAACAAAGCAAAAGCCAAAAGCAAAAAGTAATCCAGAAGCAATTGGAACAATTGACAGAACGGCATCCGGCTACTTCATCAACTTCGATGATTTTTCTGAAGATCCAAGTGAACCAGAAGTACAGCCATCAACAACAACTTTTAAAGACAAAGCAAAGGAAATTTTTCATCAACTAAAGGGAACCTATCTGACCTCTCCATGGATTGAAATTTGGGTGACATTAGGTGCATTTGTCCTCATACTTTGGCTCATCATGGTACTATGCTTGGGACATTTCATTGAGGGAAAATATGCTAAAATGGACACAGCAAGCCAGAAAATCAACTTGGTCCTTAAACCACACACCTCTTCACACGTCAAGAAAAGAGAACTTTCTCCAGTAAACTTCACAGCCAATCCTATACCAGGCGGTATAGCATGGGACAATACTGATTATGAAATCTATGGCCCGGTTGAAATCCTGAAGTATCCACATCAATTTAAGATCTCGTTAAGTGACTTTGTAAAACCAAGCACATTTGCTGATGATTGGGACTTTGAAAGTATTAATGATATGATGTCTGACCTAGTAATGTCTGCTAAATTTACAGAACATGATTATTTGCAGGGTTCGTCTAATTATGATCAAATGTTCTGCTACAACCACTATGGTAACCATTATCTCCATAAATCTGCACAACCTAGAAATGTTTTAAATTATAACCAATGGGAACATTGTGCTACTCCTCCAAAGGGTAGTTCTAAAACATTTTATGATAAATATTCATATTTTTCAGGGTTTAACACAAGTAATGCAGAAACATTTTATTTCAAATTGTCGAATAAGACAGGTATGAAGACCATGCTTACAAACACGAAATTGATATATTCAGATTCATTTTTTGAGCGAATGAATACATTTGGTTTTGATTTCTGGAACAATAACATTGAAACAAAAACTGTTTGGGGTACAAAAGATTGGCAAGTACAAGGTATAGAATCATTGTTCAGAGCCTGCATGATCCCAGAACAAATTATATTTTTGAATGACACTATTCAACAAACTACCTGTCTTGGCTTAGCCAAAATCAAAGACTTAATCAAACCGTCTATTCCAAAGCCAACAACGAACAGTAATAGCTCTGTAGATGTTGAGATAGACGTGAACCATATTTTAAACCAAAACAGAACACATCCTGATTGGAAACAATGGTTGATCTGGCCCACTGATACAAATAACTGTCAAGACAGTTTCCTGAACAAAATACCGTGGTTCAAATTGACCAGGCCAGACCCTAGATATTCCCAAAGACAACATCCAGGGATAGTAACTACTTACAGTGTGGGCAAGCTCTGCCTTAAATGGCTACAAACATCCACACTGGCAGAAATTAAGCAACACCTAACTTTACTTCAAGAGGATGCTGACTTGCGTGATTTCATTATGGGACCACGCAAACAGCGTCAAAAACGTTTCATAGCGGCCTCTATATATGCAGCTTACAATGAAGCTTGGAAAGTAACTCAAATTGAGACAGCAGAAAAAATACGGGAAATTGACCGTATTAATTTGGAAAAATCACTTTCTGCTGTGGACAATGGGTTAATGACTCTGTCCTCCAGAATATATTCACTGGACAGTATTGTGTCTTCAGCAATCGATATAATATCGCAAGACTTACTGATGTTACAACATGGTCAGTCCCAATTGCGTTCTATTGTACAACTTGGCTGGACGTTACAAAATCTGCGTTCAGGCTATGTGCCTTGGCGTTTAATCAACACAACGTCACTATTTAATATCTTTAACCTTACTGATAAACAAATCAGTTTGGCACAGAAGGGTGCTGACTATACAATTCTGAGCATTGAAAAACTTGAGAGATTACCATTGACAATGTCAGAACGACCTGTCATTGAATGGATAATACATGGGATAATAAATATTCCGATAACAACTTTCCAGTTTCAATACTGCCAAAAATATATACAGGCAGGCCAGTATGAAAGGTTGGGTAAAGGGTACAATAAGTCAACATGGAACCTGCCCTATACACACACATGTGTTAGTAATAAAGGCCAGAATGTGTGTCTTAGTGGCAATAATTGTGCAAGATCACTAAGCGGTACACTTCTGTGTCAGGGTATTAGTTTGCATGGAGCCTGTGAAGGGACTACAAATAACCTTTCATGTCACCAGCTAGGCACACCTGCAACACAAATAGAACCATTCTTTAGGAGACTCTCGAACGGGAGTTACATTCTAATTGTAGATCGCAGATGTTGCAGTCTGCTGCCCGGAAAACCTTATCTCATAACCGTGACTACGAAGGTCATGTGCTGTGAATGAGTATTGTTCCCAAACGATGCTCGAGACAGGGAGGCAAGGTTATGGCCCAGTTTGAAAATTTCTTCTATTCGAATTGATACTTTAAGCAGAATGAAGACTGTGCTCCTACAGACGCCAACCCAGTTAACGTCATCAAAAGAAACGTATGATCTCCAAGTTGCAAGGACAAATGCTGAGATTCATTCACTGTTATCAACCAATTCCCCCATACATTTCGCAGAAATACTGAGCGAAATCTTAAATATTTCTGATACAAGTGGAATCTCGAGTGTATTTAAGACATTGTTTTCGGGAGCTTTAACCCCATTCAAAGCCATCCTGGGTATTTTTCCTGATTTTGTCCATTCCATCTTTGGCGGACTTCCTCTCCTTTTGGGACTAGTGGCAGGCATCCTATTTTTGATCCTGTTACTTCGCTATGGCAAACCACGTCACAGACAAGACACCAGCGACAATGGAAGAAACGATCCTAGCCATACGCTACAGGGACCGCATAACTAAAGTCCTTGGAATAGCCCGGCTTAGAGACCTGAACATGACTTGGTTTCTTTCATTTAGACCGATGTGGCAAAGTTGTGTTATGCCTGTATTAAGGTGCTTGCTATGCGGCGAAGAATGCGTGTTGGACACCTGTCTGACACTACAATCGGATGTGCCAATGGACGCAGAGACTTTGTTGGGTCCGGTAACGGCTCATGCATTGTACTGTCCCCAGCGGCTACCAATCCTGATGACGGCATTCGTGGAGACTTCACCACTACGATTGAAGAGTAGTGAAGTACAAGATGAAAGCAGCATCAATCAGGTACGACCTTCTGTCAGCTATGCTGATCGAAACATCAATGAAGGCAATCATGCTCATGAATGCATGTTACAAAATTTTTCCGAGTTAGTGGAACTTTCGCAAGAAGCAGTTGACAGTTTTTTCGAAAGTCTCAACAATATGATGTTTTCACCCGAGCAGAAAGAATGACTTTGAGCGAACTAGCACACGGCGTTCCCTACACCCTGAATTTGGCCTTCAACTTTGAAAATAAAGCAATAAGAAAGTTTCTCACCAGTTTTTACGGAGAGCGAGACATTTTTTTCCCCCTTCCATTTCCAAAAATATTTACGATTTTTTGGGACACTTATCTTCTGCTTAAAGTAAAACTATTCCTAGAGAACAAAATTTCTATATTTAGCTACTCTAGAGACATTAGCTACCCTCTAGCATTCACGAGTATTTATGATTTTGTGATGAGATGGTCTCGAATTTTTCCTTCTGTATTAAGAGCCATTTCATGTGTAATTTCCGCATTTCGTTCATGCTGATTTCAAAATATGCGTTTAGATTTAGCATTATTATACTGCTTGAAGTGCATATAGTAACTATACTCATCTTTTCGTGTATTTCGCATTTTTCCAAATTTCAAAATGCATTTGATTGTATTTTGGGGTGGTTCGGTATACACATGCACTACTAGTTTTGTTTACTATGCCTAGATTTGTAAATATGGACATAGATTACGTGGAGTGGGTGTGATGTATTTACTATAGGTACTGTATCGATCCCCCTATTTCTGACCCTTGTCTGGTTAATAATTAACTAGCAGCCATTCAACTGCACAAAAACCCGTTATCTGATTAGCCATACAACGGCACAGAAACCCGTTATCTGATTAGGTCATAGCGCATGCCATCTCATTAGGCAAGCACTATTTCTCCAGCCCCCTAATAGGCATACGGTGTTCTCAAAACAAATCAAACCTACCACGACGTGGGAAATCCCCGCAGTCATTGTTTTGATTTAACCGAGAACTTCAGTAAAGAATGTGCGAACGACCAGTTCGTATGACATCCTTATTGACGTATTTATGTCCATCCTTACGTCAATCTCGGCACCTTTCAGGTATAAATAATACCGACATTGCCTTAAGCAAACACACGAGGTGGTGACAAGATTGGAGCAGCGAGACTTGCCGAGGAGCCCAGCTGACAGCGAAGCCCACAGACGCTGCCCCTCCTTTCTGACGCGCTGAGAGAGAGACGCTGCCTTTTCTCCTGCCGAGAAATCCAGCTCCGGCGCTTCCAGCCGCCCTTGCAGGCAGCTGGTATATCAAGCCCTGAGATAGAGATACCAGCCCTCCAGCCTTCTAAATCCCAGGTACTGAACTGAATAACCCCTTGCAGAGAATTCTTGAAGCAGACCCTTGGCAAAGCAAACTTAACTTAAACTGCTACTTATCTACTCCCGCCCACGTATTAGGCTTAGGTCAGGTACATTGGGGTAGGCGTAGTTAGAAGCACCAGTTGAGTACGATTAGTCAATGTATATATGTATGTATCTATTTTATCCATTTTAGTATCATATGGCTAAGAAACCATATCAATGCTTTTACAGTATTATTTTATAATTCTGTTATTACTGTATGCACTTTACTTAACTATAAGTATTGCAATAATAGCGATTCATTTCTCTTGTATGAGAAAAGAGACTGATCAATAAATAACATCTTTTTATTGAACACGCCCGTCTCTTCCTTTTCTCTACAATCTGGTGAAACTAAGAATGCACTGAACTGACTGAGTAAAATAAGTTGTCTTTTGTTTTCACACGACTCTAGAGATACACTCTTGATTAGGGGAGAGCAAAGTTGTCATGTTCTATGGTTGTCAGAAACTAAATCCCTTCTTGTCTATCCAGGGAGGTTAAACTCCTCCTTGTCTATTCGAGAAAGTTTCTAGTGAACTCTGAGCTAGCTGGCAAACACTAAACTTTAAGTCTAATATCGACAGTAGAAGACCTAGTTAACTTCTGTCCTACGTCTATACTATTGAAGATATTATTCCAATGCGCAGAGCCTATTGGGATAATAGGAACTACACTACACATGAATATGGCTGTGCCTGCCTTCCACAATACTGGCTCCGCCCCCTGTCTAGAGCCAAGGCTCAAACTGGCAATGGATGCTGTTGTGCACTTGCAGAGTACCCCCCCAGAACTGGTTTGAACTGGGCTTAGATACCCTTGCACTAGGAGAACAAAGACATTTTGAGGCATACGTTTTAGACCTAAAACTAGACCTGAGCAAAGAACTACTCTACGTTCGCGTAGTTTGCACAACTTCGCACTACGCGAACTACACGAAGCACAGTGCGAACACGCGTAGCGTATCAGTCATTTTTTGCTTGCTCGCAGTCCTCAACGTTAAGTTGGCGACCACGAGCAAGCAAAATGACATCCTGGCGAGACGTGTTCCTCGTTCGCGTTCAGCAACATCAAGTTGCCGATCGTGAGCATGGAAAATAAACCTCTCTGAGAGATTCTCAACGCGGGGAGGTTTGGTTTCTCATTGCAAGTGGTCGCGCATGCTCGTGACCGCTCGCGATGAGAAACTACCAGTCCACGTTGAGAAAGCTGCCGCTCGAGTAAAAATCTCCTCGAGCGGCAGAAAACTACAGTTCGCACTGTGCAAGATGCCATTTTCAATGATTGCACAGTGCCGGATGCTTGTCCACACTGTGCAATCATTGAAAACGGCATCTTGTACAGTGTGAACATGGTACTACTTAGTACGCATAGTGCTACGTGTAGTTCGCAGTGCACTTTGAGTAGCTACGCATAGCGCTACTTCGCGAACTACGCTCAGCTAACTATAGATCATTCCTGGAATTCAAGAGGAACCTTTGCCAAAAAGGAGAGCTGGAGAGACTGAGGAGAAGTACTGCTCTTGATGTGTGTCTGGGGTTGGCGTGCAGTTGCTGTTTCAGCCAAGGAAAGGAAAAGGACTTTGCTGTGTCCCCAGCTTGAAGGAGATCTCCAAGGGCCTGAAGTATGCTGTCTGTTGCAAAAAGCCTAAGCTCAGTATCAAAAGATCCACTGCCAACTGCTTATTGATAACATATATCATGTTTCAGGGGATTAACTATATTTTCCTTTAAGCTGCCATGTTGTAATGGGTTACCAAATATTGTCCTCAAGTTGTCACATTGTTAGATACACCTCGCGTTATGTTTGAACACTTACTTGTAAAGTACTGCGGAAAGATGCTGAACTAATGTATAATAATGCAGTTGCCAATGCTTGTTTTTTAGTACTTGTGATTAGGGAATTAAACTACATGGTAGCAGTGGGTACACGTTTCAGGACACATGCTGCGCACGTGTAAACCACGTTTGCCAAAACACGCGCTATGCAAAAAAAGGCGAGTTCCAGGATACGTGTAAACTGCCTTGGCATTTACACGTGCTGCAGTCATTTAAACCCCACCTGCCTTGCCCGGATGCTTCGCTTCCCAAAAGCAGCACTCACCTGACTCTGCTTCTGATCGGCTCCCGGATTCCTCTCCTTGTTCCTCGTTCGGCACCAGCATCCCTGCCCCATTGAAGGTGTCTCGGTACAGGGATTCCGTATGGCTCCTCTTCCGCTTCCACGGCGCCTTACTTCTGGTATCCTGCAAAAGAAAGGACATGTTGTGTCCAGACAATAAGACTCTGACACTGGATTGGTCTTATCTCGGGATATTTATTATGCACGTCCTTGCTCCTCAAGGTCCCTACTCTAACTGCCCCTTTCCTGTGTCCACTCCTCCCCTTCCCCTGGCCTCCTAGCTCCGCCCACCCCAGCTACTAGAATGCATCCCGACATTACATCTCCCCCTTTCTTAACAGAATGAACTTAATTTCCACAGTGTTCGCAATTCTTCAATCCGCCACACGGGTCGGCGGACAGCCTGTTCTTCAAGCATCAGTAGTGTCGAATCAGTGGTGGGCCTGGCTTTGGTCAATCTTTCCGTTGTCTTAACCAGGGCATCCTTGACTACGTGAGTGCACTTTTGAGAATGCAACCCATTGCGTGTGGGCTGCTTATTCTCCGGTCCCGCAGTTATCATGGTCCTTTCTTGTTGTGTGACTGCTACTGGCTCAGCTCGGCAGTGGCAGTCTGTTTTCTTTGGTGACTCTTGTTCTATTGACGATCGATCTCCTTCATGAGTGGAAGATTGTTCTGGTTCTCTTCCGAGCTCCCACCTGTAAGATTACTTCTTTTTGTCTTGTCAGGTTGGGAGCAGCATTGTTCTGCTGTTCACCGTCAGGCATGCCAGACGTTAATGTACTATCTGAAATGGGTGTCCTGGTTTGATTCTTGGACTCGTTAGCTGCCTCTGTTTGTCTCTCCCACTCCCACTCGTGTTTGAGACTGGTGAACCCCTTGACCATCCGGGCATGTACCTGTTTCTCTCTCATCCAGTGACAATCTATCTCTGTCACCACATTTGGTCCTCCTTGCAGGGTGACAGGATAGTCCTTTTCCACCTGGTAGGTGCTGTCCCATCTCTTTGTTTTCCTTCTGTCAGTCCTTTGAGTCAGCCTCGCTGACCCCATCAGGGGTGACGGTATATTACTCGTGTCTTGATATGGCGATGACTGACATGACATGTTGTCCTTTGGTTCTATTGTGCGTTCGGGTGATTGATGCCATGGACGTGGTCGGGACCATGATTTTTTTGACCCGAGTGATTGGACAGACACGCTTTCCGAATCGGAGGAGTCGTTCGCCGATTCTCTTTGAGAACGTTCCTTTGAGGGTGTCTTGACTGGTAAGTTTATTGAGTTGATAGTCTGTGATGACATGCTCCTGGAGTCGGAACTATCAGCGGGACATTCCTTTGGGTACGTCTCTTTACGCGTCTTCTGTGTTGTTGCTGTGGAGAGGTTGTTTGCTAACCACGCGTTTACTTCTTTAGTTTGATCCTGGAACGTTCGGTCTCTGCCCCTCTCACGTGACATCAATTGTCTCTTCTCCGTTTTCTCATTGTCATGACTGTCTTGAGTGCACATGCCTCTCCCTTTTCGGTGTCTGAGTGGCTCACCACTCCTTATGAGGTTAGTTTCTTCTTCTCGCTTGTTGGGTGTGCTGACGTCCGTGCTATTGGGGTGACGTGCCTCACTGCTTGATGCTTCCTCGGACCCATCTACAGACTTTGGTGAATAGTGGGAGGACGCCCGGGGGTGTTCGTGTGCCGATTTCCAGTGTTGACGGTCCCGTCTTCTGTAGTTGGTCTTTCTTGCCCTCTTGTTGGGCAGGCTGCCATCCTGTCCATGGGTGTGATCTGTCCCACTTGACACTTCATCTGCTTCAGAACCGTTTTCACCATTGGTTAACTGGCTCCTTGAGGTTGAGTAACTCCGTGAGGTTGTATCAGTCCCACCATCTGTTGACTGACTCCTTGAGGTTGAATAACTCCGTGAGGTTGTATCAGTGCCGCTATCGCAATCCTGACTCATCCTGGTCTTTTGTGTTGTTGACTTGGAGTATTCTATGACGCTTTGTCTCTTGTTTCGTCTTGGCTCTGATCTGCCTTCACCCTCCCTCTTTTCGGTTTTGTTTGTTTCCTGGGCCTTGCCCCCAGACATGAGGGATGTCTCTTTCCAGACATCCTTGTGTCTTGCATTCGAGTGCACGTTTTTCGATAAGTCTCTTGCTTTGACCCGCACTCCAACCTCGGCCCCTCTGATGATTCTCTTTAGCGACCACTGCCCCTGAAGAATCTTGCGCTTCGTGTCTGCGCTTGAACAGCCTTCGATTATCCGGAGCCGAACTGCTTCTTCATTTGTAAATGTATTAAAGTAGCAGCAGGGTACCAAACTTTGCAACCGGGTGATGAATTTTGGCAATGGTTCTCCTGGTTCCTGCCGTGCTGTGGTGAAAGCGATGCGAGCATGATCCACGTCTACCGGTGCATGGAAATGGGTACGTAGCTTCTTTTGGAGTCTCTCATAGGTCTCCGTGTCCTTTTCAGGGAATGTTCTGACTAAACGTCGGCCCTCATAACCTACCAGCTGGAGGAGTAGTGTCAGACATTTTCTATCTCTTCGTTCACCGATTGCGTCGAGGAAATCGTCCAATGATTCCAGCCACCGGTTCCATTTGGGGCCCAAACTCTGACTGTCAGTCTGTGTCACCGGGGGCGGTACTTCAATGCAGGGATTGGACCGATGGGTTGCTGTATCCATCCCCATGAGGGAGGAAAGTTTCCGTCTGCTGCCGGTGCAGGATTGTTCACTTTACTTCCTGTCTTATTTGCTGACCACCTTCGGCCGAGATCCTTGGTCTGGTTGTTTCCTCGGAAGTTGATAAGCTTCGCAACTGTCTCGATCGGTGCTCGTTAATGAAGCTTGGATTTCTTGAGTTCCGAATGACCACCACTCAGCTACACTATGCGTGACTCGTGGCTCGCTTTCTTTAGAGTTGTATGGCAGCTGCAGGTGGTTGGTGGCTCTTCCGCGATGGTGCCTGGCACATTTGACATCCAGTTCACTCATGTGTCTTTTCTGGATTAGTGTAGGTTGTCCAATCACTTCGTTGATGAGAGAGAGCTTCCTTGACGTTCCTCCACTTGTGCTTCTGGATCATTTATCTTCTTAGCTCCCGTTACTTTTAATTGTTTGTCTTCATGTGGTGCTGAATGTTTGCTTTGGCACTTGTCTTTGCTCGTGCTTGTTACATTCGGGATCTGCATTTGCTTGTGCTTGCTGACTTCAGAGCTTGTGGTCACCCCTGCTTGTTTATATGCAGTGCAGTCTTCGCTTGTTTCCGGCATTGGCTTGTGCTTGACGCGCTGCGAATCGTGTATCTGCCAGTGCTCGTTGCTAACAGTTACTTTTGTTCATCCCTTTTCTTGTCACCTGTATTAATGCGTGTTTGTGTTCACCGTTTACTTTGCTTGTCTCTTGCATTTGCTGGTGCTCATTTCATCAGGGCTGGTCCCTTATTGTTCACTTGCAGGTATCAATGCTCGTTTCATTTCTGTTACCAGTGCTTGTTTTATTTGTGTTTCCTGCATCTGCTTGTGCTTGTCTACACATTGCACTTCTTGCATTTACTCATGCTTATTCACTTGTTTAGCCTCTTGCATTGGCTCGTGCTTGTTTTCTCTTTATATTTGCTCGTGATTATTTATTGTGACCCTTGCACTTGCTTGGGCTTGTTGTACTGTTGTGGCTTTACTATTGCCTTTATCTGTCTCTTGCAGTTGCCAATGCTTGTTGGATTGCTGCAACTTTGTACTTGTCGATGGTTGTTTGCCTCCATCTACCAGTGCTTGTTTCTTTTACAGTTGCCAGTGTTTATTTTATCACAGTTGCCAATACTTGTTTTCCACAGTCGCCAGTGCTTGTTTTCTTCCTATCTGCCAGTGTCTGTTTTCTACCTCTGCCTGCCTGACCTCAAAATGGCCTCTCTGGATACTTGACAGGGTTTGGCACAAAACCCGCCTGACTCCAAGATGGCCGCCGTGAAATCTCACTCTCCACGAGATGTGGGATACATTCAGTCTCCAGCTCAC
Organism: Lissotriton helveticus; assembly: GCF_964261635.1. Classification (NCBI taxonomy): domain Eukaryota; kingdom Metazoa; phylum Chordata; class Amphibia; order Caudata; family Salamandridae; genus Lissotriton; species Lissotriton helveticus. Next base: position 658,083,001 of record NC_136063.1, on the reverse strand, counting down.
CGAGTCACACCAGACACTCACCGGGAGCTTCTTCCACGGCCAGCAGGTCTTTTCCAGCGTAGCCCATGATCTTTGGCCACTTTTCACCCTTCAGGTAGGCCAGGGATAAACTCCCGACTTCTTCCTTTTTGCCCACGTGCCATCCCTCACGCATCGGGGGTGAGCCCCGATGTCGGCAGAATCGGCGCTTCTCTTCCGGCGCCTAGACAGTCACCGCATGCATTCAGGCAGTACAGTAGGGTTGGGGTTGGGCTCCCGATCTCCTGCTTGCTTTCATTCGGCCTTACTTCAGCCGCGCACACTCACTTGGGGCCGGCAGTCCTTTTGGCACGAAACAGCGCTCGATTTGAAAGTCCCACTCTGGCACTCGGGCAGCACCTCGCTCAGCTGCGCCAGGGGAGCCCCACGCGATTCACCAATCGCGGAGCGCAGATCTCGATCGCTGGTCTTCCCGACGGCGATCTTGGCGGGCTAGCATGTCGCAACAGCGACTTGTTCAGTGCGACGCCCAGGGACCGGACAGTGCTTGCTTCAGGTGTCTTGGGGTAGCAGACTGCTACATCCCACCCTCGTCGCCAGTTGTCGTGTCAAGACAATAAGACTCTGACACTGGATTGGTCTTATCTCGGGATATTTATTATGCACGTCCTTGCTCCTCAAGGTCCCTACTCTAACTGCCCCTTTCCTGTGTCCACTCCTCCCCTTCCCCTGGCCTCCTAGCTCCGCCCACCCCAGCTACTAGAATGCATCCCGACATTACAGGACAGATCAATAAATGGCTGCTAAGCAACCCTTCACAAGACACGGTAACGTTTGGTTGCCATTCTTGAACACGGTAAGAGCTCTTAGATTATTCTCTACCAAGACAAAACTTTGACAACAGCCTCAATCTCACTCAATGGTTAAATGGAAAGCAAGTGAAGCTTTTAAAGAAAACAGGGCTTTTGATTCTCAAGAAAAACAAATAGCAATCAAGATAATGAAAAGCCTTAAGAGAACAATTAACGTTGCTACTTAAAACGCTTCGTCATAAGGCAAGAAGACTTGTAACCACCTACGATCTATTTCTCATTAACACAGTGTCCTTGCAAAAGACTTGTCTTGCTTTGTGTTTAGTTTTTTTTTGCTTATTGTTTATTTCATGAATCCTTTTAAAGCTACGGTCTGGTACTTACTAGGTATGTTCTGTTCTAGAGCACTACAGGAATAGACAAGCCTTGTTCAGACGCAAGTCAATGCACATTAATACAGTTATTTTGTTTATGTTTTCATAAGGATGATACATAGTTTTAAAGAAACAATTTGCAGTAATTAAATCCAGGGGGTACTTTAACATCTGGGTTCTTTCTTTTTGTATGTGAAAGAGGAGGGGGCTCAGAAAGTAATAACAGCCTAGTTTGTGTCTTGATATTTTCATATAGAGTTTGTGTATTGATATTTTTCTATCTTTAATAGGCAAATGTTCCAGAATACTTTGTAAGAAAGAACCAGAGGTTCGATCCATTCCCATTCCCTGAGGGACACATGGTCATATCCAGCCCGTGGACAGCCACCAAGATTCCAGTGTTTATCTTGTTGTCTCTCTTTCCCATTCCCTCCTACCCCCGGGAGTCAAGCTGAGTGGTAAGTGAATCCTTTCCTTACCATTCTGATTGATTTCAGAGAGAGTCGGGACCAGGCAGCATTGAAGAATGAACAAACCGGAGTTCAGGTGGGTGACTTCGTAACACTGGCCTCCTGTTCTGAAGACTCAGGGACACAAAAAACGTCCTGAAAATCTGCTGGTGCTGCTGGACTCTGCCATCTGAGTCCTACCCTTGCTTGAGGTGCCTTCCTCCAGTGACAAGACCTCAGAGGTGGATTTTGCAGCTAATCTGTGCAAGAACAGTGCTCTGCTGAAAGACACACATTTAGATTAAAGTGAAAACACCTGCATACACTAGGGTACACTATGGTACACTATGGTATGGGGTACCCCTGTGATTGGCTTGACCTACCGCATAGGGCCCTAGTACATATTAGGGCAGGGGGATTGAAACAACCTATCAGTCCCTGGTATAAATAGGGCATGGCAGTTTAGAGGCCAGAAGACCTTTCTGTACTTGCATGTGTGCACTGCTGAAGCCTGAGGTATTTTTAAAAGTGACTGTGTGGCAGGACTGCTTTGAAAAAGTAAATTGTGCCCAAACTCGACTTTTGTGTTTGGGGCACTTAAAAATGGATAACCTACAATGTTTTGGCATATTTGGAACCCCCAGGGTCTCACCTAGGTGTCCCAGGGGTGGGGGATCAGGGATATGTAAGGTAGACCCTCATAAAATGAGTTTAATATGCCCTGGGTTAATTGAAATTTCATATTTCACTACCCACATTGTGATAAAGTGATACCCAAATTTGACGTTGATGCTAGGAGCACTGTGGAGGGAGGATCTGCAATATTTCAACAGATTCAGAGCCGCTAAAGTCTTCCCTAGTTGTCCCAAGGGGTAGGGTCCTGTATATCTCAGCTAAGTACTTATAAAATATGTTTCTATAAGCCCTAGTGCTGGAAAAATGGCCCAAGTCACTTTTCCCTTTGCTAATCCCATGCCACATAGGTTAACATGGCAAGAAAATATTAACTAATAACTCCTGATAGGAGAATGATAGAACTTCCTTTGAAAGACTTCCCAGAATAATAGTGATGAATCCAACACTATCATGTTGTTGAATTTCTCCTTAAATGTACAGACAAGAAGTTATAAGACTTTCTTGTTTGTAGGGCCAGATTCAGCCTTCCAGTGGTCTGTCCTGATTAGTCAGAGTTAAGTGGATTAGCCGGGCTGGTTTGAAGAGGTGATAAAGAGCCCCTGGAGTTAACCAGCTCTGCTGGGAGGGCAGTGTGCTGCTACACAGGAATGCCAGAGCAGGGGGAGGAGTCTTAAACCATGGTCTTCAAAGAGAAGAGGACGGCCTCAGTGTCATTTACAACTTCACTCTTTTGACCCAAAGCGAGAGCTGGGGTTATGGAAGGAATTCACAGACGCAGGGGGGAGAGGCTATGTAAAGTAGCCATCCTAAGGGTGGGTTTAGCCAGCTCTTATCTCCCTGCTGAAAAATCTGCCATTATGAATTTTGAAGATTTGGTGTACTCTGGGACTAAATAATACCACACTTTACAGGATGTGGTCATATCTTTGGGGAGTTGCTGTGCTCCCATTGGTCAGGAGTGACCTCCTGCTTGACCCAGAGAACTGGGAATAAGTATCGGAGAGGGGCAGGGTTTCTCAGATCTGCTGCTTGAAACTTAAGAAAGCAAGATGTTGCCATGCTGAGAAGTTGGGGTGCAACATTCTAAGGCCTGCCCTCTGAAGACGGCACCAGCTGAAACTACAGCCCTGTGGATTACCTTGCTGTAAAGGAACTAAAGAGTGGACTTCCTGCAAGCTACATGTTAAGAGAGCTCACCTGGAACATCACCACCAAGTATCCTCAATCTGGAGAATGACCAGTGGATTTGTAAGGGTTTTGTCCAAGTGGATTGTGGGAACTTTCAAGGACCATCTTGGAGCTTACAGACCCTTGGAGTGAGTTTGAGACACTTTGGGACCCCTTGGGGAACTTCCAGAAGAAGTTCCAGACATTTGGAGAACTTTAGAGCAACTTTGAAAAAAAGCTCCATAAGGGGACCGACTCAACCTGGCCAATGAAGCCGCCTGCCTTCAACCGTGAGCCGGCCAAGCCATCCAGGTTTGTCCCGCTGTTAGAAATGGGATTTCTTGTTGGCTATGGCTTGCGCCAAAGCTAGGCAGAAACCACCACTCTAGTCAGGGCAAGGGAGTTACATGCTGAAGATAACCCCTGCTCACCCCCTTGGTAGCTTGGCACAGGCAGTCAAGCTTATCCCAGAGGCAATGTGTAAAGCGTTTGCGCAACGCGCACACACAGCAGCAACACACTAGGCACACCACACAAGTAACTCAACACAAGGTTATATCAAAAATAGCCTTTGTATTATCATAAACACATTAGGCATAAAACATATTAGGCCCAAACCTGATTAGCATAAATACATTACGCATTGGGCCGCACCAGCATAAAACCATTATGCAATATCCTAATAAGCCCAAATCACATTACGCAATAATCATGGTGCATGAATCACACTAGGGCCTAGTGATGACCCCCTTGGGTAACTGGCCTTCTCTTGGGCTCAAATACCCTCTGGCCAAAATGTCAGGGCTACCAAGGCAGCAGAATCCCACAAGTGCGCAATTGCGTAGGCCTAAACGTGGCAGCTGCCACTAATTGCGGTGCAGCTGTGTGGGCAAAAATGCAGCACTGGCACTCACTGTGCCCTCTGTCCCCCACTGGGCCCCCACTGGGATTCTCCACCACAGAGCACAAATGCACTGGGGTATGGGGCACAACTCATCCTTTCCTCAAAAGAAATGGCCCCCAGCCGTTGCAGCTGCACAAAATGCGGGGGAATCCCCAGTCAGCATCCCAGAGCTGTAAATGCAAAATAGAAGTGCTCTCTAAGCACTAGGGCAAAGTCACCATCCTTCTCCCTTATAAGCGCTCCCAGGGATAAAAGTCAAAGGTCCAGGGGGCAAAGGCTGGGCCCAGGTAGGCCACCACACAGGGCCCTCCAGCAGGGAGGCGGTCCCTTGTGGCGGTTCCTCCTGGACCCCAACAGCAGCAGCAGGCCCCCCTAAGTCAGGAACAGCACAACAGAGAACAAGTTCATGGGGTATCACAGCCCCTATACTTATACACCGTTTTTCCTTTGTGTTACAGCACAGGGCTTGGGGATACCAGTCAGAACTGGTTTGGGGGAGCTTTGGAGCACTTTGTTTTGCTCAGCTCCTCTCTCCTTTGTCATGTGGGAGCTCAGGGATCAGGCGCACCTCAGGGGGCGGCACCAGCAATGTGGAGGTAAGGCACAGTCCTATTCAGGTCCCAGGTGCAACTCCTCCCTCCCATTTACATGCAGATCTCTCTATTCACCACTGGGCTGACTTCCCCTGGCTCCTGGAGCCACCCACACCTCTCAACTCCCCTCAATCACAAGCCAGACAGGCAGTTCACATGAGGCAGGCAGACACACAGTACACAGAAATGCCAACTTCTAAAAGTGGTGTTTCTCACCAGTCACCATAAATCTGCACACACTATTGCGCAGCATTTATTCTCATGAGTTTGCACATACTAAACTCGCCCCTGCACACCTCTTATATCACCATGGACACACATATCCCCCATGCATTCCTACCGGAGGGGAGGCCAATCTCACCACACACACTCAGAGAGCGGACACACTTTACACTGGGCCAGAGTGCCAAAGTGTGCAGAGGCCAAAAATCACTACGACTGTGTCAGAGCTCTAAGGCAAAAAGGTCAGGGGGGAACCTGCCAAAAGGGCCAAGTCCAACACAACCCCCTTCCAGCCAAAAGACAGGGCAGACCAATCACCACCATGATGTGCTTCCCTGCTTGGGGCGATAGAACACGGGCACGGGCCTGCAACTGCAGGGACACCCTCCAGTTCTAGGCCACTCTGAACCCATGTGGTTCCCTCTGTAAAAGCTCCCAAGACCAACTATGCTACCCCGCTGGTACTCCTCCCTAGCTGTCCACAGCCAGCACCAGGCCCTAGGCCATCCAGATGTATCTGGTACTTGTCATGTCACTGAGTGGGGGACAGTAACCCCTGGCACATAGTGACCATTCTCCACTTTACCCCTCATCAGGGCAGTTCTAAACTGCCACTGATTCTCCAGCCTAGGGTCCGCATCCTCAGGCTGACCAGAAGTCACGGGCGAGGCTCTTCTCCCCCTACCTCTCATTCTAGGGTTCCACACTCTCCTCCTTAGAGAGGCACCCTCAGAACACAACTCTTCCACCAGTTCAGGCCCACTCTCCATCAGCTGGTCTCCCAACCCAAGGTCTAAACCCTCAGTTTGCACCGGGGTCAGAGGCGAGGACTCCCTCCCTCTGCACCCCCTTCCAGAGTTCTGCAACCTCCCAAATGGAGTGGTACCCCTGGAAGCCCAACCGTTCAGGACACTGGTTACAGATGTCCCTCCCTCCAGATCAGGCAGAACCTGAACCCGCCCTCCCAACCTTGGGGCTGAACCCCGCGGCTGAGCACTTGCTCGGAACGCCAGGACTTCTGGGGACTCACACACTAGCCCCCCGGTCAGGACGCCACCGACCGATGCCCTTTCCTCCATGTCAGGGAAAACCTGAACCTGGCCTCCCAACCCAGGGACCAATCACTGCGGTTGAGTATGTGCCTGGCACAACCAGACTTCTGGGGACTCACACAGTATCTGCCGGTCAGGACACCACCTACCAATGCCCCTCCCTCCACATCAGGAAAAATCTGAACCTGGCCTCCCAAACCAGGGAACAACCCCTGCAGTTGAATACTTGCCTGGCATGCCTGGACTTCAAGGGACTCACACAGTATCCCCCTGAGGGTAACACTTGACTCATGTGTCATGTGACAGTCTGCCTGGCGCAGATCTCCAGACCCCTGTCCATATGACAGTATGCAAAGATCCCCCAGGACAGAAGTGGTGTCACCATGGTCACTTCTAGGAGACTCGACCCTTCTGGCTGGTCCCTGACCCACTGGTTCTCCCACTGGGGAATACATCCCTCTCTCACCCCTCAATCTGGACTTCTGTACCCTCCCAACTGGAGCGGCACCACCAGACACCAGAACCACTGGGGCTTCATTTAATTTACAGATGCTCCTTGTTCTCCTGATACTAGGAGCTCCTCCTCAAATGGTCTACCAGTACAGCCTAGGCCCCAACCTGGTTTTCCCTTAGGGAACCCTCCAGGCCCTGAGACTGGGTTTCGGGCTCCTTAGGAAACACAGTCCCACACTTACTCATTCTCCACTGAGACAGGACGGGAGCCCCCACACCACTCCCACTACACTGGGACCTAGTTTGGCTACTCTGAACCTCTTCCCCCACACAGGTCTGGAAGATACCTGAGCCACTTGTTTTGGGGTCACTCCCCAATGCCTCTTCAGACCCTCCCAGAGGTCAGCCTCTCGTGCAAGCTCCCTGGGATCAGAGAACTCATACTCCAATAGGTGTTGGCGTAACCCTGGAAAACAATTACTGAACATGTGCTCACTGACAACCAGATTGAACAGCCCTTGAAAATCATTTGCCGTGCTACTCATGACCCAAACTTCTAGTGCATCACAACATTCATCCACAAACTCCCCCCAAGACTGGTGAGACAGTTTCTTACTGCCCCTGAACCTCCACCTATACCCTTCAGGTGTGACACCCTCTTCCTGTGAACTAGGTACCAGGCTCTGGGAGTGGGACTTCCTGCACTGGACTCCATATTGCTGCCACCACTGGACCCTACCCTCACTGGTGAATATAGACAACTAAAACTACTCTCATCGGACAATCTACCCTCCAGAGCTAGTTTCTCCCTGGCGAAGACCCTCTCTGCCTCCGCCATCCTGTCCTGAGCTAAGACCCTTTCGGTATCTAGCTTTTGCTCCTCAAGGCCCAATGCCTGAGACTTAACTCATGGGCCAACTCCTTGAGCCTCAGCTCCTGAGCCAGCAAGGCCTTTTTCTTCTCCCAACCCAGCCGCGCTATCCCTGTGGCATACTCCGACTGGAGCTTGTCCAAAGCAAGCTGATGCTCCCTTTCTTCCATCCTATCCACCCACTCCTCTGGTGACAGGGGAAGGGATGGGGCACTGCCCCAACACTGGACCCAGCAAGGGACTCCCTATTTATGGGTCCTTATTATATACTGGCATCCCTTCCCTGTCATTATCTTCCTCTCATTCAGACTCTTCAGGGCCACTCTCAGACCCACCACCCTCTTGGAATGCGGCCTGGTACCTGGTACCTGTCCCTCTGTCTCCACCTATCCTGTTGCCAGAGTATCAAGATTTCCCCGAGTGCCTTCTCCAGTTACTCCTAAGCCTCTCTCATCACAGTACCCCCCTCATCTCCTCTAGACTGTAGTTCAACATATCCTGGAAGATAAAGGTAGATTCCATTTAGGCAAGGCACTTTATACACAGGTGCAACACAAGAGACCTAGGCGTCTAAGCCGAAGCAAGAGTACACAATTCAGAAATGACACTTTTAGGAGAAAAATAAAACTCAGGAAAAATAATCCCCAAACCTGTGATTATCTAAGTGCAGAGTTTGCAGTGCAACCAGTTGTCGCTGTGGCACTGCACAAATGCAAGTCCTATCCTCACTGCTGACAACTAACGTTAGAAATGGGATTTCTGGTTGGCTAAGGCTTGCGCCAAAACCAGGCAGAAACCACCACTCTAGTCAGAGCAAGGGAGTTACACGCTGAAGATAACCCCTGCTCACCCCGTTAGTTGCTTGGCACGAGCAGTCAGGCTTATCCCAGAGGCAATGTTTAAAGCATTGCGCAACACACACAGACACAGCAGCAACACACTAGGCACACCACAAAAGTAACTCCACACAAGGTTATATCAAAAATAGCCTTTGTATTATCATAAACACTTTGATCCCGAATCACAGTACTAACTTAGGACAAAATCCTAAACTTACTACCATTTTGGTATTCACAGAAGGCACTTACTCATTTTGGTATTCACAGAAGGCACTTAATCATTGATGATTATGTGCCTTCTGTGTACACCAAAACGAGTAACTTACTCATTTTGAGTGACTTACTAATTTTGGATGACTAAGTACCTTCTGTGAATACCAAAATGAGTAAGTGCCTTCTGTGAATACCAAAATAAGTAAGTGCCTTCTGTGAATACCAAAATGGTAGTAAGTTTAGGATCTTGTCTTAAGTTAGTTCTGTGAATTCGGCCCAATAGAAACATAATCACACATTTACACTTTGCCACCTGACACTAGGCTATATTCACTGGGGATTATATAGAGGACCAGGCCAATCGGGCCACGGTCAAAACCATCAGATCAGGTAAGTAAATCTAAAACACAACAAGTCACTACTGGTACCATCATGACCTAAGTATTATCACATTAGCATCAGACAGAATCCAAAAATATCATAGCCTGACATTAGGCGTAACATTAGGCATAAAACAAATTAGGCATAAAACATATTAGGCCCAAACCTCATTAGCATAAATACATTACGCATTGGGCCTCACCAGCATAAACACATAATGCAATAAGCCTAAATCACATTACGCAATAATCATTGGGCATAAATCACACTAGGGCCTTGCGCCCTACCAACCATAAAGCTGACCCTCTTGGCTAACTGGCCTTCTCTAGGGCTCAAATGTCCTCTGTCCAAAATGTCAGGGCTGTGCTGCCAAGGCAGCAGAATCTCACAAGTGCACAATTGCGCAGGCCTAAATGTGGCAGCTGCTGCTAATTGCGGTGCAGCTGTGCGGGCAGAAATGCGGGCACTGGCACTCACTGTGCCCTCTGGTCCCCCACTGGGATTCTTCACCACAGGGCGCAAATGTGCTGGGGCGTGGGGCACAACTCATCCTTTCCTCAAAAGAAATGGCCCCCAGCCTTTGTAGCTTCCCGCGCTCTCGCAGGGCAGCTGGGATTGGCATAAGACGATCGGGCACACAGTGCCCTGAGAACCCCTCTCCGGGACTCCTAAATATCAATGTGCCCAAAATGTTGCAGCCACCTGTATCTGCTGCCCGGCTGTGAAGAAAATGTAGGCAGTACTGGCACCACAGTGCCTCAGGAGCGACCACAGGGGGAGGGCACCGGAAAACTGCCCCGACACACACCTCCACCAGGCTCCCAACTTAGCCCCACTCACGGGTTCTCTCTGGAGACACCTCCGATCTCCTTTGATGCCATCGCTTTGGGGAGCCCCCCTTCACCGGAGCTTCTCTGAGCCACGACGTTGTGGCAATGGGAGGGCACCGGCAGTTGCCTTGGTCGGCTCCACCTCTTGGGGCCTTTCTTCCATTTCCTGGTTTTCTCTGGTGGCCCGACGGTCACCCTGACAGACTCCCAGGCAGCATGACACATGTGGGCTCTGACCAGCACAGGGGGGCCCGCTCTCCTCCTCACACAGATCGTCGGGTTCCCACCTTGATCCGGCTTTTTTTTCCTCACCGGCCGGTAACTTCCTGCTCTCGTCCCCACTCAGAGTCAGGCGACTTTGCCTGTCTTCCTCGTCAGGCGCAAGACGCGTCTTCTTCTCGGGTCGCAGCAGTGATACGCGGGGTGGGCTCCCGTTTCAATTAAGGATGATTGCGGGGTGGGCTCCTGCCATCGAATAACGCATACGGGGTGACCATCCGCTCCAATTAAAAACCCAAAAATGGCAGAAATGCAGGGTGGGCTACCGCTGATTCAAACAACTCAAGGTAGGCACCCGCAATCCCAACAGCATAAAGCGGGGTGGGCACCCACTATTATTAGCTTAAACTCCCTTAAACATCCCCAAGCCTTATTTTAACTGTTGACGGGGGCCCAGTTATTCAAATTTAATTTACCCTCGGGTACTGGGACCCTCGCCAAGCCGTTTTAACTCACACTTCATTTTACACCTCACACTGCACTCTCAGTAAAAATACCAGCTCCGCTGTAATCAGGTGTCGCAGCACACCCGGGACACATTAGGTGTCACTGGGTGGGCCCGATGATGAAGCATGCCACCAACCAGGTTGGTGGGTGAGGGCTTCATGAACTCACCAACGAGGTGCCCATGACAAATCTAATCAGAGTCCTAACAATATTGGTCATATTTAAGCTAGTCTCTTTTGATAACACATATAAACCACGGGGACTCGGACTAGCTTTCTAGTCCTCTCTCTCCCTCTTGATACGCGCACCCACTATTATTAGCACAACCAGCAGGTTGGGTCCCGCTCCGTTTCATGGCAGGGTGGGGGATTCCCTCGAGTCGAAGAGGAGCTCATCGCTGCAGGGCCCACATGCTCCTCTTCTTTCAGGAAACAACAGAAAAGCGCTCACGAGGCACTAGGAGACACACCTCCAACAGCAAAATCTTGAGGGCACAAGACTGGCTCAGGCAGGCCAGCACACAGGGCCCTTCAGCAGGGAGACAGTCACTTGTGGCGGTACCTCCTTGAGCGCAGCAGCAGCAGCCCCCAGTGTCCGAACAAGCACAGGAACAGCACCTTTTCATGGGGTCACAGCCCCAGTACTTATACACAGAATTGCTTTGTCTGCAGGATAGGGCTTTAGGGAAAACAGATGCAACTGGTTCAGGGGGGATTTGGAGCACTCTATTGACAGGGCTCCTCTTCTCTATTGTTAGGTGGGGGCTTGTCATCAGACACACCACAGGGGGCAGATCCAGCATTCACTAGGGCAGACACAGTCCTATTCAGAGACCAGGGACTTCTCCTCCCACTACTCCAAATGCAGATGTCCCATTCAGCCTAATGCTGACTCACCCTGCCCCTCCTGGAGCCACACACACCTCCCAGCCCCTGTCACTCAAAAGCCAGACATGCAATTCACACCAGGCAGGCAGACACATAGCACACAGAAATGACAACTTCTAAAAGTGGCATTTTTTAAATAGTTATAATAAATCTGTGCACACCATTGCGTAGCATTTATTATCAGTATTCCAAATATACCAAACTTGACCACACTGCGCCTCCCATATCAGGAATCACCACTGAAACACTTATCAGGGAATATCCAATGTATTCCTATTGGAGGGCAGCCCCCACAGTAGTGAGAAACCAAAATGGCTGTTTGTCACTACCAGGACATGTCACCCACTGAAGGTACATGTCCTATCTTTTACCTACAATGCACCCTGTGCATAGGGCTAGCTAGGGCCTATCCTAGGGGTGACTGACATGTAGTAAAAGGGGGGTCACGGACATGGCACACACTTTAGGTGCGACATCACAGCGGCAGTAACACTGCACGCACAGGCCCTGCAATGGCAGAGGTCTGAGATAGATTTGAAAGGCTACTTTGGTGGGTGGCGCAATCAGCGCTGCAAGCCCACCAGTAGCATTTAATTTACCAGACCTGGGTATATGAGATACCACTTTACAGGGGACTGATAGGTAAATTAAATAGGCCAAACAGGTGAAGACCAATCTTACCATATTTGACACAGAGAGCACACTAACTTCACACTAGACAGCAGTGCTAAAGTGCCCAGAGTCCTAAAACCACCAACACCATGTCAGAAAAAAGTCTAGGAGAAGGCTAAAAAGGTTAGGGATGACCCTGCAAAAAGGGCCAAGTCCAACACCTGCTAAAAGCTCCGTAGGTCCGACTTCCAGAGTTTGACCCGGAGTAGAAGTAATCCGAGGCCGACTAACATTCACCAAGGAGCCTCGAGGGGCCCCGTGAGAAAAAGCTCCAGAAAAGTTTTTAAGTCTGAAGGTAAAAACTGTGACCGGGACCTACCGCGAGTGATAGCCGCTCTGGGCTTCATCGCAGTCAGCCTGAAACTTTGACTTCGAGCTGGTCTATCGTGACCAGGTGTCCCAATAGGGTGATATAAGTTTCTGAGTGCTATAAATGATACATCTTTAAAAATTCATATCTCTGGTTCGCTACATTGGATTTTTGTTTCAATGTCATTTTAAAGTTAAAAATATTTCCTAGTATTATAAATTGGTGTTGGATTTTTATTATGTGTTGTGTCTTAATTATTTACGGAATTAGTGTTTTTAAATGCTTTACATACCTGTATTTGAAGTTAAGCCTGTCTGCTTGCAGTCACGTTACCAAGGGATGAGCATGGGAATAATTTTCAAAGACCTTTTCTGAGCCCCACACTGTGTTAGTGGCCTTATTGCCAGTAATAGACCTACATTTGCCCCTACCTAAAATCCACTTTCCAACACTTACATATTGAGTCAAGAAGGGAGATTACACCACCGCTTGGTAAACTCCAGAAACTGCGCATCCTTTAAAAATTATCTTGTAAAGGTGTTGTTTGATCAAAGTAATTGTGGTGGAAGTGAAACCTCTATTAAGACTGTTATCTACCAAACTGTCTATTGACAGCTGGATCTATAATTTGTTGTAAATTGGCACTTTTAGGAATGGTGTCATTTTGTATCAAGAAAACAACTGGGCTCTTTAATAATCTCAAAGTTGATGACAACATGTATATGGTTTTGTGTATGCATAATTGCATTGGTTTGTTATTTTCTGTGGTTGTGTTTTTTGCAATCCATTTCCTCTCATATCTTGTTTTGTTAAGTGCCACTCAAATGATACTACCTATTTTTACATGGACAGTTAATAGCTTAGACCTAATCCATACACTATATCATTTTTGTTTTGTTTGTTTATTAGTAAAATAAAATGAAACAAGAAAGAGGAAATGTACCTGTCTGCCAGTGCTTCTTTCACACTTTGAAAGAGTAATCCAGTTCTTCTGTCTGAAAGTGGAGCATTAGTGACTAGGCAAATTAAATTAAGATGAGCCAGAACGTGAAGAGCTATCAACACTATCGAAAATGTAGCAGATCTGTAAGTCAAAGGAGTCATTTGAAATTGATTTGAACTGTTAAAACTAATATGTAACACATACAATAGGTAGAAATATAATAGCTTAATAGCAAGGAAACATTGATTCAGTTTGAAGAGAAAGAAATATGTAAAACATCATAAAAGCTAAAAAAGATCTAGTCATGAGAAAGAGAGTATTTGCATTATAGCATTTTGAAAATTGTTATCAGTGAGTGCTTCTTTTTATAACCTATATTGTTTCTCAACAGGCAGGCTGCTACGGATACTAACATTTTTCTGATTGCAATTAGCATCCAGCATTTGGGAGACAAAATCCTAAAAAGCCTGGTCATAAATAATTTGGAGTGGTGTTAATACATGGCTTGATGGTAAGTACGGCAGTGTTTGGTGAAAACACATTTAAGCACTGTTTTATGAGAGCAGGTATCTGGTGATCAAGGGAGAAGTCAGAAAATGTAAATACCCTCCACTTCAACCCAAAGCTCTTATGGCACCAAGCAAATGAAATAAGTCATTACAACCCACCCCATAAGAGCTCTCTTATCTCTTCCATCCAAGCATCTATCCATTCACCCTTTCAACTTTTCATCCTTGCATCCACTTGCTGATATCCACAATTTCACCTTTACATTCTAGCATCCATTCATTCTTTCATGCATCATTTAATCTTTCACCAATCTATCTGCCCATCCATATTAAACGTGTCCATCCATCTCCAAAATGGATCTATCTTTCTATCTATCTACCCTTTCACTCCTCCATCGCTCCATCCTTTCAGACATTCATTCATCCATCCACCATTTTACTCCATCCATCCACTCCATTCATCCATCCTCCCTTTCACTCATCTATCCACCCTTTCACTCATCCTTCTACCTTTCCACCACTCATCCATCCATTTGCCCTTTCACTCACTCATCCATCCATCCATCCACCCACTAACTCATGCATCCATCATCCACTCACTCATACAGCCACACTTCCACTCTTGTGGCCATCCATTTACCCTCCCTTTCTGTCATCCATCCATTCCTTCACTCATACATTCATCAACCCTTTCATCAGTCCACTCTCCCTTTCACCTATCCATTAATTCACTCATCCTTCCCCTACCATTCACTCACTCATCCATCCTTTCACTCATTTTTTCGTTTATCCATCCACCCTTTCACTCCATCCATGCACCCACCCTTTCTCTCCATCCATCCATCCCTCCCCTTCCACTCATCTATTGCATTCATCCATCCTTTCACTCATCTATTGCATTCATCCATCCTTTCACTCATCCACTACCGTTTCACTCAGGCATCCACCATCCCTTCTCTCATCATCCATCATCCTTTATTTCATCATCCATCCACTCCCTTTCACTCAGCCATCCATCCTTGCACTCACTCATCCTTCCCTCCATCCATTCTATCTCCCATCATCGAACCACATTTTCTCCATTCTCCATCCATCCCTTCGCTCATTCATCCATCCTTTCATCCATGCATCCATTCTTGCATCAATCATTTCACTCATTCATCTACGCATCCATCCTCCCTTTCGCTCACACATACAAACCATTAATTCTTTCCCTCACATTTGTCTGCCAAGTTGCAGATAGAAGAGGCACATCGAGATCTCAACCACTGCTGTAGCTGCTTAAGTCGGGAGTTCACAATTCCCAGCTCCAGCCTTTCACTCATCTATTCATCCTTTTTCTCAGCACACATCAATCTTTCTCATCATCCATCCACCCTTATTTATCCATCCACCCTTCCTCATTCATTCGTTCACCCTTTCACTCATCCATCCTTTCACGTATCCCTTCATCCACCCTTCCAGCCATCCTCCCTTTCAACCATCCATCCACACACACACATCCATCTGTTCTTTCACTTATCCAACCATCCACCCACCCAACCTTACACATTATATATGAGCCTTTATCTGCCGAGTTGCAGACCGAAGAGGCCGATTAAGACCTACCCCCCTGCAGCTGCTAAAGCGGAGGGGGCAGTGGGGATGTGGGGAGTGTACAACGGCCCTGCTGGAAATGGTAATATGTGACAAGAATGTGTGTATTTGTTGAATGGTAATTTGATGTGGTGATACGTTTTGTTCTGTCGTGTGAGCATTCTTGCAATTTGATGTTTTTTTTTGTTGTATTGTGTGCCGGTTACTTCTATTTTGACTTTTGTGTTGTGGTGTGCCCTGTTATATAGTAATTGCTTTGGGATATTCTCAAACAAATCTCCTTTTTGCATGTATCAAAACTAAGTCTCCCAGTGCTCCATTTTTGCTAAATTTTAAAGAAAATTAAAGGAAGACCTCATTTATTTCTCCATTTGTATTTACTTTTAAATGATAAAAAAACAGAAAGTATATCTTTATTTGAATGAATTTAATGCTGTTGACTCTGATTTCCAGGCCTTTAACTCAGACGACTGCCAGTCAGGGGAGATAATAATAACAAGCATTTGCGATGCAATAGGTCTCGCATTTGCGAGAGTTTAAGCTATTGGCTTTGTAAATGACAATGCCTTTTATTTATTTGTTTTGATAATTAACACATAAATAAAAGGTATTGTCATTGGCAATGCCAATAGCTCAACTCTTGTAAATGCAAAACCTATTTTATTTCAAAGAAGTGGGCTGCTTGGAAAGTAAAAGCGCGCATGGCGCGCTGAATGTTGCAGCTGAATGTTGCAGGAAAGAATGTTGTGCCTACAGTAGGAGAAACTTGTGAAAGAAAATAGTGCTCACAGACTAAATAAAAGTAGTAGTAGTAGTAAAATCTTTATTCGGCATTCATTTTCCATGAGTTACCATAAAAGCATTTATACAATATATTAGCATACAATTTAACAATACTAAAACATTTTCAGCTTACTTAGAATTAGTAACGATAAAGATTTGTAAAGGCAATTTAAAGGTTGTTGTTCTGAAAATTCAGCCTTAATTTAAAAATGCATTTTAAGAAAGTACTAACGACTTTAGAAACATATTCTGAGGTTAAAAATTGTAGCCACAGCATGACTGGACGGCATTTTCGGAGGCCTAAGGACTAAATAAAACATACCATGTAACAGAAGTAAAAGGACCAGTCCTTATGGAAGATTACAAATGAAGACAAGGCGGTACTAAGGAGGGACTAACAATCCTATTAACTAATCAGAAGCCAGCATTTACAAAGGACAATTACATAAGCAAATTGAAAAGAAGGGTGGAGAGTGGGCGAATACAGCATGCCTAGCAGAGCAGCACATGTACTGCCCAGGTTTAACCTAAAAAGGGACATGACTTCCTAATGTAATTTTATACATATACACATTTGTAAGACAGTGCTAACATTTTTATATGCAAATGAGAGCTTTATTCGAAATGGCTTCTTATATCACTAAATGCCATCAGGCTTTTAAGTTGATTTGTGGCTTTAGCAATTCGATAAATATGGAAATTTACGAGTTGCAACTTTAAATAAGGGTAAACCGAGATAAATTGCCAAAACAGAAATATGGATTAATACCGATGAAATGATCTAAAAAAAAAATCGATAAGATCAAAACTAGAAATTGGCTAGACGTTCCACTGTAATTATTGTATTCCATCGTTTTGTTCAGAGTGACATTGCATCCCTATATACTATGTACCAACTTGGCAGGTGATATTCAACCTCTATAAAACACAAGAAAATAAACGACCTTATGGAAATTTTATATACTCAAATGCATTTTCATTTTAATGAGAAACAAAAAGGTGGTTACTTCACAGTATAACAAAAACAACAATAAAGCAAAAGAGAGGTAATTTTCTGCATATTAATTTGTGATTAAATAGGTAGCTAAAAAGGATGTGCGTGCAAATGTGCCTGCAAGTTGGTTTATGGTGTCAATACCTCAATACAAATGGTAGTAATAAAAATTTAATTTGTTTGAGAATAATTAAAAATGAGAAACATTACAAATTTCATGATTTGTATTTCCAGAATCAGGATTCCTGCACATCCCTATGCGAAACGAAAGTATCACATTCCAATTATTAATTTTCTTTTGCATTCCGATTTCAGTTATTACAGAAATGTCTACCTCTTTAAATGTGAGGTGTATTGGGCTTTGAATTCATATTTAGTATCATCCAAAGTATGAGTACTCAAATCGAAGCTTAAAGAGGACTACAATGTTATGTTTCACTTTGTTCTACTTTGCAAATGGAAATTCACTTTGTTCTACTCTGCAAATGGAAAACGTATCAACTGCTTCCATTTGTATAACCTGATCCATCCATTTCTTAAACCACTATACCATCATCCCAAAAATACAGAGTTCTCATCATGCAGTCTCTCAGTATTTGTAGTATGTGCAGTGGTCAGTAGCATGTTGAAAATGAGGAATTGCACCACAATGTTTCTTATTTCAATCAAACTGGCAACATTTTTGCTGGCATAAGGACACACGTGCACAATAATTGATTGGAATTAATAGAGGGGCAGCAGGGTGTTACACAATAACAGGTAGCTCAGGAGCCACAAAAAGCGCAGAAAATCTTCTTTTGAAACCACAAAGATTCCACAAGAAAAAAACAAATAAACGCTCCTTCTCAGGGATGGCGCCTAGGATCTGGAATGCCCTCTCTCCAGAAACCAGACTTATCTCATCCACTGCATCTTTCAAAAAGAAGTAAAATCGATCCTCTTGGCTAAATTCACATGAATATAGGCTAAGGAAATCTCGAGACTCATTATTTTTCCTTTTATGACAATGACTGGCCAGAACACCTATGCACCTTTGCTACCTTCCCTTGACTCTATGGATAACCATTTGCTCTTCTTTGCACAAAATGCCTTGTTAATTATTCTTTTGCCTTTATATCCCATTTGTGTGTAAAGCACTCTGATATCCATGAGGATCTGGTTCGCGCTCTATAAAACTTTCAAAAGAAATAAATAAATAAGGTAACATAAAGTAACATAAATGTTAATATCCCTTATAACAGACATAGGTCCTTGCACATAAATATATCCTAATCTAGGAGGAGCATTTCCCTGGTGACCTCTTCCAAACAGGAAGTTCACAGACCACAAACCACGTGTGTTTGTGTCTTTGTAAACAATGTAATAACAGCTGGAATTTGCAAGTCTGTTGGGGCACCACACACCTGTCTAATGTTTCATTTTATGAGTTAGATTGGGTCAGATTATTCAACAATTCCTTTTGTTTCTTCGTGGGGGGTCATCTTTCATGCCCTCACGTCATCATTGGCATATGTCATAGCTGCGCAGCCCACAGGAAGGAGAAAATTGCAAAAATAGAAAACAATGTAGTTCTTTAGCAATTAAAAAACAAAAAAGAGATGGTAGGAGATTTAAGACATAGAGATAAGTATTCAAAAACAGTGTAAAACCAGTAAGCAGTATGTGAGGAGTGTGTGTGATGCTATCATGCATGTTTCATATAGAGATTCCCACCTGTATAGCACACATGCAGCAACTTCCCACAGAAATTATTATATATTTTATTCTCTGCAAATCAATATTTTGGATGGATCAAGGAAAACCAGACCCAATCAGGGTGTTCAGGCAGCTGCCATTTTTCTTCATGCAAAGTTGTTATAAGAGCTGATACAAACATGTATATGAAATTGAATTCCCAGCTTAGTTTTCAAGATATTTTTCCAGTAGAACAGTGGAGAAGCAATTTTTTTTTTTAAAACGCCAATCTTTTGGACAATGTTCATTTTTAGAAGCAGTACAAAAGGGGGTGGTGATGGACGGAGCATCTGAACCAATCAAACACTCACACCCAGTCAAAAGATCTGGGTTTAATCCATCACCGTTCTTTAGCCAACTCTGCCACCCCAGTTCAAACATGGCCATATGCAAATCAGTCTGACCCTGTGCCTCATGGGAACAGTCCAGCCCGAACTGCCAAGCCATGCCTTCCCTGGACCGGAAACAAGCTTCCGAGGACCGGTTTCTTTTAGAAGCAACCATCGTCTCCCTAATTTTTCCATTCTCTAGTCACTGTTACATTTTCCTAACATTCTTGCGGTCTGTTTGTCTAGCTTTTTGTTTTGTGATTTCTATATCCGTTATTATTTGTGGAGAAGTGTGGCTCACCGATTAGAGCGGCAGACCCTGAGGCAGAGGTCTGGCACGGGACCAGGGTTCAATTCCCGGCGCGGCAGGGTCTTGGGCCCAATGTCCACGGACTCGATAATTCTCCCCTCGGTGCCTACTCTAATCATGGGTCCCACTCTGCAACTCTGGGCAATAGCTTGCTTAATCTCCACAACAGCCTCGAAAGCGCTAGGATGCCTGGCTTCACCTTGGGGGTGCCCAGTAGAGGGCATCTCACAGGGAAAGCCAGGAAGGGTTCCACAGCGGTATACAGCGCCAGGATGCCTGAAAGGTGATAGTGCGCTTTACAAGTATACATACATTTACATTTTACATTTACATTTACATTTACATTAATATCTCAGTGTGTGTATTCGTTTGTAATACAAATTCACATTCTTGCATGAATTAAACCATGGACTTCAGTGTAGCTACAATTAACTGTTTTGTTCTCCGTGATATTCTATCCAAATGGAAAATTTAACAGTTTGTATTGGGATGGGAATGCCCCCTGTAGGACTTCTATGCACCCCTGCCCTGATTTATCCAGGTGTGAGCATCTGGTGTTTTTTACTTTTTTCTTGTGCCTCGAAACCTCAGGCAATCATTCATGCTCTCTAAGGGCTCAATATATTAGCGTTTCTCTCATAGAGTTGGGTTTGTAATCCAGAGAGTTGCACTAATCGCACCCTCTTTAATCAAGCATGCCCACCATCAGCTCGTAAGAATAAGCATACTGATGCTGGTGTCCTAAATCAAAGTGTTTCATAGGACAGGACAGGCCTTTTATCCTGTAATCTGCCCAGGATGCATTGCCTACTGAACACCCATTTTCGAAAATGGTCTTTCAATCCCCTGCGACGGGGTAATTTGTTGCATTCAATTGTGCATGGATGTCCCCATATGTGGTTACTGAACTTGCATAGCAGAATGAATAAGGTGTGTGTGTGTCATGATTGACTAAACACAGGAAAATCCATTTTTGGATTTCCTCTGTGGCGACGGCGTGCAGATGGTTGGCGAAGGTAGCTTGCCAGAGGAGCAGTGCATATTGCCGGGCTCCTGTTACGCATCCCTGCACTCCTTGAGGTAGGCCCTTCTCTAGGGCTTGGACAAGAAACAGTTGTTCCCTCTGAGCTGAGCAAAACCAAAGGGGATGATGGACGGAGTGTTGAACATTGCAAGCACTCACCTCCAGTCAACTGATCTGGTTTTAATCGATCATAATTCTTTAGCTTACTCCGCCACCCCAGTTCAGACATGACTATACGCAAATCAGTTTGACCCTGTGCCTCTTGGGAACAGTCCAGCCCAAACTGCCAAGCCACGTCCTCCCTGGACTGGAAACAAGCATCCTGGGACCGGTTTCGGGCTCACGGCCCTCATCAGCCAGGCTATCTTGAATCCAGTGGCAAAGTGAGCGAGGGACCCACGTCTGGGCATACCCTGCCAACTTAGGGCGAACAAAGCAAAACCAAAGGGGATGATGGACGGAGTGTTGAACATTGCAAGCACTCACCTCCAGTCAACTGATCTGGTTTTAATCGATCATAATTCTTTAGCTTACTCCGCCACCCCAGTTCAGACATGACTATACGCAAATCAGTTTGACCCTGTGCCTCTTGGGAACAGTCCAGCCCAAACTGCCAAGCCACGTCCTCCCTGGACTGGAAACAAGCATCCTGGGACCGGTTTCGGGCTCACGGCCCTCATCAGCCAGGCTATCTTGAATCCAGTGGCAAAGTGAGCGAGGGACCCACGTCTGGGCATACCCTGCCAACTTAGGGCGAACAAAGCAAAACCAAAGGGGATGATGGAGGGAGTGTTGAACATAAGCACTCACCCCCAGTCAACTGATCAGGGTTTAATCCATCCTCTGAGTTGAAATACCCCCTCCCCTAACTTTACTCTACTCACATCACTGCCTCTCCCTGCTGAGTTTTTATTTTGGTTGCTTTTTAATCATTTAGAGATGAGGGGGGAAACAAATCCGAGTGGCCCATACTGGTATGTGGAGAAGGATGTGAAAGGAGGACTAAGACCTTTTGCTTTTATGATAAAAGGAGTAACAGTGAAAGGCATTATAAAACATATTGCAGTATGTTTTAATTATTTGTGTTGAGACATTGTTTTTAGTAATGAGCTGCCATTTTTCACTTAGATATTCTTCGAATAGTAAAATTTCTCATGTTTCCTACTCTTGTCATATTTAGCCCAGTTCATACCACATCTGTATCCATTTGAAGCCATTTGTAACTAGTTGAAAGGAGCATCCACAGAGGTTAAGTGTGAAAAGAAAACGAAGAAGTAACAGAAACCCATACCAGCAAAGAGATTTGCTTTCAGTTGCAAATGTTGTGTACCCCAAGGAAAATATGCCCTATATTCCCAAATCAAGGCTAAAAAGAAGGCGAGACATTGAGGAGTAAATACTTCTCACTACACTTCGCATCATGCTTCAAAATATGTCATTTTTATTTTTAATAATGTTTTCCTATTTTCATGTTTGTCTAGAGTTCTTCTTTCTCTTTGTGTTTATACTCTTGGGACATCCGTAACAAGAATTAGGACACACCATTGACAGAAACATTAATGCACGAGATGTTCGCCTGCTGCCAGACAGGGACGCACTTCAAAGGGATAAAAAGGTTGTTCTGTGATAGCAAATACATGCAGCAGTTTCAGAAGTCAAGGCGGGCAACGCTGCGCTGGAAGACCACCTGTCGCGGTTTCCTTGCCCTTTGGCCTCTGCCTGCCTTGCAGATGACTGATTAGCTGTGAACATCCTTTATAAAAGGAAATGGCGTTTTTATAAAACTTGAACCAGGGTTTCCAAATTAGCAGCAGCCAGGACATCCTAAAATAAAAATCGCACAAAAATAGATCCTCAAAGAGGAAAGATGTCCGGGTCAGCAGAAGCAATTTGTCCTCTAGTGTCAGTTTGTCAAGTGAGAACATGCGCAGAGAAGAGCGCGCGCGCGCGCCTCAGGTGCACATACAGCAAAGCGCAGGAAAAACTGAAGCAGTGTCGTCACTCAAAGAACTGTAAAAACAAGTCACCGCATAACAGGAAGTTTACAGCTTAAGGAACACGACCACTGCTGTTCAAATAAACTTAATTTCCAATTTTGATGTTTTAAGGGGTCTCTGGGGTGATGAGCTAAGGATGTTGGGCGGAATTAAACCACAAAATGCCCCTTTATGTCACAAACAGATGTCTAGGAAGTTATCACACTGATGTGAGTGGCTTGTACAAAGGCATTTTTCGTGCCGTGATGAGCGGATGTTTGCTGAGAAAATTAAACTTCTTTGTTATGTCACAATGGTTACAGCAGAAAAAGCAGCCACAAAATATCCAGGCGTCAAATACCCCGACACAGACCATACCTAGGAAAGTATAATGGATTCGATGCTAGTGTTTGGGATTTTACTTTCTTCGTTTCTCACACAAGCCGATTTTTGCCCGAAACTTTGCAGCCTTTATTGTCAGAACTGTATACTTTTAGGCTTATTTTAATAACAGCCAAATGAATCCCCAGATTTCGTCCTGAACCCAGGATGGTTGTGGAGTACATCTCTCACTTGGATAGCAAGATGGATGCGCAGAGGGCTGAGGTCACCTGTGACAAAGACAGTAGCACGGGAGTGGCTGAGGGTGGTGTAAGATATTGAGTTACTGGATGAAGCAGGTGAAACCCTACTGAATCAGCAACCACAATCCTTATCAGGGTGAGGCACAAGTTAACTTCAAATTAACCTGTGCTCGACCCTCTGGTAGCTTGGCACACATCAGTCAAGCTTAACTTAGAGGCAATGTGTAAAGTATTCTGCAGCAATTCAAACAGTAATAAAGTAAAAACAAAATAAAGGAAAAATATTACACCAATTTAGAAAAATAGAGTACATTTTGCTAAATAAAACAAAACCAAAACAACAAGCATCCAGTCAGTAGAACTGGAGGTATGCAATGTTAAAACTTTCAATAAATCTAGCGCCAAAAAGCATAAAGAGCCAACTGTGGGTATCTGGATGCCCGGACAGGGACAAAGTCACAAGTTCAAGCCATCCGTGATGGAGTTCAGGATGGCTACTAGTCCCAGTTATGCCCACTGTACCTTAAGTCCTGGTTGTGGAGAGTTGCAAGGTCCGTTATCGAGAATGCACCACGCACCCTTGGCGACGCGTAGTTTCCAAACAGCTGCAGAATAGGAATGTGAGGTACTGCGTCATCGTCCAGGATTCCATCGATGAGGGCTTATGATGCACACTCCATTGTTGAGGGTGAGTCACTCAGTGAAGGCGATTCACCAGTTCTGAAGAGTTGCAAGGCTTTAATGCGAGAACCTGTGTCGTCATTGAGGCTGTCATCGAGAGCTTTGCAATGCAAGGGCCTGCATTGGTGAAGCTTCACACAGAGCAGTTTTGATGCGAGCTGCAGGGTGGATGTGAAGCCCTTGCACTGAGTCAATCCCCACAGTAGAGGAGATGTGTTGTTTCTGCTCAAGTTTGCGCCTCGCAGCATACGAGATGAGTCGGTTCTGCTGGATCCATACGTGGACCGGCAGAACACCTTCAGGCCTACCTCCAAGCATCCAGGACTGGGGTGGCACCACTCGGCAGGGTAGGACTCTTAGATGGCAGGTTGCAGGTGCTAGGTTCAAGGTTGTTGGAGCCTTCTGTGTCTGATGCTCTAGTCAGGAGGCCAGCCAACTAATCCTTGGAGTCACTCTAGGGTCCTGGGTTCAACAGATGCAGGTGCAGTCCTTCTCATCCAGGCAAGAGGGCTGCAGGTATCAGGTCAGCACAGCAGGACAGCAGTCCTTCAGACCATCAGAGCAGAGTACGAGTCCTTTCAGCAGCACAGCAGTTTTTCTTTCTGGGAGAGTATCCACAGGTCCTGATGTGTACTGAAAAGTTGGTGTCTGGAGTCCAATATTTACGCCTGGGCCTTTCTTTGAAGTAGGAGAAGTTTCTAGAGGTTTCCCTTTGAAGTTCACAGGCTTCCTGCTTTCCCTACCCTGGCTCCATACTAACTACAGCGGGTATGCAGCCCATTGTGTGGAGACAGAACACAACCTGTTCAAGTGTAAGTAGGGTTGTGCCCAGCTCCTCCCTCCCATCCTGCCAGTGATGGCCCATCTAGATATACCTAAGCTCTCTATCGTGTGTGGATGTTTAGGAGGAACGCACACCATGTCATGTGCACTAAATGGCTAGGACAGGAAAATGCCTTTTTTCTAAAAGTAGAAAACTGTAATGGGTCTTGGCTCATACTCAGCAAGGCTGAGCCAGTACTATAATAGAACAACACAACTCGCGCCCCTCTTCACTTGCAAGTCTTCATCTTGCCGAGCGGGCATAAGTTCCAGACATCAAAGGATTCACTCGCTGTTTGTCAAGATGAAGACTTGCAAGTGAAGAGGGGCGCGCCTGAGAGGTGTTGAGACGCGCAAACACACCTACCGACGGGGTTGAGGACACGAGTGTCTATATTTGATTCAAGTGAAGAGGCACCGCCTACACACAGAAAGTTTTTTACAAGCACATCAGTGGAATTTAGTGGTGTCATTGTGTGATACTTGGATTGTGGCATATCTGGATTATGATCAACAGCTGGAGATCCTAAAATAGTTATTGGTCCTGAGGAGAACCCATTAAACAGCTGGGGTTCAAAACGCGTCGACCAACTGGGTCCCTGAACACGAAAAGTTTTTCTGTATATATAAGGAAACAGTTCCTTTGTTACATTTCTTAGTAATTTGAAATTTGTGACATATGAGACATTAGATGTTTAATTACACACTTAGTTGTGTTGAGAGGACCGTGTTTTCATTTCTTTTTTCTTTTTTATTTTAAGATGTATGTTTGGATGAATGTGATACGAATTTGGAATTGGCCATATGCATGGTGTTGAAATTGTTTCAATGTGTCCTCACTATTCCGTTTTCAAATGTATAGTTCGTTTATGTATAGAAATGCACATCTATATTATGTTGTTCCTTGAAAAAATATTTTGAACAATTAAATGAATATTGAATAATGTGCGGTTGACTAAGTTGCAATCTGTAAAGCCGAATTTCATGTTTTCTTTCATGAAAGGATCATAAATAGTGTTTCAGTCAGTCTCAGCATTGGCAATTGTGTTGTTCTATTATTTTTTCTAAAAGTGGCATTTCTAAATTGTTTGAATTCCAACTTTAGGATGAGAGAGGATTTTTCATGACAATTCCAAAGACACCAAACATGAACTGGGTACCTACTCACATTTGGAAATTAGAACATATGAAATATAATAAGGTAACTCCAAAGTTATCTTTTGGGAGAGGTAGGACTTGCAGTATTGAAAAACTAATGTTAGAGTAGGATATGTAAAACTAAAAAGTACTTCTCCAACTTTTTAAATACACTGCACCCGGGTCTCTTGGCTGGCAAGGGCATACCATAGGAGTGACATATGTATGAAAAAAAGGAAGGTTTGGGCCTGGGAAAAAGGTGATTGTACCAGGTTGGAATGGCAGTGAAAAACTGCACAAAAAGGCTGCAATAGCAGGCACAGGACTTGCTTAAAGAGCTACTTAAGTGGGTGGCACAATCAGTGCTGCAGACTGATTACTAGCAGTTAATTTACAAGCACTTGGCACAGGCAGTGCCACTTTACTTGGGACTTACAAGTAAATTAACTATTCCAATTGGGTCTAGGCCAATTCTGCCATGTTTTAAGGTGAGTGCACAAGCACTTTTGCACTGGTTAACACCGATAAAGGCTGCAGAGTCCTAAGGCCAGCAAAAGCAAAGGCAGCAAAACAGGAGGGCTGAAGGCAAAAATGTTTGGAGGCAAACCACATCTATGATGCCAATTCTAACAGGTGGAAGTTTGATAAGATGAGCCTTATCTCAGGGCAAGGCCAGAGTAGACCATCAGCAGTAATGAATCTGCACCTACAAACATAGGAGATGTATGTTCAATGTATGTGAACTTACAGTCATTTTGATGTCCCAAAAGAAGGTGACGGATTGATGCATTGGTTCACAGGGTTTTTCTGTTCTTTAGTAATTGTTAGTGGCAGCTCCTCCGCTAAGGTGGAGGAGCGTCGCCCCACTTCTCACAGAGCAGTGTAAAATAAAAAATAAAATGATAATAACTGAAAGTATTATCATTTATTTGTCACGTGGGTGGCTTGGCTCCTCCGACGTCTGGGAGGAGGAGTGGTTGCTGCACTCTAATGGGCACTTGCCCGAGACGGCTGGCTAAAGCGTCATGCTCACTTTGCATGCTCTCCACCCAGGCTGCATTACAGCCAGGGTGGAGACATGCCCAGACCCCCAGCACCTGTCTGAGTGCCAAACCACAATGCTCAGATCAATCACAACGATGCATTGCAGCATTGTGATTGGCTATGGGGAGCCTAGGGGCTTCCTAGAAGAGACACAACGTGCAAGAGAGAGTTGAGAGATGTGGTGAGACCAGGTAAGTACATTTCTTTTTTTCAACTCCCCTCACGCACCCCCTGTAACCTCCTCTCCTGCCCCCCCTCCCAGCTTGCCACCCCCATACCCAACCAGCTGCCACTGGTAATTGTTTGAATATACTGGCTTACATTGAACTTCTGGTCTCCTGACTTTCATTGCACAAAGTGCAAAGGACTGATTTGAACCAGGGAAATCCCGACTGATTCAGGACAGTTACCACTCAACATTCAGGGTGTGATTTCAAGGGTCATGTGAGAATCCGGTATCACACTGATTGTCCTAAAGGAAAATGATTGAACTACTTTTTAATTAATGAGTAATTTTCTGTCTGCAGTGTTACATGAGAATGGCTGGGTGACTGTTATTAGGATGGCATCTTATAGGAAGCCAGTAACTGCATTGTCTTGAGATACTTTTTGCAGACCAGCAGAGACCTAGGTAGAGAGCATTGCAAGATCAAGAAACTGGTGATTGCAAAACATAATTTTTTAATATGGTAAGTTAGGAAATAAAGTGCCTGCAACTAATCACCCAGGACCCAATCCATAAATCCACTTCCATATCTAAGGTGAAATAAATGCACAGATAGTTTAATTTATGGGTGTTATTTCACTTTTGGTATTTATAAACCATTTACTAACGGTGTGTACATTTCCTACTCACAATGTGAAACTATGTTTCCTCTTTGTAAGGGTTGCAACATTTATTTGCCTTTGTAAAGCCTTTTCTGTGCACAGCGAGGCCATTTTCACGCTAATATAGCCCACCCATGAAAATCATAACTAATGAAGTGTAATTCCAGATATTTGCTTGCTTGTGACATAATTTTATAGTGGAAACTATATGCAATTTAATTCTCGGTGCAAACTGTTTACATAAGAACACATTTATGAGCTATGGATTATTGAAAAATCACGATTTTCCACACATCTACTGAAGAAAAAATGTGTACACAAGGCAAAGTAGCAACGTTTTCCAAAGGTTGCAAAAAAACATAACTTTGGAGCTTTGTTAAAAAATTTAATTTGCACTAGGATATGGGTTTACTAATATTAACTATATAACTTTTACTATTCAAGCAGGAACAAGGTTGATCTGAACGTATGGTCTCTTTTCTAGAGTGGCAAATGATGGACTGGAATGCTGCCTCAAGTAATAATCAGTGGCTGTGATTAACTCAAATATCATGTTCATCGCTTTTTGTTTTTCTAATTGATATGCCCTAAGTGCAGAGGATATGCCCATATGTGGGTTAGGTGTTCACTGTACCATTTGTCTCAAGTTGCACCTCACTCGTGATACCTAAAATGATGTAGCTGGTTTGGGTTACTTGTTTTCCTGTATTGAGGTCAACTTGCCTGGCATGGCAGCCTGTGCTGCACTGTTCCTACTGGAGCATAACACCGACTGATTTGAATATGACGCGTTTCTTCCTAGAGTCACATCATGGGCAAAATAATATCGGCATGCAGCCACAGTAATTTGCACAGGCTAAGATTAAAGTATTTTACACATGAAGGGGTGTGGATTGGCGCCCGACAGACATGGCGGCTCCCGAGTGAAGCTCTCCGGGTCATCCAGACAGCTACACGTTTCTCGCCGGCTTTCAACAACGTAAGCACGATGCCAAGATGTCGGAAAGTCTGCTGATCATGCTGGGACCTTTGTGGTCTCCATTTGAGGCGGAAATAATGACTTTCTTGATGTTGTAAGTCTTCTCGGCAATGTCGTGCCACTGCCGCCGCCATTTTGTTTTTTCTATTCACGCTGCAGCGCCTTTATCATAGTGATTATCTGAAGGATTATGGCTATTTATCTCCTTTAAAGCCTTCACAAACCTTTTTTCTGCCATATCCCTGATTTATGAACAGCTAAGCTCTCGCAACCACAAATAAAGTTTCACAATTCAATTGATTGATGATATACAACACAAAAAGTAACATAGAAGCAGATCCTTTGGTGTGAATCCTGTCCCAGCAGGATTGAGTTTTAATGGGTCCAGACTTGAGAAATAACAGTCAGCTGACACGTGTTTCGTCGTGTGCCGTTGAGTCAACACGACTCTTCAGGGCTGAAGGTATAAAACACAAAGTATGTACATTTACTGGTACGTCAATTTACAAGTTTGTACTGCATATGGTGACATAAAGTGCATCATACATGCAGTAGTGATATGTGTACCCACTCGCACAAGGAGTGGATGTGATGAGTGAAGACTTTCAAAACACTGCGAGTGTCACACTCTACGGAAGTGAGTTGGTTGCCGAGAGTGATTGTGCCTTTCGGTATAAAGTGACTGGTATTTCAGTAAAAAATAGTGGCAAGTGTTCTCGTGCACACGGTGATCCTGTCCTTCTAGGGTTGCAGTGTGGTGAGAATAGGTTCGTGAAAGCAAGCAAAAGTGCAGTGAACGTTTCTTTTGTGACAAGTTCTTGGTATCAAGTGGGAATAATCATGTGTGGTTACACACTACGTGATATCTTTGAGCCAAAATTCAGAGCGATAAGTTAGAAGCATGCTCTCCATATTGCGAGTAGTATATTACCTTAGAGTCAACCCTTACGATGGGGTTGAGCGAGGTCTGGGCCTTATAGCGGTGTACCCTTTAGGTAAATTGGCGAGATGCTGTCTAACCAAACGAAAAGGCAGAACAAAAAAGGGGGTGGGGAGAAAAAAGAGTAAAACATAATCAGGAAGGCATAAAAGAGCGGAGTGTGATACAGTCCGTCCCTGGAGGGTTAGACTGAAAATAAAAAAATAAAAAGAATAACCAGGATATTGGAAAGGAAGTGTCCTTACCACTAGGAGTAGTAGAATTTTAAGAAATTTAGTTGCAAACGGATGGATTATCCTGTGGTTCCGAAAATAAAGTCACGTGCTAATCGACTAGTGACGTCTGTTTCTTAGTGGTATCAGAGATTTCCTGATGCAGGGCCTCTAGTAGAGAAATATGATTACAAAACACCAAGGTTAGTAAACCATGGGTGAAGAATTGTACAGTTCACATGACGAGTTCAGGAAACATAATGTGTAAGGATGTAGCGTTAGAAAAGTACCTGAATTAAGTCATGTAAACTACGAAAACCGGGAGGGGATCCATAAAGAAGAAAACCATGGAAGACGGGTGTGCTTCCTGGTTAGTGGTGAGCTGAAACAAGAAAGGTTTGCACCAATTAGAAATTGCCCAGCGCCGCTGTAGCGTGTTGTTCCTGAAGTCAGGAAGCTTTCGTTAGAGGGGGTCTGTTTGGTTCCTAGCGCGTGGGCAGCCACTCACCTATTAATCGGTATCCCTCCTCTGTGTGTTCCCGGTGGCCGTCTGTCATGAACGGACCCTGGGCCGGAGGAGGAAATGACGTTATATGGGCAGAAAATTAAAAACCGACGATGTCCGGAAGTTCGAGGAGAAACGGTATGCGAGCGGCCGCCATCTTGGAATGGTAAAATAGTGCACGGCGAGTGTATCAAGGTCTCCTTTCTGGGAATCGTAAAGTGTTAGGTTTAAGCAGGATTACAATATTCCGGTATTGGCATGGAGGGTCCTATTATGGAAACGATAAGTTTTTGAAACGCATATGTTTCACGGGGACACAGGGTGTAGCCCTATTTCTGGGTAGAATCTAGAGATCTCGTCCTACCTGTGAAGTGAAAACGTAAACTTGTCCCATCCCACATTAGGGGTGCAAGCATGCCAATGTGACAAAGTGATAAATTCAACTACACACCCCAATTGCAATTGGGTGCAGAGAAGTAAAACTGTTAAAAATTCGTATATCTTGTCCCTTCATGTACGGTATAACATATGCCTCACTATTCATGGTGACACATCAGACAAGTACAAATTGTGTAAAGATAATCTTAGAAGGGTGACATCACAGAAATAATCATTAGGATTATACAACACACATAAACTGCACATTCCAGTCTGTAATCGGAAGTATTGTTGATAAATCCTACAATGGTGGCCCTCTCACTTACCCACGTTAAAGTGTGGGCTGTTATCACAAAGGTAAATACGGTTACGAATTATCAGTGTAACAGCATATATTCCAAGCTCTGTCTGCCACAAAAGTCTATTCTAAATTAGTCCCAGGTGACATGGACTCATTAGAATTGAGACACTTCAGGTAGTGTGTGTCTATTCGGGGTAGAAAGCATTGGTTTTCATAGGTTAGGAGCCCCCTTAGGCTACTGTTTAGTCGCCTAGAAAGTACTGCATCTCAGGGTCGTAGTTAAGCCCATGTTCCACGCTCTGAAGGCGCAGTATCCATGTGGCCTCTCTGCGTCTGAGTGTCAGTTCCCTATTACCCCCTCGGATATTGAGGGGAATCACATCAATGCCAAAAACACGTACTTTAAAATCTTCCTCCGGGGGTTGGCACTCTGCTACATGTAGGGCTACTGGGTACCGTGGGTCCCTTTTCTGTATTGCTCTCATGTGTTCCCCAACTCTATCCTTGAGTGCCCTGATGGTGCTGCCGACATATATTTTGCCACACTTACATTCAATCAAGTAGACCACAAATTTCGTCAGACAAGTAATGTTGTGTTTGATTTTGTACAAGGATCCATCCGGACCCTTGAAAGTGGTGGTTCCATGTTTCCCCCAAATGCACATGGAACATGAACCACATTTGTAGAAGCCCAGACCCTTGGTAGAAAGCCAATCTCGCATCCCAGTGTTAGGAGGCACCGTAGGGCTCAGTTTATTTTTAAGGGTGAAGCCCCTCTTGTATGTGATGGCTGGTCTGTCAGGAAGAAATGTCTTGAGCACTGGATCATCTTTCAGTAGTTTCCAGTGTCTATTAAAACTCTTTTTAGTCGTGTAGTTAAGAGCATTGTACTCAGTTAATAGTCTTATTTGTTGTCCAGAGGAATTTGTCTCTGTACGTGTTTTTAGACAGTCTGGTCTAGAGATGGTTCTGGTCTTTCGTTCAGCAATTTTGAGGGATGCCTTTGGGTACCCCCGTTTAAGAAATCTGTCCTTCATGCCTGTGATGCATTGTTCAAACTCGTTAGTTTCACTGCAGTTACGTCTGGCCCTTAAAAATTCTCCATAGGGGATGGAGCGTAACTGATGTTCAGGGTGAAAACTAGACGCATGGAGTACAGCGTTGCAAGCGGTCGGTTTACGGTAAAGCTTGGAGTGTATCTTATTGTCCTTAATGTAGAAGTCCAAATCTAAGAACTCCATGCTCGTGAGACTGTGTTTCATGGTGAAGCTCATCTCCCATGTGTTACTGTTTAGGTATTCAAAAAAGGAATGGAGAAGTTCCTCAGAACCTGACCATAGTAAGAAACAATCGTCAATGTACCGACCCCAGAATACAATGGAATCGATATATTGCATGCCCTTGGTTCCCCAGATCAAATCAGACTCCAATGCCCCCATAAAGAGATTGGCAAAGGAGGGTGAAAATTTTGAGCCCATTGCAACTCCCTTCTTCTGTCGGTACCATTTGCGGTCAAAGATGAAAAAGTTGTTTTCCAGAATGATCTTGGTCATGTGTAGTAGCATGTTAGTGTGTGCCCAAAGGGAAGCTGGTCGGTTAGATAGGATTTTGCTAATGGCTTCCAAACCAAGTGCAGGATTGATGCTCGTATAAAGAGACACCACGTCTAGTGTTACCAGCATGGTGCCTTGTTGCCACTCCATGTCTGCCATGATGCTCAGGATGTGTTTTGAGTCCTGTATGTACGATGGGAGATTTCTTACCAATGGCCCCAGAAAAAGATCCACATACTCCGCGAGTCTCTCAGTGGGGCCTCCGATTCCTGAGACAATAGGTCTCCCTGGAGGGAAGGGAAGTTTTTTGTGGATCTTAGGTAGCGTATAAAACCATGGATATGTAGGTCTAAAGATTTTGAGATACAAATATTCCTTATCGTCTAGAAGACCAGACTGTTTCCAAGTAAGTAAAAGTCCGTTCACCAAGAGTGTCAGTGGACCAATGGGGTTGTGGTTCAACAACTCATAGCAAGAGTTGTCGTTCAGTTGGCCCTGGATCTCATTGTTGTAGTCAATCAGATTCATGACCACCACATTCCCCCCCTTGTCCGCCTCCCTGATGATGATATCTCTGTTCTCCCTTAGTGTAGAGAGTGCCAATCGTTCCCCTCTAGTCAAGTTGTCTTTGAATTTAAATTTGGTATTTAAATTCTTAGTGTTGACTCTGTTTAGGTCATCAAGAACAAGTCTATGGAAGTTATCGATCACATTACCACCTGGTAATGTAGGTGTCCATTTAGATTTATTTTTTAGTCCACTAGCTATGCTATAGTCGGTCTCAATATCAAGATCTGTTAGTAATGTTTCCATTTCTAGAGGACTGTCTTCCCTGTCCGTTAAAGAAAGAAGCAGGTGCGTTGCTTGTACATCTTTAATAGTAAGTGAAACCTCATCAAAAACATTCGGAATGTGTACAGGTTGACCTTGTGTATCCCGTGAACCCACAAAGTGTTTTTTTATTTTCAGATTGCGAATGAATTTGAAGATGTCTACCTTAGTCTGGCAAATGTCACCGGTGGCATAGGGATTGAAATTGAGCCCTCTACTTAAAAGGGAGATCATGTCAGGTGTCAAAGTAAATGAAGACAGGTTTATGACTTGTACTCTGTCACAGGGTGTATCTAGTGTCTCTGGGTTCCTGACCTCAATTTCCTGCGGTAGTCCTCGCTTGTTCCCCCGTTTGCCCCTGTGGGATTTGGTTCTATGACGGTTCTTGCTGGTTGGGTTCTGCTGCCTTTCCTCACCCGTTCCATTTCTAAAAAAAAATGTTGAACTATGAGGTTCTGAGTTAGCTATGATTTCATTCTCTATGTCACTGAGCCCAGTAGAGCTCAGGGACGTAGTGCTGGAATGGGCGGAACCGGTGTTAGTTGTTCTACCAGACTGCGGGCCTGTCTTAGGTTTAGGGATCAGGGAATCATATCTACGGTCAAAAGTGTAGATTCTACCGTTTTTGTAATCTGCCTCGTCTCTTTTAATCTGACGAGCTTTTCTGTTCTTAATGTCTATCTGGTGTTTGAGAAGGATCTCGTCTAATAGAGTATAGTTTTTGACCGTGGCTTCAGGCTTATTTAAATCCTTTATTTCCTGTTCAACAATGGAAATTTCTGCCTGTAGTTTCGCGGTTTTGCGGTCGGCACTCTCTATGAGAATGTCCATGAGTGTGATGGAATTCTGATTCAATGAGTCTTCCCATTTAATCATTAAATCTCTGTCTATGTCATCATAAGTAGGAAAGACTTGGGAAAGTCCATCACACTCATGGACATTCTCATAGAGAGTGCCGACCGCAAAACCGCGAAACTACAGGCAGAAATTTCCATTGTTGAACAGGAAATAAAGGATTTAAATAAGCCTGAAGCCACGGTCAAAAACTATACTCTATTAGACGAGATCCTTCTCAAACACCAGATAGACATTAAGAACAGAAAAGCTCGTCAGATTAAAAGAGACGAGGCAGATTACAAAAACGGTAGAATCTACACTTTTGACCGTAGATATGATTCCCTGATCCCTAAACCTAAGACAGGCCCGCAGTCTGGTAGAACAACTAACACCGGTTCCGCCCATTCCAGCACTACGTCCCTGAGCTCTACTGGGCTCAGTGACATAGAGAATGAAATCATAGCTAACTCAGAACCTCATAGTTCAACATTTTTTTTTAGAAATGGAACGGGTGAGGAAAGGCAGCAGAACCCAACCAGCAAGAACCGTCATAGAACCAAATCCCACAGGGGCAAACGGGGGAACAAGCGAGGACTACCGCAGGAAATTGAGGTCAGGAACCCAGAGACACTAGATACACCCTGTGACAGAGTACAAGTCATAAACCTGTCTTCATTTACTTTGACACCTGACATGATCTCCCTTTTAAGTAGAGGGCTCAATTTCAATCCCTATGCCACCGGTGACATTTGCCAGACTAAGGTAGACATCTTCAAATTCATTCGCAATCTGAAAATAAAAAAACACTTTGCGGGTTCACGGGATACACAAGGTCAACCTGTACACATTCCGAATGTTTTTGATGAGGTTTCACTTACTATTAAAGATGTACAAGCAACGCACCTGCTTCTTTCTTTAACGGACAGGGAAGACAGTCCTCTAGAAATGGAAACATTACTAACAGATCTTGATATTGAGACCGACTATAGCATAGCTAGTGGACTAAAAAATAAATCTAAATGGACACCTACATTACCAGGTGGTAATGTGATCGATAACTTCCATAGACTTGTTCTTGATGACCTAAACAGAGTCAACACTAAGAATTTAAATACCAAATTTAAATTCAAAGACAACTTGACTAGAGGGGAACGATTGGCACTCTCTACACTAAGGGAGAACAGAGATATCATCATCAGGGAGGCGGACAAGGGGGGGAATGTGGTGGTCATGAATCTGATTGACTACAACAATGAGATCCAGGGCCAACTGAACGACAACTCTTGCTATGAGTTGTTGAACCACAACCCCATTGGTCCACTGACACTCTTGGTGAACGGACTTTTACTTACTTGGAAACAGTCTGGTCTTCTAGACGATAAGGAATATTTGTATCTCAAAATCTTTAGACCTACATATCCATGGTTTTATACGCTACCTAAGATCCACAAAAAACTTCCTTTCCCTCCAGGGAGACCTATTGTCTCAGGAATCGGAGGCCCCACTGAGAGACTCGCGGAGTATGTGGATCTTTTTCTGGGGCCATTGGTAAGAAATCTCCCATCGTACATACAGGACTCAAAACACATCCTGAGCATCATGGCAGACATGGAGTGGCAACAAGGCACCATGCTGGTAACACTAGACGTGGTGTCTCTTTATACGAGCATCAATCCTGCACTTGGTTTGGAAGCCATTAGCAAAATCCTATCTAACCGACCAGCTTCCCTTTGGGCACACACTAACATGCTACTACACATGACCAAGATCATTCTGGAAAACAACTTTTTCATCTTTGACCGCAAATGGTACCGACAGAAGAAGGGAGTTGCAATGGGCTCAAAATTTTCACCCTCCTTTGCCAATCTCTTTATGGGGGCATTGGAGTCTGATTTGATCTGGGGAACCAAGGGCATGCAATATATCGATTCCATTGTATTCTGGGGTCGGTACATTGACGATTGTTTCTTACTATGGTCAGGTTCTGAGGAACTTCTCCATTCCTTTTTTGAATACCTAAACAGTAACACATGGGAGATGAGCTTCACCATGAAACACAGTCTCACGAGCATGGAGTTCTTAGATTTGGACTTCTACATTAAGGACAATAAGATACACTCCAAGCTTTACCGTAAACCGACCGCTTGCAACGCTGTACTCCATGCGTCTAGTTTTCACCCTGAACATCAGTTACGCTCCATCCCCTATGGAGAATTTTTAAGGGCCAGACGTAACTGCAGTGAAACTAACGAGTTTGAACAATGCATCACAGGCATGAAGGACAGATTTCTTAAACGGGGGTACCCAAAGGCATCCCTCAAAATTGCTGAACGAAAGACCAGAACCATCTCTAGACCAGACTGTCTAAAAACACGTACAGAGACAAATTCCTCTGGACAACAAATAAGACTAATAACTGAGTACAATGCTCTTAACTACACGACTAAAAAGAGTTTTAATAGACACTGGAAACTACTGAAAGATGATCCAGTGCTCAAGACATTTCTTCCTGACAGACCAGCCATCACATACAAGAGGGGCTTCACCCTTAAAAATAAACTGAGCCCTACGGTGCCTCCTAACACTGGGATGCGAGATTGGCTTTCTACCAAGGGTCTGGGCTTCTACAAATGTGGTTCATGTTCCATGTGCATTTGGGGGAAACATGGAACCACCACTTTCAAGGGTCCGGATGGATCCTTGTACAAAATCAAACACAACATTACTTGTCTGACGAAATTTGTGGTCTACTTGATTGAATGTAAGTGTGGCAAAATATATGTCGGCAGCACCATCAGGGCACTCAAGGATAGAGTTGGGGAACACATGAGAGCAATACAGAAAAGGGACCCACGGTACCCAGTAGCCCTACATGTAGCAGAGTGCCAACCCCCGGAGGAAGATTTTAAAGTACGTGTTTTTGGCATTGATGTGATTCCCCTCAATATCCGAGGGGGTAATAGGGAACTGACACTCAGACGCAGAGAGGCCACATGGATACTGCGCCTTCAGAGCGTGGAACATGGGCTTAACTACGACCCTGAGATGCAGTACTTTCTAGGCGACTAAACAGTAGCCTAAGGGGGCTCCTAACCTATGAAAACCAATGCTTTCTACCCCGAATAGACACACACTACCTGAAGTGTCTCAATTCTAATGAGTCCATGTCACCTGGGACTAATTTAGAATAGACTTTTGTGGCAGACAGAGCTTGGAATATATGCTGTTACACTGATAATTCGTAACCGTATTTACCTTTGTGATAACAGCCCACACTTTAACGTGGGTAAGTGAGAGGGCCACCATTGTAGGATTTATCAACAATACTTCCGATTACAGACTGGAATGTGCAGTTTATGTGTGTTGTATAATCCTAATGATTATTTCTGTGATGTCACCCTTCTAAGATTATCTTTACACAATTTGTACTTGTCTGATGTGTCACCATGAATAGTGAGGCATATGTTATACCGTACATGAAGGGACAAGATATACGAATTTTTAACAGTTTTACTTCTCTGCACCCAATTGCAATTGGGGTGTGTAGTTGAATTTATCACTTTGTCACATTGGCATGCTTGCACCCCTAATGTGGGATGGGACAAGTTTACGTTTTCACTTCACAGGTAGGACGAGATCTCTAGATTCTACCCAGAAATAGGGCTACACCCTGTGTCCCCGTGAAACATATGCGTTTCAAAAACTTATCGTTTCCATAATAGGACCCTCCATGCCAATACCGGAATATTGTAATCCTGCTTAAACCTAACACTTTACGATTCCCAGAAAGGAGACCTTGATACACTCGCCGTGCACTATTTTACCATTCCAAGATGGCGGCCGCTCGCATACCGTTTCTCCTCGAACTTCCGGACATCGTCGGTTTTTAATTTTCTGCCCATATAACGTCATTTCCTCCTCCGGCCCAGGGTCCGTTCATGACAGACGGCCACCGGGAACACACAGAGGAGGGATACCGATTAATAGGTGAGTGGCTGCCCACGCGCTAGGAACCAAACAGACCCCCTCTAACGAAAGCTTCCTGACTTCAGGAACAACACGCTACAGCGGCGCTGGGCAATTTCTAATTGGTGCAAACCTTTCTTGTTTCAGCTCACCACTAACCAGGAAGCACACCCGTCTTCCATGGTTTTCTTCTTTATGGATCCCCTCCCGGTTTTCGTAGTTTACATGACTTAATTCAGGTACTTTTCTAACGCTACATCCTTACACATTATGTTTCCTGAACTCGTCATGTGAACTGTACAATTCTTCACCCATGGTTTACTAACCTTGGTGTTTTGTAATCATATTTCTCTACTAGAGGCCCTGCATCAGGAAATCTCTGATACCACTAAGAAACAGACGTCACTAGTCGATTAGCACGTGACTTTATTTTCGGAACCACAGGATAATCCATCCGTTTGCAACTAAATTTCTTAAAATTCTACTACTCCTAGTGGTAAGGACACTTCCTTTCCAATATCCTGGTTATTCTTTTTATTTTTTTATTTTCAGTCTAACCCTCCAGGGACGGACTGTATCACACTCCGCTCTTTTATGCCTTCCTGATTATGTTTTACTCTTTTTTCTCCCCACCCCCTTTTTTGTTCTGCCTTTTCGTTTGGTTAGACAGCATCTCGCCAATTTACCTAAAGGGTACACCGCTATAAGGCCCAGACCTCGCTCAACCCCATCGTAAGGGTTGACTCTAAGGTAATATACTACTCGCAATATGGAGAGCATGCTTCTAACTTATCGCTCTGAATTTTGGCTCAAAGATATCACGTAGTGTGTAACCACACATGATTATTCCCACTTGATACCAAGAACTTGTCACAAAAGAAACGTTCACTGCACTTTTGCTTGCTTTCACGAACCTATTCTCACCACACTGCAACCCTAGAAGGACAGGATCACCGTGTGCACGAGAACACTTGCCACTATTTTTTACTGAAATACCAGTCACTTTATACCGAAAGGCACAATCACTCTCGGCAACCAACTCACTTCCGTAGAGTGTGACACTCGCAGTGTTTTGAAAGTCTTCACTCATCACATCCACTCCTTGTGCGAGTGGGTACACATATCACTACTGCATGTATGATGCACTTTATGTCACCATATGCAGTACAAACTTGTAAATTGACGTACCAGTAAATGTACATACTTTGTGTTTTATACCTTCAGCCCTGAAGAGTCGTGTTGACTCAACGGCACACGACGAAACACGTGTCGGCTGACTGTTATTTCTCAAGTCTGGACCCATTAAAACTCAATCCTGCTGGGACAGGATTCACACCAAAGGATCTGCTTCTATGTTACTTTTTGTGTTGTATATCATCAATCAATTGAATTGTGAAACTTTATTTGTGGTTGCGAGAGCTTAGCTGTTCATATGTGTATGGTCTCTTGACTCCTTAGACGGTTAGGGGTAATTTTCCGTCTGCTCTTAACGCACCACCCACTCACCATCTATGTTCTTCCACACTTGAACGTTTAACCTGAGGTAGTGCGCCCAGATTATCTGAACCCTAAAATTCCCTTCAGTAGTATATCACTATCTTCACAGATAGGGCGCCTCCACGTTCATAAACCGATCACTCTTTAGCACTTCCAGTGACCACCTGTCCGTCACACTATGGATAGGGACAAAGCAGCGGCAGATCTCTTTGAAAACCTGGCCAAAGGCATGCCCACACACCAGGCATCGGCCACGGCAGGCCCTGCACGTATAGAGGGTTTAAGGGACAAGTTCTTCAAATTAGAGAAACTAAAGAAACAGGAGAATTCCCGCTGGTGGGACGGGGCTACGCTTAAACATTATCTTAAGCTCAAACTAGTCCCCAGAGGACTCAGGTCCCAAGTCTTTCCTACTTATGATGACATAGACAGAGATTTAATGATTAAATGGGAAGACTCATTGAATCAGAATTCCATCACACTCATGGACATTCTCATAGAGAGTGCCGACCGCAAAACCGCGAAACTACAGGCAGAAATTTCCATTGTTGAACAGGAAATAAAGGATTTAAATAAGCCTGAAGCCACGGTCAAAAACTATACTCTATTAGACGAGATCCTTCTCAAACACCAGATAGACATTAAGAACAGAAAAGCTCGTCAGATTAAAAGAGACGAGGCAGATTACAAAAACGGTAGAATCTACACTTTTGACCGTAGATATGATTCCCTGATCCCTAAACCTAAGACAGGCCCGCAGTCTGGTAGAACAACTAACACCGGTTCCGCCCATTCCAGCACTACGTCCCTGAGCTCTACTGGGCTCAGTGACATAGAGAATGAAATCATAGCTAACTCAGAACCTCATAGTTCAACATTTTTTTTTAGAAATGGAACGGGTGAGGAAAGGCAGCAGAACCCAACCAGCAAGAACCGTCATAGAACCAAATCCCACAGGGGCAAACGGGGGAACAAGCGAGGACTACCGCAGGAAATTGAGGTCAGGAACCCAGAGACACTAGATACACCCTGTGACAGAGTACAAGTCATAAACCTGTCTTCATTTACTTTGACACCTGACATGATCTCCCTTTTAAGTAGAGGGCTCAATTTCAATCCCTATGCCACCGGTGACATTTGCCAGACTAAGGTAGACATCTTCAAATTCATTCGCAATCTGAAAATAAAAAAACACTTTGCGGGTTCACGGGATACACAAGGTCAACCTGTACACATTCCGAATGTTTTTGATGAGGTTTCACTTACTATTAAAGATGTACAAGCAACGCACCTGCTTCTTTCTTTAACGGACAGGGAAGACAGTCCTCTAGAAATGGAAACATTACTAACAGATCTTGATATTGAGACCGACTATAGCATAGCTAGTGGACTAAAAAATAAATCTAAATGGACACCTACATTACCAGGTGGTAATGTGATCGATAACTTCCATAGACTTGTTCTTGATGACCTAAACAGAGTCAACACTAAGAATTTAAATACCAAATTTAAATTCAAAGACAACTTGACTAGAGGGGAACGATTGGCACTCTCTACACTAAGGGAGAACAGAGATATCATCATCAGGGAGGCGGACAAGGGGGGGAATGTGGTGGTCATGAATCTGATTGACTACAACAATGAGATCCAGGGCCAACTGAACGACAACTCTTGCTATGAGTTGTTGAACCACAACCCCATTGGTCCACTGACACTCTTGGTGAACGGACTTTTACTTACTTGGAAACAGTCTGGTCTTCTAGACGATAAGGAATATTTGTATCTCAAAATCTTTAGACCTACATATCCATGGTTTTATACGCTACCTAAGATCCACAAAAAACTTCCTTTCCCTCCAGGGAGACCTATTGTCTCAGGAATCGGAGGCCCCACTGAGAGACTCGCGGAGTATGTGGATCTTTTTCTGGGGCCATTGGTAAGAAATCTCCCATCGTACATACAGGACTCAAAACACATCCTGAGCATCATGGCAGACATGGAGTGGCAACAAGGCACCATGCTGGTAACACTAGACGTGGTGTCTCTTTATACGAGCATCAATCCTGCACTTGGTTTGGAAGCCATTAGCAAAATCCTATCTAACCGACCAGCTTCCCTTTGGGCACACACTAACATGCTACTACACATGACCAAGATCATTCTGGAAAACAACTTTTTCATCTTTGACCGCAAATGGTACCGACAGAAGAAGGGAGTTGCAATGGGCTCAAAATTTTCACCCTCCTTTGCCAATCTCTTTATGGGGGCATTGGAGTCTGATTTGATCTGGGGAACCAAGGGCATGCAATATATCGATTCCATTGTATTCTGGGGTCGGTACATTGACGATTGTTTCTTACTATGGTCAGGTTCTGAGGAACTTCTCCATTCCTTTTTTGAATACCTAAACAGTAACACATGGGAGATGAGCTTCACCATGAAACACAGTCTCACGAGCATGGAGTTCTTAGATTTGGACTTCTACATTAAGGACAATAAGATACACTCCAAGCTTTACCGTAAACCGACCGCTTGCAACGCTGTACTCCATGCGTCTAGTTTTCACCCTGAACATCAGTTACGCTCCATCCCCTATGGAGAATTTTTAAGGGCCAGACGTAACTGCAGTGAAACTAACGAGTTTGAACAATGCATCACAGGCATGAAGGACAGATTTCTTAAACGGGGGTACCCAAAGGCATCCCTCAAAATTGCTGAACGAAAGACCAGAACCATCTCTAGACCAGACTGTCTAAAAACACGTACAGAGACAAATTCCTCTGGACAACAAATAAGACTAATAACTGAGTACAATGCTCTTAACTACACGACTAAAAAGAGTTTTAATAGACACTGGAAACTACTGAAAGATGATCCAGTGCTCAAGACATTTCTTCCTGACAGACCAGCCATCACATACAAGAGGGGCTTCACCCTTAAAAATAAACTGAGCCCTACGGTGCCTCCTAACACTGGGATGCGAGATTGGCTTTCTACCAAGGGTCTGGGCTTCTACAAATGTGGTTCATGTTCCATGTGCATTTGGGGGAAACATGGAACCACCACTTTCAAGGGTCCGGATGGATCCTTGTACAAAATCAAACACAACATTACTTGTCTGACGAAATTTGTGGTCTACTTGATTGAATGTAAGTGTGGCAAAATATATGTCGGCAGCACCATCAGGGCACTCAAGGATAGAGTTGGGGAACACATGAGAGCAATACAGAAAAGGGACCCACGGTACCCAGTAGCCCTACATGTAGCAGAGTGCCAACCCCCGGAGGAAGATTTTAAAGTATGTGTTTTTGGCATTGATGTGATTCCCCTCAATATCCGAGGGGGTAATAGGGAACTGACACTCAGACGCAGAGAGGCCACATGGATACTGCGCCTTCAGAGCGTGGAACATGGGCTTAACTACGACCCTGAGATGCAGTACTTTCTAGGCGACTAAACAGTAGCCTAAGGGGGCTCCTAACCTATGAAAACCAATGCTTTCTACCCCGAATAGACACACACTACCTGAAGTGTCTCAATTCTAATGAGTCCATGTCACCTGGGACTAATTTAGAATAGACTTTTGTGGCAGACAGAGCTTGGAATATATGCTGTTACACTGATAATTCGTAACCGTATTTACCTTTGTGATAACAGCCCACACTTTAACGTGGGTAAGTGAGAGGGCCACCATTGTAGGATTTATCAACAATACTTCCGATTACAGACTGGAATGTGCAGTTTATGTGTGTTGTATAATCCTAATGATTATTTCTGTGATGTCACCCTTCTAAGATTATCTTTACACAATTTGTACTTGTCTGATGTGTCACCATGAATAGTGAGGCATATGTTATACCGTACATGAAGGGACAAGATATACGAATTTTTAACAGTTTTACTTCTCTGCACCCAATTGCAATTGGGGTGTGTAGTTGAATTTATCACTTTGTCACATTGGCATGCTTGCACCCCTAATGTGGGATGGGACAAGTTTACGTTTTCACTTCACAGGTAGGACGAGATCTCTAGATTCTACCCAGAAATAGGGCTACACCCTGTGTCCCCGTGAAACATATGCGTTTCAAAAACTTATCGTTTCCATAATAGGACCCTCCATGCCAATACCGGAATA
Source organism: Lissotriton helveticus (assembly GCF_964261635.1). Taxonomy (NCBI): domain Eukaryota; kingdom Metazoa; phylum Chordata; class Amphibia; order Caudata; family Salamandridae; genus Lissotriton; species Lissotriton helveticus. The sequence goes on along the minus strand of NC_136063.1, from coordinate 658,039,203 downwards.
TTGTAATCCTGCTTAAACCTAACACTTTACGATTCCCAGAAAGGAGACCTTGATACACTCGCCGTGCACTATTTTACCATTCCAAGATGGCGGCCGCTCGCATACCGTTTCTCCTCGAACTTCCGGACATCGTCGGTTTTTAATTTTCTGCCCATATAACGTCATTTCCTCCTCCGGCCCAGGGTCCGTTCATGACAGACGGCCACCGGGAACACACAGAGGAGGGATACCGATTAATAGGTGAGTGGCTGCCCACGCGCTAGGAACCAAACAGACCCCCTCTAACGAAAGCTTCCTGACTTCAGGAACAACACGCTACAGCGGCGCTGGGCAATTTCTAATTGGTGCAAACCTTTCTTGTTTCAGCTCACCACTAACCAGGAAGCACACCCGTCTTCCATGGTTTTCTTCTTTATGGATCCCCTCCCGGTTTTCGTAGTTTACATGACTTAATTCAGGTACTTTTCTAACGCTACATCCTTACACATTATGTTTCCTGAACTCGTCATGTGAACTGTACAATTCTTCACCCATGGTTTACTAACCTTGGTGTTTTGTAATCATATTTCTCTACTAGAGGCCCTGCATCAGGAAATCTCTGATACCACTAAGAAACAGACGTCACTAGTCGATTAGCACGTGACTTTATTTTCGGAACCACAGGATAATCCATCCGTTTGCAACTAAATTTCTTAAAATTCTACTACTCCTAGTGGTAAGGACACTTCCTTTCCAATATCCTGGTTATTCTTTTTATTTTTTTATTTTCAGTCTAACCCTCCAGGGACGGACTGTATCACACTCCGCTCTTTTATGCCTTCCTGATTATGTTTTACTCTTTTTTCTCCCCACCCCCTTTTTTGTTCTGCCTTTTCGTTTGGTTAGACAGCATCTCGCCAATTTACCTAAAGGGTACACCGCTATAAGGCCCAGACCTCGCTCAACCCCATCGTAAGGGTTGACTCTAAGGTAATATACTACTCGCAATATGGAGAGCATGCTTCTAACTTATCGCTCTGAATTTTGGCTCAAAGATATCACGTAGTGTGTAACCACACATGATTATTCCCACTTGATACCAAGAACTTGTCACAAAAGAAACGTTCACTGCACTTTTGCTTGCTTTCACGAACCTATTCTCACCACACTGCAACCCTAGAAGGACAGGATCACCGTGTGCACGAGAACACTTGCCACTATTTTTTACTGAAATACCAGTCACTTTATACCGAAAGGCACAATCACTCTCGGCAACCAACTCACTTCCGTAGAGTGTGACACTCGCAGTGTTTTGAAAGTCTTCACTCATCACATCCACTCCTTGTGCGAGTGGGTACACATATCACTACTGCATGTATGATGCACTTTATGTCACCATATGCAGTACAAACTTGTAAATTGACGTACCAGTAAATGTACATACTTTGTGTTTTATACCTTCAGCCCTGAAGAGTCGTGTTGACTCAACGGCACACGACGAAACACGTGTCGGCTGACTGTTATTTCTCAAGTCTGGACCCATTAAAACTCAATCCTGCTGGGACAGGATTCACACCAAAGGATCTGCTTCTATGTTACTTTTTGTGTTGTATATCATCAATCAATTGAATTGTGAAACTTTATTTGTGGTTGCGAGAGCTTAGCTGTTCATATGTGTATGGTCTCTTGACTCCTTAGACGGTTAGGGGTAATTTTCCGTCTGCTCTTAACGCACCACCCACTCACCATCTATGTTCTTCCACACTTGAACGTTTAACCTGAGGTAGTGCGCCCAGATTATCTGAACCCTAAAATTCCCTTCAGTAGTATATCAATATCCCTGATTTATGCGCCTCCACTAAATGAAATAAGTGTGTTACCAGCAGGGTGTCAATAACTTTTCCAGGAGGATATTCTCACAGGAAATATTTAAGACGGCCATTTTGTGGATTCTTCCTCCTCCTTTGTGAAACTCATTGAAATATAAGGATCCAGTGTGACGTGCATCTTAATTATTTTTTTCCTGATTTAAGTGCCTCCACTAAATGGAATAAGTGTGTTACTGGCAGCGTTTCAATACCTTTTCCAGGAGGATTTTCTGACCGGAAATATTTATGACGCCCATTTTGTAGATTCTTCCTCCTCCTTTAGAAGGCTCATTGAAGTATATGAATCCAGTGTGGCGTGCCTCTTAATTTATTTCTCTCTGCGCACTTTTTCTTTGAAAGCTGTGCCTATTTTGGAGATTTATGGGCAGAATAAAAGGTGCTCTTTCTACGAAGGCATCTGCTAAACACATCTTTGTTAAAAATTCTGAAATATTTACTGTGTTCCCCAAGTTAGAGGATCCCTTGTTATCCAAATCTCCAGACAATATGGCAACCATGGATCCCTCAGCAGCACCATTAGGGAAATCTATCTTCAAATGCCTAAAACAAAATCCTCTTCTCCGCCTAAATCGACCTCACCTGTTTCAATGGAAATATAGTTGGAAGAAATTAGGGCCTTACGTCCCTTTATGGAAGAGACCAATGCAAAATTACAAATCCTCACTGAGAACTGGTCGCAACTTGATACAAGAGTCACTGCCGTTGAGCATAATATGTCTTCTATCAAAGATACCTGTACTAAAATTTCGTCCCTTCAGTCTCAAGTTTCTGTACTCCAGCGCCAAATAGAGGATCTCAAAAATCGAAATAGGCGTAACAATATAAGCATTTATGGCCTGGCAGAAGGAGTGGAAGGGTCTGAGCCTCTCACTTTCTTTAAATCCTTTCTCCCCAAGATGCTCCACATGCCAGAAAGCACTGTACTTAACATTCAAAGAGCGCATCGATTGGGACGCCCTTCCTCACCTGCCTCATCCTCACAAAGACCGAGAGGTGTTATCTTGTACTTTCTGGAGTATACGGATTTATTACAAGTTCTATCAGCAGTTAAATCTTCGCAACGCATCACCTGGTCAGGTTCTACTTTCTTTTTTACACAGGATTACGCCATGGCTACTGCAATCAGAAGGAAGGCTTTTCTCAACATGAGACCTGATCTTTGATCAATGGGTGCCCGTTATGGTCTCTTCCACCCTTGCCTCTTTAAGGTTATGTATAACAACAGAACAACAACAAAGTTTCATAAACTCTCATAAAATGGATGCCATGGACTCTTAGTCTTCGAATACTGGTTGACTTTATGAATTTTTCTGATTTTGTAATACCTCTCTACTTACTCTATTAAATTGTTTCATCTCATCTTCTTTTCAGTATGTGCTTTGTAACTTTCATTATTTTTCATCCCCACAGCTCCTCCATCCTCTTGACGTGCTGCTCCCTGGTCCTCCGTTTGGTAGATACCAGTTGTATCATCTGTTCTGTGGGACTCCATCCCTCCTCCTGTCTTCCTGAATCTTCCTTTTGTAGGTATGTTGTCTTTTTATGTCCTCTTCTGGTTCTTCTTACGCAGTCTTTTTTCATTTTTTCCCTTTCTATCCTCTCGTTTCACTCTTCTCCTTTTCCTCTTCTACTTCCCTGGATCTTTCTTGTCTCTTTATTCCTCTTCTATTTTCTCCTTATCTATTTATCTGAAACCTTTCTCTTTTTCATCACTTTTCTTTTCTCTTCTTGTTCCTATTATTGCTAATATTTCTAAGAATATTCTTTATTGTTTTTCTGTCATCAATTTTATCACTTCTTATCTGCTACATAGTTTGATTTCTAAGACTGTTTATTGCATTGTATGCTTCTTGTTTAATAATGTTATCTTATCTCAGTTTAATTCAGAGTTACTACATGGAATATTAAAGGATTAAATAATCCTATTAAAAGACCAGTACTATCCCATTTGGCTAGATTAAACACTGACATTGCCATGTTAAAAGAAACTCTTTTGTCTGTCACTGAAGCCTTTAAATTAAAGAGATTTTGGGTAGGTAATGTATTCTCTTCTCCGGCCCTATGAAAGAAAAATGGTGTTCTAATCCTGTGCCATTGTAGTGTAGTTCCTATATTCCCAATAGGCTCTGCGCATTGGAATAATATATTCAGCAGTGTAGACGTAGGACTGAGGTCGACTAGGTCTCTACTGACTATATTAGGCCTAAGGTTTGCCAGCTAGCTCAGAGGTCACTAGAAACTTTCTCGAATAAACGAGGAGGAGTTTAACCTCCCTGGATAGACAAGAAGTGATTAGCTTCTGGGGGTCGAAGATTTGCCTTTCTCGGCCCCAAACTTTGGAACTCTCTTCCCCTCTCAGTTAGGACTTCCGGTACTCTCATTCAATTTCGCAAATCACTAAAAACCTGGCTTTTCCCACAATCCCGCTAAATTCCCTCTGTTTCCTCAGCACCCTTTCAGCGCCATGATACCTCCGGTGACAGTGCGCTATACAAAATCCCCTTAACATAACATAACATAACCATAAAACATGACAACTTTGCTCCCTCAGAATAAGACTGTATCTCTAGAGTCGTGTGAAAACAATAGACAGCTATTTCACTCAGTCAAGTGTGCATACTTAGTTTCACCAGAGTGCAGAGAAAAGAGAGACAGGCGTTTTCAATAAAAGGTGTAATTTATTGAGCAGTCTTCTTTCTCATGCAAGAGAAATGAATTGCCACATTTGCAATACTTAGCATAAAGTAAAGTGCGTACAGTAAAAGGAGTATTATGACATAATACTGTAAAAGCATTGATATGGTTTCTTAGCCATATGATACTTTAAAATAGATAATAGATATATACATACAAATATACATTGACTAACGTACTCAACTGGTGCTTCTAAATACGCCTACCCCGGTGTACCTGACCTAAGCCTAATACATGGGAAGGAGTAAGTAAGTAGCAGTTTAAGTTAAGTTGGTTTTGCCAAGAATCTGAATCAAGAATTCTCTTAAAGGGATTAGTCAGTTCCGTACCTGGGTAATTAGAAAGCAGGAGGTCTGGTATCTCTCTCTCAGGACTCGATATCCCAGTAACCCGCGAGGGTATCTGGAAACACCGGAGCTGGATTTCTTAGCAGGAGAAAAGTCAGCGTCTCTCTCAGTGCGTCAAAGGGGAGGGGCGGCGTCCGTGTGCTCTCACATCAGCTGGGCTCTCGGGCAAGTAGATAGCCGCTCTGCTCCAAAACCACCACCGTGTGTTTGCTTAAGGCAACGTTGGTATATTTATACCTGAAAGGTGCCGGGTTTGACGTAAGGTTGGACATAAGACGTCAATAAAGATGTCACTAAGAACTGGCCGTTCTTACAGTGCTCACAGGAGTTCTAGGACGAAATCAAAACAAAAGCAATGAGGAATTCCCAGGTTGCTGGAGGTTTGGTTTGTTTACAGAACTCGTTGTACTTTCTAGGAGCCTGGGGAAGTAGCCTTGCTTAATTTGGACAGCATGGGCTATGACTAAATATGGATATGATTCTTATGCCTTCATAAGGATATTATTTATTATAACCACATAAGGGCATGAATCAGGAATATTGAATTAGGGTCCTAGATAGAACTACAACAGCCACTCCATGATCTAATGTCCCTCATTAATTAAAACTAAGCAATAGTAAACATATAAACATATAATGATGCATGTGTTTTCCAACCCACCCCAAAATACATAAATTTGCATATTGAAATGGTATATGGTAATACACGAAAATGAGTATTGGTACTGTACGCTTTTCAAGCAGTGGTATCATTCAGTTAAAAAATGCATATATATATCAGCTGAATGAATTGCGAAAATTTACACATGAAATGGCTCTTAATACAGAAAAGAAGGTCGAGACCATTCCATCACATATTAATACAAAATGCTGTGCATGTGCTAGAGGCTGAGGTAAAATATTGTCTCTAGAGTTCCTAAAATAGAAGCTCTGTTCTCTAAGAATAGTTCTACTTTAAGCAGAGTACATGTGCCAGAAAAAGGTAAATATTTTGAAATTGGCGGAAAAAAAAATTGTTTTCAAGTGAAAAAAAGTTCCAAATGTTTTCAGTAGCTTTTGTTTATCAAAGCTGAAGGCCGAATTCAGAGTTCAGGGAACGCTGTGTGCTCGTTGCTTTAAAAAGTTATTCTTTCTGTTCAGGGGAGAACATCATTTCAGACAGACTCTCAAAAAATTGGTCTACGACATCAGGTGAAAGTTCGACCAAATTTGAAAATGCCGAAACAGTACAGTCGTGAGAATGATTGCTATCATCGATGTCAGGATCGGCAATGCTCACAGAAGGTCGTACCTGGGTGATGCTGCTCTCACCTCGTACTTCACTACCCCCTAATCGTAGTGGTGAAGTCTCAACGAATGCCGTCATCAGAATGGGTAGCCGCTGGGGACAACACGATGCATGAGCCGTTACAGGACTTAGCAAAGTATCTGTATCCAATGGTACTGCTGATGGTAGTGTAAGACAGACGTCCAACATGCATTCTTCTCCACATAGCATACATCGAAGCACAGGTAAGATGCAATTCTGCCAGATGGGTCTGAATGAAAGAAACCAGGTCATATTTAGATCTCTTAGCCGGGCTAATCCAAGGACTTTAGTTATGCGGTCCCGATAGCGTATAGCTAGGATCGTTTCTTCCATCGTTGCTGGAGTCATGTCTGTGACTTGGCTTGCCATATCGGAGCAGAAGGATCAAAAATAAAATTCCTGCTACGAGTCCCAAAAGAAGTGGTAGGCCGCCAAAGACAGAATGGACAAAATTAGGAAAAATGCCCAGAACTGTTTTGAAGGGTGTTAACAGTCCCGAAAAAATTGTCTTAAATATATGTGGGATACCACTGGTATCTGACATATTTAACATGTGGCTTAGCATTTCTACGAAATGCACGGGGCAATTTGTTGATAAAAAAGGGTATGTATATCTGCCGTTGTCCTTGCGACTTGCAGATCATACGTTTCTTTTGATGACGTTAAGGGGAACCGTTGTCCGTAAAAGAACAGACTTTATTCTGCTTAAAGTATCAATTCGAATAGAAGAGATATTCAAAGAAGGCCAAATTGTTGCCTCCGTATCTGGAGTGCTGTTTGGATACAATACTTGCATACAGCAAGTGACCATGGAACTCACGCTGACGAGATAGGCTTTCCCTGGCACCATGCCACAACAGCAGTGGTTATTTATTAGAATATAACTCCCGTTAGAAAGTTGTCTAAAGAATGGCTCTATCAGTGTTGCAGGTGTGCCTTGCTGGTGACATGAAAGGTTATTTGAAGACCCTTCGCAGGCTCCATGCAGGTTAATGCCTTCACAAAGAAGTGTACCGCTTAGTGATCTTTTACATTTGTTACTACTAAGAAATACATTTCTTTTCTATTCACTGTAGCATGTGTGTGTATAAGGTAATTTCCATGATGACTTAATGTACCCCTTACCCGACCTTTCATACTGGCCCGCTGGTATATAGACTTGGCAGTATTTAAATTGGAAAGTTGTTATCGGAATTGTAATTATTCCGTGTATTATCCATTCAATGACAGGTCTTTCTGACATTGTCAATGGTAATCTCTCAAGGTTTTCAATGCTCAGAATCGTATAGTCTGCTCCTTTCTGTGCCAAACTGATTTGTTTATCAGTAAGGTTAAAGATAGAGAATAAGGACGTTGTTTTGATTAAACGCCAAGTTACGTAGCCTGAACGCAGAATTTGCAACGTCCAGCCAAGCTGTACAATAGAACGTAATTGGGACTGACCGTGTTGTAACATTAGTAAGTCCTGCTCTATTATATCAATAGCAGATGATACAATACTGTCCAGTGAATATATTCTGGAGGACAGAGTCGTTAACCCACTGTCCACAACAGAAAGTGATTTTTCCAAATTAATACGATCAATTTCTCGTATTTTTTCTGCTGTTTCAATTTGCATTACTTTCCAAGCTACGTTGTACGCAGCGTATATACCGGCCGCTATAAAACGTTTTTGACGCTATTTGCGTGGTCCCAGAATGAAATCACGCAAGTCAGCACCGTATTTAAGTAAAGTCAAGTGTTGCTTAATTTCAGCCAGTGTGGATTCCTGTAGCCATTCGAGGCAGAGTTTCCCTACACTGTATATTGTGACTATCCCTGGATGTTGTCTCTGGGAGTATCTTGGGTCTGGCCTGGTCATTTTTAACTCCTGTATTTTGTTCAGGAATCTATCTTGACAGTTATTTGTGTCTGTGGGCCAGATCAACCATTTTTTCCAATCAGGATGTGTTCTATTTTGGTTAAAAATATGGGATACGTCTATCTCAACATCTGTAGTGCTATTACTGTCAGGTGTTGGCTTTGGAATAGACGGTTTATTTAAATCTTTTATCTTGGCTAGGCCAAGAAAAGTAGTCTGTTGAATGGTATCATTCAAGAATATTATTTGTTCTGGGATCATGCAGGCTCTAAATAATGCTTCTAAACCTTGTACCTGCCAATCTTTGGTACCCCAGATGGTTTTTGTTTCAATGTTGGTTTTCCAGAATTCAAAACCAAATGTAATCATTTTTTCATAAAATGTTTCAGAATAGATTAATTTAGTATTTGTCAGCATTGTTTTTACCCCTGTCTTATTTAACAGTTTGAAATAAAACGTTTCTGCATCGCTTGTGTTAAACCCTGAGAAGTATGGGAATTTCTCATAAAATGTTTTCGAACTGCTTTTAGGTGGAGTTGCACAATGTTCCCATTGATTATACTTAAAAACATTTCTAGGCTGAGCAGATTTATGCAAATAGTGATGTGCAAAGTGATTATAACAATATGTTTCTTCATAATTTGATGAACCCTGTAAGTAATCATGTTCTGTAAATTTTGCTGACATTACTAAATCTGACATCATATCATTAATACTTTCAAAGTCCCAATCATCAGAGAATGTACTCTGTTTTACAAAGTCACTTAATGAAACCTTGAACTGATGGAGATATTTCAAGACCTCAACCGGGCCATAGATTTCATAATCCGTTTTGTCCCATGCTACCCCACCGGGTATTAGTTTGGTTGTGACATTCAGTGATGATAGTTCTCTTTTCTCGATGTGAGATGACTTGTGAGGCTTTAGGACCAAGTTGATGTTCTGACTTGCTGTGTCCATTGTACTGTATTTTCCTTCAATGAATTTTCCCAAACAAAGAACCATGATGAGCCAAAGCAGGAGGAAAAGTACACCTAACACAATCCAAAATTCAATCCATGGAGAAATCAGATAGGTTTCTTTGAGTTGATGTAGAAGTTCAGTTACTTTGTCTTTAAAAGTTTTTATTGCTGGCGTTTCTTCCTGTTCGCTTGGATTTTCAGAAAAGTTATCGAAATTGATGAAGTAGCCAGATGCAGTTCTGTCAATTGTTTGAATCGCTTCCGGATTTTTATTTGCTTCTGGATTTTTCTTTGTTTCACTAGCATAGTCTGAGGCTACATCGTTGTAGACTGGTGTTTCTTGACAAACTGTTACAATTTGGGTTTCAAGAGGCACAAGTTACATGGCATTGTTGCATAGTCCTTTTTTATTCACTGCAGGTTTATCGAATGTGATTAGTCTATCAGTTTGAACCTCTTGTATTGTAGCAGATTTTGGTACTCTGCTATTTCTTGGGAGTCCACTGGGCCTACTACTCATTATTGGCCACATGATTGTGGTTTTACCAGGTCGATGGATACAACTCGGTTCTCCTTTTTACCAGCAAGGGGCGGTAGTACTACTGATCTTGTTCCGCTGACAGCTAAGACAGGTACTGCATTTCTGTAAGAAGGCCCAAATTCCTTCTTCACCGCAATCTGCTCTCTGACCAGATCCCCAATCTTTGGAATCCAGACAGGCCCTGCTGGGACAGGTGGTTTATTTTCAGTGGCTGTTGGCTGCTGTTTTAACTTTACGTTGCTCAGGCCTTTTCTTGTTTCATTTAAGTCCTGTAAAATAGCCAAACAATCTTTGATTTCAAAGCATTTTTCTTCTACCACTGAAGTCTGACTATCAAGGTCCTGAATATGCATTCTAGTCCCAAACAATAGTTCGTACTGACTGAAACCTTTCAGAGAATTTCTTGGCAGATTATTAAGACTACGTTGGACACTTGTTAAATGTTGGACCCACCCATCACCCGAACTTAATATCCTCACCGTTATAGATTGCTTTATGTCCCGTTTTTTTCTTTCCACTATCCCATTTTCCTCAGGATGGAAGGGACAAGAGTACTGCAATGCAATGCCCATGCTGGTCATGGCCTCCTTATAAGCTCGAGAGCTAAAAACAGGACACTGGTCAGAATGTAGCATGCCAATTGCGTATGTGCCGATAAAGACTCACAAATCTTTTATAACAGTTCTGGCATCAGCCGAGCGCTGGTGTCTACATTTTAAGTGAATATAGTCTTGAACATCAATGGGACGCATTCCTCCTATTGGATTTGTGCGTATAGATAGCCTTATGATTTCTAAAAGAAAGGTCCTGGCATTACTCCGGCCGGTTTGCCACTGCGATCTCTGTTGCAGTTTTGACAGCCCATCGCAAATTTGTAGTTATGCAGGCTCATCCCCGGCCACCAGTATTCTGATTGTAATTCTTTCAGAGATTTCATGATCTCCTGGTGCTTTAGACCTAATCCCATATGTGCTTCTTGAATGAAGAAGATTCTCCTGTTCGTGTTTGGAATCACTCTATCCCCCACTCCAGGGATTTGAGCAAAAGGAATGGAGTTTGCATCAATTATGTATGTATAAGTGAGTTGATAGTTCAGAGGCAGTGCTGCACAGTCGCCTTTAGAAGACGTTTTTACCGCCAGCATGGTTTCCCCGTGTATGTATTTTTCTGAACGCTTTTTTGTGGCTACGGAAGCCGGATTAGTTGCTTCCGCTGTGGCTGTGTTAGCCAATGAATTCCCTGCAGCGTGAAAGCCATCACGCTGATGACTCAGTGTATGTATCACGTGAGTCTTTCGTAGTTCTTTCTGTAAAAGAACTACTTGTTCCCAGAGTGTTTTATGCTTTATTGTGGCACCTGTGTCATCTTTGTAATCGTTTTGAACCCAGATCTGCAAGTCATTATTGTAAGATTTGACGCAGTAATGCGAATCGCACACTATTAGTGTGGGGAATTCGCGATCGGCATTTTCAAGCGCCATCTTTAAAGATCTTATTTCAGCTCGCTGAGTTGAACAGTTTCTGACTGATTCAGTTTTGGTAATTAAAGGTTTGAATTTACCCAAACGCCAGCGACCTTTAACAATCGCGCACGCTGCGTTGTAGGATTTTTTCTCTACATCGTAATGCTGTGCAAATCTGTCCATATAGATTACACATGTGTATTGTTCGAGAGGCAGAATCTCGATTGGCAGAGGATATTTTTCTTCATATGTTAGATCTTTCAGTTTTTTTCATTTCCGGGTCAAAATAGTATTTCACGTCTACTGCAGCAAGAGAATTTTCCCATTGTATCCATTTTGGATCTAATGCCACCTTAGTGAAATTGCGTGGGCTTGTTAATGCCTCAAAGGCTGATTCTGCTGTAAAAACAGTTATCCTTTTGCTTTGGGCTTGGGCTCTTTCTTTTGCTACAGCAGTTTGAACCGCTTTTACAATATTTTCCATAAGACTGAACGTCTTTTCGGCTTGTGTGTACAAGTGTGATTTATAAGCTATTGGTACCGTTTCTCCCTCATTAGAGGTCAGGTACATGAATCCGCATCTTCCTGGGATGACTCGGATTACAAGGTTGCGTATGTTTTCGCGTGTTTGCAATTTTGTTTTAGCTAACATGTCTGTTTGCAATGATCTCAAAATTTCTGTGTGTTTCTGAGTCCAATTGATTGGTTTAAAATCAGGTTTTATTAATTCATAGAGGTTTAACCCTCTCTGCATAATTTAGAATGTATGTTCTTCCGAAATTCAGGAAACCTAGTATTGATTGTAAGTTCTTCAGTGTTTTAGGTGCTTGGAGTACAGCGCACTTCTCTAAGAAGTTGTCTGCTAGGCTTTTGCCTTCACTTGATAATTCATATCCTAAAAATAGGACAGTTAGATGGGCAATTCGTGACTTTTTAAAGTTGAATTTGTAACCCTCTGCCGCGAACCCAAGTATTATGGTGTTCACTCTTTTCAAGTGAGTATCCAGGTCATCATCTGTTAGATAGATGTCATCGACATAAGATAATGCTTCATCATCATATATTTGTAGTAACTCTGTTACCCTTGCTGAGAATAATTCTGGGCTATTCTTGAATCCCTGTGTGAGTCGACTGAAATTTCTGTGATCCCATTATTGAGAAAGCGGTCAAATACCTGCCCATTTTCTTGCATATGTATATTTTCTATGAAGTGGAATATGATTTGAGAAGACAGGCATAATAATTTCTTCGCCATGAGGGCACTCCCTGACAAACTCTGGTGGCCAGTCTTTTTCAGCTAAAAGGATGTCATAGCCTTTTGAAAGATTATCCCAAAAGAGACCCCATACTTTCCTAGTCTTATCTCCCTCTATACGCAGAGTTATTTCGTATATTTTATGAGGTTTGCTAACCCTGGTATCCGCAGTTTCCACCTGAATGTATTCATTCGTGTCCGCTGTCTCCAGAAGATTCATCAGGATCTTGCGAGCTATGGTCACTTCTGCTGCGCTGTCTAGCATTGTCTGGGCCCACTCTCCATTTTTCAGTTGTTGGGGTTTTACTGGTTTCCCACACAAACTATCTCTACCTAGTTCTTCATAGGATTTTTCTATGATTCTGGCAAGTTTAAATGGCTGTTCCGCTATATCTGTTTCTTTCAATTTCTGGAGGTATGTTATGTCCTTCATTGCCAATTGAACTAATTCTCCATATGCCTTTGTTAATTCTTTTATTTTAACTAAAAGTTCTTCACTTGACATCTTTTCAATGTCTAGATGTGGTGTATAGCTGGCTAGAACCGGCCATGTTGCTCCTGGTCTACCTAGTGGACCGAGCCTGGTGATGTGATTTAGATGTTTTAGGGCGCCTTTAAACCAGAGCAGGTGCTCTTGGTAATTTAATGGGATTTCAATCTCCTCGAAAGGAGTGTATACATCCGGAGGTTCCTCTATTTTGTAATAGTGGAATTCGTTTGTTACAGCGTTTGCTGCTGGAAAGTTTATCCATGAATAGCATACCTCTGTCTGCCGATATTCATGGTTTTATCACGAATATGACTATACCACCTCGTGATGTCAGTCCATTTTCTATAAGTTTAAGAGTTATAGTTTTTCTTATGTTGACCGGAATGATTATAACACTCGGGTCATTGTCTTGGAGACTCGTGTCATCCGCTAGGAGTTGAGCTGCTATTCTAGCTGCCTCCCTTTCGTCTTCACTTTCCCCCATTTTACTGACAGAAAGCTTTTTGTTGCAGATCAAGTTTCAAGGAAACAAAGATTAGGTGCACAATATTTTGGAACACTGTATCCTTCAACGTTGACTAAACCAAAAACTTTACATAGGAATCTCTTCCTACTAAGTTCCGGCGGATTTTAACCGTTTACCCACTCCAGACGTCTTTTGGAGTATTTACGGGAAAAAAGGGTCTGTGTGAAAAAGCACGACTGAGTTACTCTAACGTCTTGTGTTAGATTTATCGCCTTACCAAACGTTGGGCGCCATGTAGTGTAGTTCCTATATTCCCAATAGGCTCTGCGCATTGGAATAATATATTCAGCAGTGTAGACGTAGGACTGAGGTCGACTAGGTCTCTACTGACTATATTAGACTTAAGGTTTGCCAGCTAGCTCAGAGGTCACTAGAAACTTTCTCGAATAAACGAGGAGGAGTTTAACCTCCCTGGATAGACAAGAAGTGATTAGCTTCTGACAACCATAAAACATGACAACTTTGCTCCCTCAGAATAAGACTGTATCTCTAGAGTCATGTGAAAACAATAGACAGCTATTTCACTCAGTCAAGTGTGCATACTTAGTTTCACCAGAGTGCAGAGAAAAGAGAGACGGGCGTTTTCAATAAAAGGTGTTATTTATTGAACAGTCTTCTTTCTCATGCAAGAGAAATGAATTGCCACAATTGCAATACTTAGCATAAAGTAAAGTGCGTACAGTAAAAGGAGTATTATGAAATAATACTGTAAAAGCATTGATATGGTTTCTTAGCCATATGATACTTTAAAATAGATAATAGATATATACATACAAATATACATTGACTAACGTACTCAACTGGTGCTTTTAAATACGCCTACCCCGGTGTACCTGACCTAAGTCTAATACGTGTGAAGGAGTAAGTAAGTAGCAGTTTAAGTTAAGTTGGTTTTGCCAAGAATCTGAATCAAGAATTCTCTTAAAGGGTTTAGTCAGTTCCGTACCTGGGTAATTAGAAAGCAGGAGGTCTGGTATCTCTCTCTCAGTAACTCAATATCCCAGTAACCCGCGAGGGTATCTGGAAACACCGGAGCTGGATTTCTCGGCAGGAGAAAAGACAGCATCTCTCTCAGTGCGTCAAAGGGGAGGGGCGGCATCCGTGGTCTCTCGCATCAGCTGGGCTCTCGGGCGAGTAGATAGCCGCTCTCCTTCAAAACCACCACCTTGTGTTTGCTTAAGGCAACGTTGGTATATTTATACCTGAAAGGTGCCGGGTTTGACGTAAGGTTGGACATAAGACGTCAATAAAGATGTCACTAAGAACTGGCAGTTCTTACAGTGCTCACAGGAGTTCTAGGACGAAATCAAAACAAAAGCAATGGGGAATTCCCAGGTTGCTGGAGGTTTGGTTTGTTTACAGAACTCGTTGTACTTTCTAGGAGCCTGGGAAAGTAGCCTTGCTTAATTTGGACAGCATGGGCTATGACTAAATATGGATATGATTCTTATGCCTTTATAAGGATATTATTTATTATAACCACATAAGGGCATGAATCAAGAATATTGAATTAGGGTCCTAGATAGAACTACAACACCATAAAAAATTTAATGTTTCTGTCATCCATCAGGAAATTGATTCAGATTTGTGCTGGGTGATTGTTAAATTGTTAATAGATAAAGTGCCTTTGGTTCTTTTTAATGGTTATGCCCCAGCTTTTGGTTACAAATTTCAGATAAATTACTCTTGTTTGATGATAAATATATCATTTTTGGTGGTGATTGTAATCAAATCCATGACCCCATTTTAGATAGATGTTCCCCGGTTAAATTTGTAAACACTAAAAAGCATACGCAATTTACCTCCACCCTTCATCGGAAATCCTTAATGATACCTGGAGACTTTGTCATCCAGACCTCCAAGAGTATAGTTATTTTTCTACCCCACATAAAACACAATCTCGCATTGATAATCTCTTTCTAAGTAAATCCCGTACTCAACATGTTATATACTCAGAAATAGGTTCTATCTTACTTTCAGACCATGCCCCGGTTTTTGTTGCTTTTGATTTAATTCCTTTTTCCCGATCCACTGGTAGATGGCGATTTAATAACTCCGTACTTGTGGATCCTAAGTTCTCTAGCCAATTCAGTTCTTTTGCTTTGGAATTTTTCACTACTAATAACCCTTCTGACTCTTCTCCAACTATGACTTGGGACTCTTTCAAGGCAACTGCAAGAGGCTTTATAATCAATTATGTCTCTGAGAAGAAAACGGATTTTGAAAAACAATCAACTCAATTACTCACTAAAATTAAACAATTAGAATATACCTATTATCATTCATTCACAGAAACCTCTTTAAAAGATCTCATCTCCGTCAAGATTACTTTTAATAAATTATCCATAGAGGCTGCAACCTCTTATCTCCTGAAGAATAAAGCCCGATATTACGGGGGCCAGAATAAAATGGGGAAACTCCTAGCTAATTATTTAAAAACGTGCCGAGATAGGACTAGAATTGCTTCCCTAACGAACTCTAATGGTGATACTCTTCTCAAAGACAACGATATTTTTCAAGAATTTGTCTCCTTTTATAAAAACCTTTATACTCCTGAAACACAACCACTTCAGTCTGACATAATCTCTTCCTTTCAATCAATTAATTCTCCCCCTTCTCACCATATTAACTTTGACTCGCTCGAAACGGATATCACTTTGAAAGAAATTTCACACGCTGTTTCGGTACTAAGACACAGTAAAACTCCTGGACCCGATGGTTTCATCGTTCAATTTTATTAAAATTTTTCGAAACTTCTTCTCCCGAAAATTCTTCTCTTATTTAATTCCTTTATTGAAAATGGATCCTCCCAAGGAACTTTTCAAGAAGCTATGATTCGTTTAATCCCTAAAGAAAATAAAGATCCCTCTTTCTGTAAAAATCATCGTCCCATTTCCCTTGTTAATACAGATTATAAAATCTTCGCAACAATACTTGCTCTGCGTATTGACCCCATTTTATCTGAACTCATTGGACCTGAACAATCCGGTTTTGTCAAGGTGCATTTATCGTCTGACAATTACAGAGTTTTCTTTAATGTTCTTAGTAAAGCCTCATCCTTAGATTATCCACTTGCCGCTATAACTCTAGACGCTGAAAAGGCATTTGATAGGATTGGTTGGGATTTTATGTTCTATGCTCCTAAATGGATAGGATTTCCTCCCAAATTAATCTCCTTCATTTCTTTATTGTATTCTGGCCCCAAAGCATCTGTCTTTGCTAATGGCAAAGTCTCAGATTACTTTTCTCTCTAGAGGAGTTCGTCAAGGCTGTCCCTTGTCCCCTTTGTTGTTTATAGTAGCATTAGAGCACTTCTTAACAAAGATAAGGCAAGACACTCAAATCACAGGTTTTCACCATGGCGCCAATCAAGTTAAAATGTCTGTTTATGCTGATGATATCCTTTTATATTGTGCTAATCCAAATACTGCTCTCCCTTCCTTTCTCCATCAGGTTGACACCTTCTCGCAAATCTCAGGTTATCGCTTTAATCGAGATAAATGTGAAGTCTTACCCCTTAATGTTTTATGTCTTAAACACTTTTTCAGCCAGACAGGATTCTCCTGGCAACCAACTAAATTGAATTATTTAGGATTATGGTTCTCCTCAAATATCTCAGACACCCTAAAATTACATTTTGAATATATTACCAAAAAGCTAACTGACTCAATTACCAGATGGCATCCTCTCTTTCTCTTGTGGTGGGACAGGTTAGACTCAATTAGGATGATGCTGGCTCCTTTAATCTCATACTCTCTTTCTATGATATCAGTGTACGTCCCAGGTTATTACTTTAAAAAAGATAGATTCAATCTTGTTAAAGTTTCTCTGGAAACATAAACCCTCTCGAATAGCTTTATCCGGTCTTAAGAAGGTCAAAATTGATGGAGGTCTTAAGTTCCCTGACTTATCATTACGCTCTTTCTCTAAAACAAGCTTCTTGATGGCTTTCTACAGAGCTCAAACAGTACAATATTTACAACAATTTATAGCGATATGCACTCCTTTGTTTAAACAATTTAACTTCTATGTCAACAAATTATATCTGGTGCTGACCTATATCTTGACTAGCTCCTAGTCAAGTTGATAAAAATGAAAAAATCCACAGAAACCTGTGTTATGGGGAGCACTATACACTCGTTCACAATAACGTGATTAGTTTCTTCTTATTATTCATCCATATATTCAATTCAACATAAACATCATAAATTAAACAGCCTCTGTTTCATCAAAGGTTAGATACAATATCATAGGGTTAAACGTATCCCTAGGGGACTTCGAATTTCACTAAGACCAATGTTGTTTAAATTTAACAAACCGTTTCTAGCAAGATGGTTTGCGATATTGAATAAATGTTCACTTGATCTAGTACTTCTTATAATTGAAGAGTTGTCTAATGTTTTGAAGGAGCTAGAGGTAGAAATTAATGACATGAAAACTGAATTGTCTACACGCATGTCTGCTGAGGACATGGATAAGACTCTGAAAGAAATCACTGATAAACTAGACGAACATACAAAGGAAGTTCATGAAAGAAAATTGAGGAAATTCAAGTGGGATACATTGGACTATAAGCTGGATGAGGTATATAGCTGGGCCGATAATTATGCACAAAGGAGGGCTTTTAGAAAGCCGACAGAAAATACATCAGAGGAGAGTTTGGCTACAGACCAAGACACTTTACCTACACGTCCCCCAGTAGAAGCACACGCAGATAGCAGGACAAGCAACCAGGGTAGGCAGCCTTTTTTAGAGGGGGGCCACAGTTCCAATCACCCACCGGATGCACAACACACACAAAGTGGCACAAGCGAACAAGGAGGGGACAAAGGAAAAAAACAAGACGCAGTAAGACGCAACCCAAAGAGGAACTAATTATGAACATCTCAGACACTGTGCTAACCTCCACACAAATAGCAGTTTTGAACAAGGGTATGTCGTTTGTGCCTACATATCACAGCAATGATCTCGAGACTGAAGTTTCCTTTTTTAAATTCATGAGGAAGTTGAGACTTAGATGGTTCTTCCATCAAATAGCCACAGAGAATCCGGAACCTTTGACAGATACGCCAGGAACCAAAAAATTTAAACCCAAAAGCACATTCATGCCACCTATGACGCATAAAGCTTTAGATCTTTTCGAAACATTAGTAAAGAAAGATTTAGCCGAATTAAAATATCACAGACAAACTAAAAGAAATTTGACTAGACAAGAAACGTTGGCACTTAATGAATTGGCCTCGAATAAGACACTGACCATAGTATCTGCAGACAAAGGCGGAGCACTAGTAGTGCTCAATACTGCCTATTACCATCAGAAAGTAGATCAACATGTGAAAGACACCAACACCTACATACAGTTAGAGATGGACCCCACAATGGAGTTCCAGAAAATTCTATCTGAAATCCTGAAAAGAGCCATCGAACTAGGCAGGACTGATGTACAAACAAGAAGGTATTTGACCACAGAACATCCACACAGGCCATATATATATATGTTGCCTAAGATGCACAAAGACCCGGTAGACCCACCATTTCGACCCATTGTGGCGGGATGTGGGTCATTACATGAACCAGTGGGGAGATATTTAGATCATTTTATGCAACCTTTGGTGCAACAATGGTCAACTTTTGTACAAGACACCACAGACTATTTACGGAAATTACAAAGTGTGCCTATTATAGACAATGAGGAAGTGTGGTTGTGCACGGTTGATGTCTCAGCCCTGTACACCTCGATCCCACATATGGAAGGTTTGGAGGCAGCAGAGTGGATGCTGTTGAGACATGAGTATGAGGAGGGGCACAACATTTTTCTGCTTGAATTATTACAATTTTGTCTATATCATGGATACTTTGAATGGCAGAACTGTTTTTTCTTACAAAAGACGGGTACCTCAATGGGGTTTACCGGGACACCTACATATGCCAATATGTTTATGTCCAAATTTGAAGATGAGCATATATTGCAGAACGAGAATTGGCAACAGCATCTAGCATTATACCTTAGGTATATCGATGATATACTAGTTGTATGGAAGGGTTCAGAAGAAAAGTTACGAGCACAACTCAATGAGCTGAATAACTGTCATGCCTTTATCAAATTTGGCTTGGACGCCGATCGGGATGGCGGCGTGAGCTCGTAGCTCCGCGCAGAATCCCGTTAATTCTCCTGTTTTCGGAACCCTAGGCGGCCCGGAGACGACGCTCCTGCCCTCTGAAGTGTGAGGGGACAGCTGGACACTATTGGTGAGCCGCTGGGGGACTGCAGGCCCCGAGGAGACCGAGTCGAAGAGGCGGCTGAGGTGTTGCCGAGGGTGCGAAGAAAATGGCGGCGTGGAGTTCGGCGGGCCCCGAACTCCAGCTCTGAGCCGAGTTGTCGCCGTCTGGCGAGGGATACTGGCAGGAGACCCTGCGTTCGGCTGATCGAGGCACTGGGGTCGGCGGTGCTGTGCCTTGGGGTCGAGTGACGCTGCCTTGACTCGCCAGGAGCTTGGGGACCCTGGCTGGCTGCCGCCTGGAGACTCATACTTTCCCCCTCAGGCTCCCGAGGGGGGCGGCGGAGCGGAGTGTACCTAGCTGGTTGTTGCTCCTGTGAGTTTCTGTGGAGACATTGCTCTGCCCGGTGCCCGGCTACCTGGCACTAGCCTACGGGCGCTGACGACGGCGGGCTCCAGGACCTGTGACGCAGCACCCTGGAATGGCGGCGACTGGAGGGCCGGTGGCCGTGAGATGCACTGAGGAGGGCTCGGCGACATCGACTCGGCTGGGCGAGGGTCCCTCCCCGGAGCTTGACCGAGAACAGCGGCTGAACCAGCGATTGGATGCCATACTTGATGCGATCGCCTCGACTAAGGACGCGTTGCACCAGGACATCGCCCAAGTGGCCACGGGCCTAGGGCTGCTCCGCGCGGATCATGCGAAGCTAGCGGACAGAGTTAAGGACCATGACCAACTGCTGCTGGACCTGAAACCATCGGTGGTGGCCGCGGAGCATAGGATTGCGGACATGTTGGCCCGGCTGGACTCGCTGGAACGGAGGGCGGAGGATGCCGAAGGCCGCAATAGGCGGAACAACGTGCGGGTCGTCGGCCTTCCGGAACGGATTGAGGGGGAGGATGCGGTGGCCTATATGGAGACCTGGTTCCGCACTGTGGTGGCGCCGGAGGGGCTCACTCCTTTTTTCACGCTGGAGCGGGCCCACCGGGTTCCTGCTCGCCCGCCGGGGATTGGCCGCCCCCCCCGACCGATGGTGGTGAGGCTCCTCCACTACAAGGACCGAGATCTCCTCATTCAGCGGGCCAGGATGTCGGGCCCTTATGAGGTGGAGAACAGTAGGGTTACGATCTTCCCGGACTACACCCAAGCGGTCCAGAAAAACCGGGCATCATTCTTGGCGGTGAAGAAAGAACTCAGGGAGGAAGGCGTTCAGTATTCCTTGCTCTACCCGGCTAAGTTGCGGATCATCATGGATGGGGCTACGCACTTTTTTCAGACTCCGGACGAGGTTTGGCTTTGGCTGGAGTCGTATAGAGCGGGGACGGACAGATCACATAAAAGCAGACGAGATGAACCCAAGCGGCCCCGGGTGAGGCAATCGCAACGAATCAGATCCCGCAACAGGCGCCAGCGGGAGAAACGGGAGGCTCAAATGGCGGCGGAGAAGAGGGATGCACTCGCAGCGACGGCGGCCATTACAGGGTCGCAACAGAACAGTGAACGGGCTGAAACGGACTCGGGAGGGGAAGGCAGCAAGACGGGCGAGGAACTCTCGGAGGCGGAAAGCTTGAAGGGGCCGACGGTGACCCCACAGACTTCGGATGGTATCTTTTGCGGCTGAGTTTGGACTGGGCTAGTTCGAGACTTCATGGTAGGGTGGTATCCTGCTGTTGGAGGACGGCATGCCGGGAGGGGAGGCTGAGTGCTTCGGGAGGGATGGAGGCGCGGGGTGCGAGCTCCGCTTGCTGGGGTCGGCGGCGACTCAACCCCCTTGGGCCCTTAAGGCCGACTGTGGTGGAGACCACAGGGTAGGAGTGTGGGACGTTGGTTCAAGGTTTGGATGGGGGCGGCCATTGGGTTCGTGAGCTCTGTCCTGGGGAGTGGGGTTTGGGGAGTTTTTCTGTTTTGGGGGTGTTTGGGGGGGGGGCAACTGCATTGGGGGGGCTGTGAACATTCGTTATTTGCTTTGGACTGTACGAAGTTGGAATGGGGACGTTACCTAATCTGAAATGCCTGACGTGGAATGTCCGGGGGCTGCGAACTATGGTGAAACGTCATAAGGTCCATGCATATCTAGTACGCAGGGGGGTTCAGATTGCCATGCTCCAGGAGACTCATCTTACTAAGAAAGAGTGTACTGCCTTGCAGAAACGATGGAGGGGCCAGGTGTTTGGCACCACTTACTCAGCGTATGCCAGGGGGGTGCTGATCTGGGTGAGGGCGGGGATACCCTTTCAATTACTGAATCAAGCTGTGGATCCGGATGGCAGGTTTGTGGCGGTGGAGGGGAGGTTATATGGACGGGATGTGGTTTTCTGCTGTGTGTATGCGCCGAACGCTGATCAAGCTCGATATTTTGATAGCCTCTCGGGGTCTTTGGCCTCTTTCCTGGCGGCCCCAATAGTGCTAGGGGGGGACTTTAACTCGATCACGGATGTGGTTCTGGATAGGTCCCATCCCCCCCTGGTGGACTCCCCGGTGCGCAGGTTGGCCGCGCACAGGAAGGACTGGCAGGATAGGTGGGGGTTGCTGGATGTCTGGAGGGAACGGCACAGGGAAACCAGGGATTACTCCTTTTACTCTGCTCTTCATGACCTGCATGTCAGGATTGATTCGGTGCTCTGCAGTGGATCCCTGGCCCCGCTGATCTCCCATGCGGAGTACTTGGCTAGAACGATCTCAGATCATAACCCCCTATTGGTGCACATTCAGTGGCAGAGAGAGCGCTCAGTAATTCCAACGTGGCGGCTTCGGCCGGAAACGCTTGAAGATCCTGTGTTCTCTGATGCGGTTCGACAAGGCATTGATAGCTATTTCGGAGTGAATGAGGGCTCGGCCACGAGTAGGTCCACTGAATGGGATGCAATGAAAGTGGTGGTGAGAGGAGTGTGTTTGGGTAGGTTTTCAAATGCTCGCACGGCTGTGTTGACTGACCTCATGAAAGCGGAAGAAAGGTTGAGGGATTTGGAGCGCCGCAGGCCAGCTAGGCCGGACTTACAGGCCCAGCTCTTAGAAGCGAAAGAAGTGGTCGCCACTGAGACGGAACGTTTACGTAGCTATGATCACAGGCAATATATCATCAGGGCGCATGCGGAAAGAGACAAGGTGGGTACCCTCTTGGCCAGACTGGCTAATCCGGAACTTAGGGGCTCCCCGATCCTCGGCATTCGTACTGCGCAGGGAGAGATGGTATACACCCAAGCAGCGGTATTGGAATGTTTTAGGGGGTACTATGAGGAACTGTATCAGGGCCAGCTGGGAGTGGGGGCCCAGGACATTGCGGAATACTTGGGGGCAAGGCAGCTTCCGGTCCTAGATGAGGAGGACGCGAAGGAACTGGGCGGCCCGATCACGCTCTCAGAAATACGGGCGGCCATTAAGCATATGGCTCGCAACAAAACGCCCGGGGTGGACGGATTACCGATTGAATTTTATCAGCGGTATGCGGACAGTTTGGCGCCCAGGCTGTTGGTGGTGTACGCTGAAGCCTTCGAGGCTGGGGTATTGCCTGGGTCCATGCGGGAGGCCTTGATAGTGCCGCTCCTAAAGCCTGGCCGGGATGCTGCGGATGTGAGGTCTTACCGCCCGCTATCCATGCTGACGGTGGATTATAAAATTCTGAGCCGCATACTGGCCACCAGACTGGCCCCATATATGACGGGCCTGGTACATAGGGACCAGGCCGGGTTCATACCCACGAGGAGCACGGCGCTGAATATTCGCCGCCTGGTGGGGATAATGGACGCCATCTTGGACGAGGAGGGAGCCCCGGCGGTCCTATCCGTGGACATCGAGAAAGCCTTTGATAGCTTGGAATGGCCGTTCCTGGACGGAGTTTTGGAGAGGTTTGGCATGGGCGAGGGGTTCCGCAGGTGGACGAGGGTCTTGTATGCTTCGGCGGCGGCGAGGGTGCGTTTGGGCGGCCTGGTGTCTGCGGCGTACCCGGTGGGCAGGGACACGCGGCAGGGATGCTCTCTGTCCCCCCTGTTGTTTGCTCTGGCGATGGAACCTTTGGCGGTCCATGCGAGGTCGGGTGTCAGGTACGCGGGGATAGCGAGAGGCGGGCAGTGGCATTATATATCGCTGTATGCGGATGACTTGCTCCTATACCTGGCTGATACCTCGCGGGCATTGACAGGTGCGATGGAGCTATTGTCGGAGTTCGGCCGGCTGTCGGGCCTTAAGGTCAATTGGGCGAAGACTTGTGTGTTCCCGCTGCGAGCGGACTCGCCCGTTCCTGGCGGCGACTTGGGCGTGGTGTGGGAGCCATCTTGTTTTACCTATCTGGGTGTTCGCATCTATCACGCGACTGCGGACCTCTTGGAGGGCAACATTGGACGCTGTGTTCGGGCACTGAGGGGCAGCTTGTCTTTCTGGTCGACCCTCCCGCTGACGGTTCTGGGTAGGATTGCCCTTTTGAAGATGGTGGCGCTCCCCCGCTTCCTCTATTATTTCCGAACGCTGCCTGTCTGGATTCCCCATGGGGTCTTCAGAGACCTGAGATCGATGATTATTGGCTTCTTATGGGGGCACGGCCGCCGTAGAGTGGCCCTGAACACGCTCCTCCGCCCTAAGGTTGAAGGGGGCATGGCTGTGCCTGACTTCGAGCTGTATTATCTAGCGGCGCAGCTGCAGGTTCTTACACAGAACGTAGCTAGGGTGTTCCGGGGTCCAGAGGAGGACCGGGACCGAGGGATACGACGCCACGTGCTGTCCTATATTGTCATGCAGCAGAGGCTTGAGCTGCGGGCCCTCACTATGGAGGAAAGGACGCTCCGGCTGTGTTGGCAGAGGAGCCTTCGGAGAGCGAGGGCTTCGCGGCCTTATGCGCCGGAGATCCCGATCGGCATGCTGACGGCCTTGCCGCACGGAGGAGATTGGTCCCCGTTGCTGGATTGGGAGGAGGCGGGACTACAGGTGGTAGGCGACTTGTACATAGATGGGGCTTTGGCACCGTTCGAGGCGCTCCGGGACCAGTTCGGGCTGCCCGACGGGGGGTTCCTCCTGCACGCGGCGGTGGTGGCTGCCATACAGAAGCACTGGAAGGGGGGGCTCGTAGAACCCACGACGACTATGGCATGCCAATATGTGGTGATGGCAGCGGGCACGGTCAAAGCTGTGACATGCCTCCATAATAGGATGTTGAATGAGGGACTGGAGCCACTCCTGGGGCTCAAGGCTAAATGGGAGGAGAGTGTGGGCCGGCACATACCGGATACGGCTTGGGGACACATCCTGCGGCGCACGTGGAAGGGCACGAGAAATGCGCGCTTTCAGCAAGTGCATTTTTATGTGCTTCATAGGGCCTATTTAACTCCAGAGAAATTACAGCGGTACTTCCAGGTGCCGGATGCTCGATGCCCACGGTGTTCGTCTCTGGGAGCGGACATGGATCATTTGTTTTGGAAGTGCCCGCAATTGGGGACCTATTGGGCGGAGGTAGGGGGACTCCTGAATGCAGTGACAGATAGGGAGGTGGAATTCGACATGGCGGCGTGCCTGCTGCTCTGGTTCCCGCACACTAAACGCACCAAGGTGACGAGCAAGTTCCTTGATCTGGGTCTGATATTGGCGCAGAGGGAAATATCGTGGCATTGGAAGTCCAGGGGGGGGCCCTCGCTGCGTAGATGGAAGAATGAATTGCTGCGGTGGTCTGCCTGTGAGAGTGTGCTCCGGATGCGGCAGGCTGTTAAGATGGGGAATGAGAAAGTTTTGGAAGCGGCGCGTGCATGGGAGCTAGTGGTGCAGGCCTTGCGTGATTCTTTTGTGGACGACGAGGATGGGGAGAACTAAACCGGTGGACACCACGGGGCGAACACAGAAGTGCTATCTTCCGTACTGTGGTGGTTCCATCTAACTCGACAGGACGAGGCGTACGCCCAGCAGTTGCCAGGGGGGGGGGCCTTGGGGGGGACTGGTTCATGAGGGTTCGGGGTGGGACGGAAGCCACTGGATGGTAGCCGCCTGGGTGCTTTGACTCTACTAGGATGGTTGGTACAGGGTGGAGTATGAAAGGGCTGGAGGGAGTAGCTAGGCGGGAAAGAACGATAGCACCTAGGGCAGGCCCCGATATGAGCGGTGTCACTGTTTACCTCTGGGATGGCTGACGGAGATGTTGTTGTGGGGGGGGGGATAAAAGCAGATACGTACAACGACTTTTCGACCATGGTCCCCGTGGGACGTGCACCGTGCTTTTCCTATTAAATGTAATGACATGCCGCCCGGCCCCCGGGATGCGGGCTGAATGGCTGTGTATGGTTTGGACTTCTTAGTGGACGGGGGGATGTCACGAGTGCACTGGTTGATTGTTTGTATCCTGTGGTTTCTAATTTTGCAATAAAAATATATAAAAAAAAAAATAAAAAATAAAAAATGCCTTTATCAAATTTACTTACACCATCAGTTCGGAACAAATAAGCTATCTCGACATAATGATTAAAAAAAAGGGGAATACATTAGTGACAAGCGTATTCAAGAAACCAACGGACAGAAATAATGCCTTACATTTCGATAGCTTCCATTCAGAATCACTGAAAAGACACCTACCACTGTCACAATTCATCAGGGCAAGAAGGATCTGTTCAGATGAGAAACAAGGGTTTGAGACTATTACCAGAATGCGCACAGAGTACCAAACAAGGGGGTATCCAGACACTATTCTTGATCAAGCTGAGATTAGAGCAAAAACTATGCCTAGATCCACTATGTTGGAAAAAAGAGAAAGGAGTAAAAATAAGAGGGAAGTCTACGTACTCAAATTTTCCACAGCCACAACGGCCATAAAAAAATGTGTAAAGAAACGTTGGGAAATAATTGAGCAAGAACCTGATTTTAAACAGGTATTTTTAGACAAACCTCTATTTGCACATTCAAGGTCCAGGAATATTAAGGAACTTCTCAAGAATCGCAAGCTTGAAAACTCAGATTTAGGCCAGAAAGGTATGAGAAAGTGTTTAAACTGTGGACATTGTGGGAACGTATTGGTAGGCAATTCTTTTGCTCACCCTCAAACAGGTAAAAACATCACCCTGAGACACACGTCTGATTGCAACTCGAGTGTTTTAATATACGCAATCAAATGTCCATGTGGTTTGGTCTATGTTGGACGCACTAGTAGGAAGGTGAAGGTTCGGATGACCGAACATAAAAGCATGATACGCACAAAGAACATGAAATCGTGTTTGGCTGCACACTGGCATGAGAGGGGACATTCAATACCGCAATTGAAATTTACTGTACTAGAAAGATTGGTGGAAAAACCACATGTTGACACAATCAGAATGTTGGCACAAAGAAAAACATACTGGATAAAGTCCCTTAGGACGCTGACACCCTATGGACTCAATGATAAGATTGAAATGATTTGTTTCCTGTAATATTGTAACATTTTGCTGTACAAAATATGCTTGGGATGTGTTTATGTTTTTATGTATTTCAATTTTACTCAGGTGGTATTGATACTCATGCTCATAAAACCTCACTTTTTTTGTTACGAGTATTGATTTACGCAATATTTTTTGGTAAAGATAGTTTGTGTTCCTTTGGAATTATGAGCTTAGTTTATTTTCCTCTAATTGGAATGGGAATAGTTCACTCGCATTTCACGCGAGCAGTAATCCTTTGGGTGCCATTTTGGATGAGGTTGTTTAAACTGGGAGTCTGTTTTTGATTTTCATAGCATTATGACGTCAGACGCCATTTCCCGGCGTTTTTCGTACAGGGTTCGATCTAGCGAGAAAGCGGCAGGATAGAGACAACCACACAGTAACGCGGAGCGTTTTTGACTAACAGACTGAGGTAAGATGACGTTACATCCAGTTAGTAATATGTTACCTGGTAATGCAATTCGACTAGATACTAAGGAGTATTCTCCTTGATTGTGTTACAGATTGAGGATCGACTTGATTAAAATAGCGCCACAGTGTTTTACGGTTGGGGTCTCCGAGACCAAGTAAGTACCGGCTTGACTTTGAAGCATAACAGCGAGTCACGAAACAATATATTCAGTGTACTAAGGGCTTCATCCTGTTTTTTAGCAAAAGAATAGTACGGACCCCGATGTTGGTCGACTTTTTTGCTTGATTGGTTTAACGAAGGTAGGAGTTTTGAATATTTAGGTGATGCACATGACGAGGTTATTTTTGGTTAGTTTTGGATATTAGTAAACACGAGGTGATGGTAACTCTGGGTTGCACAGCACGTTTTCGGTCTCATTTGGACGGTGGCAGGTGAACTTTTGTGAGCATGATTTTTGAATACACATCAGATGTTTGAATCACATTAGGAGATCTGGTTGCTGTTTAAGCGTAAAAATTATGAAACTACTGTATGTATGAATGTAAATAGTGTATGTATTGGATATATACATGATAGAATTTTTTGTTATTTATAGTGCATTCCCCTGACGAAGGTGCATACCGAAATGCATTGGGATATGTCATCATTTGTTGAATCATGGAGAGTTGTTTAAAGAACATAGATTGTCGTACTCATTGATGAACAAGAAGAATAAAATCATCTTTGAAGAAAGGAAATACGATTACTGTTTCATGAGCATTTACTTTTGAATGTGTTAAGGCTTTCAGTTTGATCATTAAGACTGTGAATACATTAACCTTTGATGAAACAGAGGCTGTTTAATTTATGATGTTTATGTTGAATTGAATATATGGATGAATAATAAGAAGAAACTAATCACGTTATTGTGAACGAGTGTATAGTGCTCCCCATAACACAGGTTTCTGTGGATTTTTTCATTTCTACAGAGCTCCCCACAATTCCCCCACTATGGCTGTCTATTGAAAGGTCCCTTACTTTGCCCTTTGACTACCCAGAAATTCTTGCATTTACTGCTAACACTTCTTTTTTCTACTCCTCTGTTATTGCTTACACTCGTAAACTCTTAACTCCCCCCTTACCTTCCTCATATCCTTCCCTTACTTCACTATCTCAGCAACCTATCTGGCACAACAAATTGATAAGCATCAAGAACCATACTTTTTATTTGAGATCATGGAGGTCCAGTGCTTACTATGGATTTCTCAACTTCTACTTGACAATAAACATTTATCCTTTCCTGCTTTTCAATCTAAATTCTTTCTTCCTAATTCTTTTAGAAAACAATATGATATTTTGCTCCCCGCTCTTCAAGATTGTCTGAAATCACTCCCATCCTCCCCTACTCTTCCTACAACTTGTTCTACACTTTTCTCTCTATGAGACACTTCTCCTTCTGCATCTTGTATTTACAAGTGTTTATTGTCTCATTCAGAAAGGCTTAAAACAAAGACTAAATTGGCATGGGAACAAGATCTGTTGCAATCCTGGTCTGTTTCTTTGTGGGATAAGTTATGGTTAAAGATTCATAAAACCTCAAGAGCAGCTAACACTACCCAAACCCTTTATTTTATTTACCACTGTTTATTACACTCCCCAGCAAGATTAGCGTCTTTTCCCCCAGATACCTCACCTAAATGTTGGTCCTGTCCCTACCCAAATGCTGATCTAAAACATATGTTATTTGAGTTCCCTAATATCTATACCTTCTGGCAATTAATTTGGTCCCCTATAAATGCCATTTTTAACACTAATGTTTTCTTTTCCCTATCTACTATTTCCTGGGTTCCCTATCCCCATCTTGGCCTCAAACCCCTTCACATTTTAAATGACTAGATTTACTGTTAGCTATAGCCTTACATTTGATAACCTCCAATTGGAAAGAAGCGAGCAAAGTTACTTATACAGCTTGGTGGAATGCCATATTTTTCCATCACAAACTTGACACCAACTATGTTACTCCTATCTCTTTAGCAATTAAAATAGATTTATTATGGCTTTCTCTCACTACATACTTATCTAAACTTGCTTCTCCAAATGCATCTACTGGTACTAATGCGAAAACATCAGACGAGGTTCGTAAACCGCCATGATTTATACCTTGTTGTCTTTTCTTCTTAATAATTTTCAAAGTTGTTGTTAAGCTCATATTTGTGTACACCATGCGCTTATCCTTATTGAAATTTACCTGCATACAATATTATTTAAAAAAAAGTCATTTATATTAAATTTTTCCTTGCAATACTCACTGTATCATTTTCCCCCACTTTCCCCTTCTCTCTCCCTTCAATTCATTTATATAATGTTTATTGTAACCACTTTTGCTCTAGCAATTTCAATGTGTATTTTTAGTATTTGTTTATGTACTACACTGTTTTAGCACACTGTTGCTATATTTTGTGCTTGGTTTCAATAAACTCATACTTTAAAAAAAAGTATTTTACACATACCTTTTTTCCTTTGCTCTGCACTCCCTCTGCAGCCAAGTGTGTGTGTGTGTGTGTGTATATATATATATATATATATTCACTGAAAAAACCATAGGTTATAGACCATATATAGTTAGGAATTCGCATTTACAAAACCTTATTTTACTCACACAAAACCATTGAAATTCCATATATAGTTAGTTGCACTAACTATATATCGCGCACCCGCAATCCACTGCTGATGATGTCACATATTACATCATTCATGACATGGTCAGTGACATCACTGATGACATCACTGATGACATCTCAAATGACATCACTGATGACATCTCAAATGACATCACTGATGACATCACTGATGACATCTCATTTGACATTACTGATCACATCACTGATGATATCATTCATGTGATAATACGATGAACCTCTTCAGACTCTAATATAACCTTAGATACAATCAGTGTAAACAGACACTCACAGACTGTCACTCATCCATGGAGTTACTCACACACCTAGTCAGTCATGCAAAGAATCAATCACACCTCCATTTCCTCAACTATACAGTTATACAAACTTTACTTATTCAAACATATACTAACACATATTTACTCTCTTATACAATCTCTGATACAAGTTCACAATGATCCATACCGCCACTCACACATTCACTGGCTCTTATGCACAGTTATTTATATATGTCAACTCTCACATGTACTGTGTTTTACATATGTACTTACTTTGACATGTAGCACTGAGATATCCATTCACTCACCAATACACTCATGCACACAGTCAACCGCCCATACAGCTGTTTCCACATGCACTTTTGAAACCATACATCTAGTGAATCAACTGCTCACACATCTATGCACAGAGTCATACACCTCCCAGCCACCCACACACACACTCAGTCTCCCATACAAATACTTGGGCAACCAATCAATAACCCATATAGTTACTCATATAGCTACTTATCAACACATGCAACAGTTTACAGAACAACAGACATAATGATGCACAAATTAAGACAGTTTAGTCACTAACCCATGCACTCAGTGAGACACATTTAATCACTCACTCATACAGTCAGTCATGCACCTACTAAATCCTTCATCCAGACACTTATACATCCACTCATTCTTCAATATGTAAGACATATTTTAACTTTACAGAAACATACAGTCACTGGATGTTGTCATCAGTGATGTCATCAGTGATGTCATTTGAGATGTCATCAGTGATGTCATCAGTGATGTCACTGACCATGTCATGAATGATGTAATATGTGACATCATCAGCAGTGGATTGCGGGTGCGCGATATATAGTTAGTGCAACTAACTATATATGGAATTTCAATGGTTTTGTGTGAGTAAAATAAGGTTTTGTAAATGCGAATTCCTAACTATATATGGTCTATAACCTATGGTTTTTTCAGTGAATTTTCAAGGTTTTGTAAATGCTAATTCCTAACTATATATGGTCTATAACCTATGGTTTTTTCAGTGAATTTTCAAGGTTTTGTAAATGCTAATTCCTAACTATATATGGTCTATAACCTATGGTTTTTTCAGTGAATATATATATATATATATACATACATATATAAACATATATCATCTGTATATCTATATAAATACAAACATAAATGCATGCATACATATACTTATATGCATACAGATGCATGTTATGTACATGAAAGTTGAAAAAACACTAATAAAAGCAAAGCTAAAAAGCCACCTCATTACAAACAGAATGGCTTTAACTTAAACGAGGGCGAGATCTATTGCATTTTCAATGCTTGTTTACTTTGGTTCCATCAAGAAGGCATTCAGATGTGTCAAACATTTGCCATAAATTCTGAATGTTAGCACTCTAGTTGCACATTAGATCACTGTAGTAAAGCTACTGCTCACCAGGGACGTCTGCTGCTGGTATTCAAAGTGCATGTTTCAGTCTGCATGTCAGAATTTTTTCAATGAAATTGAAGAGGGTTTGAGAAGTCACTCAAAATGTGCCCTAATTTTTCTTTCTGCAGCACTAATCATAATTCATATGGCAAAATATACCCCCTCATTTTGTTCCTTTTTAAATTAAATGTTTTAAGAGTTACCACTTTATTCCAATCAAGATGGCTTCAGGTGTGCCATACCTTTGTAATAAGTAGGACTGTTAGCGCTCTAGTTGTTCTTTAGAACACTCTGAGACATTCTGTCATTGGGCTATACTTGGGCTACATCTGGGTGATATTTGGGCTACATTTGGGCTCTTTTGTCTCTGGTGGCCATTTTGGGAGACTGCATGTCAGAATTTTTTAATGAAATAGAAGAGGATTTGAAAAGTCACTCAAAATGTGCCCTAATTTTTCTTTCTGCAGCACTAATAATACCTTCTATTGCATAATATACCCCCTCATTTTGTTCCTTTTTAAATTAAATGTTTTAAGAGTTACCACTTTATTCCCATCACGATGGCTCCAGGTGTGCTATACCTTTGTAATAAGTAGGACTGTTAGCGCTCTAGTTGTTCTTTAGAACACTCTGGGACATTCTGTCATTGGGCTATACTTGGGCTACATCTGGGTGATATGTGGGCTACATTTGGGCTCTTTTGTCTCTGGTGGCCATTTTGGGAGACTGCATGTCAGAATGTTTTAATGAAATCGAAAAGGATTTGAGAAGTCACTCAAAATGTGCCCTAATTTTTCATTCTGCAGCACTAATCATACTTTCTATGGCAAAATATACCCCCTCATGTTGTTTCTTTTTAAATTAAATGTTTTAAGAGTTACCACTTTATTCCAATCAAGATGGCTTCAGGTGTGCCATACCTTTGTAATAAGTAGGACTGTTAGCGCTCTAGTTGTTCTTTAGAACACTCTGGGACATTCTGTCATTGGGCTATACTTGGGCTACATCTGGGTGATATTTGGGCTACATTTGGGCTCTTTTGTCTCTGGTGGCCATTTTGGGAGACTGCATGTCAGAATGTTTTAATGAAATAGAAAAGGATTTGAGAAGTCACTCAAAATGTGCCCTAATTTTTCATTCTGCAGCACTAATCATACTTTCTATGGCAAAATATACCCCCTCATGTTGTTTCTTTTTAAATTAAATGTTTTAAGAGTTACCACTTTATTCCAATCAAGATGGCTTCAGGTGTGCCATACCTTTGTAATAAGTAGGACTGTTAGCGCTCTAGTTGTTCTTTAGAACACTCTAGGAGGCTGCAGTAGAACACAAAGGAATCAACTGACAGTCTCTGTCCTTGTTGGATGTACATGTTTTACTGAGAATGTCAGACTTCATTTTCACATGACTGAGAAAGATAATGTGAATTTACAGAAAATATGCTTTCAGTTTAGCTTATAGATCCCCTTCCAAACCACTGTGGGAAAATCATGAGATATTAGTTTTCTTTCAAACAATATTCATGATATCACAGCAGAAGGTTTTTTCACATGGTAAAATCACCTTAGAACCCACCACAATTCCTAAAACGAGTATGGTACCATCAACAAATGATTTATAATGTAACTAAAGTCCTAAAACCCTCTATTAACTACAATGCTTTTTAATGAGGTGCTATCATGTATATTGGTCCCAAGATGGCTGCCAACACTTCTTGGATGAAGTGCTGACAGCCAATCAGATCAGATGTGTGGTTAGGCTCCGCCCAGATATATATCTTTTTTTGAACCTAAATTACTCCAAATCCACTGGAGCACATATATTGAGACCTAGCAAAGGCACATCGGGCTAACAGTCCCTACAATTTTGCCAAGTTTCGTGCAAATCCATTCAGCCGTTCGAGCTAAAAGTGAGGCCAACCGCCCTATGGAAATTAACAAGGGAAAAACGTGTTTTGGGACCCCCCTTTTTTCTCGGCCCCCCCTTGATGAAACCCCCCCAAATTGTCAGGGGCTGCTCAGAAACAAAATGTTCCATTTTCCTGAAAATTTCAGCCAATTCCGTCCACAAACGCCAAAGTTATTAGACATAGAATTTTCAAAAATCCCATAGAGAAAAAATCCTAACTATATATACCTACTGGCGACCGCCAGTAGGTAATATATATATATATATATCTATAGAGAGAGAGATTAGGATACCTAAATTGTGATAGTAATTTAAATCTAGTTTGATCATTAAGTAAAAATAGTTACATTTTAAATCACTTAATGTAAATAATTGTAAAAAAATAATTATTTAGAATATTAGAATAAATGGGTTAATGGTTTTATTTTTTTATGACATATAAAAAAGAGTAGTAAAACGTTTTAGGCCTCGGGACATGGGTAGTGTATATGGGAAGTAACAGGTTTTTAGGGCTCAGGGATGGGTTCTGGGTAGAAGTAAGGCTCTTTTAGGGCTCATAAATACAAATTGTATAGGGGAAGGAGGGACTTTTTAAAACTTAGAAATTGGTAGAGTATAGGTGTGGCATAGGTGTGGCAAGGAGTATGTATGGCTCATAGATAAGTCGTGTGTAGGGCTAGTATGGAGTCTCTAGGGTGCAAGAATGGGTAGAGTACAGGTATAAAGGAGTTTTTAGCATTCAGGGATGGGAAGAAATTAGTATTTTAAGGGCTCAAGGATGGATAATGAATAGGGGTGGTAGTTTGTATTTTAAGGGTTCAGGAATGGGTAAAAGAGGTGGTCTGTTGGGCTACAAAGGGTTCAAAAGTTTAGTATGTTTGGATGGTTGGTCCTGAAGTCAAAGGGGGGTTCCACGGCACTGACATAAAAAAATATGCCCATCTCAGTGGTCCAAGGTACTGTGGCACTCCCATGGGACCCAGCACCACCCTCCAGTGATGGCATATCCGCTATGGCGGAGGAGCACGCCCACCCCGTAAAACAGCAGGAAATGGAAAAAAACAACACTTGTGTCATTTTATTTCTCCTTTCCTGCTGAGTCTTGGGGGCGGAGCCTGGGGTTGACGGCACTGAGGGGAGTGGTAGTGCACTCCCTTCACTGTACATGATGGTTTGGCCGGCCATCTCAGGCCAGCCAAATCATCATGTGAAGTGAACCTCTCTCCAATCCCAGCTGCATTGCTGGGGTTGAAGAGAGCAGGCACAGACTCTCAGTCTGTCCTGGAGCGCCAATCGTGGGTGTTCAGGCCAATCCTGAAACTGCTCTCAGTGGAGCAGAGGAGCACAATGCAGGATGAGGCCGGCTGAAGGTAAGTTAAAAAATCTAATAATATTTTTATTTTGCCCTTCTCCCTTTGTGATCCCTATGACACTTAAGTGGCAGGTACCACAGGAGCACTGCAATACCTGGAAACAAAACAAAAAAATGTCTGGTGGCCATCGGCTGATGGTTAGAGACAGGGACAAATTCCATGCTCCATGGGTGGGTTGCCGCTTTTGGCAAGGTTGGGTGCAGCCAACACCCTGCTGTGTTTGGCTAAAGCAGGGTGGGAGGTTCACCATCTCCAAGGGCTCTGGCATATGGCCTTGCCAGAGGCCATGTCCTACAGTCAACCCCACGCTAGCCTAGGCCAAAGGCCGTGCTCAGCATGGAGTTGGCTGTCCACGGACGTTTGGGCTGAGGTGAGCCCCTGTTGTCCAACCCCCCACTGTGCATGGCCAAGAAACATGAACAGCATGGTAGTTAGCGAAATATGGTATAAAAAAAAAGTCCCAGAAATTCGTTGAAAGAAATTAAAGTTAAAGTGACATTATACTTAGGTATGGCAATAAGATATTAGCTTAAATAAAGAAAACCCACAAGATAATGTTATAGTTAAGCATTAAAACAATATAAAAATGAATGTTCCAAAACTTAAGAACAACTTAAAATCACCAGTTGTAGTTTACTGAGCTAACTGTAACTTGCACCCCTGCCATGCACTGCTTAGGACCTTCCAGATTACATCACTCATGGTATGTTAAATGACATCATTGATGACAGCACTGATGAATTTCCAAATAACATAATTAATGACATAACTGCTGGCCTATTTTAATCATTGTGAAATCATCCTGTAGGGTTTGTGGACTTAAAGTAATTCAACACACTGCACCTCTAGCCAATTATCTTTTCACCTTAATGGGATTGCCTTACCATCTTAAACATGTTACATGACCTGCAAATGTAAGCCAAGAAGTAGACAGGTATACATTTGCCACTGAAAAGACACCATCTGCCAGGCCCACTGAACAACACTTTACATTTCTGAGATGAGCACAATTGGATACAACCTTAAGAACCATGCATACAGCAACATTGTGAGATAAACCACCTGTAAGTGGACACCGCTACATTATTCTGCAATCTGTTATGCCTCAAAATCTTCAGCGAAGTTCTTGAAATAAACATCTAAATCTTATAAATGTCCATGCTACAAATAATTTGTCTATAACACTGTATTACAAATACTTAACATGGGCACGTGGCCAGATATCCATTGGCGGATAATCTGTCACCAGAAGATTTGGCCATTCTCACAGATTTTTTCCAATAGGCTTTGGCTTTAATTCACAAACTGTGGCATTGTGAACCCCCTGCTTTAGCAGCTTAAGTGGCGGTAACTACTTAAAGTTTAATAGTTTTACATTGGCCGCTGAAGGCAAAAGCCACGCAGAGCTAAAAATTGGGGGTTGTACGCTGCTATGTGAGACACGGTCAGCAAAATAGAGGAAAATAAAGGATGCAAATAAAGAAGAAAGTAGCAAAGAGAGCAGAAAATAGTGTTTTAGAAAGGCATGTAAGAAAAGATTCATATGAGAAAACAAAGATTTGTGGTAGTTAGAAACTGGGAAGGGTGAATAAGAGAAGGCAGAAGCACAGCACACAAACACAAATAAATAAAATGGCATGTCAATGCCAATTTAATTTATTTACCACCGCACCGACTCATGCTGTGTACAGAGCAAGGGAGGGGGCGGAGCTGAATCCTGCAAATGCAGGATGACAGCACTGGTCTAGAGTGTGCATGTCGGATTGGCCGGCCATCTTGCGACAGGCAGTCCGACATGGGCACTGTAGACCCAGTAACTCAAAGGCTGTGAAACAGCCTGAGGATTGCTGGCACAGGCCTCCAATCTCAAAATGAATGCTGGGTAAACCTGCTCCTACCAATACTGGAGCTGCTTTCACAGCATGAGAGCAGCACAAGGATTGGTTGGCGTTGTGTTCCACAAGCAGAAAGGAAGTCCTTCCTTTTCCTGCTTATGGACAGCAAAGAGAAGTGCTGCACCCGTCGTGCTCCTGCTCCCTAATTTATGTTGAGTCGTGCGCCTTCACGCCCCATCATTATTTTTTTAAGCTAGCCACCACTGGGTGAAAGTTATGAAAGGTGTAAAGAAGGAAGGAAATGGCAAAGTGAAAGGAATGGTGTTTGAAAAGAAAAAAATAAGAGTGAGTGCAAATATGGTTGGTTAAAAGGATGAATCGATGGATAAAAGGATCAGTTGGTGAAAGAATGGAAGAAAGGGTTGATGAGAAACAGATGAGCGGATGGAAAGATGGACAGAAGAGTGAAAGAATGAATGGCAGGAAGCGTGACAGATGACAATTCTACATGTGAAGTAAAAATAAATTGATTGGATTGATTGAAAGGACAAAAGATGGATCGATGGATGGATGGGCAAAAGGATTGATAAATATGTGAACTGATGGATGTAATTTCAGTAGCTGGTTAGAATAATGAAATAAAGGATGGAATGGTGAAAGGCTGCTGGATGGGTGGTAGGATGGATGGACAGATGAGTGAATCCAAGGGTGAAAGAAACTAATATAGGAAGAGACAGACTTACTTTCTTTGCTTGCTTAGTGTCAATAGACGTTTGGTTCAATGTGGGAGCGGATTTTAATTTTATGGATACTCCCTTGTTCACAACCTACTTTTAAATAAGCGTAATTTTCTGTAGCATAATTTCGAAAATTTACAGCAAAATGTCACAAGATTACACCGAAGTACACAAGGAGCGGAACCCTGGATTTAGTACTGTTTACTTTCCACAAAGTGCACACTTGTGTCCAAAATGAAACCGAGGATGCATTTTGCATTAAGAAAAGAGCCCCAAATGAAACAGAACAGAAACAGCAACAACCAGCAGCCGCTCGCATCCTGTTCTAGTGCTCTTGGGTAGGCTTTTTTACTCCAAATTACTCAACCACGCATAATCGTGTAATCTTCATTAATTTTGCATCACAAGAGTAATGCGAAATTACCAAAATTACACTGACTACTCCAGTGTAATTATAATTTTGCCCAGGTCTATTTTCTAACATATCTCTGCAACCCATCTCAAGTGCACTCAGACTGTACTTTGTTTAACATGGAATATGACTTGCAAGTCAACTCTTAGTGATTTGGAATGGTACACCATATAACTTTCAGTATGCACAATCACACTTGCCTTCTTGACATGCTTTTTTCAGGCTATGACCCCACATGTGAGCACTTAGTAACTCTATGCTGTATTGTATGAGTATGGTATTATCAGTGATTCATCAGTGATGTCATCCACTTGTCACTTGACAAGTCATTAGTAGTGTCATTTAGCATGTCATGAGGGATGTAATTCATGAGATCAAAAGCACTGCATGGCGGGTGCAAGTTATAGTTAGTGCAGCAAACTATAACTGGTACATTTAAATTATTTTGACTTTTTAAAAGTAGATTTGTATCTTATTTCAACACCTAATTATTACATCCCTGTTAGGAATGGGAGTCTCTAGTTGGCAATGGTTTGCACCTTTGTCCAAATATGGGCCCATGCTTCTAGTCAGGGAAAGGGTAATACACTCCTAAAATAGACCCTGCTCACCCCCTTGTTAGCTTGGCCCGAGCAGACAGGCTTATCTCAGAGGCATTGTGTAAAGCATTTGTGAGCACATACTAACACAGTGAAAACACTACAAATGGACACCACACCAGTTGAGAAAAAAAAGTATTCTTTATCTAAACAAGACCAAACTGCAAAAATCCACAATACAGTGTCAAAAATAGACGCTTCAATGGTAGAAATAGTTCAGTTCAATGCAAGTTGTAAATGCCACACTTTTCCAACAAAGTTTCTTACTGCGTTCCGGTTACGATGCGACAAGATGGCACCTCGATGCGTGGTGATGTTCCGGTGCAATACGACAAATGGTGGCTCGATGCGATGCGTCAATCCAGTTGATGCGTGAATGTTTTCAGCCACACGGCACCCCGTGTGGATGGGGCACGCTTCTTCTCCATCGCTCAGCAATGTGTTGGGTCCAGGTGCAGATTCACGTCTTCTCCGTGGCCCGGCGATGCATCCGGAACCGGTGTTGATGCGACACGCTTCTTCCTCGTTGCGTCAATCTTCCAGCCCCCAACAACAAACAGTCTCTAGAGGTCCAAATCAGCAGCAGGCACCTCTTTGCAGGTTGGAATTCCCAGCAATGGGATTCAGGGGAACTGTGGGTGAAGTCATTGTATCCCTGAGACTTCAGACAGGAGGCAAGATCAGTTTCAAGCCTTTGGAGATCTTTTCTTCAAGCAGGTGACAAAGCAAACAGCAAAGTCCTTTTTTCCACTTTCGTTGGCAGCAGGCAACCACTGCAGGCCAGCCTCAAACAGCAAACAGCACAGGTTCCAGTCCATCAGGAAGGGGGTCTGTCGAAGAGCCAGTTTTTGAGCTTTCTGGCGAAGATGGGGAGCGATGTTATCTGTCTGAGGTGGAGCGAAGGGTCGTTCCAGGCACTGGCCGCGCGGAAGGAGAAGGAGCAGCCTCCCGATCTGGTCTTTCTGGTGCGGGGGACCACGGCATAGGAGAGCTGGGCTGATTGTAGGGTCCTTTGGTGTGCGTGGAATTTGAGTCAGCTGTTCAGGTATGCTGGTCCGGTGTCATGGAGGGCCTTCTGAGCGTGGGTTAGCATCTTGAAGGTGGCTCTAGCTTCGATGGGGAGCCAGTGGAGTGTTCGCAGGTGCTGGGAGATGTGCCAGTGGCTCGGCAGGTTGAGGACCAGTCGTGTGGCAGCGTTTTGGATGTTCTGTAGTTTTCGGGTGAGTTTTTTGTTTATTCCGGCATAGAGTGCGTTGCCGTAGTTGAAGCCTGCTGGTGAACTGGGCGTGAGTGAAGGTCTTTCTGTGTTTGAGGGGGATCCATTTGAAGGTCTTACGTAGGAGGCGGAGGGTGTGGAAGCAGGAGGACAAGACGGAGTTGATCTGGCAGTCCATTTTGAGCTCTGAGTCCAGGATAATTCCCAGGTTGCATGCATGGTCAGTGGGGGTGGGAGGGCTTCTGAGGGCGGGGTGCCATCAGGTATCTTTCCAGGCATCTGGGTTTAGGCCCATGATAAGTACTTACGTTTTGTTTGTGTTTAGTTGCAGGCAGCTGTTTTTCATCCATTTGGCGACGGCTTCCCTGCCTTGTCAAAAGTTGTGTCTGGCGGTGTTGGGTTCGTTGGATAGGGAGAGGATGAGTTGGGTGTCATCTGCGTATGACATAATGTTGAGTCCGTAGGTTCTGATGATGGGGGTGATCTAAATTTCTGGGGTCTGGGTCCCCCTTTTTATACACACAAATCCTTTGTCTCTGAAGGCAGAGAGTGTCTGTACCCAGCCAAAACCAGTTTTGTCCTCCCTGGTACAGTTTCCTGGTAGGTGGTGGGGACGGCATTGTTGAAAGCAGACCTGGCCCAGGCAGGTGAAAGGAAATCACCTCCCCCTACTGTAAATTCAACCCAGGTCCCATTCAGCCCAGCCTTGACTCAGCAGACTGCTGGAGCTGCAGCCCTCACCCTGCTCCTGTCACTCACAATCCAGACATGCAATACACAAACCTAGCAGAGGCATACTGGATGGTTAGGCAAGAAAATACCTACTTTCTAAAAGTGGTATTTTCAAACACAGAATGAGTCGGCGGGCCAGCGGCACCATGGAAGGCCAAGGAGAGAAGACGTGATTCATTAAAGCAAAAAGAAGTGTAGAAACCTTATAAAAATATGAGACTCATCATAGCCGTCACAATAAAAACATTGGTTCATCTATCTCAGAGTAGGCAGCACCTATATTGCCAATGAGTCACCAAAATATAAGCATACCAAAAACCTATAAGTAAATACTCAAGTTGGAGCAACTACATCATATGAGAACATGTCTATCAATTGAAAATGTCTCCAGAGTCACACATGTCGGACATCTCGCCCTGCCATTGTTTAAACAAAATTGACTAGACTCAGGCTTATCGATCCCCATCCAACCTCTGCTGCATTAATTTAACGAAAGCAAGCGGTCCTGAGGAAGGTGGATTCA
Organism: Lissotriton helveticus; assembly: GCF_964261635.1. Lineage (NCBI taxonomy): Eukaryota > Metazoa > Chordata > Amphibia > Caudata > Salamandridae > Lissotriton > Lissotriton helveticus. The sequence continues at coordinate 657,998,158 of NC_136063.1, read as the reverse complement.
TATACATTTATCCACTGAAACATGCGTCGGCCTGATTACTTTCAAGCTGGGGGCATAACCATGGAAAACAATGAAGGATTTTCGCCATGATTTACGTGTTGCAAGCCACATATATGCTGGAAAATAATGAATGTGATGTGTGTATGTGTACGTCTGGTATGTGAGGACTGTATGTGAGGTTAGTTTATATGTGATAATGGTAAGGGGACATGCTCATATTTTGCATGTATATATTTCACAGTTATGCTTTATTTGCACATTTTAAAAAAATGGTATCAATGTTGAACTATTTATGATCTGCACTTTATATATGAACCCAGAAAAATTATGGTTTTAATACCTTAATAAATACAAATGAAAAATATGGTCTATGATTTTTGCAATATATCTACAAAGGAAGATTCCAAATAAAAATATGAATTAATGCATCTTTTGTTGTGCCTAGTGATACTTTTAGCAAAGGGACAGCCCGTCAGAGCTTAATATAGCCATTGCATAATATATGTTGGTCGATTGGGAGGTTGTGTATACACTTGTCTGTTTCCCCTTTTCTCCTAGACCACACAAATTAATTACTAAGGGATACCGCTGGTTCTGTATGCAAACACAGAATGTTAAAATCACCCACAGTAAAAGATTCACTTTAACATTCTGAGTTCAGGCACACTAAACTGTATTTACCTATCTTGTTCCCTGGGTCAGTTATGTTTATAAGATGGTATAATCAAACTGCCCCTTCTGGCCAATGGAAACAGATAGGTTTGCAATAGTGAAAAACGGAATTGGTAGTATTTCACTATCAGGACATGCCACACACATCAGGACATGTCCTACCTTTCACAAAGCATGCACTCTGCCCACAGGGGTACCTTGAGCCTATGTTAGGGGCGACTAACATGCAGAAAAGGGAAGGTTTAGGGACTGGCAAGTGTGTGCACTTGGCAAGTCGGCATGGCAGTCCCAGACTGCACGCAGGCTCTGCAGTGACAGGCCTGAGCCACATTTTACAAGCTGCTTCTTTGGGTGGCACAATCAGTGCTGCAAGCCCACCAGCAGCATTTGATTTACATGCCCCCGGCACACCTGGTGCACTGTACTAGGGACTGATAAGTAAATCAAACAACCAATCATGGAATCACTAATCCATACAATTTACAATAGGGATCCCTTGCACTTTGGCACTGAACACCAGTGGCAAAGTGCCCAAACATCTAGACCAGCAAAAACAGATGAGGCAACAGCAAAAAGTAGAAGGGAGTCTCACACCAATTGTGCCAAGTCTAACAATCACCTTAACATTTGTTTCTTTCAGTGCCCGCCATGCAGCGCTTTTGATCTCATGAATTACATCACACATGACATATCACTGTCTTTCAGTGACTATATATGTATGTATGTAATTATATATAAAAGGCTGCACTTCTTTGTGGGAGGTGGTGTAAAACACACATATATATATATATATATATTCCACAAGTTGTTGTTTCTCCAGTATTTCACAACAAAGAGCCGACCCAAAAAGTGCTGGTGCAAAGTGAGGTTTATTCCTGTAAAGCCAGCGCTGCCGCCATGACGCGTTTCGCCTCCAAGGAGGCTTGATCACATGACAAACTACACATGCTTTGTGAGGCTATTTAAAGTGACAGTGCAATAAGTTTAACCATGGGCATGGACAAAATACTATGCAGTGAAGACGCCGCTAATGTGCAAAATAGCCAAAGAATGCTTACAATAGAGCAAAAATATACATGACAAAAGCACAATCCATCAGATCCTATAAGACAGATTTCATGGAAAAAGAGCATATTAACAGGGCAAGATAACATGATGAAAAACCAAATGAAATATTTACATGACAATGAATATTGTCTATGTACAACCGATGTTTTTTCTCCATAATCATGTAAAAACCCCTTTAAAAAAACAGCTCATAATTAAATTTTAGCAGCGTCTGTCCAATGCCTTATGGAACTAGATCTCAAAAGTAAGGCCCAAGTGGGCAAGTCACATCAAAGAGACTTAATAGCCAAAAGTGCAAGAAGAAATAGTGCAAATATATCCATAAAGTGCTTAGTGATTAAGAAATTTGACAAATGTTAAAAACATGTGCCACAATATCCCAAATTGTAAAAGAATCAATTCATCATTAAGATACAGTTATACAGTACAGAAAGAATAAAATATCAAGATCAATGAGAATTACTGCATCCGGACAGGTCTAGTCAGTTGGAAACTCCAAATTCCTAAAGGCAGGTGTAAAGATCCTCTCTATCATTGAGGCCATTAGGGTTCTTGGTGTTGAGCTCCAAGATATATCTTGTCTCAAGGAGACGGAGTTTGGCCTCGCGGTCACCTCCTCTCCTTGAGGGCTCAACACAGTCAATTAGAAAGAATTGGAGTTTGTCAGGGATACCAAGATGTTTCTCCTGAAAGTGCCTGGCAACCGGATAGTTCTGGTCATGCCCCGTTATTGCCCTTATGTGTTGAAGTATGCGCTTGTGAGCGGGCAGCTTAGTGCTGCCCACATATTGAAGCCCACAAGGGCATCCCAACACATAGATGGCGAACTCAGTTTTACAATTGAGCCATTTAGAAATGGCAGTAGGATGTTGTTGAAAGGGGCTTTGGAAGTGGGTTCTGTTGGTGCCCTGTCGGCAGGCTTTGCATTGAGGGCATGTTTTAAAGCCCTTCTTCAATGCCCCCCAAGTAGTAGAGATCTTGGGCTCTAAGGTGTTACTCACCAAGGATTTAGACATGGAAGGGGACTTCCTAAAGGTCAAGATGGGTTTGGTACCTAATTTGTGACCAATTACTGGGTCACTGCGTACCAAGTTCCAGTTCTTGTTTACGATTTTGCGTAATGCCCCATGTTGGCGATTAAATGCTAGGATGAGTCGTGGAGAACTCATTTGTCCCTTTTCTGTTGTCGAATCCACCATGTTAACTTTCTTGGATTTGGGGATTAGTGCCTCTTGCCTGCTTATTGAATTGGAGCGTCGAATAGCTTTCGTGATAATTTCTGAGGAATAACCCCTGTCAAGAAAACGTACTTTGCATGCCTCCTGTGCAATTGCACATTCGGCATCAGTGCTGCAAATCCGCCGGATCCGGAGCATTTCCCCAAAGGGAATGCTTCGAATCAAATGGGCAGGATGTTGGCTGTTGGAATGCAGTATGGTATTGCCAGCACTGGGCTTTCGATAGAGCCGGGTATTCAGGGCGGAATCCCTCACAAATATCTCCACATCCAAAAAACAAATAAATTCAGAACTTAGGTTAGCAGTAAAGTTGAGATTAACATTGTTCACATTGATCAAATTCACAAAGGCCCTGGCACTATCCTGACTGCCTCTCCAAATAATAAAAACATCGTCAATGTAACGTAGATATAGGGCAATGTTGTTACACATGAACTCATGGTGCTGGGTGGCAAGGACCTGCTCCTCCCACAGCCCGACGTGTAAACACGCGTAGCTGGGTGAGAAGCAGGCCCCCATTGCCACACCCCTTATCTGGTGATATATTGCGCCATTGAAAATGAAAAAGTTCTGTTCCAAGCACATTTTGGTCATTTCAATCAACATTTTGTTATGTGCTGTAGGATGAGGCAAATCTTTGTTGAGGTAGTAATCCAAGGCCTTGAGACCATCACCATGCCTGATAGAAGTATAGAGGGATGAGACATCCAAAGTCATGAGCACCATGTCTTCATCCCATGTAAATTCTGCTATTTTACCCAGGAAATCAAAGGAATCCTTGACGAATGAACCCAGGTTCCTGACGTGGTGCTGAAGATAAAAATCAATGTACTTGGAAACATGTTCCATATATATATATATATATATATATATATATATATATTCCACTGCTCGCCTCCTCTCCTCTCAGAAAAGACACAGCACTCACCGGGGAGAGTCAGTAAATTTTATTTGACTGGTGCGTTGAGGGTCAAATAAAATGTGCTGTGTCTTTTCTGAGAGGAGAGGAGGCGAGCAGCGGAATATTGACGGGAGCAACCCCTGCCTAACAGCACCCGTGCGTGAGTTTGGTGCAAGTGAAGCGATTTAATATATATATATATATATATCACCTACCTACCTACCTACCTACCTACCGGCGGTCGTTTTAGTTATCTACATTGCCCCCGGGGTCTAATTACAAATTAATCAGGCTTTAGTTTTTTTTTGTTTTCACAGGATACGCGTATCCTACACGTATCACGAAATTTAAAAAAAAATGTTGGGCCTTGGGGGTCCTTGGGGGACCCCCCTGAGCAGGCCTATAGAGTCAGGGTGTTTTTACCCTGCCCCCTTTGCGTCTTTTGCACACTTGTTTTTCAGTTTTCTTGTGCCTCGGTTCTACCGAGTCACAAGATGGCTGCCAACACTTCCTGGTTTGGAGTGTTGACAGACAGTTGAAAGCCAATTAGCATGCAGCTCGTGCTCGTAAGGGTACGCGTACCCTACGCGCCCATAGATACATCTATGATTTTACTTTTGATTTGCTCAGGAACTACTGCACGGATTTACACCATTTAACAAAAAGCATGATCTGTGAACCAAACTACCTTTTTGCCAAATTTGGTGTAATTCCGTTCAGAAGTTCGGGCTGTAGCCGCGCTTAAAGGTCCCTATGGAAAATTGCATGGGTAAAACACGTTTTGGGACCCCCCTTTTTTCACAGCACCCGCTTGACGAATCACCCCGAAACTTTCAGGATAGGATGACAATGCATGATGGATTCCTCTTACCTCACGGGCCGGGCAGGTTCAGCAGTCGCCACTGCTCATTATGGCAACAATAATCCTTTTTCACCTCCACGAAAGAATTCCAACCTCACCAACAAGCTTGTATTTGGATCACATAAATTAACAATACCCGCCCCATAAGGCAAAGAATATATATACCGTGCGTAGAACATTTATCGTTGTCTACCCTACGGGGTGTATATATCACACAATTTTCAGTCGTTTTTGCAAAATAACCTATTTTATACTTATGGTTAATTGCCATACATCAAATGCCTTAACAGATTTCTTTTTCTAAAAATGCTTCCATTCCACCGACAGTCTCTCAAAAGTGGACAACACTTGATGATTGATTATTTCAATCAACCAAACGTTACGTCTAAATAGACGATTAACACCAAATCTTTAATGAATTCGAAACAATGTGAAAAAATGTGAAAGAGACAACGTGACCCTCACGGGCAAACCACCCAGGGGATAACTGGCAGGTACTCACCAGGTCAACCCACTGTTCTCATCATCGGTGGTCACCTTGTCTACAACAGAAAAAGTGTCCAACAAACAAAAGCATAGATAGTGTAGGTGCTCAGGGAGTGATAAAGAAGTACACTCTCTGTTAGTGACAAAGTATAATTAAAATTGACAGGCACACCTTTCACTCGATACTTTATTGTTTAGTAGGGGTGAACTGTCAAATAAAAAATGTGTGTAGGTAGCTATTTTGCATACCCATTTCACATGCCAACATGTTTCAATGACAGTAATTTTGCGGCAAATTCTTCAGGGCTATACTGGTCGTAACAGCACCTCAAGTTGGACACATCCTCCTCAGAAAGACCTCATATGGCTACTCTCTCTCGTACCAGCCTATGAGGGAACGCATATGTCATCCAAACTTCTTCTGTGAGCCTTTCTTTCCCAAGGATCGTTGTGTCAATCGATCTACATCAAGGGAGCGCGGTGTCTCATCCTTGTATTTGGATCAGACAGCAATTTATTCGGCAAATGAAAATGACGCGTTTCGACCTGCTTTCGTCTTGCTCACATGACCATGAAATCATAGTTTCAGCATTTATACAGCATTGCAAGCCACACTTGTTAAATATAAAATAAATACTGTTGGGAAAGTTTACCGGCACCTTTCTTCCACATTTCAAAACAAAACTTTATGCGTGTTCGTTAAGTGACATTTGTAAAAGCATTATCAGTACAATTGTGCTTGTTTTTAAATATTCGATCAGATGCTCAATTGCTAGATGTGTTGTAAGTAGTTTAGATTACATCCACTAAGTTATCATGCTGCATCATCATTTGTGGTTGATTCCACGAATTATGTGGTGTCCTTTTATGGTTTGTCATTTTACACACAATGCATTTTAACAGATGTATAGTACCATATCATTCTGTCAAAGTTCAGTTGCTGTCAATGTTTGCTCACAATGCATACAATAAAATGTAGTTGATAAAGGATCCTATTGCATCATGTGTGTTTACCATGTCTAGTGCCCAATCTTTATATACTAATGCAACAGATTCTGCACTGAAATATAAAAGATAAATTCTATAAATATCTTACTGTAAATCAATCAATTTGATGATAACCGGTGATCTGTCGCAGACGTCTTTTCCCTGTTCCCACATCTTACTGTTCTCTCGATCAGATCAATGGCAAAGAAAACAAGAAGGCCAGCATTCTGTTGATGCATTTTGGCCCAATGTCTGGCAACAGGGTATGACTGATCCAAATTCTTTATTGCCCTGTAATGTTCCAAAATGTGTTTTATGACTCTGCCCATCGTGCTACTGACATACTTGAGGTCACATGGACAAATGAGGACATAGATGCAAAAATCTCTCCCACTGTCTCTTTTTACCAGTGGCTATGGTGAATGCTTTAACATTGCTGCTTTCTCTTGCATGCCTTACAACTCACACATTTGCCTTACACCTCCCACATTTGTAAAATCCTTTCTGTTCATGTAACCATCCCTCCCTTTTACTGGAAGTACCTGTATTGCTGTGTACCAGGATATTACGTAGTGAATTCGGTTTCAGATACGTGATAAGGGGGGATCAGCTGTCAGATTTCCCTATGGTGGGATCACTTTTGATCAAATGCCAATGTTGCATCACTACCTTCCTGACCTCCTGACTTTCATTGGTAAATGTAGTGATGAGTCGCACTGGTGCATGGGCGTTATCTGTCCTTGTTTTCTTAGTCAGTAATGTGTTCCTCACCACCTGGGATACCTTGTCACCTGCTGTCTTTATCACCGTGGGTGGGTAGCCACTAGCCCTGAAATGCAGAATCATCCTTTTATTTTCATCCTCATACATGGCGTCAGTACTGCAATTGCGTTTAGCTGGTAGCAGCTCACCGTAAGGGATGCTCCACTTAAGATTCTGTGGGTGATGACTGTCAGCACGCAAAATGCTGTTGCGGGCCATCTCCTTGCGATAACGTTTAGTATGTAATTGGCCCTCACAGATCTCAACTGAAACATCTAGGAAATCCATAGTTGTGTTATGTAATTTATGCGTGAATGATAAATTCAAGTTTTTGTGTCCAGTGTGTAGCAAGAATTATTCCAAATCGCATCTGGGGCCCTCCCATATGATGAACTAGTCATTAATGTCCATTGCTCATTCTCTTCTATCCAAACATGCTTAGCTTCCCACCACCCCATGAAGATACAGGCGTAGCTCGGCGGAAAGCAACTGCCCATAGCAGTGCCGACCAGCTGATGAAGCGGTACAAAAGGGGGTGCTGATGGAGCCATAAATCATTGAATACAAGAAAGTTATTGTTCGGACAAAATTCCACCATTTCAAGCAACATTGCGGTGTGATCAATACATGTACACAAAACTTTAACATCCATCATTACCAATCGGAAATGTGATTGCCATGGGATGTTTTGTACTTTGGTGATTAAGTCAATGCTATCTCTGCAATAAGATGGAAGGGCCGGGACATATGGTAGCAGAAAGAATTCTAAATAAATCGATGTGTGTTCCAGGAGACTGTCAGAGGCCGAAACTATAGGTCTACCAGGTAGGTATGTTTCGCATTCTATATATATAATATGCTGCATAGTCTGTATTTCCTTGTCAATGATGCATACTGGTGACAGTATTTTTTCTATTTCTTTTCACTCAGCTGGCTTTTTTATGGCTGATGGGGCATGATTTGTAAATTGGCCGTGACGAAGACCTGTTTAGGTTGAAACACATTTTTCTGTGCCCCTCTGGCGTGCGTGGCACTCTCTTTGACATATATATATATATATCTATATATATCCATATATATAAATATATAAATATACATATATATATATATATCCTTTGTCACTTTTCATGATTCATGGAAAACTTTATTAACATGCCGGTTGTTGTATCTGTGTAATTCACACTGATGAAGGCAGCACGCCGAAACGCGTCTGTGTAAGCCCCCCGCGAATAAAATCTTGCGTGGTTGACACAAACTCCTCGAGTGCTGTTTTGTCTTCTTTGGCAAAGAAAAGGAGAATTGGAACGTTTTATATATATATATATATATATATATATATATATATATATATATATATCACTAGTTCCGGTTGTAGAACTATCGAGCTGTCACAGGCGGTCCGAGTTGGGAGACCGGATCTCCTCCATAAATACACAACAACTTTCCATCAATCCATAGGAAAATACTCGGACACCCAAGATACTTGCAGTGAAAATGTATTCGGCAAGTGGAAAAACGACGCGTTTCACTTTTACGGCTTGCTCACGCTCGCTGAGTTTGTACACTCCACCATTTTTAAAAGCACATCAATTACATCCTGTGCAAATACCCAGTGTACAACATAAACGCCATTGGCAGCCATTTTGAAGTGTCCGATTTCCCCTTGTTATACATAGAGATAAAATATAAACCTTGGTTTCAGTGTTAATAATCACATTTCCCTCCTCAGATTTATATTGTGAAAGTGGTTCATACACTGCTGTGTTTTATGATTACGAAATGCGCCTGCTTTGTTTTCTTCTGTTTTGGTAACGTACATTCTCGTTAACAGACCAGAAATAACATGAACGCATTGTAAATTCATTTTCACTGTGGGTATCGGTGATTCAACTGTAGAATTCATACATTGATATAATTCAAATTCCAATAACTTTATCAGTTACCCACAGTATCGCGCATTGTTCTATAAACAGGTTACAGTCTTACATAATACAACAACCAGCGCTTTGTAATAATTTAGCCCAAGTGGGCAAGTAGAAGTAGAAAACAAACAACTGAATACGAAACTATTTCGAAAGACCACAGCAGGCAACAGCATTCTGTGTGCGAACAGTAGTCATCCCCGGAATTTGATTCATAGTATCCCTTATGGGGAACTTCTCCGAGCTAAATGCAACTGCAGTACTATATCTGCTTATGACAAGGAAGAAACTATCATGTGTCAGAGGTTTTTGGAGCGAGGCTACAGTAAAAAAAAAGATAGCTGAGGCAGTCTCCAGAGTTAAATTGAAAACAAGCAATGAACTGTTACATCCTGAAAGAAAGCCTTACGGTTCAGAAGTGATTAGATTCATTACCACTTTTTCAGGCCAAGCCAGTGAGATTAGACGCATAATGAAAAAACACTGGCACGTACTGCTAACTGATGACCACTAAAAAAAGACGCTGAGTAGCAATCCACAAATCACCTTTAAGAAAGGGAGGTCATTAAAAGACGAACTCAGTCACAATCATGTAACGGATCGAACAGATGACACCATGGAGAGTACTGGTTTTCAATGCTGTAAAAAGTGCAAGGCGTGTAGAAACAGTATCAATTGCACCTCACTACCAATACCTAATACCAACAGAGTTTGTCATCAGAAAAAAACTTACCTGCAATACACCCTTTTGTATTTATGTTTTAATGTGTCCATGTAACAAATGGTACATTGGCAGCACTAAACATGAGGCCAAAAAACGGGTGTTAGAACACTTAAGGGCAATACGGAATAACAACAAACTTTACCCGATAGCCAGGCATTTCTTCGAGAAACACATGCAAGATGAGACATTAATGCGTATGGTGGTAATTGATTCTGTATCCCTGGGTGTGAGGGGGGGTAATCAGGAATTATTTCTGAGAAAATTAGAATCCCCATATATTATCGATCTGGAAACCCTGGCTCCAAATGGATTAAACATGAGTGAAGAACTGGCAATTCATTTATATGAATAATGAGAGATGATATTACGATGTAAACTAGCAGTCTGGTTTTATACACATTTAAAATTTTGTTTTTTCAGATTGGTGCACTTTTCTTTTGATTTCCATTGGATCCAATGACAAGTCCTTTTCTCCGGTGGTTTTGGAGTATGATTATCAAATCAATATGATGAACATTGTGCCCACTGGGGCAAAACTGAACATTGGACATTTGTGATTGCCCACTTGGGCTAAATTATTACAAAGCGCTGGCTGTTGATTATGTAAGACTGTAACCTGTTTATAGAACAATGCGCGACACTGTGGGTAACTGATAAAGTTATTGGAATTTGAATTATATCAATGTATGAATTCTACAGTTGAATCATCGATACCCACAGTGAAAATGAATTTACAATGCATTCATGTTATTTCTGGTCTGTTAACGAGAATGTACGTTACCAAAACAGAAGAAAACAAAGCAGGCGCATTTCGTGATCATAAAACACAGCAGTGTATGAACCACTTTCACAATATAAATCTGAGGAGGGAAATGTGATTATTAACACTGAAACCCAGGTTTATATGTTATCTCTATGTATAACAAGGGGAAATTGGACACTTCAAAATGGCTGCCAATGGCGTTTATGTTGTACACTGGGTATTTGCACAGGATGTAATTGATGTGCTTTTAAAAATGGTGGAGTGTACGAACTCAGTGAGCGTGAGCAAGCCGTAAAGGTGAAACGCGTCGTTTTTCCACTTGCCGAATACATTTTCACTGCAAGGATCTTGGGTGTCCGAGTATTTTCCTAAGGATTGATGGAAAGTTGTTGTGTGTATATATATATATATATATATATATATATATATATATATATATACACTGAAAGAAACAAAGGACAAAGGTTACTGGGACATTATAATTAGGCTCACATACAAAACCATTGAAATTCTGCAGTTATTGTTAACCTGTGCTGCTAACTATAACAAACACCCCAGCAATTCACTGCTTTTGACTTCACATATTACATCACTCATGACATGGTCACTGACATCACTGATGAAATCTCAAATGATATCACTCATGACATCATCCAGTCATTGTGAATTTTTTCTAAACTTTGAGTGTTAAACATCTATATTAAGGTGCTACACAAGTTAAATAGTATACTTTGTGTACTATTAATGAGTGATACTGTTTCTAAGATATATTATGTAAGTGGTTATGTGACTGTGTTTTTGTGTATGTGTGAGTGAGTCTATGGATATGTGAGTGGGTATGTGAGTGGTTGTATGGGTGAATATGTGGGTGTATGAGTTGTTTTATGGGTGAATAAATGGGTGTATGAGTAGCTGTATGAGTGAGTGAGTAGCTGTGTGACTAGCTGTATAGGTGAGAGAGTGGCTGTATAGGTGAGTGAGTGGCTGGGTAGGTGAGTGGGTGTGCTAGTATCTTTATGTGCATCTTAGTGGCTGTGTGAGTGACTATGGACGAGTGACTGGGTGAGGGAGTGGCTGTTTGGGTGGATGTTTTGGTTAACTGAGTGGGTGTGGGAGTGGCTGTATTGGATAGTGATTATATAAGAGGTTGCATGGGTGAGAGTAGATGAGTGAGTGCTGGTAAGGATGTGTGAAAGGGTATGTAAGTGGTTGTGTGGTTGTCTCTGTTGAGAGGATGTATGCATGAGTGACTGGGTGTGTAAGTAGCTTTATTGGTAAGTGAGTAGATGTGTGAGTGGGTCTATGGGTGAGTAGGTGGCTGTGTGAGCAGGTGTATGGGTGAGTGAGTGGCTTTGAGTGGGTGTTTATTTAACTGAGTGGGTGTGTGAGTGGCTGTATTGTAGAGTGAGTATCTGTGAGTGGCTATATGGGCGAATGAGTGGACGTGTGACTGCTTGTATGGATCTGTGAATGGGTATGTTAATGGGTGTGTGGGTGTGTGAGTAGTTGCATGAGCAGGTACATGAACAGTTGTATGGGATGAATGAGTAGCTCTCTTGAGAGGCTGTATGGGTGAGTGGGGGTGTGAGTGGCTCTATAGGTAAATATGTAGGTGGGTGAGTAGCTGTATGAGTGAGTTACTGGCTATGTGGAGTGCATGGGTGAGTGAGTGAGTGAGTGGCTATGTGATTGGATATATGAGTGAGTGATATGGGTGTGTGAGTGGCTCTATGGATGAGTGGGTGGGTGTGTGAGTGGGTGTATCAGTGGGTGTATCAGCGTATTTGTGAGTGGTTCTGTGGATGATGAAATCAGTGATGTCATTTGCGATATCCTCAGTGATGTCATCAATGATGTCACTGACCAGGTCATGAGTGATTTAATATGTGAGGTCATAAGTGGTGCATTGTGGGGGCAAAAGTTATAGTTAGCTCAAGTAACTATGACTGCTTAATTTTACTGGTTTTGTACAAGTGAAATCTGAATCTAACTATAATGTCCCTGTAACCTTTGTTTTTTTCACTGAATTTCTACATTTTTTTAAAATTCCATTTCCTAACTAAAATGTCCATCTAACCTTTATTTTTTAGAGGGAATTTCTACGTTTTTTAAAATTCTATTTCCTAAGTATAACGTCCCTGTAACCTATGATTTTTTAATATTGTTTCTGAACTATTTCATCCATGTAACTTTTTGGTTTTTTTCAAGGATTTTTTTAATTTTTTTAATTTGCATTTCCTAACTGTAACACTTGTCTAACCTGTTTTTTTCCAGTGTTTTTTAAGGGTTGTTTTTTTAAATGTAAACGTTGTATACCTTTTATTTTTTGGGGTCAATTTTTTAATGACTTTTAAATGAAATTTACAATAATATTCTATGTCTGTGTAATGTTTGTTTTATTTATAACACATTTTATATTATTTGCTATTAAAAATCTTTAACAGTATTAAATTGTTTTGGCACTTTAGGGCAGTCACTGGTGCTTCTAGAGTATTAGAGTCTGAGGTCAAGGCACTGCCGCCACTTTCGCTGTGGTCAAAGTCCGTAACATCTGACAGTGAATCCTCGGCAAAAGAAAAAAAACTTGTCTGCATTATCTGATATAATATTCTCTGTTGAAAAATCATCAGGAGCTTTAATGTGTGCCTCCCCCCCAGAAGCACCTTCTTGTGCAATTATTAACTTGCCAGATGAGGGGGTCAGGAATGGAATGAGAGCAGCTCGCTAGAGCATCCTGAGCCATCTCTTTTGAAATGTGAACCCTCTCCGCCAGAGATTCCTGCTGTGTCATACGGGTCTCACCCAAATCATATCCTAAATGCTCACTTGGGGACTGATCCTGAATCACCAGATTTAGATTATGCACGAGTTCGGGAGTACAGAAGCTCAAAATTTCATCCTTGGATTTGAAAAAATCTGTAATAGCCGGCTCTGGTGGTACAGAAGTTGAAGCTGCATCAACCCCGTCGGGGGTTACCCCCCCTTCTTCCATTATCTTTGAAGCGGTCAATTTCCGTCCTCCAGTTTGTCCACATTCAACCGGAGTCCTCCGCTTCCCAGCCCCTCCACTGTCCACTTGTCCCTTAAAATTGCGCAGCTCATTAGGCTTACCTTCCAAGCCTAGTGGAGACTCCTGCTTAGATCCATGTAATTGCACAGAATTTCGCCCTACAGCTTCTTTTACTTCTTTTACTTGTCTCAAAGTTTTCGGAGGCATGCTTCCAGACTCTGCTGCCAGCCTGAAGCCAAACATTGCTGTATGTGCCCTCAAAACAAATTCGTCACCGAAGGCAGCTGCAAAGTCCCCCCACAGCCTCCAGGTGGAGCGAAATGACAGAGCGAGTTTGGCAGCCAGCACTCTTCTCTACCTCTGTCCTGCACTAGCTGACTCATTGCCTGACCCTGTCCCCAACTTCCTCTGCATGGAGACTCCAACCGGTGCCTTCTCAAGCGTGCTGCCACCAAACTGGAGATCCACGGCCGCCAGGGGCGAGCAGTCCATCCGCCGACTTCAACTCCACTGCCGTCCTCTATCCTTCAGCCTTAAAACCAGCTCTGAGACCGGCCGGTAAGCTAATTAGGGCTGCGGAGGACCGCGTTAGCCTAGGGGTGCAATCGGGAACTTAAGGAGAGGAGCAGCGCCGCAGTGATTTACGCCGCTGCCATCTTGCTTTCGAGTCGGTAAAGCGCCAAAAACACTGAAGGAGTTCTAGAAGATCTAAGGGGCATGCCGATATGCTAAAAAGCCAGGGAAGGTGACCTGTCGGCCTCGGGCTGAAGTAGGATTATTCTCCCACAAGGATCACTGGCCTGCGGAGTTGGCGACGGATCAGGTCGGATACTCCACAATGGGGCAGCCTATGGGAGCCACTGATATGAACTCTGCGTTAAGTATGGTTTTAGAATCAATTAAAGAACATGGCGCAGAGACCGGGGCAGACGGGAAGGAAGCTAGACAGGCTACAAAGAAGTTGGAAGGGGCAGTCCGAAAAGTTGGCAAAGACTGCGCAGAGATTGGGGAGCAGATGAATGCCATGGAAGAGATAACCGCACTTGTTGAAAGAGAACTGTCTGCTGTGTGGGAAGAAACTACATCCCATGAAGCACAACTTAAGTATGCCATGTGGAAGCTATAAGACTTGGAGAATCACCAGAGGAGGAAAAACCTCCGCTTTCTTGGGATCAAGGAAGGACTGGAGGGGGAGGATATTCGCTCTTTAATATTAGGTCTACTTAAAGAAGCTTTTCCAGAGCTGGTGGGATGGGCCTGGGAACAAGAAATTCAGTGGGTACACCGATTCCCAGCTGTTCTTCGCAAGACCTCTGGCATAGACGCTTATCAGCCGAGGGACATTCTAGGTTTTTTGGCAATTATTTGCTTAGACAGGGTATTTTTGAGAAAGCAAATCCAGAGGCTAGAAAGCAGTATAAAGATTCTTCTTTGTCCGCCCTGATTTTTGCCACATAACTGTGGCACGCAGATGGCGACTACAGCAATTAATCAAACCTTACCAAGATGCAGGTTTTGAGGCATATTTGCTGGTCCCAGCTGGGCTGAAGAAAGTTGTTAGAGGGACTTTTAAATTCTTTACTTCTGAAATTCAAGCAAGAGAGTATCTGGATCAAGTTCGGGGGAGATAAGAACTATATTAGGCCTTAAAGTAGCTTAAAAGCCTTACTTTTCAGCCTCATTAAACGATCCACAGGCTCTTAAGGGCCGGATGTTTTGAAGGTTTGATGGGTGCACAGGAGGCTGGGGGGGCTGCGGTCTTCTTTGCTATTTCCATCACTTGGACCCTATGGTGGTGAGGGCGGGAGGGGCATGGGCGGAGGGAAGGGTGGGGGAGGGAGGATGAAAGGGGGCACATGGCAAAACGGTGAAGTGTGAACTGCAGCCAAAGCTTATTTTTTATTTTTGTGATTTCTTGATTGTATTTAAGACTAGAGATCAACCTGCAAAAATGTTCTTATTGCTGAAAGCAGAGCAATGTCTGTTTCCCTGCCTGCTGTGAAGCGAGCAGGGAAAGAGATATTGCTTTGGGACTCAGGGAGCTGCATGTTAGCTGCTCCCTGGATCCCAAAGCTATGATGCTCCCGCAGCAGTTGGTGAGTTGGCAGGGGCCGCTGTTCCCAACTGAGAGGCCTGGTCCCGGGGGATGGAGTCCCCGGGTCTAAAAGGCCCCCTCTCTTTTTTTTAAATTAAAAAATTATACAAAAAAAACTGTCAGGCCATGAGGGCATGGAATCCCCAGTTCCCGAAATGGTCCAGGGAAGGGAGGGCCAAGCCACCCCCTTCCTAAAAAAGAAAAAAAGGAAAAGTTGCAGGAACATTATAGTCAGACTTAGGTTTTCCTCATACAAACCCAGTGAAATTAAGCAGTTATAGTCACCTGAGATAACTATAACTTACGCCCCCTCAATGCTCTGCTTATGACCTCACATATTACATCACTCATTACATGGTCAGTGACATCACTCATGACATCTCAAATGACATCACTCATGGCATCATCCCCTGAACCACTAGCACCCCATACAACTTCTTGCACACTCACTCACACACCCACACAACTATTCACATACCCATTCATACACCCATACCAGTACTCCCACTCCCTCCTCCATAGAGCCACTCGGACATCCACACACTCATACAGCCACTTATACAGTGCTCATCAGTGGTATCAATGATGACATTTCAAATGACATCACTGATGCCATCATCCACAGAACCACTCATCCACTCACAGCCCCTTACATCCTCGCATATATCCATTCACACACCCACACAATTCACATACCTATTCACAAACCCATTCAATGGCTCACACACATCCACTCACTGATTCATAGAGCCACTAACACAGCCAAATCACCCACCCATGCAGACACTTACACATCCACTCACTCATATAGCTACTCCCACACCCATAGAGCCACTCACACTAGCCTTCACTCACCCATAGCCATTCTCTCACTAAAACAGCCTCTCGCACAACCACTTACTCACCCATACAACCACTTATCACCCACCCATATAGCTACTCATTTACCAATAAAGCTACTCACACATCCATTCACTAATCTAGTTAACCACTTACATACCCATTCATACAATGACTCACACATACACTCACCTATACAGCCAGTCACACAGACACTATGCAAAACAGCCGCTCACACACTCACTTACCCATATATCCATTCAAACAGTCACTAACGTACCCATACAACCACTAACACACCTGCTCACCTATCCATAGAGCTACTCACACAGCCACAAAAACAGCCACCCACACACACTCCCGACCCGTACAGCCACTATGGCAGCCACTTACTCACCCATACAGCCAATCACACTCAATCACCAATACAGCCATTCACACACTCACTCACTCACATACAGCACTCAGACTCACACACTGATACATACAGTCACACACCCACTCAGATGACATACATTAGAAACAGTATCACTCATTACTAGTTTCGAAAGAATATTAATTTAAGTTATGCAGTAACTTACTATATATATTTAGGTCTCAGAAACATTTAAGAAGCACTTTCACTCACTGGATGATGACATCAGTGATGTTCTCAGTGATATCATTTGCGATATTATCAGTGATTTCACTGACTATGTCATGAGTGATGTACTATGTGAGGTCATAAGCAGTGCATTGTGGGGTGTACATTATAGTTAGCTCAGGTAACTATAACTGCTGAATTTCGACAGTTTTGTATGAGTGAAATCTGAACCTAACTATAACGTCCCTGTAACCTTTGTAAATGTAAATGTACAGGAATTTATATAGCGCAAATCACCAAGCGGTTTCTAAGCGCTTGCATAGGGAACCCGTCCTGGTATTCCCCTGTGAGATAACCCCGGCAGGGTATCCGCAAGGTGAAAGCCAGGCATCCCGCCGCGAGGGGCCGTTGAGGAGATTAAGCAACCTTTGTTTGTTTCAGTGAATATATACACACGTATTTTGCTTTATACCACACTGCAACTTTTACACAAAACATGCTATTGCTTTTGCGTTCTGTTCTTTCCTCTGATTTCGTCTGAACACTGCAGACAAGGTTGAACAACAATATTGCTTTTTGTTCTATTCTGGTCAGGCCCTAGCACTTGGACAAAACATGCAGGTGCAACTGTTTGAGAACTAGTACTTGGGTCATATAGGTATACACAGGAGAGACTTGGAGATGGATCTTTCCAGAGAAGGGAGCGTGACAGCACCTGTGATGTAGATCTTCCATCTATAGACTGAGATACAGCGTCTGCTGCTAACACTCAGAGATCTTCTAATATATAATCATTTTGCTTCTGCAGAAGGGAAGGGAGGTTAGGCTACACTGACGTATACAGTGACAGCACCATTTATGACTTATGGACTACTTGCTATACTAACCGTATTTGTGTTAGGCATTTTTCTACTTGTTGTGGCACGTATACTGCATACTAGAGCATGATAGTCAAAATAAACATTTTAAACTTTTCTTGTGTCACTGTCATACCTTATTTTGGACTGGTACGAGAGTGATAGCAAAAGTGTGTATCCTGCAACAGCGATTCCTGAGAGGGTCTGGAGTATTGTGTTCTGGGGTGTCTATTCACTTGTTCCTCTATGAGTGAGTAGGAGGGCAAGTGAGACACTATAGCTAGTTCCCGGGTTCATGGATTCTCAGGTGGTATGATGACTCAGTCCCTGCCTACTAAGCTTCCATGATCCCAAGCATAGTTCTGTGACTCCGCAGAATCCCTGCAACGTTTGTGACAGAGTAACCTTGTCTTCCAAACTCAAAATTATGCACCAAGTCTGAAAGTAGAATTTTTGGTGCAACAAAAGTGTTGGGCTTAAGAGATGATTCCCCTGTGAGCAAAACTAGGGGGCATATTATCAAGCAGGGCGTTAAAAATTATCTCAGTTTTAGCGGCAGTAAACTGCCGCTAAAGCGGCGATAATGGGCTTGATAATATGCCCATGTGAATTCCAATAGAAACCCATGTTCTGGTGTGAACAGGTCTTCTATTGGAATTCTCCAGGGCATATTATCAAGCCCATTATCGCCGTTTTAGCGGCAGTTTTCTGCCACTAAAACGGGGATAATTTTAGCGCCCTGCTTGATAATATGCCCCTGATTTTTTCCGCTTAGAGCTTTCTCTGCAAATACCAACAGCTTCATCTGGACCTCATCCAATGGCTATATGACTTCAAGAGTACATCCTTGGATACAACCTACTGCCTGCAATCTTGCTATGCTGGAGTATTTTGACTTCCATTTCAGAGATTGAGGTCCTGGTTGTATTCTGGGCAGACAGCCCATTGTTCCACCAGGGGGATGGAGTAAATAACTCCAATGCCCTGGTCGGGAGACGGCGCACCACATTTATAAATGACTGACGAGCGGGCGGTCATTTACATTCTGCTGGCAGGAACCACCATCACTGCGGTTCCTGCCAATGCATTTTGCTGTTTGTTGTTGCACCGAAGAGTTTTAATTTTTATTTTCAAAAAGAATTCTCCAAAATGGATTTTTCTTTTTGAAAATATGAAATGTAATGCTCCCCTTGCCTTGGGAATAATCGCCTATAGCAAGGGGAGCTTTATTAATATTTTACTGTTCCTAAGCAGCAGAGTTTGTTAGTAAAAAAATGGCTGTACGTCTGCCCATCTGGAAATGTTAGGTTTGTGGAAATGAGTTGCTGCACCAAATAATTAATTTAATGTCTTTTCTTTATTTTATTATGTCTGAATCAATGTTACTGTCCCAAATGATAGTCTTATGTTCATTTTTTTCTTCGCTTCACTTTTGGTTCTTTTTCATTAATGCCACTCCTTTCATTCTATGATTCGTCCTCTCCTGTGGGGAACCGAAGACCCTCTGAAAAAAACTACCGTCAGGTAAGTTTCTCTTCTATATTTTCCTTTTATTATTTTTATCCCATGTCTTCTCCTTTTCTTTGTCTCCTTTTTTTCCCCCTAGATATTCTATTCAAATATACTTCTTTGTTATATTTTCTTCAGGACTACAAGGACTTCTACTGTACAACAAGGCCATCTGAAAATAAATGTTAATCTAGTAGGGAAATAAGTCTCTCCTTGCTTAAAATGTTATCCTTTCCTTTGAGTATCTTAAGAAAAAAACAACTACCCCAAGATACAGAGCGAAAGATATCTCAAGGAGTTCTATCATCTCTCGTAACCTCTAAATTAAACAAATTAAACAATATTACAGAATAACCAAGTAAACCAGGCCTTTTTAAGGGACTTACTCCTCGCGGCCTTCTGGTCAGTAGCTCTTGACCACTCCCATTTACGGGTGCTCAACTGATTGATCCATTCACCCCGGAGAATATGGAGGGAGCAGAGTGCCCCTCTGGTGTCCTGGTGTCTTGGGAGGCATTGTGGCTGGTCAGCTAGCCTCCTGCTGTCAGTCTCCATTGGGTCCTTCTCCTTGCCTCCTCTCTCCACATTCTCCCGGCACCCCCACCACCACCACCACTCTTCTTCTGTCTTTACCTCCTTTTCTGTTGGTTTCTCTCCCTTGTCTGGCTTCTAGACTTCTTGTTCGTCCTCTTCCTCTTTCTCCACTTGTCGAGATAGAAGACGTCTCTTTTCTATTTTTCAGGTTTCTATCCCTTGTCCGTCGTTCTTTTCTAATACCATTCTGTTTTTATTTCGTTTAGATAGGGTCATCGTTCAGTCGAGTCTGAGAGCCTTAGGATTAAGATGTAAGTCCTCCATTGCCCCCTTGGTTGCCTCATATATTACCCCCCAACATTTTTCCGGTAGGAAAAAATAGGAAAACAAGCAAGGAAGTTGATGTTTGCCTGTTCACAACCTTTTCTTTGCTGGACCTCAATCAGAAGGATTGGAGGGATAAAAACCACAGCAGCACTCTAGGATACCTTTATTGTGGCACATCCACTTATGGAAGGAATGGTTTGTATAGGGGACCAAAGACATGTGTTTCAGATAGTATTGGAGTTTTTCAATAGCCCATTTAATAATGGCTAAACCTTATTTCTCCATGGTAAGGTAAGGCCAGGCCGTTCTCAGTGAAACAAATTATGGCTAATGAACAGAATGGGGGTCTCATCATGATTGTCATTGAGTTGAGACAGGACAGCACCTACGCTGAAATCAGAGGCATCAGTTTGAAATTGTCAAGATCCCACACACTTGACAATGAGTGACAAATCCACAGGAGCGAATACAGTCCGTCCACTCATGTCTAGGCTAACCCTTGTGCCCCAAGCAACAGTGAGCACAGATAAGAGGAAAGGAGGAATGGTAGGGAGAAGGAATAAATGCATGGAGATAGTTCCACAGGCAGTGGGTGGTGGGGTTCAGTGGTTCATCAGCTTGTGCGTGGGGGTGTTCAACCCTCAAGACCACAGCTTGCCAACAACGTCTTAGGGGGAGGGGGTGAGGAAAAACATGTAAATTATATAAAGACCTTGTGGGACACATACCAGACCCCACGCTATCCTTACTGCCCCAGTGCATTTACCTCTTTACACTCACCATATGCCCATCAAAGTAGGTGCCTCTAGTATTTCAATTATCCTCATAGGTATACTACCATCTCTAAGGGTCCTATTAATAACATTGGAATTCTGGAGGTGTGGAGGCAAAGACACAAAACATCAACAGGGGAGCCCTCAGACACCAATCCAGAAGCTGAGACAGAAATAGGTATCCACAGGTCAATGTAGCAGGCATCGCAACGGTAAGTAGTACTCCAAAAATCAGCAAGGATAAAACAAGAGATAAGCTTCCAGGACTTTGAAGAGGCTGAATGATGCGGAACAGTGCACAGCCCGGAAGGAATCAAAAAAAGATAAACATCAGATACAAGGGAAAGTGAATCCAAAAGCTTTTTACCCTTTGAAGAAGCCTAGGAGAGTGGTGAAAGGAACCATAGTGGAGAGGCCAATACACACTGAAGAATCAGGGAGGTGTAGCATGCACTTTAAGGCAGTCAAGAGTGGTCATAAGCCATCTAGAAAACCTGGGAGACTCAAAAATGAAGCTGGAATCAACAAGGAGCACAATGCCGGAATCGTAAAGCCAACCATGACCTCCATATCGGGCGTGGTTTAAATGCAGATGCATCTCGGGGCTGCATCATGAGTCCCTGAGTTCCCATCTTGGGAGATCGCAGGACTTGTTATGTTACTAGGGCTTATAGAGCGCACATCCACCAAACAGTCTCTTGGCACTAGGTAACTGTCTCAGAATGACTCCGATACTTATTGATAGGCTTGCCAAAAGAGCCAGGTCTTCAACATTTGTATGAAATTTCCATAGATAGTAATGGTCCTAAGTTCCAGAGGCAGGGAGTTTCAAGCATGGGGAGCAGTGACTGAGAACTTAACTCCACCTGTCCTGTTCTTCTTGAACTGGAAAATCACTCAATAGTGTAGATGAATGGCTCTAAGATACCTCGAGAGGGAATACTTATAGATCAAAGATTTGATAAAAGATGGACTATTCATGCGCAAGGCCGTGAAAATAGTGCAACATACTTTGAACTACATCGCAGCCAAAACCTGGAACGAGCTCCCTGTGAACATCAGATGCTCCCCAACACTGCACACGTTCAGGAAGGACCTCAAGACCTGGCTCTTCGACGGATCCTTGGCAACCCCCTCCCCCCCCCCAGTGCCTCCAGTGCCTTGAGACCCTCACAGGTGAGTAGCACGCTATATAAACCCCTGATTGATTGATTTATTGATTGATCTCTGTGGAAGAGGGAGCCAATGAAGATCTCTTGTCACTTGAGAGATATAACAGTGTTTGGGAAATTGATAGATCAGCCAAGCAGCCTGGTTTGGAATCAACTGGAGCCTTTGTGTAAGATGTTTGGTAAGACTCAGATAGAAGGCCACAAGGCCACATATCAATCAATGGTAAATACAAAAAAGGGCACATACCATACGTAAATGGACATCTGCATTACATATCATTTGGGAGGCGAGAGATCAATGTCCAAATCTGTCCTGCACAATTCGACTGATGGAGATACACACAGTTCACCACGTGATACATTCCATTTAGCCCATTTATGATCCCTTTTCATGGGGCAGCCCCTGTGTTTAAAAACAGCCTTCTCTGCGATCATCGCATTGTCCATATCGTTAGCCCATTTTTGGTAGTTAGGCAGATCACAGGTCTCCCCCATCTGGGCAATATTCCTCTTGGCTACCCCAGTGATGCCCATGTGTGCTCAGTGTGAGTCAAATTAGTAGCCTCTCACACATTCAATAGACAAAGTCACGGGGAGTGAGTGATAATCTTCCCACTTACCCTAGTGAGTGTGGAAACTATCTTCACCCAGTATGGCTGAAGGGCTGGACACTCTCAAACCGTGTGGAAAAAGGTACCCTCAATTGTGCACCCTCTAAGACACCCTGGATCCGCTCGACATCCCACCTTAAACAGTGTTTGTGCTGCTAAGTAAACTCTGTGTAGGACCTTGAGTCGAATCAGTCATAATCTCATTGGGATTGCAATTCTTTGGGGGAGGAGAGGGCTTCCTGCCAGTCATCATCCTCTAAAATACCCAAGGTCTGATTCCCACAGCTGTCGGAGGTGCACCAGCGGGTCAGGCTTGTTGTTCATTATTTTGTGGTATGTGAGCAATATAGCCTTGCATGTTAGGGGGTCTGTTAAGAATCGGTCCTCCAGTGGGGATTCCTCGGGTAGAGCCTCACCACTAGTCACAACCGAGGTCAGTACATGACGGATTTGTAAGTAACTGAACATTTCTGACTCTGCCAGTTGGTAATCTGCTTGTAGTTCACTGAATGGGATCATCTCACTACGTTTCCACAGATCCCCAATGGAAGAAATGCTTATTAACCCCTTGGCCTTCGGGGTAATTCCCCCGC
This sequence comes from Lissotriton helveticus, assembly GCF_964261635.1. Classification (NCBI taxonomy): domain Eukaryota; kingdom Metazoa; phylum Chordata; class Amphibia; order Caudata; family Salamandridae; genus Lissotriton; species Lissotriton helveticus. The sequence continues at coordinate 657,974,869 of NC_136063.1, read as the reverse complement.
TGTGCTGGGGGGCGTGCACAGCGCCTCAGTGCTCGTGCCGAGCTCAGTCTGTCATGAGCCACGGTGGCCGTGTGCTCATGACGAGCTGAGCTCGTCACGGCCACACCCGTTTCTTTGGAACCGCTCAGCACAGCGGGGGAATTAGCTCAGCGTGCGAGCGTTGGAGCCGTTATGATGAGCTCAGCTCGTCATGAGCACACAGCAACCGTGGCTCATGACGACGTGGGGGGCTTAAGTCCCATTTATCCAAACCCAGACCTCTACTCAATAGACCAAGTTGTTAGGATTCCCACAGGGGAGTGAGCAGTGTCAATTTCTTATGCCATCCCAGCGTTTTTGTCGCCCGGTGCCAAAGTGCAACTGTCTGGGTCGTGGGACCAGTGAGGCATTGGCATTTGCGATTGGAGTAAAGAGCACGTCAAAACCTCCTCAGAGTCATTATCCATTTGTCTGTGTGGTACCCTGACTCAGATGGAGAGGCAAAGACCCACTGATTGACCACTGCCAGCTGGGAGGCCCAATAGTATTGTTTTAAGTCTGACAGCGCAATTCCTCTGTCATACCAACCCCTGGTCAATATGTGTGTTGCAATGCGTGGATTTTTCCCATCCCATAAAAGAGTTCTGACCTCGTAGGCATCCGGGCCCTGATAGGGGTTATTTTGCAGAGCGTATAGGAATCGAGGCAGCACCAGCATTTTGAACAAGGCCGCCCTGCCAATCTGAGTAAGGGGCAGTGATCCCCAGTGGCGCACATCGTTACGGAGCCTAGACAGTGGAGCCTTGCGATTGGTGTCTAAGAATAGAGCCAGGTGTTGTGTGACATATATGCCAAGGTAACATAACCCCTCAGTAGCCACTGTGATATTGGTGCCCAGTGGCATTCGTGGCACTGGGCCCCGGAGCATGAAGAGAACAGATTTAGTCCAGTTAATTGTGTATCCAGAGTGAGCACTGAATATTGCAAAGATATGTAAGATCCTGTGGATCAAGGAGAATGAAGCTGCTATGTATAGCAGGACATCATCAGCGTAAAGGGAGATTCTATCTTCGTGCTGATCCATCCATTTCAGTCCCCTGATCATGGAATCTCCCCTGACCCAGGTCGCCAATGGCTCTAGTAGTAAGGCGAACATGAGGGGAGACAAGGGGCAAGCCTGTCTGGTCCCCCTCTCTAGATGGAATTGTCGAGGGGTATGTTGGTTAACGACTATTTGGGCCATTGGGTCTGTGTACAATAATTTGGACCACTTTATAAAGAGGGGGCCAACCCCCACATGTTCAAGGAGAGCAAATAGGTAAGGCCACTCAGTGGTGTTAAACGCCATTTTAGCGTCCAGGGACAGCAAAGCTGCATCTTCTTGGATAGTGTGAATTCTCCCCATCGCCCCGTGCAGTCTCCTGAGGTTGAGGGTCGTGTTACTGCCTGGCATGAAGCCTGATTGGCCTGGGTGCACGAGTTTACAGATTATAGGGATCAAACAATTCGCTAAAGTCTTGGCAAGGATCTTTACCTCGATAGTTAATAACGGAATTGGACAGTAGGAGTCACATTTCATCGCCGGTTTGCCTTGCTTGTGGATGACAACAACTGAGGCCAACATCAGTTCTTGGGGCAACGCCCTCATTTGGTAGCTCTCTAAATATAAGGCACGAAGAGTGGGTGTTATGTTAAAGGTCACTAATTTGAACAGTTCAATTGGGCCCATGGCTTTGCCTGATTTAATACCTTGTATAGCAGTCGCTATTTCCTCCTCCTTGAGGTCACCTTCTAAGGCTTTGCAGTCTTCCAGAGAGAGAGTGGCGACCGGGATAGTGGCCAGAAGGGTCTCTGGAATCATGTAGGGTAGTGCGAGTGGTGGAGGAGTAAATGGAAGCACAGTGGGAGGCGAAGGCCTCAGCAATTTGCTGGGGATCATTCATCAGTGCACTCGTATCTGTCTAGAAGGGACACCCATCTCTGCTGTTTTCCGCCTCTCCAACCACGCAAGTAATTTCCTGATATTGCCCCCCAACTCATAGATTGTATGTCTTCTAGCACTCTTTTTTGACCTAACGGTCTCCGATGTCAACTGTCGGTAGTCTTGTCATTTTACACTGAGAGTGTGGGTGAGCTGTCCGTCATCACTGGTCGCCAACCCGTCCTCTAACTCCCAAATCTCCCATTCCAGAATGTCCAGATGTGCCCTCCATTCCTTCTTGTGACCTGTCATCAGTGATAGAGCTTGACCCTTGATGACCGCCCTAAAGGCCCCCCACAGAATCTGGTGGGACTGAACTGTGTTCGTGTTTTCAGCAAAGTAGCGATCTACCCCTTTCAGAAGGGCATTTCGAACATGTGGTATCTTCAGACTCCACTGAGTTATGGACAGGGTAAGATGACCATATTCCTGGGGTAGAGTTAACTGAGTCGAGTCAAGATAGGAGAATGGTCAGAAATACCGCCTGCCAGGAGTGTGGCGTCGGTAAAATTAGAGAGGTCATCAGCGTGCATGAACAAGTGGTCGATCCTGGCTTGACTACCATGGGCATCAGAGTGGAAGGTCAAATTCTGTGTCAAAGGATGAAAATGGCGCGAGAGGTCAACAAGGCCAAAGTCCAAAAGAAAATCCAGCAGGGGTGAGGTATCATGTGGATCCTGCCAAGGGGGATGGCAGTCAATGCGGTCTTCCACCGTTAGGTTAAAATCACCTCCCAACACCATGATACTGTCTGGGAGGTCAAGCAATAGGTCTGCCAGCGCGGTGCTTTTTAATGGCGGAGGTATATAAACTGAGAGCACGTTAAGGGGTTTCCCCTCCCATGTCTCCGCAATCGCAGTGAATCTACCCTGGTTGGCAATCCATGTGTTGTGTATTATGAATGGTACAATCAAAGAAGAAGATCTCTACCTGTACAAATCTATTCATGCAAATAGTCACTGATGTCTAAAACACTAACAACTCAGGCCAAAATAGTGATCAAAGACACACTTGCATTGAAGTTATCAAAAAAGTTTATTATTGTTAATAATCACTGTCTCTAATGAACTTTACTAAGGCACATATTTAGATAAAATTTGCACAGAGCACATCCCACAACACATTCACTTATCCACATCATTCAGCCTGATTCATAAACACACATACTCACACGTCAAGCAATATCAGACATCCAGCAATAAAGTATTTCTATACAGATGAGCGAGTCCCCCAAGATTTCAAGAGTTGCACAGGAGGTATTATCCACTTTGCATGAGAAATGATGAAACACATTAGACAATACGGATTTAAGAATATGAAAAAGACAACTAATCAATCAAATGATAAATACAGTTTATATGAGTGAGAAGATGGACATTTCTCATAATTTGGGGGATTTTTCAATCAAAAAGCTCCAACTTGCTCATCCAGCACCGACGGGCATTTCGGTGTTAGACTAATTCAGTAGGTCTATATGCCCTGAAGAAGGTGAGACCCTTATGAATTAGTAGTGGGAGGTGCCTGAGGGAACAGGCTGATGCGATAATGAGTTATCCAGGAGGGCTATTGAAAACGCAAACGTTGCTGGGCCACACAATAAATGTAGTGGCCTGAATCTGTAGATAATCCAGTCTGAGGGAGATCTGCCACTAATAGAAATCAATTGCAGGTGAATATAAGTCCTGCTGGGTATTGATGAAAAAAGGCAAGTATCCTCACATTTCACAGACGGTAATAGAGTGGGAGAGGCATTCAAGCGTGGCGGATATGGAAGTCCCTTGGTTAGTGTACGAGTCTCGGCAGCATCAACATTGCAGTCCAGAACGTGGATTCTGCCGAATTCAATCAGTGAAAAACAGCGGGTGCACATCCAATAACGGCGCTCCAGCGTCAATAAAATAGATGACTCGGTGCTCAGCTTTGGGTCCCAAAGCCACGAACTTTGGGGCAACCGTTTAGCTGATTCATCTCGTTTTTTTACGCTGGAGCGCCGTTCTTGGATGTAGTACTTATTGAACCCTGATTTACTTGGTTTAATGCTTAAAAGGCGCCTTCTAGAGTATTGATGGAAACATTTGCCAACAGCAGCATAAGGATCCTTATGAATAGCTAGGATAACAGAGTTTCTAGTCTCAGTATTTGTTAGTCTATCCAAATCCCCGGTGGCAGAAGTAAGAGTCTTTCTTATTGCTTCCAAAGTTTCTATCTGGGCCGAGACTCTTGCCCAATTCACTGTACGTCTGTTATTAACTGACATAATGTCCCTGGAGAGTGACAGTGGAACATCCTCTGGATGGCAACATATCGGGAGGCAACAGAACAACAAGAAGCTCTAAAGAGCTGCTATTGCGGCCGGCATTCTTCCAGAAAAAAAAGACTTATGACCGAGCTTTTTCAGGAGCGGCCCCCAGAGTCTGGAATTCACTCCCGCCTTACATCAGGAGGATTCAAAATACCGCAGCCTTTAAAAGGGAACTGAAAAGCCACATGATGAGTAAATACCATATATAGAGATGCCCACAGACTTGTGATACGAACATTTCTGCCAAAAAGGACTGGAGGCACCACGAACACTTGGAAGACCAATAAGACAAACGACTGATGCCACTCAAGCATCGGCTCTACAACCTATTGCTACCTCACCATTAGGTGATATCTATTCTATACCGTTCACTGGAAGATATCACCCATACCTTGAACTTGTTAATATTTATGTTCGATGCATCCAACTATTCCCTCACTACTCTTATGGCTTATTACGCCGATATTAACTTGTTAATAATATACAATACTACCTCATAGAACTTGACTGCATGACTATGACACTACCTAAACATAGGCACTCCCTAATACTAACTATTTAGGCGTTAGGAATATATCTTACCTTAATCACCGTAGACAGCACATTACCTCCCACACCTGATTTGTTTCTGCTGCTATAATTGCTATTATAATGTCAACTGTTTAATTCGTCTATGTCTTTAGGTAATCCCCTTTCTAACCTCCCTGATAGCTTTCTGCCCTACCTCTATATATGTTTTGTTGTTATAAATGTTACCACTATGTCAATCTGTTTTCCATATGTTAAGCGCTCTGATACCCACGGGTCATGTCCGCGCTATATAAAACACTATAAATAAAATAAATAAATAAAATAAATCCTCCAGGAGGGCTAATATAGCCACCAATGTACATGTACACAGTGCATAGCATTGTGGTCACTATCATTCCTTACAACCACCTCCATGAGAGTAATTAAGAATAGAGCTAAGGTAATACCCTAGAAGACCCAAAAAGGTTCTCATTTCCATTTGTCGGTGGGAAAAGGGATTTCAGTAGTGGCCCTCAGCTTCTCGCAGTTTTACTTAACCTGTTATCAAGAAGGTAACTCAAGTATTTTTCTTTACAGAGTGCTATTTTAGACTTCCTTTAGTTTGTGTGTAGCCCCACTTTTTGGAGAGAAGCAAAGACAGTATTCAAATGGACTAAATGATCTTGCCTGGTCTTACTAAATATGACAATGTCATCCAGAAATGCAGAAGCATAAAACTTATGGGACGGCAGGATCTGATACATGGGTCTTTGGAAAGTGGCAGGAGCTCTGTGCAGTCCAAATGGTAACACCGACAAATGAAAGAGCCTATGAGGTGTGGCAAAAAAAGTTGTTCTCTTTATCTTTGGCTCTGAAAGGAGCCTGCCAATATCCTTTCGTAAGGTCTAGAGTGGATATGTTACTGGATAAGATACTTTGCATTTCTTAGTTTGATCATTACATTGATTTGAGGTGGTAGTTGAACTTGTAATGCGATTGATGGCTCTGAAGTCAATGTAGAACCATATGCAACAAACTGGCTTTGGAACAAAGACTATGGGGCAGGACCACTCGCTAGAGGAGTGTTCAACCACTCCCAATTGTGGTTTTTGGTTAATCTCTTTCTGGATTGCTTCCCTACATGTCTTTGTTTCACCGTTACCTCAGGTTCTGTAATTATGGAATAGTGGTTTAAGGGAGTTCTACCAGGGCTAAAGGAAAATATCTCTCAGAGAGGGATTAAAGTTTGTAGTAGAACCCATTTTTGTTCCTCTGTAAGACTATCCACTAGGGATAGCTATTAAATTGTTGTGGTTGAAGTTACAGTGGTTTGGCTATATTTTTATTGGTGGGTGAAGGGCTGAGCCATTTTTTTAGCAAGTGAATGTGGTAAGTTTGTCTCATTCTCTTGGCCATTTGGAGTCAATACATAAGCTTTCCTAGTTGTTCTACTAATAAATACAGATCTTGCCTCTCAGATCTGAGTTTATTCTTGCTAGTCAGTAATAGTTCTAGAACCGAGTCTCCTAGTTTTAATTATTTTCCCCGGGCCCCTTTATTATAAAACTGTTCTTGTCTTTTTTGGGTCTCATCTAACTGGATTCTGGACGATTATCTTAGTTTACCTAACTGAGACTTAAGTTGCCCAGTATACCCAAGAAGGGTTTTGTTTTCAGTAGAGGATTCTTCTCAGGCTTCGTGGGTCATTTCAAGTGAGACCAACGACTTCCATCCATAAAGTAGCTCAAACAATGAATAACCTAAACTGCTCGAGGGCTAGTGGTAATAAGTGATCCCAGTTTTTACCCTCTCCCGTCATCATCCTTTTATGGTCAATTTCAGAGTTCCGCTATACCTCTCTACTAATCCATCTATCTGGGGATGATAAACAGAAGTGTACAGATGTTTGATACCAATTTGTTGTCATTCTTTTCGCTTTAATTTCCGTGACAAAAGGAGCCCCCTTTACCTGGGACAAACCTGGTTGGTGTATCTGACTGTCACCCTATCTCCCATTGCCTTAAATCGTGCATGGGTCCAGTTCTAGTGTGACCATGGACTATCATTTTGCTTACTGCCCTTAAGCTTGCCCTTATTGTATTTTTCTTGTTTTTGTGTCATTTTGCTTATAAAATGTTACTCTATTTTGTATAACTTGGAGTGGAGTTTTGGGATCGTGTTGCGTTTTTTGGCATTTTCAAATACTTTACACAATTTCCTTAAGACTGTCAGCTCTGTGCTATAGCTACCAGGGATTGAGTTCAGGTTTAAAACGCAAGACCTTTAACTGGGTGACTTTATTACTTGTGGTGAACTTCCATCCACCCCAATTAATAGTTCACTTTCTTACACTGGCCTGCATGAAGTCTCTTCTGAGTTGTTGAATACTCAAACACATCAAAGGAGAAAGCTGGGGAAAAGAGGGAATGCTAGAAAAAACAAAGGAGCTTTTGCAGTGGCTGAATGGTGATGGTAAAGCCTGGACAGGATTAGGAGAGGTAAGTTGTCTGGCTCAGGAGATAACCAAGGATATTCATTCATGTAAGGAATATTAATGAGATGAGAATTACAATTAGATGGATATAGTACAGAAAAATGGATAACAGGGATGGTGTCAGCCTACCTTTCTCTACGATGGAAGATCCCATGAGACCAGCCGTTGTCCGGGATAGCAGTAATGAATCTCTAGGCGCTACAGAGCAGGTAATCTTGCACTGATTGATGCAGCAACTTATAGACAGACAAAGCTAAATATTTCCCTCACAGACCATCTTATTTTAGTCATTGGACATAGTTCCTATTTCAATTTATTTTTATTATGTTTTGGCTCTCGACGAGGGCCACATAAAATTCACAATACAAATTACATACCGAAGGAAAAATTCAATCAACACACACGAAACTAATTGCATCCATTGACAAATAGACAAGAGAAAGCAATGTCAGACCTCTCCTAAACACCTTAATAAATATCTAAAAAACCTTTAAAAAAATTAAAAATGTGGAAGCAAAACATTTCATTTGGAGGACAGTATAGAAATTGTAGAAAAATATTCACATTAGAAATACCTAGTCGGAGACATATTGGTTTTAACCATTTAAGCCGCAATAGGCGGAGTGCAGGGCAAATCAACAAGACATGCATACGATCCTGAATACTCAAGTTACAAAAATTGCACATAGGAGAGGTTCCATACCATTTGGATAAAAGTAGATTTAAGGGCAGTAAATCATATCGTAAAAGAAACCATAATCTGCGAACACCATGTGGCATATTCCATGTGGCATAGGGTTGGGCCAACTTCATAGAATAAGAAATAAGGAGGAGGTCACAACCCCCTTTTTCTTGTATTGTATTCTTATCTGTTTGAAAATATAGTTCCCACGATGCCTGTTTTAGCAGGAATTTTAGCTGTGTCGGTGAGTGAAGGAACAAAACACTTTCATCTAACTTTAAAAGTGACACAGCTCTTCTAAAGTTCCTTACTATTCGTGAGAACTCTTTAAAGTTGCCCAACAATTCATTTTTAAGGAGGGCTCTCATTGACCCCGATTCGGCTCTAGCCAAGCAAACCACCCATCTTACCAGGGCACATAGTCCCTGAACCCAGCTGCTCCTAAGACCGAAATCGAGCCTACATGCGGCCAATGAACACGCGGTGTTGAGGGTAGATAGGGATCTTAAGAGTTTCCCTTCAATTTTGTGACAAAAATCCCAGTGCTTCAGCTCTATGAGTTCTAAGCCATATAATATCGAAGCAGGAATCTTTGCCCTATACACCTCAAGTAAACGGGCGAAGTGTCTTTTTCCAGTGGCAAGATAGAGGGAATTTAAACCTTTGCCATGAGCGAGGGCTTTACGTGAACTATGCTCGATATGGGGCCTCTCACTCAAATTGGCCGCAATTATTTTACCCAAAAAGGTATAGGATTTAACAACCTCTAATTTCTGGCCACCGATAAACCATCCACAGTTTTCAGAACGGCACTTCTTTTTCCCGGCAATACACATAATTTTACTTTTAGATGTATTAATCTTCATAAAATGGGAATCAGCAAAAGCATGTAGAGCTTGCAGCCGATTAGCGAGACCCTTGGGAGTTAAATCTAAAACAAGAATATCATCGGCATACATCAAACAAGAAATAGGGGTCCCCCCTACCACCGGAGCTATACCCACACAAGCTGTCAAGGAAGCAGGAAGGTCTACAGTGTATAAGGAAAACAATAATGGAGCCAAAAGACAGCCTTGTTTAAGGCCGTTCAAAGATGGGATTCTGTGCGAAAGTCCCCTTTCGCCCCCTTGGAGAACACTACACCAAGTTTCCGTATGGAGAGCACGTAGAAGATCCAATAAATAAGGTGGTAAACCAAGGGCTGCTAACTTTCTCCACAGCGTTCGACGATCAACTTTATCGAACGCCGTGGAGAAATCAATGAAAGCAGCGAACACTACCCCCCCTCTCACATGTGTATATTTATCAGCGATCACATGTAGGGTGGTGAGATTGTCTAATGTACCGTGCCCCCTACGGAATCCAGTTTGTTCAAAAGGTAAAATATTATTCTCCTCGATCCAATTGTCAAGTAAAATTAGGATACATTTAGCGAAGCCCTTTCCGATTGAGTCGAGGAGAGCAATCAGACGGTAGTTCATGGGGCTATCCCTAGCTCCCTTCTTAAAAATAGGGACCAATATACTTCCCCTCCAAGAGGCAGGGACCATTTTAGTATCAAAGCAGGATTTAAACAATGGGTAAAGAATCTTACTCCATAGTGAGGGTTCCTGCTTCAGAACCGTCATAGGGAGTTCGTCAGGTCCCATTGCGCCGGAGGAGCGCATGTTCTTTATGGCCATTTCTATTGTTTTCTCTGTAGGATAATTAATCGGACCCTCAGATGTTAGGTCAGGGTCACTATCTGCCGCCGATGTATCGTTCCCTGCATACAGCTTCCGGATGTAAGAGGACCATACTTCTTCAGAAATAGGGATGGGGAGGGGGCTCGTTCTAGTACCACATCCCTTCCCAACTATGGACCAAAATTCTCTAGCTTTGCCATGCGCAACTGCTTCCCGCAAGTTTATCCATACTGAGTCTTCCTTCACCTTTTTTAGTTTCGCTTTTAATCTAGTTCTCCTTCTTTTTAACCTCGATATTTCTTTAGCTAGTTCACCTGATCTACCTAAAAATTGCTCTCGCACTAATTTATTTATTTCCTTATTCAGGATGCGCAATGCACTAGGAAAATTTACCTTTTTCCTAGAACAACTAACCTTTTTTACATCTAAAATGATCTTCCTCATAAATTTTTCAAAGTTAACTATTTCGGAACCATGCCAGTCGTTTAATTCTAATATAGTTTTGCATAGAGTATCATAGTTCCTATATATTCAATAATACATCAAAAAATGCAACACTTACAAATCTGATCATCTCAAATGTTATTTTATTTTATCAAAGTCTTCATCATTTTCTTTTTATTTCATTTTTCATAATTTTATATTTTTACCCAAAAAAGTGTTTTTTACAAATTCTATAAAAAAGTACAATAGTTTTTTTTACTGGATTTCTCAGCTCACAAATACATTTCTTTACTTTGCTAAAAAATGACGAAGAACATTGTCACTTTTCTAGCTCAGAGTGGAAGACATTGGGCTTATCCTATGCATAAAAAATCTGTTGGAAAACAGATATATGAGATGAGCAGCCAGGGCCGGCTCTAGGGCGGTGCGATCGGTGCCAACACACTGGACGCTGACTTATGTGGGGTGGGGTGCCATGTTTATTGTTTTAAAAGCACCAGATGTCACGTTCCTTGTCCCAGCAATTTTCAAGCATCAATAAAATTGTCATGATAACTCCGGTGATTAATGTTATTCCTATAGAGAGACCTTAGCTTTGTCTGTTAGTGGATGAGGGTTAATATGCCTGCTGCAAAGAACGTGCCCCTTTCAGATCACAAAGTGCATACACTATTTATAGGTCAATGGGTTACCGCTTTTGTCAGAGAGATCCTTTTGTTACTTGTAGTTTAAAAGTTAAAATCCTAATATAGAGCAGTGAGCTATTAATTTTCTTCAAAGAACTGCATGCAAACTGCAAGGAATATATTACAGCTACATGTTTTTTTGCCCAGCCTTTTCTTATCCTAATATTGCCAAAAGAGTTCATTTGTGTAGAAATCAGTTCTTATTATTAAAGAAAACCCCTAACAATGGTGTTACATTTTAAATGATGAATTTGTGCCTCCCAGTATGGATGACATGTGACTGCTACACCTTGTAGGCCTCTGCCTTATTATTCACTGATTTACACACATATGATTGTCTCCGTGCAATGTATGTGTGATGTAAAGTGTTCTGACACCTTAAACTAGTATGCGTGGCACTATAAAACTGAATGAATCTAAGAGACACTGTTTATGGAGACTTGTGGGGTATTGTCAAATGATGGTAGTGAGGGAATCTGTGGCGAGGTAGTCATAGGAGGGCGCCAACAAACATTGTCGCACAGGGCGCCACCAGTACTAAAGCCAGCCCTGTGAGCAGCTCTAGAGTTTCAGTAGTGTTGTGAGTGTGCTCCTTGTAAAGGAGCAGGCTCAACTTAAATACTAGGATCTACTCTACTTTCCCTACATCTATTTTGCAAAATGTATGCAGCACTCTAAGCATGCAAGGACATTATGTGGAAATATACAGATATATTGCTCAAGAGCAGGCGCGGCACGTGGAGGATGTTCTGTGGGGCAGAGAAGCTGGGGAGGGGCAGGGTGGGGGGTACTAAACCCCGGAACATGGATAATTGGAGGTAAGTAAACAATTGAATAAATAAAACGAATTTCGTAGCGCGCACTGTATCACAATTTGCAATGCAGGGCGCACTCCGAAATTCGTTTTATTTATTAAATTGTTTACTTACCTCCAATTATCCATGTTCCGGTGTTTAGTACCCTCCACCCTGCCCCTCCCCCGCCCCGCCTCTCTGCCCCACGGGACTCCCTCCACGGGCCGCGGCTGCTCAAGAGATATCTAGATAAATATACTATTTATGTGTAAGGGATTTCTCTTACCATGTTAGATTCCGCTGGGTGTGGGCTCTCTAACAGTTGCACTCCTATGCCAGCAGTTGCTTGCGTCACAACATGCCCGATTCTAAAGACACAGCAGCACCTCTGTGCACCATCTTTCTTCCCTCATGCTTCTGCTCGTTCGAACTGTGCAAGGCATTCTAGGGTGATTCCTCTCCTGCATGCTGGCGTATTGGTAACTCCACTTGTAGGAGGCTCACAAGACCGCAGTGCCTATCTGTATGTTGTAATTGTTTATTTGGAAACATTGTGCATATTACTCTCCCATAATCTTGGAAAAGAAATAGATATCTGTAATTCTGTTGTTATTAGAGTATTTCTTTTTATAGTTTTATCCCAATCCAAAATGACTGAACGACATCCCGATTTGCCATTTCCTATTTGTTAATATAAAATGGAGCTTGAGTCCAGTTGTGCTGCAATTGCTCTTGATAGAATGCCCGCTTCTGGATTCGTGGAATCTGTCTTTTACAGATAACTTATTCTTTCCCTTTGCTCTTCATCTTGCTTTTTCGGCTGGACAGCTGGAAGGTTTTTCTGTTCTGCAGTTTTCCTTGTTGCTGGGTATTATTTCTGGAGCAGTAGTAGACAGACACCCAGTGAAATTCTGGCCTCTGGTTTGGTTTCTGGAGATAGTAGGCCCTTCCTATGCACCAAGAAGAAACTACAGCCATCACCAAGAAGACCTACTCTTGACATTATGTAGAAATGTGCTGCAACAAAGAATCAGTGCAACAACATTCTTATGCTTGAAGGCAGCTAGTTTCCACTGTACAAAACAAAACAAAAACATAAATTACTCTTACTGTGGTAACAAGCATTTGATAAACAGCATTAGTACACCAAAGTCAGGTGAAATTGATTATTCATGCCAATAGGAGAGAGAAGTTTGGAAATTCACTTCCTGTGAAGCCTCCTTTTCTTTTCTAAACACACTTGTCCGATAATGTGGTGAACCAAAAATGAGGGCACAGGTCTCTGATACTTTTTAGCTGATTTACTTATCTGTTTGTTGTTGTGAGCCTCTACCTCAGAAGGGGGAAAAATCCGGAATGTCACTGCTTTTCACTATCATTTTGCTGGACTTGACTTAAAATACATAACTAGACCTGTGACTTTCCTGTGGAAATTCTGAATTAATAGTGGAAACCATCACACGAATGTCCTCCACAATAATATCCTTAGGCTGGAGAAAATTCAGCTGGCGAATTCTGCACTATAGTTAGAATGTCCTCCAGAAATTGGTGGATTCTCAGCCGGTCAAAACTATAAATGAGGCCCTTCATGGTTTATTTAGCCAAACATAGAGGCATTTTAACCACTATCTAACTCATTTTGAAGTCTGGTGATTTGCGATACTCAGAAAGTGTGAACAAATCTTATTATTTTTCAAAATTTAAGGTCCCCCCTCCCCTCCCCCCCACATGCACGTGGCTAGTATCGCCTGGACAGACAGATAAGAAACTATACTGTCACACGATGCCAATTCTGGAAAGTGCTATTCTGGGCAGAACCTAAATATTGGGCTTCCTAAATTGGTCACAGAAATTCGAGAACTCACACCCTGCCAAATGTGTTTGGAAATATTTTTTTTCGGAAGCTTGATTTGAAAGTTATCATTTTTTTTCGAAATTGACAGCTACATTATTATATTGTGTAGTGCATGAAGGGGTAAAGTACTCTAAACAATGTTGTAGCCCCTTTGGCTTGGCTTTGCTCATTCTATAACGCATTCTTTATATATTGATTCTAACCACACCACGTCAGTTCATTTACACCGGTACCCTTCGCATATACTTTTCATGAAAACATCCATTTCCACTTTTCTTTGTTTATTTAACACACACAATCTAATCTTCGGTTCCAGGGTAGCCTGCACTCGCCGCAAAGCGCTTCAAAGCCTCCTCATGGGCAGAAAGCGCTATATGAATACAATTTACAGTTACAATAGTAAGAGCTGGTCAACCCTCATGCTGTTTCTTTTTGTCATTGTGTTTCTTTCATAATTTGGCAGTATCTGTTTCCTGTTGTAGGCGTAATTACTACTTTCTCCAGTAGGTGGCAGACTTTATCCGTGCTATCACAGCCGTTTTAGTTATCTCATGCGATTTCACTGCTGATATATAGCTGCAGTGCACAATGTTTGGCTTAGTAGCACAACTTGGTAGAGCAGCTTTTTTTACTTCCTCTTTTTAGTAAACGGATTCAGCTTGACCTCATGATTGCATGCATTCCGACTTTACTCTCTTCGTCTGCCTGAAATTGGTTTTGTATCTGTATGAAACCGATGGCAAGGAGGGCTCCCCATACAACTGCATAATGCACCAGAAATGTGAGTCCACTTAACATACAGGCCAGTTTGGCGATGCATTACAGAGTGTCACTGTGGTAAATGAACATCTTGCTGCTCGGCCCACGCGCCAACTGACATTCACTCAACTAGGCACACATCAGCATTCTAATTACATCACAGTCACTCTGTCTGAGCAGCAGGGACATAACACTAAGTGGGGAATGAATGGCATAGAAATGAGGATACCACAGTCATCCTAAGGATTTTGGGGCCTCGGTCAAGACACATGGGGGGCCCGGATAAGATGTATGGAATACATTTGAGTTGTGTTACCTACTGATTGCTAATTCAAGCCTGCATGATGTCAAACAATACTAAAATATTTAGCCAGGCCACAAAAAGCTACAATCTATATTGCAAGACCCCCAAAAATCCTTAAGATGACACTGGGTAGAGATAGAGATAGACTCAGGTAGTGAGGAAGGGAGGTTTAGATCGAGAATTAGACCAAACAGGGGTCTAATAGAGAGAAGGTTCCCTTTCCTAGGGGACACCTTAGAATGTTCGGCCCTGGGCAATTACTTTGGCAATGCCTTAAAAAGTCATTGACATTACAAGCACTATGGGCTCCCATCACTAGACTTGCAGCCATCAAGGTACAAAAGCAAAGCACAGTAACGCAGCATGGAATAACAATTCCCTCACCTCAGTTGAGTTAAAAGGAAAATAAGGACAGCACTGATAAAGAGCCTACCAGACACTACATTTCAGGGAGGGACATGCGCAGTCTTGTGGTGAGCCAATCCAGAGGTCTAGATTGGCTCTAGGAGCCAAAGGATGAGCCAAGCGACCAAAATATGGAAGTCGGGTAGATGTCATGAAAAATATAACGAGTTTTTAAAATGAAAAATATATATTTTTTTCAACATTTCTCAGCGTTTCAAGTCCAATTATATCACTGAATTGAGTGACTTTTATTTTGCAAGTAATATTTTTTTTAATGAAGCCTTGAATGATACCCCATGCCCTAAGAGGTTGCTCCGAGTTACCCAAAATGTGTCAGTTTGTAATGTTCTCTATTCATAGAGCTTAAGTTGCTATTTAATGTGAAGCAAGGTTATTTTATATTAACCCTATATGTGAGCTTTTTGTGCAGCACATATCCTACCCTGTATTTCTTCAATGTGCTCGCAAACCGTATGGTTAAGGGAAAGGATACATAGTGAAGTAAAGTGATTGGCCGTAGATCAGAAAATGTGGTCAACTGGGAAAGCCAGGATTTGAGTCCAAGGTTGCATATTGTGCATTTCAGAGCTGGTGGGATTACTTCTTTCGCTTTTCAATCTAACACCAAAGTCAGTATTTGTGCACGGGTGTAGCTTTCTTTGGTGTATCAGGTGAAGTGCACCAACCACCAGAGGCCAGAGGGGTCCACTGAACCCAGATTATTGCTGAATTTTATCATTTAAGCAAGCAGCCATGAGCCCATGTTGGTCCGTGCAATAGAAACAATGAAACACTGGGTACACTACTGGCTTTGTGTTCAATTATTCTTATTCATTTAATATTGGTATATGGAAAGCAAGTTATACACCAATAACACCTAAAATCAAGCTGACAGTATATATACATTGGTGTAGTCATAAGATGTACAGTTGTACTTTCTGTTTGTGAGCCTCCAAAATCTATGAAGATTACCCACAGTGACAGAGCACGCATGTCTGAAATCATGCTGCACAGTGCTTTATTTGTAAAATGATTAAGTATGGGTGAATTTTGCAGATTTGCGGTCCGCAAATTCGCGCGAAATTGCAAAAAAATCTGCGAGTTTGCGAAAAAAATTGCGAACTCGCGGATTTGCAGTTTTGCACAAATAGACTGTACTTTCTGTACTTCTACTGGCTAACCAGTAAGTGCTACCTCGTTGGGTAAATGTATAGTGCTTTTCATACACTACAGCTGCGTAATGCGGCAGAAGAGTTGTCTCCAGTGACCATGTGTGTGTTACTATGCCATCGCACCGAATGGCGCAGGGGTCCCTGGAGTGAGCTGTCCATCATAGTGAGTAAATGGCGGGAAGACGGTGCACACAGCTAGTGTGTGGGCGGGGCCAAACGGGCGGGCTTCTATGCGAGTTCACATGCCTCTTGTGTGTATAAAAGGTTAGAGACCGACCAGAGCAGCAGATGAGGAGAAAGAAGCTCCTGGTCACAGGAACTGCACGGGGATTGCGCTCGTGAAAGTCAAGGATGCAAAGGCATCTATCCAGCATCACAGCTAATTTCCGACGGTAGATATGGGGAGAAAGCACACCTGCCCTGCCTCGACAAAGCTCACGATTGTTTTTGGACTGATGAATGCGTAACTGAATTCGAGCTTCAACTCGGGCACCTGCTTTATTTATATCTGTAAGTGCTTCCAGTTGAGGTTTAATTTTTGTGACCAGAGCATCGTGCCAGAATGAACCCTGCCCTTCATATTTATGCAAGAAGATGCCACCGGTTTGTGCTCAACTGCCCAAAATCCGCCCGCGAGCGGATTTGCGAATTTTTCGGCAATTTCGCGAGATTTGCGGATTGCGAAAATCCGCAAAATCCGCGAGCGGAATGGATTTTGCGCCCACCCTTAAAAATGATAAGTGCCAGTGCCCAAACGTTAGTGAGGTATCTGTGGAGGGCACTATCAAATGTTGGAGTACTGAATACCAAGGCTCTCTAGTCTCAATTTATCCTCACAACCCTTTCATAAACCACCAGATACTTCCTGTCCATTTAGTTAACTCTTTCAGATTCTTTGTAATCCCAGCTGTCTTTCTTAGTCACTGCTTCTCAGTCTTTCTCATCTTCCTACTTCCCGCTTTTGTTTTTTACCCTCTTGCCGGGTTAAAATATGATGAAGAAAAATAGGTGCTGGTCCCCAAAAATAAGCGCTGGTGGGCCCCTCATCAAACAAAAATATGAAAGGAAGAGGAGCACTCCTGAATTTAAATGCTTAAATTGCTCTCTTGTTTTAGTTTAATTAGGCTTAATTTAAATGGGAGCCTCACTGCTGCATGTGTTGACAGCACGTGCATGTAGTAAACTGAAAATCAAACAGGATCAAAGCCATGAATGCAGTGAGCACTGTTCACTTAGAACTGCCTGTTCTATACAATTTGTTTAATACAATCCCAAAACAATGACACCACCACCATTATGTTGTAGCATGTTCCAATTCTTATTCATCAACATGTATAATACGTCATTAGTGTGCTATGCTTAACAATAACAACAAAATAACATCCAAATTACAATTGGGGTTAATGATTCAAATCCAAATATATATAGAAGGTTACAGCTTTTAACATTAACAATTCATATCATTGCATAAAAATGAAGCCTGATGCATTTCGGGACTCTACGGTCCCTTCCTCAGGATCGTATCTGAAATCAAATAATGTCAAATTACACATACGCATATGATTTTACATCAAGAGAAATGTACAACCCAACAAATGATAAATGCGCACAAAAAGTCTTCAATGAGAAGCAAGATGAGCCCCTATAAATAAATAAAATGTCTAAAGAACCAAAATGTGAACAGAATGTGAAAGTGAAAAGAAAAACCCGATTCTAAACGCACAGCATGATAATGAACCCAAAGATAATGTTGTTGAGTGTCTTAAGAATAAAACGAAGAATCTAAAAAGTGAGTAACCCCTGTGCAGGAGTCACCTGAAGTTGTGAAGTAGAGTGCCAAGCGGGAAAATAACCTGCTGACCTGTATTGAGAATAGGCTGTATCCTGCGAAAAAAGGATACCAATTGTAAAACATTTGTCTGAGTTACATGATTGAATGATGAAAAATGAGGGTTTCATCATACCTCATCAAAGTCCAAATAACTATCATGTATTGATATGGTAAGGAGACTTCGTGTTCCTAAAGAAATATACAAATGAAACATATGACCAGTGAACTAGATGCACTAATGAAATGTGTAAGTACATTGAAAGCTGAACTAAAAATGATGCAACACTCAACAAATGGCGATGAGACTAGAACTTTGTATCCCAAACAAGATATTCGGTTGTCAAGCTGCGAATTGGTAAAATACGAAAAACGTTAATTCCCTAGTAAACGGCTTACAAGATAGAAAATAGACAGCAAGCTAAAGAAAATCTTTCCAAGTGAGAAAAGCTTTGCATGCGTCTCATTGGGTGACAGCTCAACGTGCTCCTACGGTATACGCGAAGAATAAATATGCCAGTATGACGTTTCCTTAGTAAAAATGGAGAACAGACAATGGGTGGAAACCCTAATCATGAACTTCAATGTATGTCAAAGAAATTAACCTAAACGTCCTAATGAGAACGGAAGAAATTATAATAAAAACGGAAAGTGTGGAAATAATGAGCAATTAAAATGTGTGAGGTTACACAAAATATAAAAATGGGAAAGGAGATCGACGAGAAATAAATGAATAGAAATAGCATGGCGATCAACTGTATCTGATTGAGACTTGCATGGTATGTGACCTGCCCTTACTCACAGCAACTGTAAATATCAGGGGTACCCTATCCTGATCATAGTGCCTATACAAGACGAGGTGTGACACTAAACATGAAAAGCACAAGAAAACAGTGAATAGCTGAATAACTCGAAACACGAAGTGAGAGATATGCAAAAATAAAAATCATATTATATGGGTTTGTATTACATATTTTAAACATGAATACCATAACATCAAGTAATGTCCTATGTAGTTCATAAAAAGCAGCTTATCTCTACTCTATCATTTAACCCTTTTGGGGCTAGAGTATCAAAGAAATGTATCCAGAACACTTCACGTTGTAATAGATTTTTTTTGATAGTCAATGCCCTCAACTTGTTCAACTACCTCAACAATTTGTCCTCTTAACTGGGATATTGTGTGTTTTGCTCCCTGCCAGTGAACTGATACACTTGAAGCTTTGTTTCAATTACATATAGTACTTTTATGTTCCATGAGTCTAAGTTTGAATTTACATTCTGTTTCCTACATAGGCCTTCCTGCAAGGACATCTTAAACAGTAAACGACATTAGTCGTATTACAATCTGAAGAATGTCTGAGTTTTATTTTTCTGCTTAGGGTCTATGTTAATGAGCATTGGTACCCATTAAATGCCAACATTTACAAGCATCTTTACAAGTCCCAGTTTTGAAACCCAATTCTGTTTGAGAAGAGTACTTGGAAATCATCTGAGTGGCGTACGCCCCCTTCTACACACATGGCCTCCCATTTGCCACATTTTCATCCTCAAGTAAATATTCCCTTTGACCATTTACATTTCTACCTCCCAGCCTTTGCTTGTTGATGCGCTAGAGTTTGTGGTAATACACATTTTGGAATCCTTGGTTTCTGGGGATCCAGATTGGTATTTGATGGATTGCAAGGTTGTGTTTCAGAAGAGAGACCTTTGGATTGGCTCTAACGGTGCACACTCATTTTCAGTTTTTGGAATTACTGTTCAAGGGGGGTGCAGGTATGTTCAGCTCAACATTTCACTCACACTACTCATTGCTCAATTGCATTTTGCATTGTAGACTGTGAAAAGTGGATCTAGTGGATATGAAGACTGGGTGCACTGCATGGTCAGTGGCCGCATCCTATACCAATTCCCTACTAAGTATGACCACCAAGTATGGCCTGAGTCCATGCACTGTGGTTTCAGTGAATACAGTGGCAGGATACCAAGCATGGCCTATAATGATATATAATATGTAATTAGTGATATGATTGATGCAATTTGTGATCTATTATTCAATGTTATGTGTGAGATCATGAGGACTAAATAAAGCTGTCAAGTATGCCACAACTTTTCTTTGAAAAGCCTGTGAAATTTTGCTATTTTTAAAACTAGCACAGGAAGTTTGGCAGTCTAACGGTATTTACTTTCTGCACAGGAGTTGGGAAGCAGAATATGTTCTTTTCCTTGTGTGCCCTTGGATGATTGCAGCACGTTTTTGGGTTTCACAGGGCATGCTCAGACATATTATTACCAGGTTGGGCAGTCTTCAGCTTGAGCTAGAAGTTTCTCTGTAATTTCTTGGGCAAAACGGAGACCTAATATTTCCCAAAATATATCCTTGATTTTCTTTTTGATAGACATTATTCCTGGAATATCTTTTCTTAGGACTTTTCTAAGGTATCATAGAGATATTCAAAAACTATATAAGGGCACATGAATTGTCTGTGGGTGTGTCACAATGAGTTTTCCTGCTGTTGTTTGCTCCAGGAAATTTTCCTGATGTCCAGAAGTTCTCCTGGGCTTCTTTTTTTGAGTCAGCACTGGGGTTTGGATCCACTCTCAGGAGCACTGACAATTTTTCTTCAGTCTGCTTTCTTTTCCTGCCAGTCATGCAATCTGAAGCTGGAGTACATTAAAGAAACTAGCAGGGCTTACCTATGATTCAAGGCTCACTTTCTAGTGTCACCAGTGAAATCAGTTATCGACATATAACACCACCAAGAAATTCAAGCCAAACAGGCCACAATGGATCAAGTACAAGCTCAGATAATAGTGGCAAACAATTTGACAATTAAGGATGCCACCTTGCATCAATCTTTGGCTGTGCCTTGATGAGGCACAAGTGATACTCCTTAAGTGGGGCTGGCTGAATTAAAATGTTATGGAAATCCTAATAAAGTTAATGAGTTCAGGGGCTCCTGTATGAGTCACTTCTCCTTTAAGCCACACATTTGCGTAACAGACTGAAATAAGGTTGGGTTATTTATCAATAGTACCACGGACTCGTCTTGTGCTACTTTTCTATCTTCTCAAGCCTCTCAACAGCTTGACAATTATACTGCCTTTTCAATGGCTTCAAAGAAATGTTCTGTAAACAAGACTAGCATCATGTGTCTTAAGAATATCTCCTGGATTTTGTTCACTTTCTCCCATGAACTGCAGAGTCTCCACTGATTTGCATAAGGCGAACCTTTGTATAGAGTGGCACAGTGATTGAAGAACGATGTGTTGGACTGCTACACAAGCGATGGCCAGTGGTTGGACTATTTGTAAGCATTCCTCCATCAAATATTGTGTGATTGACCATTGACCCCAGTCATATATGACGTCTTTTTAGGCTTTGGCTTGAGAATTTGATTGGACAGACTTAAATGGATTCACCTTGTACAAACGAGGTCTTAAAGATGAAATAAAGAATAAGTTGGCCCAAATTTCCAAACCAGCTAGTCTTCCAGAGTTACTTACTCTTCATATTCATACTGATCACTTAATTCTAGAAAGAAAGTCTAAAAAGTTAAAGACTGAATGATTTTTAGGACACACTGTGTGGCTGCCTTTCAAACATCCTAAGTGCTTAGGAATTCAAAAGAACTTATGCAGTTGGTTCTTCCAGAGGTCTGTTATCTGATGAAGAAAAAACTTGTAGGGCTATTTATGAATTGTGGTCAGAAAGGGCATCAAAGCAGAAATTTCCCTACTCATCCAAAGAAGGCATTTATTTATTTAATCTTTAAAATGCATCCTCCAAGTGGGAAATTACCATTACAAAGCAGGCCTTACATCGTAATGCCTTTACTATGAATCCATTACATCTCACATGCCATTAAAAAATATGTTATTATAACACATGCCTTCACAACATAGAAGGTATTACAACACATACCATTGCAATGCAATTTAAGGTAAGTTGTGTAGGTAAGTAATTTTATAGATTTTTTGTTGTAATTTTGTTACTTAGTTTTGTTAAATGTAATGTATTTAAAGATTTAATATTGATATTATTAATAAAATAAGCAGTTAAAAAAATACTCTTGAAGGTGTAACACCCACCGTCTGACTCGGGATGTGAGAGAAGTAGCAGTTTTGAGTGGGGGAGTGTATTAATACCAGCTGTAATTTTAAATACATGGGAATTAATCATAAACATTTTTAATGATAATTTTTATATATTTAAACAAATCTAAAACAATATTTTTGAGGGTGTAGCATGCACCCTTTTGCATGGGATGCAAGGAAAATATGTGTTTTGGATGATGGAGTGTATTAATACTCAGTTGTTAATTTTAATGCTTGGGTATTAAGATATTTAAATTTATAACTATATTTTTAATAATTAAAATACAAAAGAACAATACTCATGCGGATGTAACAACCACCCTCTGGAAAGAGATGTGAGGGAAATAGGGTTTTGGGTCGGATAGTGTATTAATTCCCAGGTATTAATTTTAAAACCTGCGTATTCATATATTTAATTTTTTTAGATTAATTTTAACAATTAAAATCCAATGGAAACATTACTTATGAGTGTGTAGCCCTTACCTTCTTGCATGGGATATAAGGGAAATCAGGGTTTTGGGATGGGATGTGTATTAATGCTCAGGTATTGATTTACATACCTGGGTATTAATTTACATTCATTTTTGGAAGGAGTTTTAATGGATACAATGCAATAAACTTAAGAGGGTGTAACACCCAGCCTCTGGCACAGGATATGAGAGTAAGGGGGTGTTGGGTGGCGGGAGTGTATTAATACCCAGATAGTAATTTGAATACCTGGATATTAATGTATTTTACTTTTCAAAATTAATATGTATAATTTTTGTACAAAAAAAATACCTATGAGGGTGTTATATAAATCCTGGGGCGCGTGATGACAGGGAAATCGGGGTATTGAGTGAGGAGTGTAATAATAGTCTGGTATTCCTACATTGTACCTGGATATTAATACCTGGATATTAATACATTGTACTTCTTAAAATAATATGGATAATTTCAATACAATAGCAACAAAACTTATGAGGGTGTAGCACCCACCCTCTGGCATGGAATATAAGGGAAATGGGGGTGTTGGGTGGGCAATGTATTAATACCCAGATATTAAGCTTAATACTTGGGTATTATTTTATTGTAATTTTAAAAGTTAATTTAAATAACTTTAAAACAATTAAAACTACTACTTGGGAGGGTGTAAAACATACCCTCAGTCACAGGATGTTAGGGGAATAGTGGTTTTGGGTGGGAGAGTGTATTAATATTTAAGTATCTATTTTGATTTCTAAGTATTTATTGTAATATTTAATATTAATGTAAACAAATATATATATTTTTTAAGTGATAGTCTTGAGGGTGTAATACTATGTGGATTGGGATGCTAGGGAAATAGGGATTTTGGGTGGTGAAATATTTTAATACACAGGTACTAATTTTAAAACTTGGGTATTAATTATTGTAAATATGAACATTAATGGGAAAAGTCTTGAAAATAGGTAAGCAAAGATATGTATGTATAAACAAATATATATTTATACACACTTAAATAACAAATATGTACAGTAAATATTAAAATAGTATTAGAATGTAAAACAAAAAGAATTTTTATTTAGCAATTTAGTAGGACACAGAAAATATAAATACATTTTTTAAATTAAATTAAAAAAATATGAGTTGATAAAAAATATGAAATAAATTAATATAAATAGGTTGCAATGTATATTCTTTTATGTAAAAAAACAATACTTTTAAGAAACAATATAATAACATTTTGAAAACTTTGTTTTGTACTTTCCCATTCTTTTCCATTGAAGTCAATTGGAGAAATTGTTATTTTTTTACTTTTTTTCTTTCAGAGTTGTTTTTTGTGGTTGTGCATCTGTTTCTACAGTTGGTGGAGCATCGCAGGCAAGAGCAGAAGCAAGGAAGTGCTGCAGTTAGGTAAGACACATTTAATTTATAAAACAGAGATTGTGAGTGGCATACTTTATTGCAAGGAGAGAGGAGGGAGGTAATTTGATGTATGTTAGTACTCGAGGTGGTTTGGGAGACGCCTATTTAAGGCGGACTCGCTTTGCCACTCGTTCTGTTCACCACTGCATCAGTGCAGGTCACGCTGCCGGCTGGCTGTTATTTTAATCTACCTTTAGCCTATTTTGGTTGTTTTTCCTTTTATTATCCCCTGATTTTACCTTTCGCTTTGCTGGGCCTGTGTCCCTTTACTTGCACATAATTGTGGAAACTACACCGCCATTTGGCGGGTCCGGGTCCCGGGGCTGGAGACTGGTGGGCGCCATCTTTGTTTGGGGTGAGTGTGTGCTTGTGCGGGCGCCATCTTGGAGCGTCCTGACGCTCGAGGTGGTTTGGGAGACGCCTATTTAAGGCGGACTCGCTTTGCCACTCGTTCTGTTCACCACTGCATCAGTGCAGGTCGCGCTGCCGGCTGGCTGTTATTTTAATCTACCTTTAGCCTATTTTGGTTGTTTTTCCTTTTATTATCCCCTGATTTTACCTTTCGCTTTGCTGGGCCTGTGTCCCTTTACTTGCACATAATTGTGGAAACTACACCGCCATTTGGCGGGTCCGGGTCCCGGGGCTGGAGACTGGTGGGCGCCATCTTTGTTTGGGGTGAGTGTGTGCTTGTGCGGGCGCCATCTTGGAGCGTCCTGACGCTCGAGGTGGTTTGGGAGACGCCTATTTAAAGTCGTCCTCTTCCGCGCAGCGGAAACGCGCAGAGGGACGCCGTCGCTTAGCCGGAGTCGTGCCAGAGTCCTGCCCGTCTGCGCTCGTCCGCGTCGAGGTAGCGGGCGCGGGCTATGGACTCTGGCCTCCTGCCATGGTAGCATGATGTGTAATATAGTTCCGCTTAGGTACGATCGTGCTAGTATTCTCGTTGTACGAGATACTCTTCCAACATGTAAGCATGTCCCATTATCTCCTCTTTCGGGACCTTATGTCTGCCCCTGTGGCTGGTTTTCTTTGGACGCACCCACGGGGGTGCGTTCTGGGCCAGGGATTGCTTATGACACTCATACAGATCGCACTGAGCAAGTTCTAAACGTGTGGAGCTTGAATGTCAGATCTTTGGTCAAGCACTATCAATTCCTTCGGGATATGATAGATACGGATTTACCAGATATCATCTTTTTGACCGAAACTTGGCTACAAGATGCTGACACCGCCATTATAAATCTGGCCTTCCCCTCCACCTATACGGTGTTTACACTGAACCGTACAACTAGGGGAGGTGGTATCGCCATGGCGATTAAATCTTGCTTATCGGCTGAATGGAAGGCTCAGAACCTTCCTATGTGTGAAAGTGCCTCCTTTAAGGTAAGGATAAGCCATCACTTCACCTTTAGTGGCATCCTTATCTATCGCCCACCTGGGAACGACACCGTCTTCAAGTCCGCACTGGTAGATGTGGTTAGTTCGCTAGTTTCTAGCTGTGCTAATTTTAACATCATAGGGGACTTAAACATTCATTTCGACCTGATGTCATCTTCCCCTATTAGCTCTCTGCTAGCGGATCTTGAAGCGATGCAATTTAACCAACTAGTCACCTCCCCCACCCACATAGGAGGACACATACTTGATCCCTTCTTTACCACCTTAATCCGGGCAAAAACATCTGTCCCGTTGGCGGTGGGCTGGACGGACCACATGTTGGTTAAAGTGGCGTGTCCCTTAGATAATCCACAATTGAAACCTGTGGATAAACAGATCCTCAAGCGTAGCTGGCGGAAACTCAAATTGGAGGAGTTTGTTGGGATACTGGAGGCACAGCCCTTAGGCAAACTGCAGAATGTGGAACAGGGCTATGAACAGTTCTGTAACTGGGTTCTCACGGCACTCGACTCCCTCATACCTCTGCGCTGGTCTAAATGTCATGCTAAGACCCGCAGTCCTTGGTACAATGAGAACCTTGCCGAGCTTAAAAGAACGTGCCGGCAAGCTGAGAGGGTCTGGAGGAAGTCCTTTGACCCCATGTTAAAATCACTGTACTTTGCCCAGCTCAAAAACTATCACAGAGCCATCTGTCAAACTCGGGCAGCTTATTATGCAACTGAGTTCTCCAATAGTTCCAATCCTTCCAAGCTTATCTTCAAGGTACTTAAGGATCTGATGGGGAAACGGGCCACCTCGATAGAAATTTGCACGGATTCACACTGTGAGAGCCTGGCATCCTTCTTCGTGGAGAAGGTGCAGGCAATCTACCGAGGTTTTACATCTTCCGTCCCCGCGGAAGCTCCGAGTACTGCGAAGACTTTGGTTGTGGAGACCTTGTCCTCCTTGCCGGCTATGTCTGTTGAGGTATTTGACACTCTAAGCCTCAAAATTAAATCTGGCTCTCCCTTAGACCCATTGAAGCCGGAGTTCTTTACTCTTCTCCCGCCGCTGTGTCGTGAGCCCATCTTGGATCTCATCAATCTTTCCCTTACTGAGGGCGTGGTTCCTCCTTCCTGGAAGCAAGCTGTGGTCAGCCCTATTTTGAAGAAACCTAATCTTGACCCCTTGCTCCCGGAAAACTACCGGCCCATCTCCCTCCTGCCTTGGACCGCAAAGGTCACTGAGGCACACGTGAACACCATTCTGTCTACCCATCTCTCTCGTAATAACATTCTTGACGAGAGTCAAAATGGGTTCCGCACTCAACACAGCACTGAAACGGCCCTGCTCTTCATGACCGAGCACTTGCGGTCAGTGCTTGATGCGGGGCAGACAGCGGCGCTCCTGCTGTTAGACCTGAGCGCCGCATTTGACACGGTGTCTCATGACATCTTATTGCGGCGCTTGGAGGAAGTGGGTATCGGCGGGAAAGCTCTTGAGTGGTTCCGCTCCTTCCTTTCGGACCGGTGTTTTAAAGTGGCCATTCCACCTGGCCAGTCCTCGTTCCATCCTCTCGGTCTGGGAGTTCCCCAGGGCTCCGCCTTAAGTCCTACACTGTTTAATCTATATGTGAAACCGCTGGCTGCTGTCGTCAGGGAATGTGGCCTTACCATGACATCGTACGCCGACGACACGCAGCTGGCGGTAACACTTAGCGGGGACCCTGAGGTGAATGCGCCCAGATTTCGAGCTGGACTTATAGCTGTGGCTAAGTGGATGCGTTGCAACTGCTTACAGCTTAACGCTAAAAAAACCGAGGTCCTGATCTTAGGGAGGCAGACGGAACTCTGGGGAGACCAGTGGTGGCCTCCCGAACTGGGGGTTTCTCCCACCCCAGCGGTCGAAGTTAAAAATCTGGGGGTTTGGCTGGATTCCCATCTTTCTTTTGCCAGCCATACGAAGAAGGTAGCAGCTACCTGTTTTGGTATTCTGCGAGGACTGAGACCTGTCCTTAAGTTCTTCGACCCCCCCACGCGGCAACTGGTGGTTCAGGCTTCCATCTTGTCGCGATTGGACTACGGGAGCGCCTTGCTACTTGGAGTGAACCAGGCTGAGGCTTCTAGGCTTCAGATTGTGCAGAATGCTGCTGCGCGTGCCATCGTGGGCCTCCCGAGACGGTGCTCTGTTTCCACTGTTTTGACCTCCCTTCATTGGCTTCCGGTCAGACAGAGAATCAAATTTAAGGCTCTCTGTCTGACATTTAAGATTCTGAAGCTTTCCTCCCCTCCTGCCCTTGCGGGCCTCATTGCTTCGTATTTGCCCACACGGTCCCTTAGGTCTGAATCTCACCATCTGGCGATTAAGCCTAGGTTCAGACTGAGTAGGATGGGAGGGCGCTCCTTTCGTGTCCTGGCAGCTGACTTATGGAATTCTCTCCCTGTACACATCCGTGCCCTGGATAGTCTTACTCTTTTCAGGCGCGCTATTAAAACCCACTTGTTCGCTTCTGGCAATTGATCTCTTCTCTTTCCGGCTCTGATCTGTTGTGTTGTGGCATTTGGACAGGCGCCAGGACGCCCCTTCGCTGGGGCAGCTGTGCGCCGAATAAAAGTTATTAACATAACATAACAGTACTAAGATGTATATTTTGAATGTTCTAACCACTATTTTATTTCCTATGCAGGTAGCAGTTGTAAGCCCACGTCGGGATGATTGCTTTTTAAAAACTTTTGGTTTATAAAAAAAAAAGTTAAAATAAAGTTTAGGAATTCTTTTAAACAAAGTATACTGTATTCTCAGCAGCAAGAACCCATGGATGTTTCTACAGTACAGATGCCTTGGTTCGGTCAACTGGATTGTGAAAACATTTTGGAATTTAGTTTATGGATTTTTGGTTTATGCTGGATTTTTGCAGCATAAGGAACTTTTGACTTTTTATTTTTGGAGATTGTTTGCCACATTTTGGTTCTATTTAAATCATATGGACAGTGGATTGCACCAATGGATTTGTTGTTGCATTTTTTTGCCCCAAAACATACTTTTTGTGGATTTTTTGAGGGGATTGCATTTTTTTTAGATTACATAGTAAATTTTGCAGCAGTGATTTTGCTGGAAAATATAGCAATGTCAATTAGTGTATCGATAGTTTACAATGGGATATTGATTGCTTCGTGAATTATGGTTTTCTAATTTTTGATTATTTGAGTGCATAAGACTCTTGGTGAAGTTTGGTTGTTTGTGAATCATCAAGAGCAGAAGAAAGAAGACAACTCCAGGTCATTCCTTCAATTTAGAAAAATAATTTAAAAAATGACAATCTAATTATTAAAAATGAATTGCAAAACAGGCAAGTAAGATAGAATAGGTGTTAGAGTCAGTTAAAAAAGTAATATGTGTGCAATATTATCTAGTCTGAAGCCACCAACAGAAATTGTTGAATTTGTCCCAATGGTTGCTCTGGCATTTCCTTTATTCTTTTGAAATTCATGTGTTCAGACTACCAGTCAATCATTATATTCTCATTTCTTGGAAACTTTACTCCTTCCTCAAAATTTCCAAGAAATGCTAAACGTTTGGGGAGGTGTTCTGATTGCTTTGTTGAAGGCATTGTGCCATCCTTCTTTGACATTATTAGTCTTTGCTCCCACTCTAATAAGGTTTTGTAACAGTTCCACCATTTCTGCAAACCATCCTGCTTAGTTGGCCAATCCATGTGTCCACAAAGTAACTTAGTAATTGAGCCAATTTGTCTTTGTTCAATGTAAAATTCTCAGATTCCGTAATTGAAGTATAGTATTCATCTACACTGTTGTGATGCACAAAGCATGAGGCTGTTATGTTTTTTTAACTCAGTTTACTGTCTGATATGTAATCCTCAACTGAGGATGTTTTTTTATTTTTCTCCAATATGCCTATGACAAGTGAAAATAACAGCCGTGAAACAGGGTACATTTTAGTTATGGTGTTAATCATGGGTAATTCAATATCAATTATCACATTTCTAGGATTTAAAAAAAAAAATTATTAAAAAAGAAGAAAAACAACATACAAGGCAAAAGACAGAGTACATGGACATGTGTTCACGGAGGAGGACACCTGAGCACGGTGTTACACAGTTGATCAATAGCACACGGAGTGGGGAGGGGGCCTGTGGGGAAACAAATTAGAGATAACATAAAGAACACGATATTCATTCAAAAATCTTTATTTCGATCATAAAAGATCATAAAAGATATATACAAATAGATTGATCGTTGATCATAAAAAAATGCATTTAGAACACATTAAAAGCATTATACAAATACAGTATCTTATATGAAATGTCGTATCATGGGGACAGGGGGACATCGGGGTTCTCCACGAATGGAGGCGTACACATATTTCCACGGTATGCGATCCATTGGCTCCAGATTTTGTTCCATTTCCTAGGTTTGCCCCGCGCTACATACACAGTCTTCTCTCTGAACATACACCAATCCATATTCTCCTTCCATACCGATACCGTGGGCGACCGCTGGGAGCCCCACAACTGCGCAATATCTCTCTTAGCGATCATATTCCCAAGGGTCGCACACTGCGTCTGAGCCACGCTATAGTCATTCGGCTCCCACACATTCAACAGACAGCGTCTTGCTTCGGGCGACAACACCACTCCCGTGACCCTTCCCATCACGGCATGTACACGACTCCAGAACGTCACCACCTCCGGACACTCCCAAATTATATGAAGGAAAGTTCCGACCATCCCACAACCGCGCTTACATAACCCATCGGAGGAATAACCCATACGAATCAAATGCGGACCAGTGACATATACACGATGTAAGATTTTGAGCTGAACGAGTCGGAGACGGGCGGGAATCGCCACTTCTTTAGGTGAGGATAATGCAGCTTGCCAATCCTCGTGGTCCAGCTCCAAACCATCGCCGGTCCAAACTTCCCTGAGACGCACCAGCAGATCCACCCGGGTGTTGATCAACTTCTTATATATCAAAGAAATGGTACTGTCAGGCACATGGCCGTCAAGGACCCAATCTTCAAGGGGGGAGGACACGGGGATGTCGGCACCCGCAGGGAGAGCCGACTTTAAAGCATGGTGAATCTGTGCATACCTGAAGAATTCCCTGTCACTCAATTCATATTCTGTCTTTAATACGGCAAAGGTCTGGATTTTGCCCTTGACCCAAAGATCGCCCACGCTGCTGATACCAATCATATCCCATTTTTCAAACCCTTTCATTTTCCAGAGACATCCCAACCTTTCAGACGCATACAACGGGGTCGCACGAGTCAATCGATCTCTCCATCCCACAGATGCATTCGCATCATGCCACACTCGTACAGCAATCTTGGTGGGCCAAGATAAATCCTTTCCCGCCACCTTGGAATAGAGCGCCCTTCTATAGTCCCCGCCCGGTAGCAAATATTAATCCATCTCGAATGCCGGGTTAGGAGCCGGAGCGTACGTTGCATGATTGATCGCACTCAGCTGCGAAGCCCAATAATAACGCCTGATATCCGGCAGCGCCATACCTCCGTCATACCAGGGAAGTGTGAGTTTAGCGAAGGCGATACGCTAACGTCCATCCCAGATTAACCGTCTCTGCAGGCTCGCAACCTCTCGAAAATAGCTCGTCGGAATAATATCGAACGTATTCTGAAGCGCGTACAAAAACCACGGCAAGGACATCATTTTAAAAAGGGCTGCGCGCCCGAGCGGTGATAGAGGCAACCCGCGCCAGCGCACAACATCCAGTCGCAATCTCTGAAGAGGAGGGAGCAAATTACGTTCATATCAGGCCACGGGGTTCAAAGATATAAAAATCCCCAGGTACTTAAAGCCCGTCTGAGAGACCTGAATAGGGCACCTGCGAGGCAAGGGAGGGAGACCGCCCGAGAGCACGTATACACAGGATTTAGCCCAGTTAATCACAAGGCCAGAGTTCTTCCCAAACGAAGTAAGCACGTCAAACAAAACATTCAGAGATTTTCGAGGGGACGTAAGGGACAACAAGATATCATCCGCATAGAGCGAGACGCGATCCTCAAAGTCCGTGGACAACTGGATCCCCTTATTAGAGGGCTCCCATCGCAACCAGGCAGCCAACGGTTCAAGGGCAAGAGTGAAAAGCAGTGGTGACAACGGGCAACCCTGCCTTGTGCCCCTCCCGAGGACAAAAGACGCAGATACTCGGCCATTCACGACCACCTGCGCCAGTGGCTCCTCATACAA
Organism: Lissotriton helveticus; assembly: GCF_964261635.1. Taxonomy (NCBI): domain Eukaryota; kingdom Metazoa; phylum Chordata; class Amphibia; order Caudata; family Salamandridae; genus Lissotriton; species Lissotriton helveticus. The sequence continues at coordinate 657,943,395 of NC_136063.1, read as the reverse complement.
GAGTTTCACCCTGCCGATGAACCCGGGGCCGAAACCAAATTTCGCAAGAGCGGCCCAGAGATAAGGCCACTCTAGCGTATCGAAGGCCATCGTAGCATCCAAGGAAGCCAAGATGGCCGGCATACGAAAAGACACCGCCCTCGCGGGAACACCGTGTAAGCGCCGCAGGTTGTGCGCCGTGTTACGGTGTGGGATTACACCGGACTGATCCGGATGGATCAAGTCACTGATAACATTAGTTAGGCGGTTGGCTAATAATTTGCCAAGAATTTTCGGTTCAGCATTTAGGAGCGCGTTTGGTCTGTAAGAAGAACAGCGATCCCGTGGTTTCCCCTCCTTATGAATCACCACGATAGTAGCAAGACGCTGGTCACGAGGAAGGGAGTCGATGTCTCGCGACTCTAGAAACATATCGCGAAGATACGGAGCCATTTTGTCAGGACACAATTTGTATAATTCAATGGGCAGACCATTGGGACCCATGGCCTTGCCAGAACGCACTGAACGAATAGCAGTAGCCACTTCATCCGCCGAAAGCGCCGCGTCCATTAGGTCTCTGTCAGCCTCAGACAGGCAGGGAAATGTAATATCGCGGAGCAACAAATGAGAGTCATCCTCCGGCCTGTCAGAGACCGGAGCATACACAGTTCGGAAATGCTCCACAAAGCACTCAACAATATCAGCCGGGTCAGTCACACACACTCCGTCAAGGTTCTCAATCACAGGAACTACACGACTCGCCCTTTCTTTCTTGTCCAGCCACGCAATCAATTTACCCGCCTTATCCCCAACATCATACAGTCTGCCCTGCTGTTCTCTGCTCATGACTTTCGCAACATCAGTAACCAGGGTCCTATAGTCTAATTGTTTGAGGCTGAGGGAATGAAGCTTGGCACGGGACACTCCGAGCTCCAAGTCACTCTCCAGCTCGGCTATCTCCGCCTCCAAACGGACCACCTCTTCGTGTTTACTCTTCTTGGCGTTAGCGATCAGAGACAAGGCCTGCCCACGTATCACACTCTTAAAAGCCTCCCATAATGATACAGCAGAGGACACAGACCCCACGTTTTCAACAAAATAATGATCGAGGGATTTTATCAACTCGGCACGGGTCTTGGGATTGCGAAGATACCAGGGGTTTATTGGGGCGACTCGACCCTCGTTACTCATAGTAGTATCCATGCTAAGCCACAATGGGGAGTGATCGGATATGCCCCGGGCGAGGTGCCTCACCTCCCTGATAGAGGAGGCCTGCACCGCCGGCATCAGAACATAGTCGAGTCTAGACAGACTGCCATGGACTCCAGAGTGGAAGGTGTATTGCACCTGATTCGGGTGTAGCAACCGCCAACAGTCTACCAGACCCAGGGTCTCCAAGAACCCACTCAACCAGGATTGAGACTTGATAAGATCCCTGGGGGGGTAGCGATCCACGTTACCGGAATCAACTGAGTTGAAGTCTCCACCCATCACCAAGAGGCCCTCTGGGAGCCCCAGTACTACACGCCCAAGTTCCGCAAAAGTCGAGGTCTGTAGACCCGGCGGTATATATACAGTAACAAATGAGACAGTCCTCCCCTCCCATCTACCAGTGAGAGCAGCGTAGCGCCCCCTATCGTCAAGAATAACATCATCTATTGCCAAAGGGAGGGAGGACCTGACGAGGATACCCACGCCCCTAGAACCAGAGGTAAATCCACAGTGTGCGGCAAGGCGATACCCCCACCGATTCATGGCGTGGCACGTGTTCCCAACCAGATGTGTTTCCTGCAATAATACAATATCAGGGGAGAGGCGCCTCAGCAACTATAACACCACACCCCGTTTGATCTTATCCCCCAATCCATTGACATTCCAACACATTAGTTTCAACCCACTACCCCCCATCCCGGAAAGAAGTGCTGAATCCACCCCATAACGAACACAATGACCAGGTCAGTAAGAGAAACGATACATTGCCTTGAAAGAAACTCACAAACACCCAAACTCCCCCCTCCACCCCCCAACTAGAAACCGTTACAACTCCCCCCACCCTGCACCTGTGCGTTAGACTCAGAAGCCACCCCAACTTGCAGTGTGCCTGTCGCCCTATCATTAAACTAGTCTACAAAAAGAAACCCCTGAGGAGGAAAGAGTCCCACTTCCCCCGCCACCCTCGGGTATTCAGCAATAGAACACAGTAGTAGAAGAAGTATCAAACCCAGCTGAATGACATGTTAATTGTTCAGAAATGAGGACTCATAATGTCACTCTTGTTCCGACACGCCACCCTCGGCTCCACCCGGATGCCCGGTTGAGTCATTCTGTTTGCGAAGGGTATCCAGCCAGTCACTAACTCTGTTGGGACGATCAAAGAAGAAAGTCCGGTCTTCGTATACGACACGCAGCCTAGTTGGAAATAGCATTGCATATTTCAGGCCCAAGTCTCTCAACCTTCGCTTCACCCCCTGAAACCCCATCCTTTGCCTCTGAACAAGCTGGGTGAAGTCCGGGTAGAAACTCACCGTCGTGTTCTCGAATTTTATGGGGCCGCTCACTCTCGAGGCCTGCAGGATAATGTCTCTGTCTCTGAAATTGAAGATCCTGGCGATGATAGGTCTCGGAGAGGCACCCGACTTCGGTTTGCCGCCTGGCACTCGATGGGCACGCTCCACGGTGAAGAATTTACTCAGGCCTGTAGGGGCGAGGTGATTCAAGACGAGATCCTCCACAAGGAGATCCGTTGCCAGAATACCAGAATTTTCAGGGACCCCAATAAGGCGTATGTTGTTGCGTCGGGCCCTGTTTTTAAAATCCTCCAGTCGATGGGCCATGAGATCATTGGAGGATCGCAGGTTTCCAACTTCCGTCTGCAGATCAGATACATCGGTCGTGAGGCTAGATGTCTTCAGATCTAGAGACTTGACCCTTTCATTGGTCTTCGACAAATCAGCTCTGATCTAAGTAACATCAACAGCTACAGTGTCGATTTTAAGAGCGAGAGCCTCGTATTGCTGACCAATGGAAGCCTTCATGTTGGCAATGGCGCCCATGACATCCTGCAGAGTCAATTCGGTCGACGCAGTCGGGTCGTCATTGGAGTCCTCCAGAGCTCGACTGGTACCACCGGGGGATCCCTTGGGTTGGGTATAGCGATCCATGACATTGGTTTGGATCGGTCCCCCACGTAGAAGCGTTTTGGTCTTCCGCTTCTCATTGTCAGGCCTGGCAGTCATTTTGAATGGTGAGCCCCGAAGGGGCCCGTGAGTCCTGGTGAAAATGGCCGCTCACCACCAGACCACCGAAGATCATGAAAGTGGGCCACAGAGGCGAAAGCAGTGGTTCAGCCCAACACCTAAGCACTCACGACAGTTGGCATACAGTAGAGAAGCAGAGTTAGGCTAGACCTCGGTGGGGGCCCAAAGCAATCACGCAATCAGATGAGGCCGGAGGCCCAAGAACGAAACCGAAAGTCAACTCAGGGCAGCAGGGATAGCCCCTCAGGCCGCTGTTGTTCAACTACTTCCCTGCGTCTTGGTGTGCCAAGCCCCCGGTGTCGCCGCAGGGCGGGCCTCAAAAACTCCGATCGGCTTATCTGCGGTTCCCGAAGTCCGAATGAAATTTTTAAAACAGCTAAGGTGTCAGCAGAGGTTCATCTTCAAGAACCCGTCGTCAAAGTCAGGATATATTTCAGGATATATGCGGAGGGCAGCGAGGGACTCGGGAGCCCTGTGCTCACGCGGCCATCTCGGATGCGCGCGAAGCTCCTCCTCCATTTCTAGGACTTTAATCAGAGTTTTAGATTTTTCCACTGTTACAAATTCTGTGGATTTTGAGGTTTGCTTATCAGGAAGTTAACTGTAAAATAAAGGAGCTGTAGTGTTAATAATGTTGGCGTGAATGGATGGGGTGTGGGTTTAAAGGTCTCATGCAAACATCACTAGTCTCCAATTTTACAAGTGTATCGGGTGTGCTAAAGATTAGTGTCCTTTTATTTTAGGGTTTTTGTTGTCATGCAAAAGAAAGGTTTCATTAGTAAATGTTACAGTCAGTTCAGGAGGAATGTTAATATCAGAGTATGTTAGGGGTGTTACATGTTGGGGGTTACTTGCCTATATTTTTCTTTGGATAATTCTGCGTAGTTCAGGAATTGTGGGCATGCACAGTACTTTCAAGTCAAGTCAATTGATACTTTATTTCGGCCTCGCAAGACCTTAAAAGCACAGATAAAACCTTTGAAAATTCATGACAGTTTATCAGAATAATTTTCTTTTATATACACATAATAATATGAGAGCATTAAAATGTTAAAAGGTACTAAATAGCATGGTAGGCGCTAAATATCTTTATCATAAAGTGCAAAATCATATGTATTAAAAAGGAAAACAGATTAGAATACAGAGTCCCGAATCATAGGAAGTGCAAAGAGTGAGCGGTTTGTACTTGATCTTTCTTTAGAACTGCACAATGAGCACACCACATTGAAAACAGGTAGCGGGAGACTGAATATACAATTGGCATGCCAGTATCATATTTTAGGATCCTGTAAGCCTGTAAGCAATGGGAGGTTCCAAGGTTCCTACAAAGCTATCGTAACCAATGAGCCCTTATTGCCTTGTAGGTGGGACAGAAAAACAGCACATGCAAGTCAGTCTCCGTACAGGTTTTGCATGACGGACAATAATCCGTAGAACTACCCCCCCACTTATAGGTAAGAGCACATAAAGGGAGTACACCATACCTGAATTGCATGTACAGTTTTTAGCAAAGGAAGGCTGTATGTCATCAATGCTGGATTCTAAGATGTATTGCAGTTTAACATCTAACAAGCATGATGTGAGTGTGCCTGTCCTGGCGCCCCTCAGTAATAAAATGAGATGGTGATCCTTAAAAATTTGTATCAAGACTTTTCTTGGTGTTGTCAAAGAACTTTCTTCTGGGCTATCCCATAGGTCTCCCATTCCAATGGCTAAGAAGGAATTCTTGATAAAGGTGAGCCAGAGTATTTTCCTTGCTTCCCTGAGGTTTGCCACCTCCCCCAATTCCTCTTATACATAGATATTTCTGGAGTGCTCCATAGGTTGAGCCAGTAAAGTAAAGGTCTAAGCGCAACCTCCAGTGCCATTGGGCTAACACCCAGAACCATTCGGAGCGGAGTTAAAGGGGTACTATTGGGAAGTCCCACCAGCTGTATAAGAAATTAATTTTTGGTCCTGGCAAGTTGTTCAGATGGCCTATGACCCCATAATTCGCCTCCATAGAGGGTAGCCCCTCTGGCTTGCGCCTTATAAATTTCCAACACCGTCCCCAGCATCTTGTGTACACACTTCCTCTGCTGTTTCGCAAGGCCCCCTGATGTTTGCATCAGCTTAAGACAAGCCTTCCTAATTTGATCACCCCACTCCATTCTCTCATTGAGCAATAATCCCAAATAATCACATACAGGAACTTTGTCTAGAAATTCCCCAGCTAATTGTGGATTGGGTCGTATTGAGTGACCTGCGTTGAACATCATATATTTTGTTTTCTGGGTGTTAATTTCCAGGCCCCTGTTCTTACAAAATAGATTAAAAATATCCAAAAGCCTTTGAATACCCATCAGTGATCTTGACAGCACTTTCATTTGATAATTCTTTTCTCTAACCCCGATCTCCATTGCAGAGGGAGAGTGGTTATGCTTTGTGGCCCTTTCAACAGTTTCACCAAGAGTAACTGCTCTGCCTGTGCAATGGGATGTGTTGTACTACACACACCTCCAATGACACCTGGGTTCAGTTAATATATCCCTACAATAAAGGTAGCCACCATACTTTAATAATCAATTGCCTCTGTTGGACTTGGTGTATGTTGCCTCTCTACCAGTTGCCATTTTGATATATTTCTGCAAAAAACAATGTCAAAAAGTGATTATGTGTTATTGTATGTTGATAGTTTATATTGTTTACACCTGTAAAAAAATATTGTTAATATTTCTTTGACTGCCTGTTGACTTTTCTAATAACATGTGATTTATTCTATTGCTTGACTTTGATTTGGCAGCTGTGATTTTGTACCATGGTTTGTAGTTGACTCATGTGAAAAGAAAGGTAGGTCTCTTAAATATTTGTATTTAGGTTTACCTTAATTTGGTAGATATGTCTGATTTCTTGGCCATTTGGTGGTATAGGACTTTCCCTAGGTGATATGGCTGACTTGATTTTCTTCCGTCAGGGTGTTCTTGGATTGGTCTGAAAGAAAACGTTGACATTAACAGAGCTTTTCAAAACAATTGTTAGGTTAAACAGATTGTTGTGTGTTTTGCTTTTTGAATACTGAAGAGAAATATTTTAGTTAGTTTTGGCTGTATCATTAGGTTCTTCAATTATTTTACCTCTCAAGGTCTTCTGCTTGTTGAGTACGTGGTGGTGATTATGGTTTGGAGTTCAGCTGATGGTTTTGTCCGTATTTTAGGGTAGTTTTCTAAGCCTGTGAAAAAAGTGTAATTACTGTATGTACCACTGCCATCGTACAGTGATTTACCCCCTGCCATATTATAATGGCTGGGGGTATCGTGGCGGATGCAAAGTGCGTCTGCCACTTTCCGCCGGTCAGCAATTCCGATTACCGGCTGGGTGGACCTGGGCCACAATATAGTGGCGGTGCCTAGCAGGCACCGCCATCCATATTATGATGAGTGTGGTGGAAGTCCTTTCCATGGTGGTGATACCACCATGGAAAGGCTGGCAGGATGTGGTTTGGGGGCCTGTTGGGGGCCCCCGAGGAGGGTGGGGGTACACTTGGGGGTACCCATGGTACCCCTTCCATTTTCATGCACAAGGTGGCAGGCACACCATGGCACTTTAGCATTGCGGAATACGACCGCCTGGGTGGCAGTCGCATCCTAATTAGCGGTGTAGGACCGCCGCCCGTCAGGCAGCTGGCCTCAGCAAAGCGAGGATGGCGGACGGACTAAAGTCCGCCTGCCATCCTAATCACCCCCTAAGTGTGAATCGTTTAAACTTTCTCTTTCGTTAATTGATGGCAATTCGAATACTGTATGTCTGTGTCCAAAATCAGTTAATTTATTAGAAAAAAAAATTCGATTTAGGCTTTGGGATTATTTCGGTTACAATTAAATGAGATTCCTGTTAAAGTTTCACTTACTCCAGTCAACAGATGGCCATTCTACTGCTGTATGTCTGTGTCCAAAATATGTGAATTTATTATAAATTTCAAATTATTTTAGGTTTGGGAATTATGTCTGATGAAATTAAATGTGTTTTGTGTGAAACTTTCTCTTACTTAAGTCAATAGATGTCAGTGTTTGGTTCCAGACTCTCAGTTGTCTCCACCTATTCCAGGTGTGTATGGTCTTCAGGGAAGTCAATGTACCACTGAGAACAAAATGATGGTCGGCTGAATTTATACCTTTATTAGGGGTTAACAAATGTTTTTTAATCAAAATATGTTTTGAAATGGATATTTCCACATGAATCAGACCCAGAAAGAATGTATATTTATTCTGTAGTGTGTGAAATGTGGCTCTTTATGTTCCATTTTAGAATGGGCAGCCCTTTTGTGTAGACCTTGGCTGAACTGTTAAAGTGGAAGGACAGCAGTTATTTTGCATTGGAATGCATATGCAGGTTTTTCCAATGAGCGTACAGTTTTTGGTAAAATGTGTCTTGATGTGCACTTTCATAGATTTATATCCAGAAAAATGTTGCATTTTTTACATTTGTAATATATCAATATTTATTTATTTTGTTTCTTTTTCAGAGCAGGAAAATTGTTTTAACATAGTTTTAATAATATATGTATTGTAGATGGCATGCGTTGTATGGGTATTTGTAGAAATGTTATGCGTTGTAATGGTACTTTTAATGTTTACCTATGAATCTGCGTTGCAAATGGTTTACATTGTAAAAACATGCGTTGTAATGGTAGGTGTGTTGTAAAGTCGGCTTTTGTAAAAGTTTGCGTTTTAATCGTATGAGTTGTATCATCATATATTCACACAGATTACACTTAATATCACAACAAGCGCAAGTATATAAATACAATCAGAAGAACATTATTTAACAGAAATTACACAAGTTAAGACTATGCATCAATAATTAAAACATTCAGTAGACATTATGATACAAAAGATATAAGAATAGATTGATTTACTACAAGAAGCAATCCAAAAAACCTAATTAGATAATATTGAACCTTCACTGTAGTTGGATTTAACAACAAAGTACTTCTTCATGCGTTACTATAAAGTGCCTCGAAGATACAGGGTATATATTTTCACTGCAGATATATACAAATCAGGGCAAAAAAACCATGATTCAAATCCTGTTTCACAGCTCCACTGTACTGACAAAATAGATGGCAGGATGACCCATCCTTTTTAATCCACATGTTTTCACCAATCAGTATCTGATTAAACTAAATTTCATAAAAAATCTTCGCACCAGAGGACATAAATTGGCCTTTAAATAGAATTTCATGACATCACATCACATCATAAAGCATACAACTCAAGTGAAGTCTTTTTATCTGTAAACAATGTCATAGTAAAAATGTATAACTTTGGAGGTCTTAAGCAGCTATTTATAGCACTGCTAGTCAGGCAAGATAGCATCTCATCACTGTTCAAGGCCACCTGATGTAAACTATGATTGTAAACAGTCCCAAGTGTGTAAATCCCTTTACTATACCTCCCTGCCAAATAACCTTTTCCAGTGTTTTTTCTGGAGTTCTAAACAGTTGAAGAAAATAATGAATGACCTGGCAGTGAGCTTGAAACTTTACACCAATCAGACCCAGCTTGAGACTGATCATTTCAATCAAAACGATACCTTACACCAAGGTATCATTTCCAGAGAACAGATTTTGCGTTGGATAACATTTTAAACAAGGAAAGCATCCTTTCCTCTATACTATACAGTGCTACTAGAGTAATATTAGCTATGTACACCATTATACGTTTTTGCACATGTCTCCTCCCATGTTCAATATTTAATTGCAAGAGTCTAATTCCTGTAGACTTTGATTTTGAAGGGACTTAAGGTATCCATGGCAAGTTGCTGGAGATACTAATTGCTAAGTATAAATATTATTTTACCGCCTTTAATGTCCACCCATTAAAAAAACAAGACCTGGGAGACTTGCGGCCTCTGACCCCCATTACTGTTCTTCAGTTACCTGAAAGAAACTACAGGTTTCCCTTTTAATTGACATTGATGTTTCCAGTTCCTTCATATACATTAATTGGTCACAGGAAAACTTAATTCCAGCAAAGAGCAAACTGCATCTTCAAGTATCTGAAGCAATTAATGGAACTCCAGTATAATCAGATTTGGAAAAGGAAGAAACACAACTCTTACCTCAAACCAATTCCACTGATTGTGAATGTATGTAGTTCAATCCTCTATATGCTTCTATGCACCCATTGATATGGGGAGTCGCTTAAATGTTCTTTCATAATCTGTACATCATCTGTAAGGCTTGAACATTGTTCATGGGTTCCAAATTTTGTTTTTCAAGAGAGTAAGTAAAGGCAGTTCTACACCTCTGATCAAGGAAGAGTAGATACCAGAACACAGTTCTCTTCCCTTCCATCTAAGTATCAAGAATCTCTGAAGTATTTTCTGAATCTCAATTAATTAGATAAACCCCCTATATTGAATTCAGACTAAACTATTGACTTGGAGCCAAATCCTGTTGTTCTGTTTGAACCTAACTTCATAAGAAACTTGCCAATGGCTTTTTTGTGCCTTCAAATTCTAATGGCAGCTTCATAATTTTTTGTTCCTAAGAACGAATCTAAGGAGTTTTGTGCTTGGATCTACTATAGGTGATTAAATCAACTTACATTAAAGGATCAATGCCCACTTCCATTAATTTCTGACATAATAATTCTTTAAAAAGCCAAGATTGTCACAAAATTTGATTTACGAGGAGCCTATTATCTCACCTGAATTTGACCAGGCGATTAATGTAAAACAGCTATCGGAACACCATTGGCCTAAATTAAAATATAGAATTATGTCATTTGAACTTTGCAATGGCCCTCTGTATGCCAACCCTTTATGGACTCAGTTGTGTCAGGTTTACTTCCCCATTCAGTAAAAGAACATCTCAAAGATATCCTTTTTCCCCTAATATTCTTCTGAACCTAATCGATTGTTAAGGAAGTTCTTCTTTAAAAAAATTTAAATCAAATACCCTACAAGCCAAACCTGAAAAATGTCTATTTGATCAGTCATCTCTCCCCTCCATATTATCTGAAAGATGATTGCAGATTGATACTATTGAGGGGAAAACAATGTTCCTACTTTTATAAAATAAATCCAAACCTTTCTTGGATTGGAAAAATCTCTCAAAGTCTTTTGGAACAGGCACTCACACTGCAGCATCTTGCAGCACCTTATCACAGATCCTTATTGGTATCTTCATCGGATCTGATACAACCTGGTGCAGACTGATGCAGCCCTCTCACCAAGGAGAAAAAGTACAACTCTCAGCAAGCTGTACCTGGTGCAATACCTGACTGCAGTTGGCCTGAACTTGTGGCTTTTGACCCAGACCCCAGGTTCAATCAGTTCCCCATAGTTGGCATTTCTTACCTTCTTGGGTGCTATTTTTCCTACAAGTTTAAAAACTCATAACTCCAATACTACTGATTGGCTATTTCTTGTTTTGGTGTCATTTTGTTCTTTAAAATATTCTCTATGTTTCTAAATTGCTGTGGAATTATTCTTGTGTTGTGTTATCACTTTATTGCTGTTTCAGTGCTGCCTAAATACTTTACTTACTGCCTTTCAGTTAATCCTGATTGCTTTATGTCAAGCTACCAGAGGGTAAAGCACGGGTTTATTTAGTGATGTTGGTGGTTCAGCCTGACAAGGATTGTGTTTATTATCTGAGTAGGTCTCTCTTCCCTTTCAACTAATAACCCAATTTGTTACACTTTCAAATTAAGTCCAAAATGGAATGTACTTTCTTCTATATCTGATATAATCAATCCAGTGACAGTCAGATTAAATAGCTCTCATTCTTGGAAGATTCATCCTACATTTCATGTGTCTTCATTAAAACCATACCTATCTACAAAGAATCTTAAATCTTAAGGTTGCTGGTCAGCAAGAATAGGATATTTATGATTCCCATTTTCACAGAGGAAAATTACATTACTTAGGTGACTGGAAGGTTTTTGGTCCTACTGATAGACCATAGGAACCAGATTCTCAAGTTCATGCTCTTATGCTTATAATCTTGTTTTTTGTAATAATCTTAAAAATCTGACTTTTTTTGGAAAGCATGTCATATCTATAATCAACATAGGAACACTGGTGGTCCAACACCTTTGCATGGATTTACTTACTGTGTATGAGTTGCAAAGCTAAGGCTCTCTTCTCCTAAGTCTGCCATTGAGTGATTACAGTGAGTTGGTTGGTTTCGATGATGAGCATGCTGGGACAGAGTATTGCAGGACTGTGGAGGTCTTCTTCTTGAGCTAGATGCTTTAATGTAATTCATTGAGCAGTGTGTCAACCATCTTGAAGTATGAATCCTGGTCCTTTTGAATGTACATTTGCAAAGTCCATGCCTGATTATCCTTTGGGAAGACACTGTCCGTTGACTATTCCTTTTTAGCACTTTCACAAGTTATTATAGAGAGATAGTAATTTCTGTACCATGGATTTCTCTTCTCGTTTCTTTATTCAAAAGCCCTGTAAAGGAGACTGGCATTGTCTACTGGTGCATTGTAACTAATTTTCTGGTTACTGCTAAATCGAGGGATTTGTCGTGATTTCTTAAGGTCTTCTGGAATTGCATTTTGAGAATATGCTGGGTTTTAACACCTTTGAAACATTATTTTGAATCATTTCAATTTTTTGCCTGTTCAAAAGTGCTGTAGTTTTCTTCAGTCTGCCTTCTTCACCTGCTTTCCTTACATGCAGAATTCTGAGAAAGAAGAAGGCAGTAGGCCCTAGATACTTTCAAAGCTCAACTTATGATATATGAGGCTGCAGGCAGCCATTTGTAATGCTGCAATCCCTCTGAGCACCCACTTTTCCCATTAATCATGACACTTCTTGGTGAAGTTCCCTTTTCTATTTGCTCACCCTGCCCCATCCCTACTGCTCCAGACCATCCTAAACATGGGCCTGAGCATGCCCTTTCCATTTTTTGCCAATATAAGCAATCCATATAGAGCTGCTTCTAGCCATTCTTGGGTGAAATATTATGCGGCTGGAAAATCTTTGCATTGATCAGGTCAGGCAAACTCAGGAAACGTTTTCTGGTTATGCTGATGCAAAGATTTCAAGTTCACTAGATTTGGTGGGCCCACACCTTGATTCGAGTACTACATGATGTGTCGGAGATATGGTTCCATGCTCAGAGTTAAAGATATAAATTCCGCCCATATCACCCCTCTCAAGCATTATGGTCCTCCTCCTTGTGTGGTTACTACCATCCAAAAATCCATTATGGGCAGACACTCCTTTTCATACCTATTCCCAAGGCCCTCAACTGCCTTACCTACTGCAAATAAAATCACAGCCGGCACTGGCTTATTTTGGAAAAAAAACATCAAACTTGGTTCGTTCAAAACTCCTGACTTCTCCATTAATCTTGCTGTGCTCTCTTTTCCCTTCAGCACCCAGACACCCTTTCAGGTACTTGCAGCACTTCACAAACTATTAAAATGATGATAACTGGCAAGTTCCTTCCCCCTTTTAGGTGATGCATTGTGTTCTTGCTCCTAATTTCACTATTTCTGTCTTAATAGACTTGGACTTATTGCATATTTTGATAAACATTTTTAGTTTAAAACACCTCTTTTTTATAATGTGTGTGAATTAACAATGCATCTAACACTACACATGGGGCTAAATGCTTTTTGCATGAAAAGCTATCTAAAATATTAAAGCATGTTGCTGTGTGCGCTGTATTAACAGTTTGTTCTGTATTAACTGTATGTGCTTTTAAATTTTACACTAACGCATAATAATGCTATGTTGTACATTGCACATTTTTGCATGTTGTACATAACCAATCATAAAAGCAGCTTTAAACTAATAACTTGGCTAGGTAAACATTTATAGGGGGTATTCGTATGAGGGAGGGAAACATAATGGCTGATTTACATGAAATTAATATTCTCTTTTGTGTCTGTTTTGTTTATTGGCCTACCATTAAATGGCTGCCTGTGAATCCAGCAAGGCTGTGACTTGCATTAAAGAAAAGAGTGCATGCGTAAACTGTGCCACCTTGCCTCAGGAACAGAAGGAGTCAAGGCCACTTTGAACTTTGAACATTCTTGTGATTGTGCCAATGTACCAGTTAACTAAAGTATCCTTCTAGCCTGCGCTGTGGAAGGAAGGACGAGGAAAAGATAGAAACATTTTTCCCAGTAAATGTTGCTAAACATATAAAATGTATTCATCATTTGCGCTTCTTTTGTTAAAACTGGTATGCTCTAGAATTTTAGAATGAGTCAGGATAGTGAGACCTCATGCCTCATGCAATCACGTACAGGTTTCCCTGAAGAGGCAACATTTTTGTGTCGTCTGCCAAGAATTAGAGTATAAATAATGTCCTCTTTGGAGGCGTGGTTGGCTTCTAGGCTCATTAGGCGTTGGGGGGGGGGGGGCATGTGAGCTCTTGAGAGAAGGAACAGATTAGACCAGACATTCTAAGGGTTAGGTACGAGAAACGTCACAGGAGATTGCTGAAGGGCGGAGGTTGCTTCCGAGGAGAAGGGAGGTTGGCACGTCATACTTTGGCACCAGGCCACATTCCTTTTAGGTCTGGTGAAGGAGGGGTGCTTTCAAGGAGCAGCTCCTATTAGAGTGGCAGAGATGCAGAAGAGCAGCAACAGATAGAAAGGCTTTTTTAAATTTAGATGCTAAACTTTAAGTTTATGCTTTGACTGATTAATTACGTCTGAAAAGATTTATTTGACTTATGCATTTATTTCTCTTAATGGGAGATTTTTGCAAACTATTTAATTATTGATTAGCCTTGCAAGACTATTTTTTCTTAGAAAATCTTTAAGAGTTTTGACTGACACTTTGCGCCACATTTTCTTTTCTACATGTGATGCTTATATGCAGACTGTAATGTGTTCTGTATTAATGCTATTTTTCCTGTTTTCTAAATTCTGTAACTTGATTGATATTTTACTAATGAATAAAGGGTCAGAGAAAATTAACTTTTAACTAGAAAATAAAACCCTTTAAAATACTCAACAACTCTCTTCATTGGCTTAAATAATAATTGCATTTTTGACTGCTCATGATTGTTTAAAGTCTCCTGAAGGTAATACATGGTGTGAAGGGCCCAACACCTTTTTCAGCGGCAAATAGAGGTAGCATGAGGGTTTTGCATTGAGAAATTACCGGATGAAATTACCGCTCCATCACATGTTATCAGCAAAAATCAATTTCATTCAAGAACAATTCAACAACTTAACAACCAATATTATCCTGTGCCTCTTTTTGAAAAACAAATCTACAATACCTTCAATAAGATACCACATTTGTACCCCCTCACTGAAAATGTGAAAAATAGACATAACATCATCCTTCAGAAGTAACATTAAATTGGTTTTCCCCAGAATCAAACTCCTCTTCCAAAACCACCTGACAGGTTTTCGCACTCATTCAAAACAAAGACCTACCCACTATCACCAGGCAACTAGGTTACTATTGAGATCATCTACCTACCAAAATTATCCATGACAATTTTAACATCTGTGTTTCTATTTGATGAAGCTTGATTAATGCTTTGTTCTCTAGAGGCACCTTCTCAAACTTCATATTTTGTACAAATCCACCCATTCCCTCAAAATCCCAAAGAGTGACCTATATCTGGCTCACATTGAAAAAGCTTTTGAAAGATGCAAAGCTAGTCAACCAATTTACTTCATAGCCTAGGCACATATATTGCCAAAACATCACTGAGACTTCCTTCCTGGTTTGAGTTTAAAAATAGCCCCTCAGAAATTCTTAGATGATGTGCATTACATCTTGGACCAAGGCGACTCCTGATTATTATTTCGACTCCGATGGCCAGGAAAGGTTCATAGTTGTAGTGCAGCAGAACTCGATTGCCTTCTGTCCTATTGACTAATGGCAATTTCTGAGTAAGACAAACATGTGGGGAGCTTGTGGTCCACGCTCCACTCCCAGGCTCACTGCGTGATGTGGATACTAGGTACAACTATTAATTCTCAATTTGACCTTGTTCATCATTCATTCAATTTTGACCGTGATGTTTACCATACTTTTTTCTTCTCTTTTGACTAATCCACATAAAAGACTTTAGGAAGCTTCTCGTATTGTCTTGTGCCCATCCAGGCCTCCTCGGAAATACGATCCCAATACAAAAGATAGTTCAGAGCAGCTTTTCTTTATTCAAAACCCAATGCATTTAGGGCTGAATTCCCAGCCCTTCGTCAGGTGTAACTGAAAGTCAACAATTACAAAAATAATATAATTATTATTTGTTGCCTTTTAACAATTGAAACTACATGAATCTTAATTGAGCTTTGCGCATCTAACATTTTGTGTACAATCCAACAATTCCCATTGCTCCCCACATGCTTGTACTAAATTACTGTGCATTCAGGGCAAGGCACAGCCCAGTTTCGCACGCAAATTGCAAAGTTTGTTAAAATATACAGTGCCTAAACAATGACTTTATTGCGAGAAATGCGGTGTGCATACCACCTCTTTCAAAATGTAAAAATTTCTGAGTAAGAACATATACAAGATTTACTCAATTTTTGTCTTAATATCTCTAATGCAGTGACTCTCTGCTCCTATATGAATAAGAGCGCTTTATATTCAAGTGGAAGATGCAGAAAGCCTGGTGTAATTTTTGACTATTGCTGCAATTTCCCCTAAATAGTATGGTTGTTTTACATTTATTCAACTTGCATTGGAGATAACCTCCTGACACGTATCTGTCACACTTTTTATAACGCTTATGTGTGGATTTAATTTGCAATACTTGTTGACCATTAAGAAGATAAATGCTCATTATGGTGTAAATAGTGCGGCAGTTAGAGTTGGAGAATTGGGACAGAGGGTCTATCTTGTATTAACAATTGGAACTGATATGTAGTGTGTTTGCTCCCTTTTCAAGGCTGATAGTTTTGTGAGCTCCTACAAACAATGGAGTGGATGGGGTGAAGACTCCGTCAGGTCCAAAGTTACTGCTTTTTGCCTTCTGAGGTTTTCTTTTTAGAGTTGTTGTCAAAGAAATGTCAACACTTGTAATTGTCACCTCATTTAAACATCTCAGAAGGATATGATTCTATTATGCCCCAGATGACGCTCTTGTAATAGAGAATCTGTGCAGATGAGTTTCCTCTTTGAGCTCCCTTCTTGACTGCTTCGCATTTTCTCGACCAGATATGTTGGCTTAGGTGGGCAAGCTGGCCTGTTTGGGAATTTACTGGGCTGGCCTCTTCTGCTGCTGTTTAATTTCTCATGTGAATTCTCTAGCAGCAGTCAAAGGCCAATTTCATGAAAACACAAAAATAAGTATGACAGTGCCAAAAACTAGAAGAGGTAGATAGAAGATACATTGTTTCGTTATATTATAGAATCAATGAGGAAATCAGAGTATGGACGACAGGACTTCTGCCCCGTTTATGAGGAAAGTTTTTCTTTATGGAAGAGAAACCTCACACAGATCTTAGTGTCATGCTACATCATCGGCATACTCTCCGAACCCTGGTAGGTAAGTGCCATAAAGGCAGACTCAACCTCCTCTAAGACTTTACTGGATCTAGTTTAATACAATAAACATAAAAGATGACTCTCCTCTTAAATGCTGCAGAAGTCAGTTGACATCCAAAATCTGGGTTCCTGATTGTTTGTATATATTACAAAACAACATATCTTCTATCTACCTCTTTTCGTATTTGTCGCTCACGTACTGATTTTTGTGTTTTCATAGATATGTACAGAGGGGATCTACGGTGGCCTACCCTCCTCCTCTCTGATTGTGTTAAAGGCCAGTTTCTCACAATAATGGCTATTAACTACTATGGGGCCGATTCCGATCTGGGTCGGAAAGTGTTCCGACTGACACGGACCGGGACTGAAGTCCGACCGACTCGTACAGGCGCTGTACGACCTTACAAGTACAATGAGTCCTGGTCAAAAATTCAACCGACTCGCACGGAATCAATCCGGACTGACCGAAACGTACGGAAAACAGTGCCGCCTCTTGGAAACTAAACTGAAACCTTTCGCCCGACACGGAATGGCTACAGTCCTGACCGACACGAACACGCTCCTTACAACCAGCCAAGTACGATGCAATGCGTAGTAGACACAAGCGAGTCGCACGGAGTTCAAGCCGTACAACTGATTAGCACAGACCAGAGACATTGGCAATAAAAAGTGCCCGTCGCGACTGGCGCGTACGTGAAACATGCAACATAGCACAATGTCAGTCTGCCCGACTCGGATCACACCGCAAGTGACGCCACAGGCGTAGGAACCGGACAACTGAACGTCCCCGTCAAGCCTAAATAAATCATGTCATTGACACAAAAAAAGGACAAACAGGCAGTTATAAATAAAAAAAACACATTTCAAACCAAGACACACCCACAACTCCACCAATAAAATGGGCATACATCCAGACCATGATCCTCTGCAAATCTCACAGACCCACACACAGACAACACCACCACACTGAGACATACAGCCACAACCTACACACTACACAACATTAGCACCACACAATAGGCACACTCACAGTCACCCAGCCATACACATACTCACCAACTCTCACTATCACACACACACACCCATCCATCTCACCACCACCCATCACCATGCCCCCAAAGAAGAATCCAAAGTTCACAGATAGTGAGTTGGAGGTCATGGTAGATGAAATCATCAGAGAAGATCCACAGTTATTTGGTACCTTGATCCAATAGACCCCCCCTATCCCAGAAAAACAAGATGCGGGCGAGGATTGTGGACAATGTGAATGCCTTAGCACCTACCATGCGCACAATGGACGACATCAGGAACTGGTGATACGACATACGCAGGAGGATCAAGAAACTCACCATCAAGGACCAAGCCCCGAGCCAGCCCACTGGTAATAGGCCTCCTGCAAAACAAGTGTATTTCCCTTCCTGGGAAGAGAAGGTGTGGGCCATGTTCCCACCAGTTGGCCTCCATGGGTTGCCTGAAATACCAGAGCCTGGTGAGTACACTAACAACTATTCCAAAATGTGATGTTACAGCAATCAGGACCCACAGACGATGTCAGGGGGACAGAGAAAACATTCACCGTCAACAAGCCACATCAACCTAAACATAACTATCCTCTCATGTGTATGCCACCTAGAGAAACACAATACCTGCAGTGTCACAGTAACATGTACCTAGGGCAATATATGTACAAAGCCAATGACAAACACCCCAGTGATTTGGCCCCATACACCACGAAACACCATCAGCCATCAAGTTACCACAGTTACACACACTCCCAGGGAAACCGAGTCATGGGAAAGAAGGTCTGGCGTGCTGGACAGGTGGGTGTAGCTGAAAGCAGGGTGAAGTTCGTAGTACCAGGCCATAGTCCCCATCCCACTTGCCCCAGGAATAGGCCCATGCCCTAGGCTCACCTCACAGGGAGTGTCAAAGTACAGGCAAGATTGGAGACCCTGGGCTCTGGTGTGGGGAGCACAAGGCCTTTCTGGGACTTGGGCACCAACAAACACCAAGACACCACTGTCAGGCAACTTGAACATGTACGGTGACTCACTGTCTTGGAACCATGGCCCATGGGGTCCCATCTTGTCCAGGGGGAGAAGGAGTGCAACCTCAGACTACAACTCACAGCAGGCCCTGCTACACACTCACCTCCCACCAATGACAAACAACACACCTGAGACACAACACAATCTGAGACTCAAGGTAAACCGACTTCCAAGATGCCTGACACGGGGCCCCGGGGGGGAGAATAAGCAATCCATGGTGGTATTTGTGTCCCAGTGCAGATTGTAACTACAAACATACCTGCAATGCCACCGGCAATATACCCATTCACAAAAGCCACAAAACTGAGTACAAATACACAGCAATGCAATGCGATTTGCACACCGGTCCCATGCAGCAGCCATCTTGTCTGCACACATCCTATACCAGGAAAGCTGAGTCCAGGAAGGAAGCATGAGTTTGCTGGGAACTGGGGTGGAGTCAAATGCATGATGGGAGTTGGAGTCTCAGGCCAGAGTCCCCATCCCACCAGCCCCAGGAATAGGCCCATGCACTAGGCTCACCTCACAGGGAGTGTGAAAGTACAAACAAGATTGGAGACACTGGGCTCTGGTGTGGGGAGTACAAGGCATTTCTTGGACTTGGACGCCAACATACACCAAGACACCACTGTCAGGCAACTTGAACATGTACGCAGACTCACTGTCTTGGAGGCATGGCCCATGAGGTCCCATCCGATCCAGGGGGGAGAAGGAGTGCTATCTCAGACTACAACTCCCAGCAGGCCCTGCCACACACACAACTCCCACCAACAACAAACAACACCCGTGTGTGAAGCAATGTACATATAAGGCACCTTAAAAATACATGAGCTGTCCATGCACACAGCTCTACGTGTACATAAAACGCATCTGGAAATTGTGAAAAACCTACATAAGCATCTGACTGTGATAATTGAGGACAAAGCCATGCACATACACTCATCTTGAGGCATTGTACAGAATTGAATCTGTGTGATACGTTTATGTGTGCTGAACCACAACATATATTGTGTGTCTCTTCCACCCACAGGTGCAGCTGGGGAAACTTCAGGAATAGACGAGGAAGATTCACAGTCCCAGACTCTGGTTGACACAGAGCAGGCTGGTGTGGATGCCTCTCACTCCTCCGATGATGACCATGAACAAGCTGGCCCCTCCGGTGTGGATCAGCGTGCAGCAGCAGTAACATCTGCACTCCCTGCCACCATTCCTGCTCCATCTGACAACACCCAGATGGCCCCTACTAACACGGACAGACAAATCCAACCCAACACCGAGGGCACAGCAACACAGGGAAGCCTGGAGGTGGCTGCCAGTTTCACCAGTGCCATTACCAGAGGAGGAACAGCAAAACACACAAGATGATGGACGGAATGTTGCACAATGGCAAAACATTCACCCCCAGTCACAGATCTGCACCGGAATCAAGCATCCTAGAAAAGACATTGTGCAACATTCCGTCCATCATCTTGTGTGTTTTGCTGTTCACCCTGTGTGGGAAGGGTATGCCCAGACGTGGGTCCCTTGCTCACTAAGCCACTGGAGTCAAGCTATCCTGGCTGAAGGCGGCTGATAGCCAGAAACCGGTCCTAGGATGCTTGATTCCGGTCCAGGAAAGACATGGCTTGGCAGTTCGGGCTGTACTGTTCCCATGAGGCACAGGGTCAAGACTGATTTGCATATGGCCATGTCTGAACTGGGGTGGCTTGGTGAGCAAAATAACGATGGATTAAACCCAGATCTGTGACTGGGGGTGAATGTTTTGCCATTGTGCAACACTCCGTCCATCATCTTGTGTGTTTTGCTGTTCACCCTATGTGGGAAGGGTATGCCCAGACGTGGGTCACTTGCTCACTAAGCCACTGGAGTCAAGCTATCCTGGCTGAAGACGGCTGATAGCCAGAAACCAGTCCTAGGATGCTTGAGTCCGGTCCAGGAAAGACATGGCTTAGCAGTTCAGGCTGGACTGTTCCCATGAGGCACAGGGTCAAGACTGATTTGCATATGGCCATGTCCGAACTGGGGTGGCTTGGTGAGAAAAATAACGATGGATTAAACCCAGATCTGTGACTGGAGGTGAATGTTTTGCCATTGTGCAACATTCCTTCCATCATCTTGTGTGTTTTGCTGCTCACCAGAGGGGGGCCAGTGTCGTCTGTGCCTGCAACAGCAGAACCAGCTCGTAGTGGTAGGGGTGGTGGGTGTGGGGGCAGGCTGAGGCAACCACATGGCCATGGTGCTGAACCCCAAGCTGATCCCCAATTGTTACGCATCATAAATAAGTGCCAGCAATGCACCGGAGACTTTGGCCAGATTGTGGGGCACCTCAGGGACATTAAAGAACAGCAGGCTGAACATCATGCCAGATTAGACGCACACATGTTGCCGGTGGAGACACACATGGTCCGCATGGAGTAAAAGATGGACAAGTTGGATGATGTTATGGAGGTGCACAGAGACATACTGGGATGCCTATGTCAGATTGCAAACAACATGGCCCCACCTCCCCGTGTGCCCACTGCATCAGTTGCCACAGCAACTGCAACTGCCACAGGTAGGGAGGTGGACTCTGACAAAGACTCCAGTGCACCGCCACAGCCTGCACCTGAGGTAACCCCCCAACCCCGAAGAAGCCACGGGGTCATCCAAAGAGGGACAATTGAGAGGCAGCTGGCCCTGTACATAACCCAGGTAATGAACACCTTTCCCTGATGTCTACCATTGTGTGCAAACCCTTCACCTTGTCGACTGTCCCCATCTCTCCCACATGGAGGATTTTATCTGGACCAATGGATCTACTGACTGTGGACTTTACTCGGCCAATTCCACCACCTACCAACCCTACCAACTCCAATGTGAACTTTGGAATCCCATTGCACTGTACAGCACTCCATGTCACCTATATCATCCACACCCATGTATGTAAATAAACACTTCAGATCATGTGTTTTGACACATATAGGTGAAGAAATGCTAAAGTAAGACTGGGCAGGGGAACCACTAAAGCAATGTAAGCATTGACAATTGATTCATGTTGATGTGACACATTTGAGAGGTACACACTCCTAAGTCAACACAACACGAAAACACCATGCCCGTCACATTTCTGCAAGTACACACAAAAGCTGAATTAGAGCCAATCAGTCCTCAGGTACAGCATGCCAAAGATTCACTGATGTGTGGACATAGAGGAAGCTCACCACAAACTGGTACACACCTATATTACACATACACAACAAGTAAACAGAACATCAGATGCAAGGACCTCTCACATAACAGTGAGCAAATATGCAACCAATATGGCAGACATGCCAGCAGCGGGGTGTGTGGGATGATGTTTCCGGGAACCATGGAAGGTTGCATCCAGTGACCGTATTGTGCGTTTCAGAGGTTACATGTCACCAGACAACAGCATATGGACCCTGTTAATGACAGACATACAACAGTATTGAAATCACTACACAACTGCATACATCTACAAAAAACATTACATACACAATTCAAATAACTTGTGAAAATATCCAAAAATTCATGGCAACACTGATTGGGAAGACATAGTAACTCAAGGAAAACATAAATGCTACAATCATGACACATTGCATTTAGAAACACATATGCCCACACAGTGCACAACCAAAACACATCAGTGAAGCAAGATAACTTGCTAAAACATCACTGTATACTCACAATTAGGAGAAGAAGTTGTTAATGAGCTGAGTCCGTACATCCTCCTCACCCTCATCATCACTCCCAACGTGTCCCAGGCCAGGATTCTCACATGCTGGTGGTTGCTGTCCTTCATCATCTTCGATGAGAGGCACCTCCTCCCTCACTGCCATGTTGTGTAGCATGCAACACATAATAAATATCTTGCACACCTTTTCAGGTGCATATTGAAGGGCCCCTCCTGTCCGGTCCAGGCAGCGGAATTGGCTTTTCAGGAGTTCAAATGTCTGCTCTATCACTCGCCTGGTCCGCCCATGTGCCTCATTGAAACATATTTGAAACATATTTGCACAGATGTGACAGGGTTCCTAAGAGGTGTCAGCAACCAAGGCATGTTGGGATACCCAGAGTCACCTGCACACAAACAGACAAATATTTCATGCATCAGGAATGAGCGTGTATTCCAAAGATACCTAAGACACGTAAGGTAAAGTGCTACTACTCACAGACAAGCCAGGCAGGCTGGTTCTACAGCTGTGACATCAAATGTGGTGTCCTGCTATTCCGCATGATGTAGGCATCATGGGCTGAACCAGGGAAACGGATACACAGATGTGAAATTGACATGTCCGCCAGACATATAACTAGGGCATTGATAGAGTGAAAATGTTTACGGTTGCAGTAAATCTGCTCCTGTGCATGTGGTGGTACCCAAGCCACATGTGTCCCATCAATTGAGCCAATGACATTTGGCATCCCTCCCAAGGCATAGAAATCTCCCTTTATGCCTGGCATTTGTTGTTGGGATGGAAATCGGATGTATTGGTCCAGATACAACAACATTGCCTCCAATACATCACGGAGAACACAACTGAACATAATCTTTGACATCCCACCAGCACCAGCCACTGTGTATTGGAATGTTCCTGTGGCAAAGAAATGAAGGGCTGCCATCTCCTTAACCTTGGGGGTCAGCGCAGTTGGATACGCACGTCCAGGTTTTAAATGTGGGGACAACTGCACCAGCAAATCCTCTATCAGCTCACATGTGAAGCGGCACTGTCAGATGCAGTCACGTTCAACCATGGTTGCAAGGTCTGGGAAGGGTCTGTGGACATTAGGTGCCCTGCAGTACATAGGGAAACAAAGGAAGTATTTCATTTCACCCACATCTTTGGCACTGACCAGGCCAGTTAACACAACCTACATCACATCAGAACACAATAGAGTCAGGTGTGTGTAATTCTGCATGGACACATATGCCACACATGTGCCCCTCACAAAACATGTCACCTCCACATGGTGACACAACAAGTGCCATGTTCTGCTGTCGACAAACTGTGGGCCCTGTCACAGTACTTCGGAACATATGGTACAGGATAAATACACACCGCAATGGTTAGTGAGGATAGTTGTGTTGTCAATATGACAACGGGCTGCCAGTCACACACACGGGGAACATATAATGCAACATGGACACAGTCACCATGAAATGTCTGATGTACACGTCCCAACACAGGCAAGGCACTCAGGATGAGCAAACAGACTTGTCTGCATGTCAAACGTGGATGTCTGTGACACACAGGCACAACACAAAATCTTATGGAGGTTGGGGGGATGAACAACTTCCAAACACAAAGATGTCCATGTCCCTAATATTGTACGCAAATGCTCATGGGGTACCACACACAGCAAGCCCATGGACACACATTACATATCAGATGCCATGTAGGGTTCATGTGACATGGCAATACTCAATGTACCCCAGTCAATGTGCCAGGCCACGTGTGTTGGCCACCAAAGTCCTGAAGCACAGTAGGGTGATCATGTGACTTGGCACACCCTGGTAGTGTGTACTACATTGTGCACATCAAACATACAATATGTACACATGTATATACACATGTGATGGAGCATGAATAGTGAATTGCTGTACTGTGTGACAGGCTGTCACTGTGTTGTCCAGCCCCCTGCCTCCATATCAAAACATCTAGGTGGGCAGCCTCTGACTACCGAATCCAATGGTGACACAGGTGTGTCCGATGCGGACGCACGCCAGGCTCATGGGCTGTAATGTCTCTCTATGTGGGTGTGATTCCTTGAGACGTGTCGGACACTTGTGCACTGATGCGCACGCACGCCTTGCTCATGGGCTGTAATGTCTCCCTATTCGGGTGATTCCGTGAGACGCGTCAGACACTTGTGCACCAATGCACATGAATGCCTTGCTCATGGACTGTAATGTCTCTCTATGCGGGTGCGATTCCGTAAGACGCGCCAGACACCTAGGATCCAAGGAGTACACACCCATTGGCTACTGGCTGTCATGGAGACGAGCCTTGTGTTTTGCTACGTGTACGACTCGTGTCCTACCAGATTCAGTTGGGCCTATACAACAATGTTGCAAATTCAATGGTGTCATGATGCAGAAAGTTTGAACGACGCTGAAGGCGTGTCCGATGCTTTTCAAAACATGGATTGGGCCAATTTGGATAATGCGAACAAGTCTGACCTATCTCTGTGCCGCATCGAACAGATACTGCCTCTGTAGCACTGATTTAAGGCTGTGTGTTCCCCTGAGACAGCACTTGCTTGCAGTAAAAGGCCACAGGACTGGGTCACATCACACCACTGCTGCTTTCTCTGCACCATCTGTCTCCTGCAATGGCACGTACTGTGGAGAGGGCTCCAGCATTCACTGAGGAGGAGAACCAGGCCCTGCTGGACAGCCTCCCCCCACAGTACTGCAAGCTGTATGGGAAACCAGGGGGGCAGGTGAGTGTGGAGTCCACTGCCTTGCCATTTTTACATGTAGTCTGACTGGCATTGTGCCCACAAACGGAAAGAATACACACTGAGTAAGTTTACGTGTGAGAGTGTGGTGATGTATGGACACAGCTGTCAATGTTTCAGATTGACTTACTGTCCTATTTACTGTATTTAAATGTGTTGATGTATGAAATACAATTGACTAATAGTGACACTTCCTGACATGCAAAAGTTAGCATTGATGAAGAGGGGAATGGGACAATGTCTGCCATTCCAGCCATATCAGCATACAATTACTGTGAGGGGAACTAAGAACTGCTGCAATACATCAGACATGTAAGGGTAGCAATCTGCAGGAGGGCCTCATGGTAGTTTGGGAATGAGCAATTTCCAATTCATTGCAGTGAGATAGTTTTGGGAGAGTTGCAGCACAGCTGCAGACCCTAGACCCCAACTATCCTCACTGCTGTGTTCATGAGACAGAGCAGTATGTTTGGCTGCGAAAGTTAAGCAAACACCTGTAACCCTCCGGTAGTAAATATGGTGACTAAATTGACATGTTGTTGTTGGCAGTGTTCACTAATCAATGTGGCTCATGCAATCTAAGGGGAGGCTGGTGAGGGGGTGTATGTTAAGTGGGCCACGTGATAGGTCTACCCATGCAGGTACACATCCTGTGCAACTCTATGCCTCACAGTGTCCGGTCTGAGAAGTGATGTGGGTGTCCACCCTTAGGCCATTGGTCTGCTGGCACTGCCATGTTGTTGATTTGGGCTTGTAGAGAGGACAACTGACCATTACCACAGTTGCAATACCTGAATACATGTTATGCACTGCCAAGTTCGACATGTGTGTACAACTGTGTGTTTATTAACATGGGACATGTGTAGTGATGTTGTCTCACATTGTCATCCTCACAGGTCACTGCCCATGAGAAGAGTGAAATTGGGCTGACCATTGCCTGGGCAGTTAGGTCAGTTGGGGTCTACAGACGCCTCATACGCAACTGCCAGACGAGGTGGCAGGACCTTTGTTGCTGGACCGGAGGATAGCAAGGGTTCAGCTGAAGCTTTTTGCCTCCTCGCAGGAGGGGCGGACAACAGACCCTGACCCACCACATGCTACGCATCCTGGCAATGATCTTTCCAGACCTTGATGGGCAGTGGAAGGCCAGACAGCAGCAAGGAGGGGATAAGTCCATGCCTTGTAGGTGTATTTGGTTTAATCTGCTGTGTGTACTCCTTCAGCCAAGTAACACTCACACAGTTAGTCTGTCAGCTCAGACAAGTCCCATGTGGCTATATGTGGTGTTTCCCCATTCACATCTGATGCCCAGGTGTGTCCGTTCCACTATTTCACTTGTGTCACTTGGGTTGTGTGTATTCCTGTTGTCCAACGGAATGTTGACACCAACATCAGCAAAGTGTTCATTGACTTGAACTACATGGGTGAGGTTAATCTGGCACTTGTGTCAGATCATTTATGGATTATTAACATGTGCTCTGTATTTGATCAACATCTCTGCAGTAATTGTTGTTGCGGATCAGCATAGGATTGTGAGGTATTGACTACACACCCATGCAGCAGGCATGCACAATCATGAAACCTCAGACATTTGATGTGTATGAGTTCGAGCACAATGCATAGTCACCTCCATTGTACTCCTGATTATCCCATGTCGCACATGACCCATGGGCAGGTGTGCCGCTTGGGTCCCATGAGACACTGTGGCCTCCTATTCTTGTGTATCAGCCAACCTTTCCACCATTGTGAACAGTTATTAACATGTGTCTGACTCTGTGACAAGCTGGTCTGCCATAGGTTTTTGCAGAGATTTTCTATGTGTTTGACATGGGCAGGCATTTGACATGTAACAATTGGTTACACACACAGGGCAATACATATGTGTGTAGTAACTATGATGTGCATTTTGGTGTACTCAACAGATTTGGGTCATCTGCTTTACTAAGTACTTGTGCTGTCCTCTATGATTAGGTATACAGTTTTAGTCCCACAAACTGGGATGTCTCGGGTTGCTCCTGTGGCTTTAGCATTTTCTATCAAATGTGTGTATAATGTGGTGACCATGTATACATGACCACTACCGGAGTTCTATTCACAGTGCAAACATTGGTGTTACAAGTTGCTGAATGTCGACTAGCCATGTACTGAGCCTGTGACAGTAGTCAGTACTGACTGATGGGCCATACTGACCTGTGGACGCATGTTAAACACTAATATCTGGGGCATACTGTATTGTGACGTGTGTCTTGTACTGTGTTGAGTCTGTGGACCTGCTGAAGCAGATCCATGTGGGGCAGACATCAATGCTGAGTGTCCTCCATGCTCACATTAATCTGTGGACACAGTTGGTGTCATTCATGGAGGGCATGTCAGAAATCATGTCTGTCCAACAACGGATCAGTCAGTCCATGGTCTCCTCACTGATGGCAGCAGTGTTCCTCCTCCAGCAGTCCCTCACCCCACCCACCTCGGCACCATCCACAGTGACCACTACCCTCCCCAGAACAACCACACTCACACCTGCACTGTCACACACAACAATAGGCCCGAGCAGTACACACACAGGGAAATCCATGTCTGAATGCACCAGCATGCATACACAGGGGACTGAAGGAACAGACACAGGGGATAGGGTGAAGACACACAGCCAAACATCCACAACAAGCCCACAGTCCTCAGACACCTCTCCCACCAAGACCTCTTCCCGTGACTCCCCTGCTAAGCCCCCTTCCTTGAAGCTCTTCCTCTGTGAGCTTGGCCTCTTCCCCTTATATACACCTGTGCAAACTCGTAAGGGGAAGAGGAAGTCACCTTGCCAGGAGGGTATACTCACCAAACCATGCACACCCTCACCAAAGAGCAGGGTCACAGAGGGCCCCCCGAAAATCACCAAGAACCAGGAAGACCCCACGAGATTCACACACTCCCACCACACACACTCCGTCCTCAAGCTCCCATGCCACCACTCCTTATATTCACCCACCTACCTCTGGCGTATCCCCAAAGTCATTAGGCCATCCCCCCTTCCACAGACACTTCCACAACACCCGACCCTCAGCCTGTTCCAGCAACTGCAGTGGCGCCTGTGTCCCCCCCCAACTGTCCTGGACCCTGCAGTGAAGCCCCAGCACACTCCATCGGACATGCTCACTGCAGTGTAGACCCCACACACTGATCTTGACCCATCCACTGCATTTGCTTCTGTGACCCCTGTACCCACCACCACTCCCCTGCCCCACTCTTGTGCACCCTGGTCCTATCCCTGCGGTGCCTGGCCTTTCAGCATAGATGCCGCACCAAAGGGTGATGTCCCCTACTGTGTGTCAGTGCAGGCAAGCTATGGCTGACATGTTGTCAGTTGTCCCCCATCATGGACTGATGTCATGGATTGGCCATTGGCCTTATTGCATTTGGGGCTTGAAATGTCCCCATTACGTTGCAGAATAAACATATGTTTTGTCTTTGCTTTGATTTTCTTCTCATGTGCCCGATGTTGCTGAGGTGTGTAATTAGGTTGCTGTTGTGCTATTGTCATTTTCCAATGCAATGTGTGATATGATGTTGTGATGTGCCTCATGTGTGCCATGGTACATGAGGCATTTAGCAGTGTGTCTCCAAATCATCATTGTGTGTCAATTCAGATTCTCAAAATCACAAATGATGTTGCACATGGATTGGGACAGCCTTTGGAGTACGTCACACCTTTGTTTTCCACAGTTGCACTGACATGTGTGCACATCTTCCTTCACTGACTCAGCCCGTCAGCACCGGACATGCATGTTTATGCATGGGTGATGAACAAGTCATCTGTGTCATCGGTGCAACTTGGCAAAAAATATGTTTGGAGTACGTGTTGGTGACTTAAGGGACACTGCAGGACACAGGCTGATGTGACCGGAACCTTCAGTCAGAATTCATAGGTGGCTCACTGGCAGACTCCTACTCTAACATGACTTGTCCCTGCACAGACAACTGTTGGCACAGCTGAGGTTACACATGAGTGGAGTCACCTCATGGCAGTCTGTAACCTTGTGTTATTAACTGGGCCCATCTGTTGTGTTCTGTGTGCGTGTCTCAGTGGGTTACCGTACTTTTTTACACACAGCCTACATTCTTTGCTGTTGTGCCTGACTGTGATGCTTACTGAGTTGCCCTGTGTTTGCCATAGGCGTTAGGACTGGGTTTCCTGGGATGTAGGTACATGGTCTATACTGGTTATAGGGGAGTCATCGGTGTGTGTGTGTGATGTAATGGCCCTGCTATGTGTGCAAACTCACTTGATACATAATCAGGATTCAGCCCTGCACTTTGATGTTGCCAACATCAGGTTGTTGTCACATTGTGGTGTCTTCATGTGCCTGGGTAACTTGTATGTGTGTGTCAGTGCTTACACTCATCAGAATCTAGCCTTCATTGTCTGCTGCTGTGAAAATGTGTTCTTTGTGGGTATCCATGTGCTCTCCATTGTTCGGGGACTGTTCCAAGGATCCCAATGTGTCAGATAAGTGTCACGTCATGCACATGTACCTCATAATATACGGTGTGTATGGCATTCGCAAAGGATGTTGCCTGGTCATGTGTGATGTGTTTGTACACCTTAGATACACCTCCACCCCTGTGATTTTAATAAGTGCATGTGCAATGTCAGCAGTACCTGTGGGAATGGATGCTGCGCATTGTTGCAGATGAAGGTGTGTGGCATCTGCAGTGGGCTTATGTGAGTGTTCTCATGTCTAGGACACTACATACATGGAGGGCTAACATCACAGACCATGGCCATTTTTTTTTCTGAGTGAGTGTGATGCCAGTTTGGCTGACACTACCTGCCACAGTGCGCACACCGCACATGTGTCTGTGCTCAACAGTAGAGTGTACATCCAAAGTGTCCCACGCAGAGGGCTTATCATTCGGGCTACTGTTGCAACAATGTGGGCTTCTTGTGGATATTGGTGGAGTGGATCTGTCTCTTTCTGTTTGTTGGTGTGCAGCCAAGCTTATGTCACATGACTGTGTTGTGTTACCATTATTGTCACAATGGCTGATTGGCCACATGTATGCAGCCAGTTCCTGTGTGACTTCTGGATGGCAGTGTGTACACATATATCTGTTTTGATTTAAACACCACAGGATGTGTGTCGTACTAGCCTGGGTACACACACACACACACACACACGTGGTGTTCATTTTGCAGTGTGGGGCTGGATGGTTGTGTTTGGGCACCTGCACCCATGCGTTGATATGGCTTTTCTGGACATTGCCTGTAAGTCAGGTGTAGGTATTGCCGTACTGTCCCTGGCACTCCTCCGTCATCATTCGGTTATTATGTTCCATTGCTGCCATGGTATGGGTCTTGATTACCTGATGGCTGCAATCTACACAGGATTCCTTGGTTTGTGTGTCTGTTTGTGTGCATATGTGTGTATTCATTGCATTAGGCACTACTTACATTGTGTAGTTGTACATTGGAGGCATTGATAGCTTCCATGTGCACTGCTACTCTGCACATGTCAGAGGGATGTTAGTCGACGCAGATCACTTCCACTCCACAGAGGTGTGTTTGTTTGCAACACACCCACTCCTAAGGCACTACACTGCTTGTGGTGTTACAACCAGGAATCTGACGTGCAGAGCAGCATTGTCTGTACATTTTGGACAGGCAATCATATTTGGATCCCTGCGGTGGGGTTTGGCTCCATTGATGCTATGTTCATGATGTGCATGGATTTATGATGCCAGAATCAGCTTTTGGTCACAGTTGCAGGGACTTCACACACAATACACAATCTTGTCATGATGGTAGGGTGAGGGGTGCTGGTACTAGAAGACATATGGGTGGGACTGCTGATTGTGATAGGGATCCACCCCAGGTGGATTGTGACTGCTGGGGTGATAAGCATCCCCCCTGAGGCTCAAGGACTGGGCATCCACCCCCTATGTGCTGGAGAATGCTGAGGCACTCACCCCCATGCAGGTGGAGTATGCTTATAGTGATAGGAATCCACCCTCAAGGGGATTTGGACTGCTGGGGGTGATAGGCATCCCCCCTAAGGCGCAAGGACTGGTCATCCACCCCCTATGTGCTGCAGAATGCTGGGGTGATAGGCACTCACCCCCATGCAGATAGAGTATGCTGAAAGTGATAGGCTTCCACCCCCAAGTGGATTTTGACTGCTGGGGGTGATAGGTATCCCCCCTGAGGCTAAAGGACTGGGCATCCACCCCCTATGTGCTGGAGAATGCTGGGGGTGATAGGCACTCACCTCCATGCAGGTGGAGTATGCTGATAGTGATAGGCATCCACCCGAAGTGTATTTTGATTGCTGAGGGTGATAGGCATCCCCCTGAGGCTCAAGGACTGGGTATCCACCCCCTATGAGCTGGAGAATGCTGGTGGTGATAGACACTCAGCCCCATGCTGGTAGAGTTTGCCGATAGTGATAGGCATCCACCCCCAAGTGGATTTGGCTGCTGGGGGTGATAGGCATCCCCCCTGAGGTTCAAGGACTGGGCATCTACCTCCTATGTGCTGGAGAATGCTTGGGGATGATAGACACGGAACCCCATGCAGGTTGAGTATGCTGATAGTGAAAGGGATCCCCCCAAGTGGATTTTGACTGCTGGGGGTGATAGGCATCCCCCTGAGGCTCAAGGACTGGGCATCCACCCCCTATGTGTGGAGAATGCTGGTGGTGATAGGCACTCACCCCATGCAAGTGGAGTAGGCTGATAGTGATAGGCATCCACCCCCAAGTGAATTTTGACTGTTGGGGGTGATAGGCATCCTCCCTGAGGTTCAAGGACTGGGCATCCACCCCCTATGTGCTGGATATTGCTGGTTGTGATAGGCATCCACCCCATATGGGCTAGACACTGCTGGTAATGATGGGCACCCCTCCGCCGCCCCCCCCTCCATTATTTGTTCCTGCTGGTAGTTATGGCTATGTACCCCCTATGGGTGTTGTACTTGCCGTCTGTGTGGTACGCGCTGATTCCTGTTGTTGAATCTGTCATAAACGTACAGTGCAGTGATGACATGCGCGATCGGATACATGCTTGGTTCATCTCGTACCCGCTGTCCGTGTTGTAGTGCAAAACGACGCAAAAAAACTTCAGTTCCAGATGCTGAGCGCGTAGGAAGTGCGCATCGTACTTGCCCGGCCAGAAACTGCTGTTGAATGCTTCCGGGCGAGTCGAATTCTGTGGTCATGGTTCGGGCTTGTACTGGAAATTAGGCTGATTTCAGGGCCTACGGCTTGGTTGGTAATCGGACACATTTTAGGCATCGTGCTTCCTTGTAAGGACGGGTCAGCTCCGGGACCGAGTCAGTCATAAGGTATGGCGATGGACGGCTCTCGGAAGGCTGTCCGACCCGGATCGAAATCGCCCCCTATGTGCAACTGCAGTTCAGCCTAGTTTGCAACAACCCTATTGCTGACCAGTTCCTTGCCACGTGCCCCCAAGCTTATTGATGACCAAAGGTGTATCTCAAATTTGTTTTATGCAACAGAAAGGGACTCTGGTAAATGGCATGTGTATTTCCAAAAGCAACTAAAAGTGAAATACAAATGTCCAAGCTTGCGTAATTGAGTTACTTGTGGATTTAGTGGTCATTTGCAAAAGGACCTCATCAAATCTTGTGGAAGAGGTAGGTGCAAGTCTGAGGCATGATTCTTTATTACAATTACACAACATGGATCGTCAAGTGCACAGATCCATAACCATAAGTTATCCCAGCATGTGCTAGTGCAAGAAGCACTGGCAAACTATGTCGGTCTCGCTTTCCGGAAATATACAATGGCAGCACTGATAGGTCTGGTGTTCGGTAATAGTTTACTTTGTGTGCATTGCTCACAGCTGCCTAGAAAGAAAATAATAAATAAAGCATAAAAAAGTAATCTCATGGGGTACAGCAAAATTGAAGCTGAAAGGTGATCATTTTACTAAGCAGACTGCTTTAGAAGTATTAAGCTGTACCCTTGAAGAAGAGTGTTACAAAAAGGACTCCAAAGATGAATTTTATATTGTAAGTAGTGACTGTAAAAGGCAAGCACCGAAAAAAAATTGCATAGCAGATGCTTTTAAAAATGGGCTAGAATTTTCAGTGCACCTGTATGAGACTTTATGCTCATTTGTTTTCCCTTGTGAATAGCAAAGATGTAAAATAAAACAGGTTATGACTGCAAAGTAAAACAAATGAACTTTAAAGATTGATTAGTTAATAGCAATAGCTTGCCACGAAGACAAAAAGGATGAGATTCCTAAACAAAAAAATATAAACCATCAAAAATTCAATACAGCATTCAGGTGAATATATTAAAAACACACTCTGACCATGGCTTCTAGAATCTAAAACAAGCTTTGGGTAATGCTTTAAGGTTCTCCTAAATGATTATTAATAAGCTGTTTTTTGTTGTAAATTGTAGTTTTCTGAGTAGTTGTACAATATAAATTACAGAAAGTCTGTTAAAGTGTTATGACTTGTTTATGTACAAAAAGGCAATACATTGTGCTGTTACTAGTGGTATAGTGCTGGTAAGTAATAGCAAACTGTAGAACATTTTTATGAAAGACGAAAACAATAGAATGAAATGATGTAATAGCAATATTAGGTATTTTGGGCTTGGTGCCTCCTAGTACCTACAAGAGAACTACATTTGTGACTTCTTGTATAGTAGCAAAATAGAGCAATATTTGGTATTTAGACCAGTTATGACAACAATTGGCTCAGGTGGCACTGCACCTGCTGCACCATTCAAATCATGACCGTATTGCCTGTAAGGTAACTGGACTTGTGACTGCCTGTTCAGTAGGTAAGTATTGCAATATTTGGTGTTTAGAGCGCTTCCTAGAGCTGTGGGCCCAATGTCACTGCACCTGCTGCACCATTTAAACCATGACCCAAGTGCCTGCAAGAGAAGTGAACTTGTGATTGCCTGTTTAGAAGTTACATATAGCAATATCTGGTGTCTAGAGTAGTTTTGACAACTTTTGGCCCTGGTGCCACTGCACCTGCAGCACCATTCAAATTATGACCCTATTGTCTGCTAGATGACCACAATTATGACTATCTTGCTTAGTATTAAAATGTAGCAATAATCAGTGTTGAGTGGTGTCCCTAGTGCTTTTGGCCCCAGTGCCACTGCACCTGCTGCACCATTCAAATCATGACTCTAGTGCCTGAAAGATAAGTGCACTTATGACTGCCTGTTTAGTTGGAAAATATAGCAACAATCAATGTTTAGTGGAGTGCCTAGAGCTTTTGATTCTGGTGTCACTGCAGCTGATGCACCATTGAAAATATGACCCTGCTTCCTGCTAGATAACTGTGTCTTGTTTAGTAGTAATGTTTAGCATGATTCTGCGTTTTGAGGGGTCCCTAGAGCTTTTGGCCACTGCACCTGCTGCACCATTCAAATGATGCCCCTTATAACTGAAAGGTAACTGAAATCATGACTGCTTAGTAGCAAAATATATCAATATTAGGTGAAATTTTTTATAGGAGTTCTGACAGCTTTTGTACCTAGTGCCACAGCACCTGCTGCACCTTTCAAATCTTGACGCTGTTGTCTGCAATGTACCTGCACTTGTGACTGACTGTTTAGTAGTAAACTATAGCAATATTATGTGGTTAGTGGGGTGCCTAGAGCTGTTGGTCCTGGTGTTACTGCACCTGATACACCATTACAATTATGAACCTATTGCCTGCTAGATAACTGCACTTATGACTGTCTTGTTAAGTAGTACAATTTATCAATACTCTGTGCTTGGTGGGGTCCCTAGAGATTTTGGCCTTAGTGCCACTGCACCTGCTGCACCATTCAAATTATGCCCCTTTTAACTGCAAGGTAACGACAATTGTAACTGCTTGTTTAGCAGTAAAATGAAGCAATATTAGGACATTAGAGAAGTTCAGACAATTTTAGGGCCAAGTGCCACTGCATCTGCTGCAACATTCAAATCATGGCCATAGTGCCTGAAAGATAACTGTACCTGCCTATTTACTTGTAAAATATAGCAATAATCAGTGTTTAGTGGGTGCCTAGAACTTTTGGTACGGTGCCACTGCACCTACTGCACTATTTAAATCATGACCCTAGTGTTTGCTGGATAACTGCAGTTATGACTGTGTGTTCAGTTGTAAAATAGAGCATTATTTGCTGTTTATTGGAGCTATGGCATCTTTTGGGCCCGGTGTCATTGCACCTGCTGCGCCATTCGAATCAAGTCTATTTTATCTGCAATTGTGACTTCCTTTATAGTAGTAAAATCGATCTGATAATGCCTACAAAGTGCAGAGAAAGGTACTGATGCAAGAATAGGTAATGCCACAAACATCCTAAGGCCAACGCATCTGCTTTATTCAGCAAAGTAATACAAATGTAAGGATTCCTTCATACTGTTAGAAGCTGTTTGCTTTTTCCCTGGGAAGTGATCTTATCTTGACAGTGAATGGGGCTTAAACAGTGTCAAAAGCTTTAGTAGAAGGTAAGTCTCTTAAAAGCGTGCAGCCTTGGGGAAGATAAGTCTTTGTAAACAGTAAACGCTGTGCAGTCTTAATGTAAGAAAAAAAGTTACACCCACTAAAGTGGAATGGGATGAATACTTTTGCCTTGGGAACCAAAAAGAGAAGCCCCTTTTAAGATCCTTTAAAAGCGATAGATTTCACAAGCACAGCCCGAGTGCTGTTCAGGGGAAAAGTAAAGAATTACTACTTCAGCACGGTCACCAATGGGTACTGGAATGGGACAACATAACTACCCTCAAAATGCCATGGCCATGACGTATAGTCCAACCAAAAAATGGCAATCCATGAAAAACCATAAAAGACAATGGCGGGGGTGATCTGACTCAAAGCCTATTGTCTCTATTCTACTTCTCGCATGTATGTATTTAAAGTATTGATAACATGAGATCTCCCAAACAGCTAAAGCTGTTTCTAGCTATACATAAAAGGTATTATAGGTTAAAAAGTGTGCTCCACCCAGGAACGTTGTTCTTGTTTCTATGCCAACCTCTTATGTAGAGATTGGTCCTTTTTTCCCAATAATCTGATTCTACCTTGCACAGATTACAGGGCAATGTGTGAAATTACAAATCACCCAAATTAAACTGAACGGAGTCATAAATGCAATCAGTGCAGTTCCCACTATTATTCAAATTATGTTTAGGAAATGCCCACAATAAAGGTCACTGCGGGCATTACAGAGTTTATCCAAAATTAGAATGTAAAAAATGAATACATTAAGTAAAGCCAATCATATCCATTATATAAGTTTGGGCCAGAGCCACAATATATTTCGTGTGCCTTTTCAGGGTTGAAAGAAGAGGAAGCACCTCCGTTTCTCAACGCTGTGTCATCTAGGGATGTTTCACTATGGTAAGAAATATTTTACCCATGGATAAAATTAGAAATGCCACAAAATTAGGGGGAAGTGCACTTTTACTTTTTATTTATTCATACAGATTGTATGCCAGGTACA
Source organism: Lissotriton helveticus (assembly GCF_964261635.1). Classification (NCBI taxonomy): domain Eukaryota; kingdom Metazoa; phylum Chordata; class Amphibia; order Caudata; family Salamandridae; genus Lissotriton; species Lissotriton helveticus. The sequence goes on along the minus strand of NC_136063.1, from coordinate 657,906,699 downwards.
AAATCTGTACGTGTAAATTGGGCACTTGTGGGAGCTCCTGCAAGTGCACAACTGTAAGTGATTTCCCAGAGCACACTTGGGATTCATTGGAAATCTCATACAAGTCTAAAATTTGGAACAAGTTTTTTCAATTTGGTGATGTGAATGGGGCTTCTGGTATGACCATCTGGTTCCAAATTATTTGTAATACTGAAAAGTCAATCTACATAGAAATAAATTTGATGAGGGATATGCCTTTACCTCGATGCTTAATTTGTTACAAAAAAAGTGGAGGTGCTTACTCGTGGATTTTGGAGCATTCCCAGATTTTCTAAAGCTAGCAAATCTGGGAATGCATCAAAATGCTATGCCTTCCCCAATGAGGTGTGACGAGGGGAAATATCTTTATTTTTCCTCTTTCCGTATGCGCTGCATTCTGCAGCAAAAGTAGAAAGAGTAAAATGGCAGTAATGGTTGTCTCTGTGCAGGAAGGTGCCCATTCCTCCACAAAAACAATCTGCACTGGTTTTGGGCTAGCACTTACATAAGTCATGTAAGTCCCGTTATGGGTGTGAATTACTTTGGCAGATAACTAGAACAAGACCGTTGCACCTTAAGAGGATGTGAGGCTTTTGGAAAACCACACAGGCACTGTCTTCTCAGTCACTGTCTCCATCAGCAATTCTACTTGCATGTTTGTCTAAAATAAATATTGCAATGATGACCTGTACGAAATTCCATTCACCACTTCTTTTGTTGTACCTGTATCATATAAAACAAACATTCGGTTGCTGTGCTCCTCTGAGAGTGCCACAAAGCTTAAAAGGTGCAGCCTCTCATGAGTAAGAAATCTCTTTTGAGTACATTGACTTTTGTTCCTCAAAGCAGAAAGATGTTTGGAGGGTCAATGAAGGCAGTGCAAACAATCACTACTAGTGAGGATAACATTTTGGTTTCAGTGTGAATGCTTAGCCTGAGTGACAACGTTTCAGGAAAGTTCAGTTAAAAAAAAGATCAATAATAAAACAATATCTCATCTCATCATCTCAATATACTTTATTCGGCTAATATAGCCATGAAAGGCGACAACAGTAAAAACGTACAGTTAAAAATACAAGTAATACAAATAGTGCAACCATAAGAGCAATACAAAGCACAATTTATTGTGTGGATTAATAATCTGAATCCATACTTGAGATTTACCAGCACTGTCTCACACAACCAGATAACGATCCTAGACCTGACAATCAAACTTGAACAAGGCAGTCTAATGAGCACAATGCACAGGAAAAGCACTGCTTGCAACAGTCTGCTACTTTTCAGTTGTCATCACCCACACGCCTTGAAAGAGAATCTCCCCTTTGGACAATTTCTGAGGGTAAGGAGAAATTGCACTGCATTGGAAGACTTTAGAACTGAGTCAGAAATATTGGCAAAAAATCTGACTGCACGTGAATACCCATCACATAGTATAGCCCTTTCCAGAAAGAGAGCAAGGAATAACAATCGTGAGGCACTGTTAGAACATAGAGACAGGACCCCCACTGACACCCTTACCTGTGTACCACATACACACCAACCTCCAATCAGCTGATGAAAGTCATCAAGAAACAGTGGGGCATACTAAACACAGGCTCAATGTCATTGGAGCCACCACGCTTCACGTTTAAATGCTCTAAAAACTTAAAAGACATGCTGATCCACACTAGGTCTAAAACCCCCACTGCGGGTTATCAGAGAATATTATGGCAGTTACCACCTGTAAAAGGCCATTACCCCTGTGGTGCATGCACTGCTTGTGCCTTTACATCAGTACAGAAAACTATTACCTTCAGCAATTCTTTCACATGGGAAATGAGGTCGCACACCAACTGTAACACACCCAATTGTATATATCTGATCACGTGCCCCTGCAACTTGCAATACGTAGGGATGACCACCCGTCCGATCAAGTTGCGCATTTCTGAGCATCAGAGTAATTTCCGCTGACATATGAATAACACCAAAATGTGCACCCATTACCTGGAGAAACACCACACACCAGAGTCACTGAAATGAGTCATCTTTGAGGCATTCGCTAAAATCACAAAAAACGCTCTTTTTCTAAAGGAACAGAGATGGATACACAGATTGTCTATACACACCCAAGGATTAAATGAAGATGTACCTTAGAACACGTTAAGAGTCTGAGGGAACATCAATAGCCGGTGACAAGGGAAATACAACTATTAGTTAACTGGGAACAGTAACACGAACAGGCCTACACAGGGGCTCCTTACCACATCGCTAAGAAAACAACACTATTAAGCCTCGCGTGGGAGCTTACACTGTGTGCCGCCTGGGAGATGAGACACACTTAATAGCGGTGGGCATAACACTTGAGGAGCAGTGTCAATACAGTGGAGTTGTACTGTGATGTATCATATTTTTTTTAACTAACATTGCAGTTGGATTATGCTAACTAATCCAACAATACCACACCGCCAAGGTATCGACACTATTAAGTCTCAAATGAGACTTTTAAACATAATGCATGCCGTACATGGGATGTAATAGACTCATAGTAGCGTATGTATTGAGCGATGAACAGTGATCACTTTGAAATTAGTCTGACACAGGTGTCATCTCTGGATGTTTGGTTCACACTTAGCCCGGGTAACACACGTGTCTGCCAAAAAAAACACAAAACGATGGCCGCCAAGTCTACATTATCATCAGACGCACTAGCGGCCTTATTCAGATAATACTATATTCCCCCATAAAACCACTATAAGATGGCCACCGAGACGGCATTAGTGTCACAAGCACTAGCGTCCCGTATTAGGCACCGCCCTACCCTGTCCCCCAGAAGCACTGAGACACAATAAAACAGACGCGGTCTCAGTCCACTCTACCTCCCGGACCCGGTAGGAGTGGGTAGGTCCTGAGTAGGGGTGGGTGTCAAATTCTGTTCCGCTTGCTGAAATTGTGATATTTTGACATTTTCGCATTCCGCGGAGAGCGCGAAAATGCAAAAATTTCCACGATCCAAGGCGTAGCAGAGATTTTTTTCATGTTCGCGGTTTGAAAATGCGTTCTCGCGCGTGTGATTGCCTTACCAGGATCCCCGCGTTCGCCCACGAGTTTTCCGATCCCTGCGCGTGCTCCACGAGATATTGGTAGCTGGTCGCGCTATCTCGCGAGAGTCTGCGATCGCGATCACGTCATTCTTCTCGCCATCAGACACCGCGAGAGTCTGAGATCGCAAACACGGCAATCTCCAACGCATCAGAGAGCGTAAGATCGCGAACAGGTCATTTTGGACGCGCCATTGACATTCGGCGGAAGTGTGGTGAAGCTCGCGAACTCAAACACCTAAAATTTTCATGCTGGAGAAGAATATTATCTCTGGCAGCATAACACTTTCTGTAAATGATGATTTGGATGAAAAAAACTCCTCAGATTGACATTTGGCTGTTCTTTTTTGTGCAAGGAGTCCTTTTTTAAAATGGGGGAGGGGAAGTGCCACAGAATCTCAAACTTCCTGTTCCTGTCCAACAGGCTCCTCCCAGTGCTTTGTCCATCTCATGTTCATTCTGCCTTTGGATTTTGAGCTGGAAGGATCACTCTTTATGTCTGCTGCATCATTATCATTGGATTTGAGGACTTTTGAATTTGATATTTTACAATTAAGTTGGTGTTGTTTCTGTTTGATTGGGGGCATTGCAGTTGCTGCAACTACAATTTTGGTACTTATCATTCTTTTTTTTTTAAATTGTTGTGGGTAGTCAGTAGGCCCAGGGCTAGTCATGGGTGGGTGCATGATGAAGCAACTGTTGCTTTGGTGTGTGTTGAATGTATTTCAAGCATCATTTAGGGCATGGATCGCACTGGATTGAGTTGGAAAATGTTTTTTGGGGGGTATTTCTGTTTTTGGGTGTTTTAAAGAAATGCCTTTGTTTTGTGTGTCTGGTGTTTGGTGTGCAACTGTGACAATGCAATGTGTATTGTTTGTTGGATGTAACACTTGATGTTTTCCTTTTGTATAATTTGGAAGTGTGTCTTGTTAATTGTGTAGCAAATTTTTGTCATTCTTTGTATTGTGTATTCTTTCTTCGCCATTTAAAAACTTTTTAAATAGTTTCTAAAAAAAAGGTATAAATAAATATACTGGACTAGATTTAAAGATTGTGTTTATTTAGTCTTTAAATACTAACTCATTGAGTAAGGGGGCAATTTTGTGTATGTCAATATTACAGGGTCCAGCCCTCCCTCAGCCCCACTAAGGACCTATCTCCTTTCATGTGCTTTTGCTATATAGGCCTGCATGGTATTTCTTTATGGCCTAGGCTTCTTGTTGTTGGCCTGGCCAGGAGGCTGGTGGCCATTTTGAAGGCAGGCAGTGTGCTTTTTGCAAACGGCCTGCATTGTCTGTGTTCTGTTTCTTGTAGTTAGGTGTGCCTGGCCATGTGGCTGGTGGCCATTTTGAAGCCTAGGCCTGCAAGCTTGTGTAGCCTTGTCTGCCAACAGGCCTGCTTTCATCCAGTAGGCTCAGAGCAGGTAGCCACAGGTGCCTTAAACAAGTGTTTCTGTGTGGTCTGTTGACTGTAAACATCATTTAGGGCATGGATGGCATTGGATTAAGTTGGAAAATGTTTTTTGGGGGGTATTTCTGTTTTTGGGTGTGTTAAAGAAATGCCTTTGTTGTGTGTGCCTGGTGTGTTGGTGAGCACCCTGCAGACCTTGTTTTGGCCTGTGTATTATCGTTTTTGCATGTTATTGCATTACAAAGGCAAAGCAGTGTGGTTTAGCATGCATCCTTTGCCTAGCTTTTATAGGCCTTTTGTCAGTTCATTGTTTCCCAGGCTTCCTGCTTGTTGCTTGTGATTTGTGAGTGTCCATGTGGCTGATGGTCTTTTGTGGTGGGAGTTATTAGTGTGCAGCTTTTGCCATATAGGCCTGCATGGTTTTCCTATTGGCTTACTGCCTTCACCCATCCCTTTTGCCAGCAGCAGCTCTCTGAATGATGTGATGGTCAAATAATCTAATGCCAAACATGGTCCACCCCACTTTCATTACATTTGTATTTTGGTTGTTGTTCTTATTCTCTTTCCGATCCTTCCTGAGAGTGTAGTGTGTGCACAGTAGTATACCATAGCCCTTGTTGACAAAGTCTCACAAATGGCTAGACTATCTCTTTTATTTGTTTGTTTGTACCAGAAGTAATTGAACCACAACAACAAACACATCATTTCACTGATGTTCTTCTGCAGACTTATTTGCTTTTAGGTGCAGAAAAAGACAGAAGAGGAGGTGTCATCATCATCACCCGTTGTGCTGCCAGACAGAAGTCCTGCTGCGCACCACATCACGTCCAAGTGTGACTACATACATCTCTGCAACTTGTGCACCTGCGTTCTGTCTGACATCTGAAGAAGATGGCCCCAAAGAAAGGTACCAGGTCCTCCAGTACGAAGAAATTTACAGGTGAGAACAAGGAACAGAAAAAGGAAGCAGCACGAACCACGACTGGTGTGCTGCCCAATGTGTTTTTTGGGACCAAAAAATTACTCCTGGAGCAACGTTGGCCGGGAACCAAGCTTGGAGCAGCACCTCCACACCAGCAGGCCAACCCCACCAACCTAGGCCCAAGGCCATGAGTGTCACAGAGGTAGCCAGTCTACTAACGAGCAGCGATGTTGAAATGCCATTTTCGCAAAATAGTACACAATCAACACAGGTGGAAACTCAGCAGATAAGTGTACAGCAGCAGGCGCAGCCACAAGAAAAGCAGCAGCCACAAGAACAGCAGCAGCCGCAAGAACAGCAGCAGCCACAACAACAGCCCACAATAGTAGTTGTTCCTCCTGAAGTAGGGGCATTTCAGGAAATCGAGCTTCCTGCAGACAAAGTGGAGCAAACCACTGTTTCAGAAGATCCATTGTCTTCCAGACCCCCAGCAAAGAAAAGGAGGGTTAGTCCATCATCTTCTTCCTCAAGCCCCACTTCTGATGATCGTGATGCCACTTGGAAGCCACCAGCTCAGATGAGAGTGAGGCATGCCACAAGACAAGGCTAGTGAAAAGGAAGGTTCCGGAAAGCCTTAGAGTTATGGAGGTAGATGTACAAGAGTGGGGATGATGATGATGACGAGCCAGTGATCACGAACATCACTCCCGGCCCAAAGAGGATGGAGACCAATATTATTACCCTATCCAAAATGGCTGTGAGGGATGTAGCACGGATACCACCAACACAGGTAACACCACCACGACCTCCAGCTTCCATATTTGCAAAGACCCGGCAGGGACCTACATCCAGCTCAACCACCATCTCAGTAGGTAGTGGTAGAAGTCACAGTGTAGCTGTACAAAGTCACATTCCAAGCACACCCACCAGTTCACCTGGTATTGAACGTGGCACATCCTGCAGTGCCAGAAAGTTCTCCTCCCCAGTTTGGGACTTCTTTTCGGTTAGCAGGAAGGAGGAGAATATTGCTATATGCTCAATGTTTTGACATGCTGTTAGGCGGGGTAAGCTTGGTACAAACTATGGTACCGGATACCAAACAAGCCATCTCAAAATACACCACACTATCGTGTGGCAGGCTCACCTACTTCGCTTAGAACAAAGTAAAACTCAACCCATTGTTGTTGGGCAAGAAGAATCAGGGGACGATATTATTGCGGTGGAAGGTAAACACGAGGGAGACATTTATAGCCCTGTCCCCAGTAGTGTAGTAGTACCGCCCACATCCTCAGCAACATCTCAGTGGCACCGCAGTAAGAGCCATACTCAGAGTCAGGCTGAGACACCAAGGCGACCGAGTACTGCAATGAAACAAAGTGCGTTGTTGAGCCTAACTGGGTTAAAGAAAACAACAGCACCACAAAGAAAAATAATCCAGCCTACCATTGAGAGCATGCTTAGGTTGGAGGGGCAGTACCAACGGAACCACCCAACGGCACTGTTGTACAATGCGAAGCTGGCTAAAATGCTAGCGCTGGACCTTCTCTCTTTTTCATTTGTGGAAGGGGTGGATTTCCTTGAATGTGTGTCAGCCTACTGCACTAACTGGAAGGTTCCCAGCTGGTCCTATTTCGCAAGAATTGCTATTCTGGCAATACATCATGACGTACTGGAATTGGTTGGACAAGTTTTGCAGCAGAGTGCTGTTCACAATATCCACCTAACAACATACATGTGGACCAGTTGCCAAGCCACTGATTACATGTGCATCACTGCACACTGGGTCTCTTTTGTGGGGGTTGGAGATAAGCTATCTGAATTAGGTGCTGTTGACACAGCTGAGATTTTTAAAGGTACTCGGAAACATGCAACTGTAGCCATGTTCGCCATGGAGAAATCTCATACTGCTGTAAACATATTGGAAGAATTTTGGAGCAAGGTTTTTGAATGGCTGCTCCCAAGACGGCTTAATATTGGTTTTGTTTCCTCATATAATGGCAGTAATGTACTTAAAGCCATGGAGCTTGGTTCCTATTTCAGGGTTCCCTGTGTGGCGCACTGCATTACCATTATAGTTCAGGACTTTCTGAAAAAATAAGCCATAGTCAGCAACTTACTGACCACCTGACCAAGAATATGCACTCATTTAACCATTCTTTTAAAGCTCGGAAGCAGCTGAGGATCATTCAACGTGACTATAGAATGCCAGTCAAAGCACTCATCCAGGAGGGGGCAACACGTTGGAACTCAACTTATTACATGCTTGACTGTCTGTTTGAGAAGTACAGGCCAATCAATGAATATGTCATGCGAAGAGGGGATGCTACTGTTAAGGGCATGACCCTTCAGATGGACCAATGGTGCCTAGTTAAAAGCCTGACTGAGATGCTTCTTCGTTTTGAGGTCTTCACACGTGAATTCAGCAAGGAGGACTGTACTATGGGCCTAGCTATCCCATTATTGCAAATGCTAGAGCATCAGTTGAAGGAGGTGTCTGAAGCATACAAAGGTGTAGAGGAAAAAAAACAGCATATGAGTTGGTGGAGAGCTTAGCCCGTCGCTTAGCTGACAATACAAGGGTGCAAAATAAGATTTTGTCACAAGAACATTACATTTGTGCCACATTTCTCGATCCACTGGCAAAATGGGCACTGAAAACATGAATTCCTTTTTCAGAGATGGATGTTGCCCGCTACAAAACTTGAATAGCTGAGTCAGCGAGTAAGTTGGAAAATGAGCGGCTGCTAATTAAAAGCCCGCTAGATCAACCCACTACAAGTACTGCAGCAGGACATCCGGCGTCAAGTTCAACTTCCGAGCCTGAGGGCAGTGTGTTTGGCTCAGAACACTCACCATCACTATCCACAACAGCAAGAAATGGATCATTAGGCCTAGTAAAATTGTTAAACAATTGGTATTTACATTTAGGCATTGGTTTAGCACCCCTGAACATTGAGCGGATGGTCCAGGCCTATCTGGATGACACAAAAGAGGTGTACATTGATCAAAACCCATTGCAGTATTGGTATGGGAAAAGGGCCCAATATCCAATGCTCAGCAGTCTGGCGATACGCTATCTGACTTGCCCTGTCGCAAGTGTCTCTTCTGAACGTGTTTTCAGTGCTGTTGGTTCCATTGTAACAGTGAGAAGGACCAGTCTCTTGCCCAAAAACGTGGAGAGGTTAACAATGATCAAAATGAATCAGCACTTTATACCACTGAATTACACAATAACTGAATCAAGGGAGGAAGATGAGATAGCGGCTCAGGTGACAGAAGTAGTGTGATAGATGATGATTACCTACTTCTGGTTGAACCCCCAGAGGTCGAGGACGAGCTATACTTCCCTGATAATTAGGCTTGCACTTCTTACTGTCTTTCTCCCTTATTTTCCTTTATTTGTGTGTCTGTCTTTCTGGTTAGAAACTTTGAATTGCAACAAATACATCACCACTGTCTTCTACTCTTTTTATTGCAATATATGAGTTTGCGCGGTCTGCATTTCACAGTACACTCCTCCGAATCCTGCTCCTCCATCATCCTGAATCTCCCTAAATCCATTGCTCTCAAGACAGATGATGATTGATTGGATGATGCAAACTAGAAGAAAAAATCAAATCTTTCATAGTCCCTCCAAAAGAAGTGGAACATGATGATGACTGCTAAAGCTATCCTCCTTTCTGATCCGAGAGAGACTGCCCATTAACCGAAGATGAGAAGGAACAGGTAATGAATGATGCCATGCATTGAACCCAGACTGAGTGATTTTGCTGTTGTTTGTTGTGCATGAAGTTATTTCATTGTGTACTATATGTAATAAGCTACACACTAAAAGTAACTCAATGCAATTTTTCCCTTCATGTAACTATTTTTAATAAGCAATTTTATACTTCTACTGCAGCCTGAGACATTGCTTTGGAATATAGGAAGGGGACTCAATGTGTACACTGCACACTGAGTCTGACAACTTTGCCATGATGATGATGGCAAGAGAGACGGCCCCTTCACTTAAGGTGAGAAGGAACAGGTAATGAATGACATGCATTGGACACCGACTCTGAGTGATTGGTGTTTGAGTTTTTGTTGTTTGTTGTGCATGAAGTGAAGTCAAAGTGTACTAGTATTTAGTCTACGCACTAAGAGTGACTCAAATCAATATTTCCACTCTTGTTGTTTAATAACAAAATTGTACTTCTACTGCAGGCCGATCCAATGCATTTTTGAATATGGAATCTGGACTCACTCAGCACTCAGCACACTGCAGACTGAGTTGAACAACACCATCATGATGACCACAGTGACATAGTATCTTCACAGTCACTCAGTACATGTATCGGAGATGATTGGTAGAATAAGTCAGGGCATTTCATGAGTGGCATAAAAGGTAAACAAGTCAACAACAGCCACAGCAGACCTAAATATCTGTGTAGCGGTGGAGTCGAGTGAGGCGGTGGTATGACTGCGGTGCATTGATTTTGTTACTTAAATTTTAACATGCTATGTTGCTGGATATGTGCTTTGTCCAACTCTTTCAAGAAATGTACGCTAAATGGAGGATGTGCAAAGGGTGCCGTCACTGTGGGCCTGCTCTGTCTTATTGTTGTAGGTCAATGCTGGAAACAGACTAAAGTAGAGATGACCCATGACCCACCAGGTAGGTCACTCCACCTCTGCACAGCTCCGCCTGTGTGTCCCTGTCCCAGCTGCTCTGCTGAGGAAGTTCGAGGCCCTCCTCCACCCGCAGGCTACCACCTGCGCCTCATCCCTGGTGGCCAGTGGTAGGCCATAAGTTTGTTCATCTTCTGCCTTACTGTTTTACTGTATTGCCTGTATTTTCGTTGTTGTGTCTGTGACTGCTGTTGTCTGTCTTCCCCCGCTGCCTGTATGTGGATCTTGCCCATTTTCTTTCCTTCTGTACCCCTCGTTGCCCCCGTGTCTCTGCCCGTTTTTCCTTCTGTACCCCTCACTGCCCCATGCCCCTCTGCCCGGTTTCCCTTCTTTTCCCCTCGCTGCCCCCACGCAAAATGATCTCTGAATTGTACCCCATGTTGCACCCTTCCGCACCACAAGACAGGTCAGCTGGTCAGCACCGCTGGGAAGCAGACTTAGGACGGAGCCTCTCGCTGAAGGAATGGCAGCAGATCTATTATAGGGCTCACCACATAGCATGGAATGTAGGGAGCAGGGAAGCGGCGGTCAAAGTGGTCATTTACTGGCCTTTGACACCAGCTCAACTGCATAAAATTAATCCCAACCTTAGTCCTGAATGTTGGAGAAGCTGTGGAGAAACAGGCACCCTGACACACATACTTTGGGAGTGTAGGGAGGTGCAAGGGTTTTGGGAGGAAGTTCTTATTGTTTTACGGTATTGCCTGTATTTTCATTGTTGTGTCTGTGACTGCTGTTGTCTGTCTTCCCCCGCTACCTGTATGTGGTCCTTGCCTTTTTTCTTTCCTTCTGTACCCCTCGCTGCCCCCGTGTCTCTGCCCTGTTTTCCATCTGTACCCCTCGCTGCCCCGTGTCCCTCTGCCTGGTTTGCCCTTCTGTTCCCCTCGCTGCCCCCTGCCTCTCTGCCTGTTTTTGCCTTCTGATTCTAAGCTGCCCCTGTATTTCTGTGCCCTTTTTGCTTTCTGTGACACTCATTTTTCATTGATTTTGTGCCCTTTGCCTTCTGTGCCACTCGTTTCCCCCTCGTTTTTGTGCCATTTGCCTTCTGTGCCACTCGTTTCCCCCTCATTTTTTGTCCCCTTTTTGTCTTCTGTGCCACTCGTTTCCCACTGATTTTTGTGCCCTTTTGCCCTATTTCTGTGCCCTTTTTGCATTCTGTTCCACTCGTTTTCCCTTGTTTTTTGTGCCCTTTTTTCCTTCTGTTCCATCCTTCGTCCCTCACCGCCCCCACCGCTGTCCCCTGCAGCCCCGCCCCCCTGACTGCCCACTGCCCATTCGCTGCCCCGCCTCCTGCCTCCCAGCTGCTCCTCCTTCCCACCTCCCCATATATGCCGGCCGCTGTGCGGACGCTGCACGGCCACGCACAGCGGGCATGCCTAAGGCAAGCCCGTCTGCGCCCGGACCGGGCCTGGACCGCGCCCAGCGCCAGAACCCCTAACCCCCGCTCCCACCAGGACAACCGCCGCTGCTACGATGCCATACAGATCAGTTGACTGGGGGTGAGTGTTTGTATTGTCAACGCTCCGTCCATCATCCCCCTTGGTTTTTCTTTGTTCGCCCTAAGTTGGCAGGGTATGCTCAGACGTGAGTCCCTTGCTCACTTTGCCACTGGATTCAAGCAAGCCCGGCTGAAGACGGCTGTATTGCCAGAAACCGTTCCTGGGAAGCTTGATTCCGGTCCAGGGAAGACGTGGCTTGGCAGTTCGGGCTGGACTGTTCCCATGAGGCACAGGGTCAGTCTGATTTGCATATGGCCATGTCTGAACTGGGGTGGCGGAGTGAGCTAAAGAACGGTGATGGATTAAACCCAGATCAGTTGACTGGGGGTGAGGGTTTGTATTGCCAACGCTCCGTCCATCATCCCCGTTGTTTTTTCTTTGTTCGTCCTAAGTTGGCAGGGTATGCTCAGACGTGAGTCCCTTGCTCACTTTGCCACTGGATTCAATCAAGCCCGGCTGAAGACGGCTGTAATGCCAGAAACCGGTCCTGGAAAGCTTGATTCCGGTCCAGGGAAAACATGGCTTGGCAGTTCGGGCTGGACTGTTCCCATGAGGCACAGGGTCAGACTGATTTTCATATGGCCATGTCTGAACTGGGGTGGCGGAGTGAGCTAAAGAACGGTGATGGATTAAACCCAGATCAGTTGACTGGGGGTGAGGGTTTGTATTGCCAACGCTCCGTCCATCATCCCCGTTGTTTTTTCTTTGTTCGTCCTAAGTTGGCAGGGTATGCTCAGACGTGAGTCCCTTGCTCACTTTGCCACTGGATTCAATCAAGCCCGGCTGAAGACGGCTGTAATGCCAGAAACCGGTCCTGGAAAGCTTGATTCCGGTCCAGGGAAAACATGGCTTGGCAGTTCGGGCTGGACTGTTCCCATGAGGCACAGGGTCAGACTGATTTTCATATGGCCATGTCTGAACTGGGGTGGCAGAGTGAGCTAAAGAACGGTGTTGGATTAAACCCAGATCAGTTGACTGGGGGTGAGTGTTTGTATTGTCAACGCTCCGTCCATCACCCCCTTGGTTTTTCGCTGCTACGATGGCAGCACACTCCATGCCCTCAACCCCGGACAGACATACACCTGCTTCAAGGCCGCCCCGAAATGCACACACGGTCCCTTCACCTGTCGTAATTGCAGCTACACCAGCCTCAGAACCGACTAACCACCCACCAAGAAAGACCGCATCCACCTGCGATGCATACTACTGAACACCCTCTCCGCACGCAGACACACCGTCGAGCTCTGGGACTTCCTCGACACAACATCCCCGGATGTCGCCTTCCTGACAGAGACCTGGTTGAATGACTCTTCCACATTCGACATCGCCATAGCTATCCCAGACGGCTACAAGATCACCTGCAGAGACCGCACCAACGGAGTGGGAGGATGAATCGCCATCGACCACAAGAACAGCATCGGGGTCTCAACTAGCACTGACGACGCGCTCAGCACCACCAAAAACATGCACTTCCAGATCCACACAGACCCCAAATCCACCCTCAGAGGCACCCTCGTCCTACGGACCACCCGGACCCCGCCCCCAGTTCAGCGAATCCATTGCCGACTTCCTCAGCATGCACACCCTGACCTCCACCAACTACATCCTCCTTGGAGACTGGAACTTTCAACTTGAGAACAACAATGACAACAACTCCACAACCCTGATCGATTTCCTCGCCAACCTCGGACTAAAGCAACTCATCACAACACCCAACCACTCCGCCGGCCACACGGTTAAACCCGTCTTCTACTCGAGCCTGCACGTCTCCGTCAGCCACACCACCTAACTCCTCTGGACCGACCACCGCTGCATCCACCTCACCTTCCAGAAACCCACCACAAACTACCACACAAAACAGATCTCCCGCTGCTGCTGGAGCAAAATCACATAAGTAAAACTACATGCAAACCTCGCTCTCAGCCCACCCACCGAATCTTCCAACACTAACGACGCTGCCCACAGCCTCAGACGCTGGATCGAAGACTGTGCCAACACTCTCACCCCACTGAAGAAACCCCCCTCACAGAGACACCAGCAAGAGGGCCAGCTGGTTCACCCCAGAATTCCTAGCCTCCAAGCAAGCCTACCGGAAATAAGAGAAGAAATGGCACAGCGAACAAACTCCGGACAACCGCGCAGCACTGAAGAACGCCATCCGCAACCACCACCACCACCTCATCAGGGCCACCAAGAGAACCTCGTTCAAAGACCGCCTCGACAACAATGCACACAATAGCAAGGAGCTCTTCAACATCGTGAAGGAACTCTCCAACCCCAGTTCCAACACCAACAACATCCCGCCGTCACAAGCCCTGTGGGACTCCCTCACCACCTTCATCCACCGCAAGATAACAGAAATCCACGACAGCTTCAACACCCAGACAGACCCAACAGACAGTAACACAATAGACCCTTCGCACACCATCGACCATGACCCCCTGCTAGCCTGGGCCAGCGTAAGCATCGATGACACCATCAAGACCATGAGCACAATCCACTCCGGCTCTCCTTCAGATCCCTTCCCGCACCACGTCTACAACAAAGCAAGTAGCTTCATCACACCCCACCTGCGTAAACGTCATCAATCTCTCCCTCGAGACCGTGACCTTCCCAGAGAGCTGGAAACATGCCAAGATCCACGCCCTTCTGAAAAAACCCAAGGCTGACCCAAGAGACCTCAAGAACTTCCGGCCCATCTCTCTGCTCCCCTTCCCAACCAAGGTCATCAAAAAAATCGTCAACAGACAGCTAACCCGATACCTCGAAGAAAACAGAATCCTGGGCCCTTCCCAGTCAGGGTTTCGCAGCAACCACAGCACCGAGCCCGCCCTCATCACCGCCACCGACGACATCAGGACCCTGCTGGACAACGGCGAGACTGCAGCACGCATCCTCCTAGACCTCTCCGCCGCCTTCGACGCCATCTGCCACCGCACACTATGCGCACGCCTCCTCGCCGCAGGGATCCAAGACAATGCTCTGGAATAGACCACCTCCTTCCTCTCCGGCAGAACCCAGAGCATCCCCCTTCCCCGATTCCGGTCCGAAGCCTCTGAGATCATCTGTGGCGTACCCCAGGGATCCTCCCTCAGCCCAACACTGTTCAACATTTACATGGCCCCGCTAGCACACGTTGCCTGACTGCACGACCTCAACATAATCTCCTACGCCAACGACACTCAACTGATCCTCTCCCTCACCAAGGACCCCATCACCACCAAAGCCAACCTCCACGAAGGAATGAAGGCCGTCGCCGACTGGATGAAGACCAGCTGTCTGAACCTGAACTCGGACAAGACGGAGGTCCTCATCCTTGGCTCCAACCCTTCCGCCTGGGACGAATCCTGGTGGGCGACGGCACTGGGAGCAGCCCCGATACCCACAGATCACGCACGCCACCTGGGAATCATCCTCGACTCAACGCACTCAATGACCGAGTAGGTCAATGCCGTCTCCTCCTCCTGCTTCAACACCCTCCGCATGCTTCGCAAGATCTACTAGGTACAAGGTCAACTAAAACAAGCCACTTTTTTATGGAGTTCTGGTGTTAGTCCATATTGCTTATCCATAAAAATGCTACACTTTTTGGCACAACTATGAAATGCTTGCAATATACTAAAACGCACCATTTTTCTCATAACAGACTGAAGATTCCCTTCTACAAACCAGAGCTTTTCAGAGATTATAATGTAACCAGTACTAGGTTCTTCTAAGGTGAGGGGTCCCCAGAATTCGCTCAGAGATCTGAATTTATAATTTTATATAAACTATATTGCTACCAAGGGGATGGTGGGGCTTCCGCCACTGTTCAGTTATCATGATTTTGCTTTTTTTTTCTTCGTTCTATGGACTTGTAGTTGTTGTAAGTGTAACTAAGTGTGACAATGTTTATTGTTTTTATCTTATGCATTTTGCTGTTGGTGCTGCATTATAGAACAACGTACAGAGCTTGTCAATTGAAAATAAAACTGTTGAACTTACATAGACTCCGTGGTATTTGGTGTGGACTTACATGAGTGAGCGAGTGAAAGGAAGGGTGTGCATGTGCATTGCTTCCACGACTGAGAGGTCAGGAGTGTTATGTTCTGGGTTGTCTAGTCATTGGGTATCTTGGGGGGGGGTTCAGAGAGCTAATAGTTATCAGACACTACTATAGCTAGTCGGGCAGGGGATTGTGGTGGGTTCTGATTGAGGTGTGAGTAAGGTTCAACCTCCCATCACCAACATCCTCTTTTCTTGTGCAAAGTTCTGTATGTGCAAAATCCCTACAACAATAGTAGTATGTCCTATCCTATCAAAATAGTAAAATCGGGTTGGGCATTTTGTTGGTGGGAATTGTCAAAAAGCCTCAAGATTAATAAAGCCTCAAGATTAAGAAGACTAGAAGTAGTACTAGAGGACAACCCAAAGGACTGGACTCAGTGGCCAACTGGGCAAGCTTAGCTACAGACAGACTAATAGTAGTAGTACCGAGAGTCATAGCAGAGGCAATTAGAGGCAGGGATAACAAGAACTTAGAAACAGATAGTCTAGATTGAAGGATAATTGTGGGTAAAAAATAACATTAGGAAACGGAAACAATAGTTCGGAAAAAATACGGTGCAGTAAAAGTTAGGGAATATTAATATTAAAAACAGGAAGACTTACTTGGGCTAGCAGAAGAGCTCTCGTCCTGGTCCTCCTGTCCCTGGTGTTCATCTGTTACCGCCGACTCTGACCCCGTCTTCTTGCCCCTGGAAGCTGATCATGAAAGATATAAGAAAGAAAGAGACAAACATTGATGATTGGTGTGAAACAAATGAAATATTTTTGAAAGACGGTCAAAAAAACATTTATGTAAACAACAATTGCAATAAAATTGACCTATCTCATCTGGTCGACAAGTAGAATCGGGAGATTTGCAGATCAACTAGTTATTATTTATCAACACCAATCCAGTGTTCCATTCTGATTCCAGAATACCAACTAAGCCTAAGTAGTACTTACCACCTGACCAAGCCCACCTATTCCAGGCATGCCAATTTTAAGTATGCATTTCCACTTCTTTTAGTCCTCAAAAATGCATAAATGGAGGACACATACCTACATTTTTGCATACACAAAATTTTTGGTTGGTTTGTGCTGATGTTCTGCTAGTGATAAGCCTATTACCACTCACTGAACAAACTACAAAAGGTTCTAGTAAGGGTTGGGGTAAGCACTAGCAGCACTTAGCAGCACGTGACGTAACATAGTCCACCACATGATCAGGCTGTCATAATATCTTCAGAATGCCAAGCGTCACGTCTTTTACTCTTCCCGCCGTGCTGCTTGGCATTCTGAAGATATTATGACCGCCTGATCTTGGTGGCAGGTATTGAATTTTAGCATATAACTTAACATACTGGTAAAGGTATAGAGATTGGGTCGGCCTCTCAACTTGTGGTGGCCTATGATACGGTTCTACATGTAACTCCACAGAGTGACAATAATCAGGCTTATATGAGCCACACGTTGATACCTTCCCAAGCCGTTGGGACCCTCTGCATACCTTTGGCATATTCCCTTCATTATAAGGAACCTGCATGTTTTGCCTAATATCTAATTATAATATGGATCAATCCTGACGTGATCTTTTGCATGCATTTTCACAGTCATCTGTGTCTTATAATTGGACCTACCCGATATTCTTGATTCTCATTTAGAGGACGTTGGTGTGCATACTTGATATGGAATAACCTTCATTTAGATGGGGAACGACGGCTATGTATCCAGCTATTTACTGGCTTCCTTCTGATGAGATTGATCTATTCAAATTTTTTGTGTCCTGAAGAAGTCTGTTTCAAGGATGAAATGCGTTGGTTGTAACGTTGTGAAAAGTGATGTCTATGACCTCGTTATAAAAGCTATTGAATTTGGAATAAAAAGGAAAATTTGGAAGAACATCCGTGTTGGATACAGACTATATAATTGTTCTTCCTTGGAATTGATGTGTGGTGCACCTGTGCTTTTGTTTTTAATTGTTAGGATCCTACGGGAACTTGCATTGTGACAGTGGGTGCAATCCAGTGTGCACACAGACCCCAGGAAATATAGAGGGGTTAGAATAGCAGAGGGATAGCAGCTCGGATGCTGTTGAGTAGAGGGTTCCACTGTCAGTCTCGTTTTTCTTTAAGTATTTTTCATTTCATGTTCACCACCGAATATTCAGAGTCAGCATCACAAGGGAAAGGAGACGATATATACACTTGTACTATATTGATGTAACCAGTGCCACATGTTGTCCCCTTACTGGTAGTTCCTGTACTAACAGGTACACAACTAGGTAGTTGCTTGGTTGATGTGAGTATGCATCCATGTCACCAATTCTAAGTTGTAGATAGTTTTCACTTTTCTGGTCCTGATGAATCGCCTGTAGATTATACACTGAGCGAGAAACATGTTGACCTGTCAACAATAATTATACTTAATCTAAGACATAAGCTTAGGCGAGCGCCTTATTACTTGTTTTTACTTAGCGTAAGAGACCTATTGATTAAAAATTGCTGTCGCTGGTACTCCCAAACCTATTTTAGATTCACTCCAATCTTATACATCTACACATATCTGGCCCCTCACCCCCACTTCACCGTACGGCTGTTGGAAAAAAGATCTCTGCTAAAGTGCCCCTACTATAAGGTGCCCGTCGGGTATTGCACTGTCGACCTGACTAGGAGCAGCCGAATGATGAAGCATGACACCCTACTGGGTGTGTGAGGGCATTATAATCCAATAACTGGATTACCAAGATTAAACCATTCTGGTTGGGTTAGTCTAGATTCCCTTCACTCTGATTCACACTCCTGAGGAACAGCATAACCTTTTCCTGTTGACTTGCTCTGGGACACTTATGCTGGACCTTCCCCAGAAAGTCCCCTTGTCCCTTCTTTTTGTATTGACTTCAGCGCGGGCGATGCCCGTGGGACTTTCTTGGTGGGCACGATTCATTCTGTCCCCCTATTGCTCAACATGACTGTTGGACAGGCCCCACGAAGGGCTCACTCCCTCCCCGCATGACAGGGCCCAGACACCGGCTCTCCGGGGGCTACCCGCAGAAGCAACCCGCAACCCGTCCCCTCCGGGACGCCTGCTCCCGGATATCTCTGTGTCACGGGCCCGGGCCCCCGGCAGCCCCATTGCCCGGCCCAGCCGCCATCTTGGACACTGCACCACGCGGCCGCGTGGCCTCAGCTCGACCCCAACCCTGGGCCCGGCCAGGCCCCGCCATCCCGGCACCACCATCCATCCAGGAGGTGAACGGACCACTTGGCAGGCTAATGGGAGAAAGAAGTGTCGATGGCTCTCCCCCGCCAGGTGCCGATCGCCCCCAGCCTCCCCGGGTGCTGGCTCCACCTCCCTGCTGGGTGTCTGGACTCCCTCATCCCGGACCTCCCGACCTCCCAGTGCGAGGGTCCGGACATCAAAGGGCGCCAGACCTATAACCGAGGAGCCCCAGAGCAGGAAGGGAGTTGTATCCTGGAGTCGAGAGACACCGAGAAGAACTCATCCTTGACGGACTGCTGGCGCTGCCGCAGCCCTGCCTTGTGAACTATCGTCCTGCCTGCTGGCGCTGCCGCGGCCTTCTGCAACCTTCATCCTTGTGGGACCTGCTGGCGCTGCCGCGGCCCGTTGTAACTTCCATCTTCGTTGGGACCTGCTGGCGCTGCCGCGGCCCGTTGCCACCTACGATCTCTTCGGGACCTGCTGGCGCTGCCGCGGTCCGACCCGTCCGACCGCCGAGCTCGAGGATTGTGAGCTACCGCCGTTTCACCTCAGTACCCATAGGTACCAAGACTGTCCCGCTACCCCCTTTCCCTACTAGAGACTAGAATTGAGAGGATCATCGTGTCCTGATCTCCTTGTATCGTACTACTTTACTTCAAGAACTGCCTATAAAAGGTGCTACTCTGATCTTCGTGTGGTGTCCATCTGTGGGGGGGGGAAGTTACTTGTCTGTACGATCGCTGGAGACGGCCCTCACCGGAGGCCTCTCCCCTTGTGCTCGGCCGACCCTCCAGGTCCCCGTCTAACATTGGTGGCCAGCGACGCGATCCGAACCAACGCGTAACCGTACAGAGAGTAACTCACCCTACGACTAATCCACAATGACGACCAGAGAGAGCGGATCTGCAGAGAAATTCCAGATGGAAAAACTGGAAGAGTACAACCACCGAGAGCTAAAACAATTTTGCATAGAACTAGGCATTGCCACCACCGGTCTGAGCACGAAAGAGGACTTCAAACACGCCCTAGAATCCTGGGCAGAGACAAATATCGCCGGACCCCGGGACCCCGAAGCCCCGGAGACAAACACCACTCTGACGGAAGAAAGGAGAACGGATCTCTCCCGGGAAGAGATCCGAGAACGAGAGAAAAATAGACTACACGAGTTAGAATTGGCACGGCTCAAATTAGACGGAGAATTGAAACTGGCAGAACAAAAGATGAACTTAGAACACTTACGGCTCCAAGAAGAGCGAGAGGAAAAGCAGAGACAGAGAGAACTCGAAGAAAAAAGACTGGCATACGAACACGACTGCAAGCTAGCGGAGATAGAAATGCGCAAACAGAACAAAGACCTAGGGGTGCCCGAGCAACCGCGCCCCCCAGGTACTACCGAACAGAAGGTCCACGTCCCCAAGGATGTGGTCCGTGAATACTATCGGAACGACGACATACAGCAGTGGTTCAAGGCCTACGAGATCGCCATGACTGCCCACCGGATCGCTCGAAGTGACTGGGGAGCCGGTCTATGGGGGAGATTCGTCAATGAAGGCCGGGATGCCCTGCTGCAGCTTCCGGACCATCAAATGACGTCCTATGACCACATGAAGGCCGCCCTCCTCAGTCGATATGGGCTGACGCCCGAGATGTACCGCCAGAGGTTCCGCAACTGCACCCGGATCCCGGGTACAACCTGGATAGAATATGTGAACTATTTCAGCCGAGCCTTCGAGGGATGGATCAAGGGTAGCAACGTAACAACCTACGAACAGCTCTTCAACCTCATTGTGTGGGAGCACCTCTCCAACAACTGCTTCGTCGAGCTCAGGCAGCACCTCCTCGACAGTAAATTGACTGACCCACGGCAGCTTGCCGCCGAGGCTGACCGATGGGAGAGCACCCGAGTGACCCGGAGTGGGCCAAACGAGCAGAACAGAACCAACCAAGGTCATCATCGTCCCCGAGGAGGAGGAGGAGGACAGGGCCGGGGCAGAGACGCCGTCCCGGCCGCTCCCGCCAACAACACCCCGCCCCCGGCCGGCCGGGGCAACCCCCCGATGCGCCCGGGGTTCCGAGCCAACGTTACGTGTCATCGATGCCAGCGAGTTGGCCACTATGCTAGTGACCCGACCTGCCCAAAGAACCAGACCCCCGGACCCCGCCAGGTGGCTGCCGCCACCCTAGGAGAAGAGCCTGAAGAGTATGAGCAGGAGCAGCCCGAGTGGGAACCTGCCGCCATGACCCTGGCCTGCCTAGGGGGAAGAGACCTGATCCCGCGGGCTCCCCTACCAGCCAACACCAGGAAATACAGCCAGTGGGTGAACATAAATGGGCGTAAGGCCGAAGCCCTGCGTGACACAGGGGCCAGTGTGATGGCCGTCCGTTGTCACCTGGTGACCCCAGAACAAATTCTTCCAAACGTTCTTTGCCCCGTCCGATCGGCCGACAATTCGGAGAGCCTGTGTCGGATGGCCTGCGTCCCCTTCGAATGGGGAGGAGTCTCCGGTATGTTAAAAGTGACTGTCCGCGACGATGCCCCCGTGGACTGCCTCCTGGGGAACGATCTCGAGAGTTCCCCGTGGGCAGCCGTTGAAAGACGAGAGCACCTGGGGATGTTAGGCCTCCCGGGCTGGGCGTGCGTAACAACCCGGTCCATGGCCGCCGACACCATCCCTAGATCTGAAGAACCCGAATGGCCAGCACCTCCTCCCCTGATCGCTCCAGAGGGAGACTCCATCCCTACCGACACCCCGGAACAAACCCACGAAGAGCCCGCTCAGCCCCAAGACCTTCCGGACCTGGCTCAGTGGCGTCAGGAAGGGGGGCCCACCCAAGAACAATTCCGGCAAGAGCAAAAGACATGTCCCTCCCTCGAGGGACTGCGACAGCAAGCGCTCGCCCAGGGCGCAGGAGACACCGCAGGGGCCCACTGGATCTATTGGGACAATGACCTACTGTACAGCAAACAAAGAATAGCGGAGCTGGGGGCCAGTCGAGTGCTGGTGGTGCCCCTCCGTTTCAGAGACTTCCTTCTGAACTTGGCCCATGATGTCCCCCTGGCTGGACACTTGGGGCAAGACAAAACATACAACCGCCTGGTGACTCACTTTTACTGGCCGAAAATGAGAAATGACGTCTCCACCCACTGCCGGTCCTGCCCGACCTGCCAGGCCAGCGGGAAGAGCGGCCGCAAACTCAAGGCACCTCTGCAACCATTCCCCGTTGTGACCACCCCGTTCGAAAGGGTGGGAATAGACATTGTGGGGCCCCTGGACCCCCGAACAGCACAAGGGCATCGATTCATCCTGGTCCTGGTGGACCACGCCACCCGCTATCCTGAGGCGGTTCCCCTTTGAACTGTAACAGCACCAGTGGTAGGTCGAGCCTTAATGGGGGTCTTCTCTCGAGTGGGCTTCCCCAGGGAAGTCGTCAGCGACAGGGGCACGAACTTTATTTCAAAATATATGAAATCCCTATGGCAACAGTGCGGAGTCACCTACCAATTCACAACCCCCTATCACCCGCAAGGAAACGGACTGGTCGAGCAATTCAACCGCACTCTCAAGGGGATGATCATGGGGCTGGAAGAACCCCTACGCCGCCAGTGGGACGTGCTACTACCGTGCCTCCTCTTCGCCTACCGAGAAGTCCCCCAGAAGTCCCTCGGCTTCAGCCCTTTCGAACTCCTGTACGGACACCCTGTTCGCGGGCCTCTCAGCCTAGTTAAAGAAGAGTGGGAAATGGCCCCCCTGAAGACCCCTCCAGACGTCTACAAGTACCTCCTGACCCTCCGTAATCAGACCCGGCGATTCAGAGAGCTCGCCAAAGCCAATCTTGAAGCCAGTCAGGAGGACATGAAGAAGTGGTACGATCAACATGCCTCCTCCATCGAATTCGAGCCTGGCCAGCAGGTATGGGTGATGTCCCCCATCGAACCTTGTGCCTTACAGGACAAATGGACGGGGCCCTTCAAGGTGATCGAGCGTAAGAACCCCGTCACCTACCTCATCGACATGGAATCCCCCCGGAACCCCCTCCGGGTCCTCCACGCCAACAGACTCAAACCCCACTTCGTGCGCTCGGAGCTCAGCCTGCTGATGGCTACAGACAGTGGGGCGGAAGAGGACTCCGAGCCCCTCCCTGACCTACTGGGGGCCGGGGAAAAAGATGGTTCAGTGGACGGGGTCCAACTCTCCGAGGCTCTGACCCCGGAGCAGCGCCAAGACTGTCGGGCCCTCCTGCTGCAATTTGCAAACCTATTCTCCCTCACACCCGGGGTCACCCCCTGGTGTCTGCACGACGTGGACACTGGCGACAGTCCTCCTATCCGACACCGGCCGTACCGAGTACCAGATCGGGTACGCACCTGCATCCAAGAAGAAGTCTCCAAGATGCTCGCACTCGGAGTCATCGAACCCTCGGACAGCCCCTGGGCCAGCCCGGTTGTACTGGTCCCCAAAGCTGCGGCCCCGGGCACCACACCCGAGCTCCGGTTCTGCGTCGACTATCGGGGTCTGAACGCTGTCACCCGAACCGACGCTGACCCCATCCCCCGAGCCGACGAACTAGTTGACCGCATGGGGGCGGCCCGCTACCTAAGCATCTTCGACCTGACGGCGGGCTACTGGCAGATCGGCCTCACCCCCAGGGCACAAGAACGATCCGCTTTCTCCACCCCGGATGGACACTACCATTTCAGAGTGATGCCATTCGGCATGAAAAACGCTCCAGCCACGTTTCAACGACTTGTGAACCAGGTATTGGCGGGCCTCGAAGAGTTTAGCGCCGCATACCTGGACGACATCGCGGTGTATAGCCGCCACTGGTCAGACCACCTCCGCCACCTCCGAGGGGTCCTGCAGGCCCTCCAACGGGCCGGCCTCACAATCAAGGCCAGCAAGTGCCAAATCGGCCAGGGGTCCGTGACCTACCTTGGACACCAAGTGGGGAGCGGTCTGGTGGCCCCCCTCCAGCTCAAGATCGCTGCCATCCAGTCCTGGCGCCCCCCCGTAACCCAAACCGAGGTCCGAGCCTTCTTGGGGCTCACCGGATACTATCGGCGGTTCGTAAAGGACTATGGCAGCATTGTGGGGCCCTTCACGGAACTCACATCCAAGACCAACCCAAAAACAGTCAACTGGACTCCCGACTGTCAAGCGGCCTTCGAGAGGCTGAAGGCCGCCATGTGCACCGCTCCTGTGCTCCAGGCCCCCGACTACAGCCGTGAGTTCATCGTCCAGACTGATGCCTCAGACCATGGCATCGGGGCCGTCCTCTCCCAACTGAACCCCGAGGGAGTCGACCAACCAGTGGCCTTCATCAGCAGACGCCTCCTGCCCCGAGAACAGCGCTGGAGCACCATTGAGCGAGAGGCCTTCGCAGTAGTATGGGCCCTCAAGAAGCTCCGGCCTTACCTCTTCGGAACCCACTTCCGGGTACAAACAGACCATCAGCCCCTGCAATGGCTAATGCAAATGCGGGGGGAGAACCCCAAACTATTGCGATGGTCCATCTCCCTGCAGGGGATGGACTTCACTGTGGAGCATCGCCCTGGTCAAGACCACGCCAACGCGGATGGCCTGTCCCGCTTTTTCCGCCTCGACGAGGAGAGTCCCAAAGAGGATGGGTGACTCTCCCCGCCTTCAGCTGGGGGGGACGCATGTTGGACAGGCCCCACGAAGGGCTCGCTCCCTCCCCGCATGACAGGGCCCAGACACCGGCTCTCCGGGGGCTACCCGCAGAAGCAACCCGCAACCCGTCCCCTCCGGGACGCCTGCTCCCGGATATCTCTGTGTCACGGGCCCGGGCCCCCGGCAGCCCCATTGCCCGGCCCAGCCGCCATCTTGGACACTGCACCACGCGGCCGCGTGGCCTCAGCTCGACCCCAACCCTGGGCCCGGCCAGGCCCCGCCATCCCGGCACCACCATCCATCCAGGAGGTGAACGGACCACTTGGCAGGCTAATGGGAGAAAGAAGTGTCGATGGCTCTCCCCCGCCAGGTGCCGATCGCCCCCAGCCTCCCCGGGTGCTGGCTCCACCCCCCTGCTGGGTGTCTGGACTCCCTCATCCCGGACCTCCCGACCTCCCAGTGCGAGGGTCCGGACATCAAAGGGCGCCAGACCTATAACCGAGGAGCCCCAGAGCAGGAAGGGAGTTGTATCCTGGAGTCGAGAGACACCGAGAAGAACTCATCCTTGACGGACTGCTGGCGCTGCCGCAGCCCTGCCTTGTGAACTATCGTCCTGCCTGCTGGCGCTGCCGCGGCCTTCTGCAACCTTCATCCTCGTGGGACCTGCTGGCGCTGCCGCGGCCCGTTGTAACTTCCATCTTCGTTGGGACCTTCTGGCGCTGCCGCGGCCCGTTGCCACCTACGATCTCTTCGGGACCTGCTGGCGCTGCCGCGGTCCGACCCGTCCGACCGCCGAGCTCGAGGATTGTGAGCTACCGCCGTTTCACCTCAGTACCCGTAGGTACCAAGACTGTCCCGCTACCCCCTTTCCCTACTAGAGACTAGAATTGAGAGGATCATCGTGTCCTGATCTCCTTGTATCGTACTACCTTACTTCAAGAACTGCCTATAAAAGGTGCTACTCTGATCTTCGTGTGGTGTCCATCTGTGGGGGGGGAAGTTACTTGTCTGTACGATCGCTGGAGACGGCCCTCACCGGAGGCCTCTCCCCTTGTGCTCGGCCGACCCTCCAGGTCCCCGTCTAACAATGACACCACTACATTTGAGTGGTTGTCCACATCTTTTTACTGATTCCTCCTACATGATTCCTTGACTTCTACAACATGGAAGGTCAGGGTTTGAGTTGTGGAGAAGACTTAGCAGCAGAGATACTTAGGGCTCCATCGATTCTGGGAGTAGAAAGTGGTGCTGCCACAGGGAGCCAATCAGAGGATTGGCAATCCCTCACAGCTATGAAGAGAGAATGGGTCAAGATCACCCTGCACGGTGCTCTTATGACCGAATATTTGAGGGCCAATATTTCACCCAATGGCCTGATTGTTAAGAATTTTCCAAGAATCTTCCTAGAGGATGGTTTATGCAAAACAGAATGGTCCCAGGTTTCGTGGAAATGCACGCGGGACCTACTCATACTGATAATCAGCACGGCAAAAAGGTTAGCAGACGAACTACTAGCGAGGATTCAAATAGCTGAAAGCACTTTAAAAAGTGCTGTACCAAGTGCTAGCTTTAAATACAAGCTAACAGAACTAAATAATGAAATTGCTGAACATAAGGAATATGTTATGAATCAAAAAGTTATGTTATGTTATGTTATTGTTTTTTGTTGCGCGCACAGCTACTCCAGCTAAGGAGCGTCCTGGCGCATTTGACAAGGAAGAACACAACACAACAGAAGGAGCGAAATACTAAAAGGGGACCGCTCTAAATGAGAAACGCATCAGAACAAGCTGGGGACTGAAAGGGGCAACTAAAACAGAAAGGTTTTCAAGGCTTTCCTGAAAGCCAGAAGATCTTCCAGCAGACGGATTTCCATCGGAAGATAGTTCCACGCTACTGCTGCCTTTACACAGAAGGAGCGTCCCCCCATACGGCAGAGCCTATATCTAGGGACTACAGCAAAGGTCTGGCCTTGGGAGCGCAAGGTGCGGGTTGGGACATAAAAGGAAAGGAAGCGAGACATAATCTCAGGGCCTATACCTCTCAGAATCTTAAAAGTCAAACACAGGACCTTGAAAAGAATACGCTTCCTCACTGGGAGCCAGTGTAAGGAGCGGAGGACATTCGCCACCGAACAAAATCTGGGCAGACCGACAATCGCTCTAGCCGCAGCGTTTTGCACCCTTTGGAGGCGAGTGAGCTCAGCCTGGTTGGCCCCAGCCAGAAGAGAGCTGGCATAATCCAGGCGAGAGATAACAGTGGCCTGGATCACCAGCTGTCTGGTTGGGGCATCAAAGTATTTGAGGACAGGTCTCAAGCCTCTCAACAGACCAAAACAGCAAGCAGCTGTTCTCTTGGTGTGTCCTACAAAGGTGAGACCAAAAAAGTAGTGAAACTACAAAAAGATATCCGCGTTTTGACGACGAAAAGGTTTAACCATACCTCAAACAGGATTTTGTACCACCCGGCACAAATAATATCTCAGACACAAGCTCCAACTCTACCAGATGGAGCTCATCCAGCAACAGTGACTCCAGCGTGGAAAGCAGGAACAATAATGAAACAAGGAGGGGTGGCCAGCATGGCTACACTGTTTACCTTGTACCACAGTACCAGGGACCATCTTACTGGCAATACCCTGTGTTCCCCCAAGGCCCGCCTCCATTTGGCCCACCAGACATGAGCCAACCTTTTTTAGGCAGAGGTTGGGATAAAGGGCGCGGGCGAAGAAGAGGAAATATACAAGAGAAGAGGGTCTAGTGGGAAGAACCCCAGCAATGGGTGATGGAAACCAGGAGATACTCCAAAAAGAGAACCTGATAGTGAATCTATCTCCTAGATCACTGACTGAAATAGAAGAGAGAGTCCTACAAAAAGGATTGGGGTTTGTCCCCACTCCCAGGGTGGACCAATTCCAAAAACAAAGTGAATTGCAACAATGTTTCCGCAAAGTACTCCTGAGAGCTTTCTGACAGATCTTCCAAAAGAGTGAGTGATTCAGGTTTACACAACCCCTCCACCTTCACTCTCAATAGCAGTATGATACCAAATGAAGTAGCCACTTTTGAACAAGCCGTCCTAAAAGACTTACAAACGTCTTCTGACCCTAGACACTTTTGCAACATCCCTAGAGGAGAGTTGACAGCTATCACGTCTCTGGAAAATGACACCTCTATCATAATAAAACAAGCTGATAAAGGGGGCACCACGGTCATCATGGCCACTACTGATTATGACACAGAGTGCTTGAGACAACTGGGTAACTGGAAGTACTACACCCTAATCACCAGGAGCCCGGTGGCACGCCTAACCAAGACTATAACGGCGTTAGTACCAGGCCGTCCCATAGTTTCAGGGGTCGATTCTACACTCGTGCCATTATCACAATTTTGTGACCACTTCTTGCAACCCCTGGTGAGACTAATTCCATCATACATACAAGGTCACCACTGATGTGCTAAGCCTACTCACCGAATTCCAACCCACAAATGACATTGATTTCCTC
Source organism: Lissotriton helveticus (assembly GCF_964261635.1). Lineage (NCBI taxonomy): Eukaryota > Metazoa > Chordata > Amphibia > Caudata > Salamandridae > Lissotriton > Lissotriton helveticus. The sequence goes on along the minus strand of NC_136063.1, from coordinate 657,878,725 downwards.
ATCACACTAGATGTAGAGGCGCTCTACAACAACATCCCTCAGAGAGCCACTCTAGATGTGATAGAAGAGGAATTACGTTTGGCTGTGTGGGACTCCCCTACACCTCCCAGCTTTGTCCTGGAATGTGCCACACTAGCACTTACCGAAAACTTTTCCGAGTTCAAAGGCCTGTTATATCATCAAACCCAGGGTGCTTCCATGGGAAGTACCTTTTACCCCAGTGTAGCCTGTCTATACATGGCGGCCTATGAGGGCCAACTCATCTTCCATGAGTCAAACCCTTACCATTCCAACATACGCATGTTGAAGAGATTCATAGATGATATCCTCATCTTTTGGTCAGGAGACTCGCAATCTTATAAAGACTTAGTTGTGTGGATTAGTAATCTGAATCCGTACTTGAGATTTACCAGCACTGTCTCACACAACCAGATAGCATTCCTAGACCTGACAATCAAACTTGAACAAGGCAGTCTAATGACCACAATGCACAGGAAAAGCACTGATCGCAACAGTCTGCTAATTTAAGCGCGCGCCTTGAAAGAGAATCTCCCCTTTGGGCAATCTCTGAGGGTGAGGAGAAATTGCAGTACATTGGAAGACTTTAGAACTGAGTCAGAAATATTAGCAAAAAATCTGACTGCACGTGAATACCCATCACGTAGTATAGCCCTTTCCAGAAAGAGAGCAAGGAATAACAATTGTGAGGCACTGTTAGAACACAGAGACAGGACCCAACTGACTCCCTTACCTGTGTTACCACATACACACCAGCCTCCAATCAGCTGATGAAAGTCATCGAGAAACATTGGGGCATACTAAACACAGGCTTAATTACATTGGATCCACCACGCTTCGTGCTTAAACATTACAGAAACTTAAAAGACATGCTGATCCACACGAGGTCTAAAATCCCCAGTGCTAGTTATCAGAGAACATTATTGCAGTTACCACCTGTAAAAGGCCATTACCCCTGTGGTGCATGCACTGCTTGTGCCTTTACATCAGTACAGAAAACCATTACATTCAGCAATTCTTTCACATGGGAAATGGGAAATGAGGTCGCACACCAACTGTAACACACCCAATTGTATATATCTAATCACGTGCCCCTGCAACTTGCAATACGTAGGGATAACCACCCATCTGATCAAGTTATGTATTTCTGAGCATCCGAGTAATTTCCGCTGCCACAAGAATAACACCAAAATGTGCACCCATTACGTGGAGAAACACCACACACCAGAGTCACTAAAATGGGTCATCCTAGAGGCATTCGCTTAAATCACAAAAACCCCTCTTTTTCTAAAGGAACAGAGATGGATACACAGATTGTCTTCACACACTGAAGGATTAAATGAAGATGTAACTTAGAACGCGTTAAGAGTCTGACGGTACAGTGCAATTTTTTAAAACTATGTTTAGGTTGTACTATACGCCTGCGCGAATGAAAAAGTGGGGCACTAGATACGATGGGAAATGTTTTCGATGTACTGCATCGGATGCGGATATATGCCGTATTTTTTATACGTGTGATAAACTGTTTCCTTTTATACAAGCTATGGAAAGATTCCTATCCCAAATAATAGAAACACCTGTTAAGATAACCCCAGCATAGATGATGTTAGGGATGGGTCATGAGGTTTCAAAGGAGGGCAGTTTGTATAAATTCAGATACTTTCTATTTGTTGCAATGACCATAGCTCGCTTAAGTATAGCAGGAGAATGGTTGTGTCAAGAGCCTCCTAGATTCGAGGTGTGGAGGGCCAAGTTATTTAGAATATCAAGCTTGGAATTTAGTTTATATTTGTTAAAAGGAAAGAGGAAACATAAAATGGTACTAATTATTTGGGAGAAATTTTTGAGCTATATGAGCAATTGAAAAGTATATCGTGATTAAAGTTGGTGCAAATTGCAAAAAACACAGTTGATGGACAGAATGTAGAATAATGTCATACATTCATCCCAGTACAAGGATCTGGGCCTAAATCCATCGTTTTTTGGCACTCCACACCACCCTGGGTTAGACACTGGCTATATGCAAATCAGCTCTGACCCTGTGCCTCATGGGAACAGTCCAATCCGAACTACCAAGCCATGTCTTTCCCAGACCAGAATCAAGCATCCAAGGACCGGTTTCTGGCTATCAGCCTTCATCAGCCTGGATAGCTTGACTCCAGTGGTGTGGAGAGCATGGGACTCACGTCTGAGCATACCCAGCCCACTCGGGATGAAAATTGCAAAAAATACAGTTGATGGACAGAATGTAGAACAATGTCATACATTCATCCCAGTACAAGGATCTGGGCCTAAAGCCATCGTTTTTTTGCACTCCACACCACCCTGGGTTAGACACTGGCTATATGCAAATCAGCTCTGACCCTGTGCCTCATGGGAACAGTCCAATCCGAACTACCAAGCCATGTCTTTCCCAGACCGGAATCAAGCATCCAAGGACCGGTTTCTGGCTATCAGCCTTCATCAGCCTGGATAGCTTGACTCCAGTGGTGTGGAGAGCATGGGACTCACGTCTGAGCATGACCAGCCGACTCGGGGTGAAAATTGCAAAAAACACAGTTGATGGACAGAATGTGGAACAATGTCATACATTCATCCCAGTACAAGGATCTGGGCCTAAATCCATCGTTTGTTTGCACTCCACACCACCCTAGGTTAGACACTGGCTATATGCAAATCAGCTCTGACCCTGTGCCTCATGGGAACAGTCCAATCCGAACTACCAAGCCATGTCTTTCCCAGACCGGAATCAGGCATCCAAGGACCTGTTTCTGGCTATCAGCCTTCATCAGCCTGGATAGCTTGACTCCAGTGGTGTGGAGAGCATGGGACTCACGTCTGAGCATACCCAGCCCACTCGGGGTGAAAATTGCAAAAAACACAGTTGATGGACAGAATGTAGAACAATGTCATACATTCATCCCAGTACAAGGATCTGGGCCTAAATCCATCGTTTTTTTGCACTCCACACCACCCTGGGTTAGACACTGGCTATATGCAAATCAGCTCTGACCCTGTGCCTCATGGGAACATTCCAATCCGAACTACCAAGCCATGTCTTTCCCAGACCGGAATCAAGCATCCAAGGACCGTTTTCTGGCTATCAGCCTTCATCAGCCTGGATAGCTTGACTCCAGTGGTGTGGAGAGCATGGGACTCACGTCTGAGCATACCCAGCCCACTCGGGGTGAAAATTGCAAAAAACACAGTTGATGGACAGAATGTAGAGCAATGTCATACATTCATCCCAGTACAAGGATCTGGGCCTAAATCCATCGTTTTTTTGCACTCCACACCACCCTGGGTTAGACACTGGCTATATGCAAATCAGCTCTGACCCTGTGCCTCATGGGAACAGTCCAATCCGAACTACCAAGCCATGTCTTTCCCAGACCGGAATCAAGCATCCAAGGACCGGTTTCTGGCTATCAGCCTTCATCAGCCTGGATAGCTTGACTCCAGTGGTGTGGAGAGCATGGGACTCACGTCTGAGCATACCCAGCCCACTCGGGGTGAAAATTGCAAAAAACACAGTTGATGGACAGAATGTAGATGCATATAGCCAGTGTCTAACCCAGGGTGGTGTGGAGTGCAAAAAAACGATGGATTTAGGCCCAGATCCTTGTACTGGGGTGAATGTATGACATTGTTCTACATTCTAATACTATCTTCCGCCATAAAACCACTATAATATGGCCGCCGAGACTGCATTAGTATAACACTCACTAGCGTCCAATATCAGGCACCGCCCCACCCTCTTCGCCGGAAGCACTGAGACACAATAAAATGAATGCGGTCTCAGACCACTCCACCTCCTGGACCCGGTAGGAGTGGGTAGGGCCTGAGACAGCGTGATACTGGCATGCACTTGATTACTCTACCTTACGGTCTCTGCTTCCCGTGCTTATGTTCCCGTAGCTTTACATGGTTGTACTGACTTCGGGCGAGTGAATAGACTGCACGCTCGTATTGATTGTACCCCTGGGGCTGGGACACTTTAAATTTGCTCTAATGGGGATAAGGACTACTTAACACTCATTCTGTGACCTAAATTTTAAACACGGCATGGGCAAGCGCATTATGAGCACCCCGATAATTATATTGTGCTGCCATAGGGGATAACACACACTTCTTGGCTGGCACCTACATTAAACCATGGTGCCTTACATAAGAGCAATGACGAATGGGTAACAAGTAACAGTAATTGCGTTACCGATAGGAGATACACTTATTCATTTGTCCGCACACGCATGAAACGATAGTGATACGCACGGCGAAATTGAAAACTTTGGAGCGCCTGTGCTCACATGGTTGGGATTCAGATTTGAGGCAACCCTTACATACATCACCATATTAAACCAACCCCCTTTTAAACACCATTACCTAATCGGGGATATTTGTGTGTTGTGCAGAAAGAACACTGCGTGGCCATACATCACGTGGCAGACCAAATTTAACACCGTACTATGGGGAGGTGTTACTGTTTAGGAAGATCATGTGAGCATGGTAATGAGTCTAAGCTCATTCGCCACAATGTAGGAATGATGACTAGCGCGTGAGTGAGACTGATAGCTTTGGTCATCACTGCACTACATTTAATAATATGATGTGATTAATATTAGCACTATTTATTGTCTTCACTGAATTGCTCTAGTACATGAAGAACTCCCCGTGTACTACCTACCGGGTACTGTTGATCCCTGGTTTGTCTAAAACATTGGGTGAGTCACAGAGATTCTCTCTACTACTTTGTACACTTGCCACAAGGGCTGCAGTTCACGCTAGTTCACCTTGTGCACTCACTGTGTGGCACTGATTTTAATAGTTTTTAATGCATTTTTCATTTCATTTTCACAGCCGAATATTCAGAGTCAGCCTCACAAGGGAAAGGAGAAGATATATACACTTGTACTATACTGATGTAACCAGTGTCACATTTTCTCCCCTTACAGGTAGTTCCAGTACTAACAGATACACAACTAGGTAGTTGCATGGTTGATGTGAGTATGCATCCATGCCACCAATTCTAAGTTGTAGACAGTTTTCACTTTTCCGGTCCTGACGAATCACCTGTAGATTATACACTGAGCGAGAAACATGTTGACCTTTCACCAATAAGTACGCTTAATCGAAGACATACGCGCTTAGTCGAGCTCCTTATTGCTTGTTTTTACTTAGGGCAGTAGAACTATTGATTAAAAATTGCTGTCGCTGGTACTCCCAACCCTATTTTAGATTCTCTCCAATCTTATACATCTACACATATCTAGCCACTCACCCCGACTTCACCATACGGCTGTTGGAAAAAGATCTCCGCTAAAGTGCCCCTACTATAGGGTGCCCGTCGGGTATTGCACCATCGACCCAACGAGGAGCAGCCCAATGATGAAGCATGACACCCTACTGGGTGTGTGAGGGTATAATAGTCCAATAACTGAATTCCCAACTTTGAACCATTCTGGTCGGGTTGGTTTAGATTCACCTCACTGTGACTCAGACTTCTGAGGACCAGCATAATCTTTTTCTTTAGATCCCAAAGGTAAAGACCACATTCCTTTCCATGGCGGCAACACCACCATGGAAAGGCACATCTCCACCTGCATGCTAATATGGATGGCGGTGTCTTGCAGCGGCGGGCGGTCTTTCCGTCCCCCACTGATCCCCCAGCCATCCTAATATGGCGGGGTGTCTTTGGAGTGTGGATGCCGAGCAGATCACCCCCACCGGACCGACAGTGACTACCGCCGGCCTGGCGAGGACGATCCGCCCACCATCCTAATGGGGCCCCAAGTTTCTATCCTCTTCTAACTCTTACATCTCTTCACCACTTCACTTGGTGACTTGGTGATATTATGCTCTTCTTTATTGGTTATTCTATGATGGCACTTTTATTTTCTTCTCTGTTTCATCTTTCTAATCCCACCTTTAATCTCTTATGTAAAATTCCTTAAGAACTGAGATTATCTTCTAACCAGCTATGTCTGCTCCAAGCTCTCTACCTAGACCCTACTGTTAAACTCGGGTACAGTCTTGTGCTGTCCCACTCTCAAGGAATCTTGGCATAGTCTTCTCCACTATCACTAGTTAATATTACAAATATCCACCACAACCTCCCATGCCAGAAAGCGAAATCCTCATATACGTTGTGGTAATGAGTAATCTTTCTCCCGCTTGGTAAGGTAATCAACCTTGCTATGCAAACCCTCTTTGGCATTTTGGGCACATTGAAAGCGACCTCCACATTCATAGGTCTCTCAATCAGTTGCTATAGACATGAAGGTCACATCCAAATGCTAGGTCAGGAAATCCCTTTGGTGCTTGTGATGTAGCATTCTGGGCCAATTTTTTTTACCATTGGTTATCTGGTGGATCTTTTCTTCGCTGATTGAGAGGTGAAGAGAGTTAGCATTCAATCAATCAATTCTAATTAAAAGCGCAACCCCATTTGGCTACGCAATAAGGACTAGGAATCAGTAACTGTTGTTAAGAAGCTTTATCAAAAGTTAGCAATCAAGTTAAGCTAAACAAATCTTAGTACCATTTATTTATTATTTTATTTGAAAAGTTTTATATAGCCCTACTGGACCCGGAGGTATCAAAGCGCTTTACATGAGTTACAGGTTACATAGTTACATTAGTTAAATCAAAGAGTCACACGGAGAGGAGGGGAAGGAGGGAATACACAACAGGAAAAACAAGGAAAACAATGTCAGATGTCCGGCTGGGTAGGTGACAGCTGAGGGTGTGAAGCCAGGACCAGACTCCTCTTTAGCTGCATATGACAGCTCCACCGGGCATCAGCCAAGGTTGCTCGTGTATCGAGGTGAGTACAAACAGTTTGACGCCCATGGGACGTCGTCAAAGGTCCAACAGAAGTTCAGAGGAATGTTATTTATGAGTTTTATATATAGTGCTGGCTAGACCCGTAGGTTTCAGAGCACTTTACATTAGGCTACACAATGTTACAGAGAATGAAGACAAACACACATTTTGTCAAAAATTAAGCAACAAATTGGGAGAGGAAAGAAAGGTGAGACACATAGAGACAGGGGGAAAGGGGGATTGTGAAGGGAGAGGATGAAGGAAAAGATGGCAGGAGAGATGAAAGGAAGTCTGCCCAAAGACCGACTGGGTAGGTGACGTCCTAGGATGGAATCCACAGCCCATCACCCCAATAGCTAAACAGGTAGCTCCATCGGGCATTAGTCAGATTGCTAGATCTCAATTGACGAGGGAAAGTTACCAGAAGAAAGTCCAGTGGATAGACAGGGTGGGAACTATGAGCAAGGACGGGTGAGGGTAAAGGTCAATAGCAGGACCCTGTTCTCAGGTCAGGTCACCCCCGCCCCGCATGGCTCCTCCTGTGCGCCCGTGACGCCCATCTGCTGCCGCTGCCGGGGCTTCGCCGCTGGTGTGCCCCTGCGGTCTGGTGACTGGTTACTGTATTTTCCTACTGAACTGTGCTGCTAATTGTATTGTGCTGCTAACTTGTATTCTCGTCTTGGCATCTGTTTTCTGTTCTTCTTTTTTGACTCTCTTTCCTCGCGCCCCTTTCCCGCCGTGCCCCCGCCGCTGCTCCCCTGCGGGCCCGCCCCCTTCTGCCTTCCGTGTCCCGTCCCCTCGCCCCATTGGCCACCCCGCTCCCGCCTCCCAGCTGCTCCTCCCTCCCACTTCGCCTCTTATGGAGGACGCCGAGCGGAAGTGCGCAGCAGGCGTGCAGCGGGCGCGCCAAAGGCAAGCCCATCTGCGCCCGTCCGTGCCCGGACCACGCCCAGCGCCAGAACCCCTGGACCCCACGCCCCCGCAACGCCAGACTGCACTACGACTCCAGCACCCTCCACACACTCAACACCGGACGACACCACCCCTGCCACCAGGCCAACCCGAAGCACACCCAAGGGCCTTTCACCTGGCGGAACTGCAGACTCTCCAGCATCCAGCCCACCAAACCACCAACCAGAGAACCCAACCACCTCCGCTGCATCCTCCCCAACACCCGCACCGCTCGCAAGCACGCCATCGAACTCTGGGACCTCCTGGACTCTACCGCCCCCGACGTCGCCTTCCTGACGGAGACCTGGCTGAACGTCACCTCAGCACCAGACATCGCCTTAGCCATCCCACAGGGCTACACGATCTCCCGCAGAGACCGCACCAACGGAGTTGGAGGGGGAATCGCCATCATCCACAAGGACACCCTCAGAGTCTCGACCAACACCGACGACACCCTCACCACTGCCGAGCACATGCACTTCCAGATCCACACCGACCCCAACACGACCCTCACAGGAACACTCGTCTACAGACCACCCGGACCACGACCACAGTTCAGCGACACCATCGCTGACCTCGTCAGCACCCATGCCCTCGCCTCCACGGACTACATCCTCCTCGGGGACCTGAACTTCCACCTCGAGAACAACAACGATGCCAACTCCACTGCCCTGATCGACAATGCGCCAACCTTGGACTCAAACAGCTCGTGACGACACCCATCCATGCTGCTGGACACACACTGGACCACATCTTCTCCGCAAGCCCCCATGTCTCCTTCAACCACACCACGGACCCCACTGGATCGACCACAGATGCGTCCACTTCACCTTCAGGAAACCCACCAAACACCACCGCACCCAACAGTTGCCACGCCGCTGCTGGGGCAAGGTCACCAAGGACCAACTGACCACCACCCTCGCCCTGAGACCACCCACCGACCCCATCGACCCCGACACCGCTGCCACCAACCTCAAACAGTGGATCAACGACTGCGCCAACACCCTCGCCCGTCTCAAGATCTCCACAACCAACCACACCAACACACCAACAAGAAAGCCGCCTGGTTCACCGAAGACCTCCGGACCTCCAAGCGCACCTGTTGGAAGCTGGAGAAGGAATGGCTCCGCGTCCGAACACCAGATAGCCACACATCCCACAAGAACGCCACCCGCAGGCACCACCAACTCATCAGGACCGCCAAGATGACCGCCTTCAAGGACCACCTAGACAACAACGCACACAACACCAAAGAGCTCTTCAGCATTGTGAATGGACTCTCCATCCCCAGCTCCAACACCAACAACATTCCACCATCACAACACCTGTGCAACTCCCTGGCCACCTTCTTTCACCGCAAGATCACCAACATCCATGACAGCTTCAACTCCGACACCCCCGCACCCACCGCCGGGACCACCACCCCTGTGACCTCCACCCGCACCAGTCGCCTGACCGCCTTGTCCAACATCAGCGATGAAGACACCATCAAAGCCATGAATTCCATCCACTCCGGATCCCCATCCGACCCTTGCCCTCACCACGTTTTCAACAAAGCCAGCACAACCATCGCACCCCACCTCCGGAAAACAATCAACATCTCCTTCGAGACAGCAACCTTCCCGGAAAGCTGGAAGCACGCCGAGATCAACGCGCTACTAAAGAAACCCAAGGCGGACCCCAAGGACCTCAAGAACTTCTGGCCGATCTCCCTGCTCCCATTCCAGGCAAAAGTGACGGAGAACATTGTCAACAAACAGCTAACCCGCTACCTCAAAGACAACGACATCCTGGACCCCTCCCAATCCGGTTTCCGCAGCAACCACAGCACCGAGACCGCCTTCATTGCCGCCACAGACGACATCATAATCCTGATGGACAAAGGAAAAACAGCCGCCCTCATCCTCCTGGACCTATCAGCAGCCTTCGACACGGTCTGCCACCGCACCCTATCAGCACGTCTCCATGACGCCGGAATCCAAGAGAAGGCCCTGGCCTGGACCACATCCTTTCTCTCCGGCAGAACCAAAGCGTCCGCCTCCCACCCTTCCGCTCAAAAACCACCGGGATCATCTGCGGCGTCCCACAGGGATCCTCCCTCAGCCCGACGCTGTTCAATATCTACATGGCACCGCTCGCCCACATCGCACGACAACATAACCTCAACATCATCTCCTAGGCCAAAGACACCCAGCTGATCATATCCCTCACCGAAGAGCCCCACACGGCCAAAGCCAACCTCCACAGAGGAATGAAGGACGTCGCCGACTGGATGAAGGACTGCAGACTGAAACTGAATTCAGACAAGACGGAGGTCCGCATCCTCGGATCCACCCCGTCAGCCAGGGACGACTCCTGGTGGCCCAAATCTCTAGGCACAGCCCCTGAACCCACCGACCACGCACGCAACCTGGGGTTCATCCTCGACTCCGCCCTCTCCTTGACCAAGCAAGTCAATGCCATTTCCGCGTCCTGCAGGGTCTTCAAATGGATCCCTCCCGACACGAGAAAAACCGTCACCCAGGCCCTCATCACCACCAGACTCGACTACGGGAACGCCCTCTACTCAGGAACAACAACCAAGCTCCTGAGACAACTACAACGAATCCAGAACGCTTAGGCACGACTGATCCTCGACGTCCCCTGACACAGCCACATCACACCCCACCTAAGAGGCCTACACTTGCTCCCCGTCAACAAGAGGATCACCTTCAAACTCCTCATCCACGCACACAAAGCACTACACAACACCGGACCAGCATACCTCAACGACCGACTCAGCTTCCACACCCCCACCCGCAGCCTCCGCTCTGCCAACCTCGCCCTCGCCAAAGTTCCTTGTATCCGAAAAAACACCGCTGGCGGCAGATCCTTCTCCGACCTCGCCGCCAAGACCTGGAACACTCTCCCTACCAGCCTACGACAGACCCAGGACCTACTGGCCTTCAGAAGACTTCTCAAGACCTGGCTCTTCGATCAGTAGCAGCCGCCCCCCCAGCACCATGTGACCCTCACGGGTATGCAGCGCGCTTTAGAAATGCAATGATTGATTGATTGATTGATTGAAAGAGAAGACGGGTAGAGAGGCGGGGTTGGGGGTATGGTGAAGAGGAGAAAGGAGAAAAGTCTAGTAGAGAGACGCAGGAGAGTTTGCCCATAGACCGTCTGGGTAGGTGATGGTCTAGGAGGGAAATCCATTGCCCATCTTCCCTTTAGCTCGCGAGGTAGCTCCAACCGGGCGTCAGTCAAAATGTCTAGGTCTCAGCTGCCGATGGAAAGATCTCAGAGTCAAGTGTCAAGGAGGGTGAGCATGAGCGGGGTCAGGTGAGGTATGATCCAGAACAGGATGGTGACCAATGATTTTAGATCAGGAGAGATACTTGACCCCGAGGAACATCCCACCAGCTCAGTTTGGGAGTGCCCCGGTACCTCAGGAGTCCCCAGCGGCGGTAGTCAGTACTGGCCCCAGTCGCCATCTTAGGGACAGGCACTGCAGCAAACTCCACCTCCACTTGGGATGCAAGCATTGTGGAAGGCAGAGGGGAGGGGGGGGCAAGAAATCATGGTAGCTTTTCCAGCAGGAGACGTGGACTAAGGTCCAGCAGGTCTTTGGGCCAGGAATCCGAAGGTGTAACAGGTACTCACTGTGGACTGGAAAGGTTCAGATGAGCGTCGGGTGCTCCTCACGGCAGCGATGGCACAGGCCCAAGATTCTACGGCACTGGGCATCAACCAGCTCTCCAGCCGCAGCGACGGTGTGCAACTTAGGCTGAGTTTGGAATTTTGTATTGTTGTTTATTTTGTTATTTTATTTATTTTTGGTATTGTTGTCCCACTGCTGGGGTTTTGAGCAGACTCTAGTCTTTCCATTGTGTGTCCTGTACCCGCGCCATTTTAGGGACAGGCATGAACAGAATGGTGGTGGAGCACCTGTAATTGCTGCTGTGCCTCGCACAAATAGTTCCAGTGTCAGAGCAGGAGTAAGTAGAACACCCGATCAGCTCCCTGTTTTGCTATTACCCTCCACAAGCATCGGGAGAACAAGCTCATCAGGCAGCCAGTGATGCGAGGGGACTGAGATCTGTGGTTCTGACTCAGTCCTGAAGCGTGTAATGTTTCTGATGCCGAGGGTGCAGTGCGGCCCGCTGGGTTTCCTCTGTGGGTTGTGCAATGGGCGGAGGGAACACAGCCTTGGGGACAGCAAGATTGCCCTGCAGCAGCAGTCGGGCCCTCTGGCAATGTGGCTTCTCTTATTATTCCACCCTTATTGTGTTTTGCATACAGTGGGCTGCCCATTGTCCGCTACGCAGTTCTGCAGATGCAGCCAGGTCTTGAATCCCGTCCAGGGAGAGGATGGGGGAAGAGGGTTTCGATGAGCGGTCAATGCACCCAGGGCCGTCTGCTGCTGGAACATCGGAGTCAGGAGGAGGGAGGGAGCAAAGATGCAGTCCGGGTCTGTGCCCAGTCACACACAGGGTAGGTGCCTAGATCGGGCGCTAGCCGCAGAAATCACAACAACTGCGGATCAGGCCACACACATCGCTCACCTCCGATGTACGAAGTCGGCTCCAGAGTCGTGGTATAGCTGCAGTCTGCCCCTGGGGGAAGGGAGCGTCGCTCCTCCCGCATCCTTCAACAAGGGATCCCACAGTCTCTCTCTCTATCCAGTGGTGCCTGGCAGCACAGTCGTAGCTGAGTTCCGCAGCCGCCATAAGCGCGCGCCGACCCTCAAACATCACTCTCAATCTGCCTCCGTTCGTCTATTTGGAGGGTCAATATACATGCAGGGAACCACCACTGCACATTAAGCCCAAATGAGTGGCTTGTGACGCTGTTATCACATGCTATAAAGATACAGGATAACCACTGAAAAACCCAACCTTCTAATGAAGTTTCGACGTACCAATAGGAGGCAAACAAGAACTTCACCCACAGCAGTACAAAAGTTCTATAACAGAATTTGGTGCTCATAGAAAGGTTTCTGAGTCTCTCTTCTATACATGAGTGAAGTCTAAGCTCATCTAAGATAAAGTCCAAAAATTCTGATGGTTTTAGACCTAACAGGATCGCAAAAAATCGAGGAAACTCAGAAAAATAGGGATTCCCTGGAAAGTACAAGAATGTACCTCGAGGTCCTATACCTATAGGAGGGTGTCAGTATTTCAGAAGCTCAGCCACGAGTCTTCTTGGGTCACGGAAATGAATGTTAGCCTATGCCACACTCTGAAAGGGTCAAAAGAAATAAGTATAGAGGTCTAAACCTCTCAAAGCCCAAAGGAAAGTGACTCTTAACCTCAGACAGGGGAATGTATGACGTTACAACGCCTGCTTTTACCACGCATGCTGTTACAACGCAGGTTTTACTACGCATACCATTACAACGCATTACACTTGGGGGTGCTGGATAGTAAATAGTTTAATTTACTATTCCAACTCCAGTCCCCGTGGATAGTAGGGAAGGTGTTGAATAGTAAATTAAACTTATTCCCTATCCTAGAGCGCCCCCCAGTGTAATGCGTTGTAATGGTATGCGTAGTAAAACCTGCGTTGTAACAGCACTGCGTGGTAAAAGTTTCGTTGTAATGGTTGTAAACCAGACAGGGTGAATTCCAGTTATCTGAACCAGAATCTTCCAGGTGACACCCCTTCTGTTCGCATCATCAGGGGCTCCATTGTCATTTCTATTCTCACTTCTGGGCATACGTAAGCACTTTCTTTAAAAAACTCCAGACTATTCAAAATACAGCTGCTCGGATGCTGGGGAACATCCCCAAATATGACTCAATCTCTAAGGAAATTCGCCAACTCCGCTGGCTTCCAGTGGCCAAATGAATTGAGTTTAAAGCCTTCTGCTTAGCATTCAAGGCTTTGAACAATACAGGACCTTTATCACTGAAAAAGTTATTTTTCTGGTACCAACCGGCCAGACAGTTGCGGTCCTCAGGCACAAGACTGATGAAAGTACCCAGAATACGCACCAACCTGTGCAACACGCTACCAGCCGAGCTCAGAGGAGCGGCCTCCCTCACCATCTTTAGGAAAAAGTTACAAACTTGGCTTTTCCAGAACTGATTTCCTGGGAGGGAATATTGCAGTCAATAGTGCCAAGACACGCCCGGGTATTCATGCTCTCAATAAGTCCCATTAAGATGAACTTTGTAAGCTGAAACATCAACATTTTCTCCCAGGCCTGACATGGGAATGTTATTGTCTGTTGTCACCTGTGAGTATTTGCAACATTATTAAAAGGACACTTTAGTAAAAGGACATTAATAAAAGGACACTCTACATGTTCCTCGTCAAGGTATTTTTCTCAGGGTCTCTCTCCATCACTAGTACAGTGTTGTATCTATTCCCAAACTAACAAAAACAAGTGAATCACACCTGCAAGGAAAAGACATGCAAGCAGAAAATGGAAAACAGCATTTCATATAGAAAGAAATACAGACCTAGTGATGACAAATTAGCGTATTAAATACATTAGATTCATTTTAATGTTCATAGATGTAAAGTAATCTCTGAGTACATGTCCTAAATGTAACAAAGAACCACATTTAAATGCAAATAGGAAACATTAGTTCCCATATTGCATGAATCAGTTCTGTTTCTAAAGTAAATACAATTTTAAAGAGTGAGGATGGTTTCTATTCAATCACCTAATAAGTAAATGTTATTTAATGAATTATTGCTAAAACAATAATTTATGGACGGAATGTTGCACAATGGCAAACTATTAACCCCCAGTCACAGATCTGGGTTTAATCCATTGTTATTTTGCTCACAACACCACCCCAGTTCAGACATAGCCATGGGCAAATCAGTCTTGACCCTGTGCCTCAATGTATGACATTGTTCTGCATTCTGTCCATCAACTGTTGTTTTTGCATTTGTCACCCCGAGTGGGACGGGTAAGCTCAGACGTGAGTCCGTGCTCTCCACGCCACTGGAGTCCAGCTATCCTGGCTGATGACGGCTGATATCCAGAAACCGGTCCTGAGATGCTTGATTCCCGTCCAGGGAAGACATGGCTTGGCAGTTCGGGCTAAACTGTTCCCATGAGGCACAGGGTCAAGGCTGATTTGCATATGCCCATGTCTGAACTGGGGTGGTGTGGTGAGCAAAAAAACAATGGATTTAGGCCCAGATCTCTGTACTGGGGTGAATGTATGACATTGTTCTGCATTCTGTCCATCAACTGTTGTTTTTGCATTTGCCACCCTGAGTGGGACGGGTATGCTCAGACGTGAGTCCCCTGCTCTCCATGCCACTGGAGTCAAGCTATCCTGACTGATGACGGCTGATAGCCAGAAACTGGTCCTAGGATGCTTGAATCCGGTCCAGGGAAGACATGGCTTGGCAGTTCGGGCTGGACTGTTCTTATGAGGCACAGGGTCAAGGCTGATTTGCATATGGCCATGTCTGAGCTGGGGTGGTGTGGTGAGCAAAAAACGATGGATTTAGGCCCAGATCTCTGTACAGGGGTGAATGTATGACATTGATCTGAATCTGTCCATCAACTGTTGTTTTTGCATTTGTCACCCCGAGTGGGACGGGTGTGCTCAGACGTGAGTCCCCTGCTCTCCACGCCACTGGAGTCAAGCTATCCTGACTGATGACGACTGATAGCCAGAAACCGGTCCTAGGATGCTTGATTCCGGTCCAGGGAAGACATGGCTTGGCAGTTTGGGCTGGACTGTTTTTATGAGGCACAGGGTCAAGGCTGATTTGCAAATGGCCAGGTCTGAACTGGGGTGGTGTGGTGAGCAAAAAAACGATGGATTTAGGCCCAGATCTCTGTACTGGGGTGAATGTATGACATTGTTCTGCATTCTGTCCATCAACTGTTGTTTTTGCATTTAATGAATTAAGGCATGCAGTATATTTGAATGCTCTAATGCTATAATGAATGCAATTTAATAGTGATGTTAAGTGCAACACTTTACATTAATATCATTAGGCCATACAGAAAACGTGCTAAGTGCATGTTTAAATTGTGTATTTATGACGTGAATGGGTGAAACCAAAATTACGCTCCTCCAAACCCCCATGTGACGGTGAATCTAGCCATCACATCAAGATAGGTATTTCGTATCAGATGAACAAATCACAATCTAGTTGTTTACATCATGTTTCTTCTGAATTCCTACAAAAACGTAATGTCATCATACCATTTGTTTTGTTTATTTTCCAGTTCTATATTCAATTCCCTTTTCACTTGTGTCCATTTGTACACCTTCTTAATCACAAACAAGAATAATCCACAAAGAGCAATAATTAGTAGGTGTTTGAAGATGCTTACTACAATTCCACTCCCTAAGTATCCACACCATCTGCCTGCAGCAGAAAATCCATTCCCATTTGCTCCCATTCACCTCTTGCTTCCAACCCCTTCAAATCTCACTTTACCTCAGTAATGTTCTTAATATATTTCTACAAGTCCTTACTCTTGTAAGGGATGTAAGTACTGCATTGTTGAACTTTTAACATCCACGAGAAAGATGTCTAATACAAGTCTATTCTGCAAAACCATGGATCTGGTAGCAACCATCTCAATATCTATAACTAAAAATCTTCCAGCTGTACTAGTGGACAACGTATCAACTACAGTTAGAAGCTTTCTAATCTTATGTGAATTCAGTATCACTCATACAGATGGCATTATAGCACCAAAGAAGTTTCCCACGATTTCATTTGCAGTGGCACCTCTTTTAGTTTTCAAATGTTCTCCCTCTTAAGCTCCACTCTCACACAACTTAAAACATCTCTTCAGAATACCACACAATCATTGTAAAATACCTCTAGCTAAGCATAAGGTATTGGAAAACACAACCTTATTAATACTCACACCTCCACTGCTACATATCATTTCTGACCCGCTTGAGCTCCATCAATCCTTCAAACGAACCATGGACTTTAGGGGTTTGGACTGGGTTTGGGCAATTTCTAATTGGGACAATAGAACTCCCTCCTTTCAGTGAAGAGCCATCCAACGGGCTACCAAGTTGGTGCAGTGCTCTGGGACAACCCTTCTTTCCGCTGGTTAACAGGTAGATATTTTCTTTGTTAACTGAGAGGTGAAGAGAGTTAGCATTCAATAAATCAAGGACTAGGAACCAATGACTATAGTTAAGAAGTTTTATTACAAGTTAGCAATCAGGATAAAGTAAACAAATCTTAGTACCATGCTATAAAGACACAGAATAACTACTGGAAAACCCAACCACCTGTAGAAATTTCAGCGTTCAGTCAAAGCACATAAGATAAGATCAATAACAGAATTCGGTGCATAGAGAAAAGTTTGAGTCTCTCTTCTATACATGAGTGAAGTATAAGGTCTTCTAAGTTAAAGTCTAAATTAAGAGGCCTGAGTGTTAGCCTAAGCCACATTCTGCAAGAGTCAAAAGGAATAAGCATAGAGGTCTAAACGTCTTAAAGTCCACTTGGAAGACTTGGAAATTGCCTCCTGACTACTTTGGTAATACAGAGGAGCTCTACTAGATTGTAGAGTACAGCGCGCTCACCAGGAGCACTACAGCACATTTTAAAACCCCTGTTTTTGTCTGCTTTGTTGAAATTGATTTGGGCACATTTTACCTTGATTTTAAAATTGTATCATTCACCTGCCGCATACCTGCACTTAAAATTGTGAAACACCGCGTTTGGAGCGGATCCCTGTCCCTTTTGGAACTGCACCACACCGCCAGACGCAGACCCCGCTGTGCTAAAGAACTATAGGCCTATCTCCCAGTTGCCATTCCTCTCAAAAATACTGGAACAACATGTATTAAAATCCTTGTCCATATACTTGGAGTCTCACCACCTACTCCATGAACGGCAGGCAGGATTCCGAGCTCATCACAGCACCGAGTTGGTGATGCTCTCGGTGCTGGATGAACTGAGAGGCCTGGCTGACGGTAAGAAACCGAGCGCCCTGATTTTGTTAGACCTTTCAGCGGCGTTCGATACCGTCAGCCATGCTCTGCTTCTGGAAAGAGTGAGTGATTTTGGTATCAAAGGCCTGGCCCTCAGATGGTTGCAATCCTTCCTCCTGGGAAGGACTCAAAGGATACAACTTGGGGATGAAATCTCCGAGGTGGGGTCGTTAGAATGTGGGGTGCCTCAGGGCTCGGCCCTGTCCCCACTTCTATTTAACCTCTACCTGCAACCCCTGATTGCTTCTCTGGCGCGCATGGGCTGCACAGTATTTAACTACGCGGACGACACGCAGCTGTTGCTGAGTGTCGATAACACAAGTGCCGCACAACTCCAAACCCAGAACATCTTGAGGTACACGGTCCAATGGATGACGGAAAACCTCCTGAAAATCAATCCAGACAAGACCGAGGTATTGGTGATTCCATCTGCCACCTCACCATGGTGTGACCTCTATTGGCCTGCGGAGTTAGGCCCGGCTCCAAAACCTAGCCTGAATGTAAAGAGCCTGGGGATCAAACTCGATTGCGACCTATCAATGATCAATCAGATTTCTTCCGTGGTGGGAAGCTGCACTAACATCATCCGACAGCTACGGAAGCTAGTCCCTGTCATCTCCCAAACCATGATGCGCTCTATCGTGGCAGCCAGCGTGATCTCGAGGTTAGATTACGGAAATGCCCTCTACCTCGGCCTGCCGAAAACCCTGACAAATAGGTTACAGGTTGTCATGAACGATGCAGCACGTCTCATCTTTAGGTTACCAAGACGATCCAAAGCATCGCCCCTGTTACAGAGCCTGCACTGGCTCCCTATTAAAGAGCGAGTGGAATTTAAGAATCTGTGTATAGCTCATAAGGCAATCTACGGTCTGGCACCCGCCTACATCAAAGACCGCTTGGTGGTGTACAGTCCAATGAGAACTCTTAGATCCTCAGTTTCTCAATTATTGGTCTGTCCCCGGTACAAACTTGTAACCAAGGGAGGGAGAGCCTTCTCTGTGTTAGTTCCTCAGTTATGAAACACATTACCTGAGTCGCTGCGCAGGGAAGAGAACCTCCTACGCTTTAGAAAGGTGCTAAAAACATTGCTGTTTAGAAGGTCCATGAGTGCCATCTAGGCTAGTGGATGTCTTTTTTGTATTGCTAAGTTATTGTTCGTACCATCAATTTCCAAGCGCCTAGAGACCTGCAGGTGATTGGGCGCGTTATAAGTCAAAAATAACAATAACAATAACAATAACAAAGGAAAGTGGCTATAACCTCAGATAGTGTAAACTCCAGTTATTTGCACCGAATCTCCTGGGTGACATCCCTCTGTTCACATTATCAGGGGCTTTGCATCCTCACGTTGTAAGCTGAAACACCAACATTTTCTCCCAGGCCATACATGGGAATGGTATTGTCTGTTGTCACCTATGAGTCATTGAAGCAATAACAAATGGAAACTTTCAGTTGACATTCTGGCTCTCCATGCCCCTAGTCAAGGTCTTCTTTTCAGGCTCTCACTCTATCACTAGTACTGTGTTGTGTCTATTCCCAAATTAACCAACCATATAAGCAGAAATGGGAAAACAGCATTTCATATAGAAAGAAATACAGGCCTAGTAATGTCAAATTAGTGGATTAAATCAATGATGCACATTTAATATATGTGGGCATATTCTAACACAAATGAATAAAACTGTCAGTACTTTCGTTTCATATTAAGGTTCATAAATGTAAAATAATCTTTGAATACACATCCTAAATGTGCCTAAGAACTACATTTAAATGCAAATAGGAGACTTTTAGTGCACACATTATATAAAGTATTTCTGTTTCTAAAGTAAATACAATTTAATAGAGTGAGGTTGGTTTTTATTCAATCACCTAGTCAGTAAATGTAATTTAATGAATTAAGGCACACAGTATATATGAATTCTCAAATTCTACAGTGTGTGCACTTTAATAGTGATGTCAAGTGCAACACTTTACATTAATATTGTTAAGCCATACAGAAAAAGTGATAAGTGTACGTTTATATTGCGTATTTGTGACGTGAAAGGGTGGAGTCAAAATTGTACTGCTTTACTTACACTAGAGGGAATCCCTTTTTTTCGTTTCAGGTCAGGCTGCTGGGTAAGAGACACCAGGGATCATTTGTAAGTGAGGGCATTTCCCCCAACTAGCAATAGACTAGTGCTTCTATTCTTTACTGCAAATCTGACCCCGTCCACCCCCTCGGATGGCAGAAAACCCACTAGACCTCAGGGTCTCATAGAAAAAAAAGGAAGAAGTGGGGATGGACGACTATGGGCAGGTTGCAACAGTCTTTCTGCCCCCCTCCTCGCCAGGGGCTTGCCTCAGGTCTTCACCCCTGGAGCAGAAAGCCCACTAGACCCCAGGGCTATATTGAAAAAGAACAGCTGTATAGGGAGCTCATGCAGGGTCATTCAACATTCCAAAAAGTCAGAACAGTCTTTCTGCCCCCTTGGGGGCAGATTGGGGTATTTGCCCCATTCTACATCCGGGGGGAGCAGAAATGCTACTAGACGCTAGGGATCAATTTTCAAAAAGTAGGGCGGCCGACCACACACATGGTCATACCCCACATCAAAAAGGGCACTGCAGTCTTTCTGTCCCCGTGGAGGGGGAATTTAGGGGGTTGCCCCGGTCTGCTTCCCCCATGGGGATAGAGACAGCCAACCCCAGCCACCATAGATTATTTGAAAAAATAATTAAGGAGTAGGGTGGCCCACCATGGGCAGGGCCATGACCCAACCCATAAAAGCAGACCATAACAGCCTTTCTGCCCCCTTGGGGAGCAGATTGTGGAGTTCACCTACTCTTCTTCCATGGGGGAGGGGGTGACAGAAGCCCACCAGATGCCAGGAAAAACGAGAAAAAAGACAGTGGGAGCAGGCTGCCACGTGCTGGGCAATGCACTATCACAGAAAGGGTAAAACAGTCGTTCTGCCCCCAGTGGCAGATGGAGGTGTGTATCCCCAATTTACCCCTTATGGGGCAGAAAATCCACTAGATACCAAGGATATTAAAATGGTGTTAAAACAAAAAAGAATGGAGGTGTCCTACCGTGGCATCAGGCCATACCCCAACTCCAGAATGGGCAAAAGAGTCTTTCTGTCATACAAGAGGTAGATAGATTGTTGAGGGTGCTCCAAATCTGCCTCCGGGGATAGGAAGCTCACTAGACACCAGAGGTATTGCATTAGGGGTGCAAGAAGGGCGTTCAGGTGTCCCACCTTGGCACTGGGCCACACCCCATCACAGAATGGGCAAATCAGCATGTTTGCCCCTCTGAGAGGCCTACAGGAAGTCTTCTCCAAATTTGACCCTGAGGGCAGAAAGCCCACTAGTCACTAGGGATTTCAAAATGGCACCAAATAAAATGATGGGGTCCCCCTACCCGGGCTTAGAGCAACACCCACAATCTAGGAGTGATAATGGAGTCTTTCTGTCCCCCTGGTGTCCCTGATAGGAGGTTTTTTCAGATTGAGGAGGTTGCCACAAATCTGCCTCCTGTGGGGGTAGAAAGCCAATGAGAAACCAGGGGAATTTTGAAAAATAAAACGTTGCCGGTGCCTCAGCCTGGCATTGGGCCATGCCCCACCCCAAGACAGGCAAATCAGGCAGTTTGGACCCCCAGGGAGTAGGGAGGGGGTTACCCCTAATTTGCCCCCTGGGGACAAAAAGACAGCTAAACACCAAAGATTTCAAAATGGCACCGAAATCAACAAAAGGATGTGGTGGCCTGTCCTGACTTTGAGCCACATTCACAATCAAGAAGGGGCAGTAGAACGTTTCTGCCCGCCGGGGGCATATAGGAGAATTGTCCTGATTAGAGAGGTTCAGATTTTGCATTAGGGGCAAAAGAAAGGGAGGCAGGCATGCCATCCTGGCATTAGGCTATACCTCCACCGCTAAAGAGACAATTCAGTCTTATGTACGTAAAGGTGGCAAACAATTTATTGCTGTGTGGACAACACAAGACACATACCTCACAACTATATGTGCCAAGTGTGTAAAATTGTGAGCATAACACAATGCAAACACCTGGATGGTAGCTCCCACTATGCTGTTTAGGGGTGCCTCTTGGAATGGGTATCCGGCCTCCAGGAGCCCCCGTCTTCTTCAATCTGCAGCTTCGTCCTGCTGGAGAGTTTCGAATTCTAAAAAAGTGACCAAGTCTGGACATAGAAATATTCACCGCAACTTCGTGCATTGGTTCCATACCAACGATGCCTCTACCTCAGACACCGCAAGCTGCCTTGCCCTGCTGAACTATACGTTCTAAGGAACGTTTCTTCAAAATGTCTTCTAAGTCTGAAGGTAAAGCTGAGACCGGGCCCAATCCACCTCATACATCTGGACCGTATGCCATTGCCGTTGGTCATAACATTTGACTGTCCCAGTCTCGCACAATGAGATGCCCACGGTTGGTGCCTTCATCTTTTAGGTGCTATTTTTCACACAGAAAATGTTTTAATTCATAACTTCCGTTCTACTGATTGAATTTCATCTGTTTTGGTGTCATTTGATATGGGATTTGCATTCTGTTGTGTTTTCACTCTATTACTTTTGAGTGCTGCATACTTAACATTTTCCCTCTAAGTTAAGCCTGACTGCTTTAGTGCCAAGCTAAAAGAAGGTTAAGCACAGGTTTATTAAGTGATTTTTGTAGTTCACCTTGATAAGCATTGTGGTTCTTGCTTGAGAAGGGTTTCACCCCGTCAACCAATAACCCAATTTGTTACAGCCCTAGTGAAATTGTAACTATTCAGGTTACATTTTTTGTCATTCCTGAATGTTGAATGAGGCACAATTCATAGAAAATGTGCCAAAATTAAACAAGTTCACGTAATTTCGGAAGATGGGGGACTTGTTTGCACAAAAAATGCCTCGCAAAAAGTCATTTTCTTCTTGAGTTGGTCTCTTGCCAGTATCTTGCAACACTTTTTTTACACAGAGTTAGCCCATGTGCAAAACGACATGTAAGATACCAGCAAACACACTTTTTGCTCTACAAGCATAATTTTTGGAATTTTTTTAATGGAAGTTCTCAGAATATTTCCATAAAAAATTATGCAATTTCGCACACCAAACCCCGCTACAATCATTCCTGGCTTGTCTCTTTCTCTAATATCAATCTCCTTAAAGCTTCTGAGTTACACTCTGCCTCGCCCTTAATTAAACAATGCATTCTGTTTGTCCTGCTTCTCCATGGTTGTCTTTTAGAGGAAGTAAATGCCCGTTCATATTACTACCGGCCTAGTAGTGCCTTTGGCGTGTGCAGCGTGACTTGTAATTGGATGACTGTCATGCTGCCTCTTCAGGGGTTATCCCATTATAAAACTGCTCAAGAAAGCCAGCCTAGAATGTGTTACTCACTGTGTGCTGATGAGCCAGTCTAGCATACAGTGCTGCAGGGCTTCTGCAGACTGAGCCCACCGCAAGGGCAAGTACCGGGGCACCCTGCCTTTCCATCATGGACCTTAAGCCTGTTTCTGAAGTGCCTGGCAGGCTGGCCTGGCGGCCGCAGTTTGTGCAGCACAACCTGCAGTTCGTATGACCAGTGAAACCGAGAGCAGGTAATCATTTGGCATGTGCATTGGGTATCACCTGCTAGAACACCCCCCCTAAGACTTTTGTTTGGCAATGGTATGATCTAGTCTGGTGTTTTTGTATAGCGCATGGCTAACCGGAGGCCTACCAGTGCTGCAAAAGACACTGTAAAATGGTACGGCTGCAAGGGGATCAGTCATGGAAAAGCCACATCTTCAGGGCCTCACTGATGAGGAGTTTGAGATCTATTGAGTGCAAATTCAGAGGCAGGGCAATCCAAGTTTAGGAGCCAGCTATGTGCATATTAACAAATAAAATGATTAGAACTGGTTTTCATATCCTCTAAGTCATTGTCAGTGTTTCCCCCTTTCTCCTCATTATTGTGAAATACTGATTCTTGGAATGGCTGACCATCCAGGTAGCCTCCAGGTAAATGCAAAATGCGGTTGCAAAAAGGTGGCACAACACTAGAAAGAGGGACGTGGCATCTTGGAAGAAGGGTAGTCAAAGACTCTCATGAGTGTTCTAGACCAATAAATAATTGCACTACATATAACTTCTCATTCCTTAAATCATCTATGATAATCTGAAGTGCACCTTCCAGGTCCATGCTGAATGAACAAAACTATCTAATTATCTGCTGGTTGGGTACTTTTACGGGTTGGAGATGTTCAAATGGCTGTATGTGATTACATTAAAAACCAAACTGATATAGTACTAGTTCTGAGAAGTCATTTCACCTATACTGTTTAATCGAAATTTTCAAGATGAGCGCCGTTTACCATTTTAGAGAAAGTTATTTATAGAATAACTTTTTTCAAAATTGTCTTTTACATAATTTGAAAGGTGTAAAGCCAAATAACCCTGAATATAAATGTCTCTGTTAGTGTTTCTAGAAGATTCGCACAGATTATTTTCCACTTCTCCGCCTTACCCCCTCCCCCATAATACACCAAGTTTTAAATAAAAGGAGTTGTCCCCTCCCCTGTGCTTCTTCTAGTTCCACTTTTTTGTGGGTCCTCCTTTCCAATTCCACCTCCTAACTCTTTCAAAGACTTAGTTAATGTTCCCTTGTCTCCTGGCCTCTTTTATCTGCTTTAATATTCAAACGTTGTTCCTTAACCGTAATTACCATGGGGCTCAAACATTATTTTGCTATTAAAAACTGATATTTTTGTAAATTTTTTTTACTAAATTAACATCATGATTTTAACTTTTCTTAGATGTAATTATTTTTAACGAATCTGTTACTATTAATTTGTTTTTCATTAATTGTTTTTTTTTTGGTTGCTTTGGATTTCTGAAACGACTTTTGATTTTTTGATATGCTTTTATGATCAATACTGGCTGCATGCAAATCATTCATTTAGAAGCAGGATGGCGGAATTACCTATATTGCCACTAGTTTGGTGGTGAGGGTTTGCCATCTGGATCATTCCTTTTAATACTCAATTTTCTAAAGATATTTATTAATGATTAAAGATTGATTAAAGATTGGGCTCGGACCGTAAAAAAAGAAAGCATCAAAACTTTTTGGAGTTGCATTGATACTAACTAATAAAGGAAACGTTTTTTAACTTCCGGGGAGAAGCACACTTTCTTTTATTTTACCATGCTGAGCCGTGCAGTGGTGATTGTCACCTACTTCATTATAATCCCACTGCACGCGATGTTAATCCAGTTGGAGAGCATCAGGTGCTTCCGAGAAGTCTGTTACTTTTAGCCTCAAGTTAGGTTTGTATGTGGACTTCTGTCCCTGAATGGGCACTTGAATGGGCACCGAATGCCTCCCATGATGTGAGCTGCTGGCACATTTGTTGGTACTTGCATTTTTCGCTTGTTTATCAGATTTACTGGCGCTCTTTATCATAATGTGCTGCTGCTATATGTGGGGCAGGTGCTGGTAATTATTAAACAAATGTCGTTTCTAGTTTGTAATATTTGGACATTATATGGGGCCAGATGTACAAAAGTTTTTTGCGGGCGCAAATGGGTTTTAGACCCGTTTGTGCCCGCCAAAAAACAGTGGCCCATGTACTAATCCTATTTTGCAGTTGCAAACCAATTTGCGACTCGTAAAATAGGATTAGCGACTCGCTGTTAGGAAGGGGTGTTCCAAGGGCGTCTCTTCCTAATAGCGACTCCTTAAGCAATTGCAGTCGCAAAACACTTGCAGTTTACCACCTTTTTAGGAGGGTGGTTAAGCACTCCCAGGAGAACCCTTCCCATTTGTGAATGCATGCGCAAATATTTTTATGGGCACAGGGACCATTGCCTGCCTTTAAAAAATTAAACTGAAAAGTTTCATTTTTATTTTTCAAATGCATCCCGTTTTCCTTTAAGGAAAACGGGATGCATTTAAAAAAAACTGCTTTATTTAAAAGCAGTCCCAGACATGGAGTTCTGCTGACCCCAGGAGGCCACCATCCCTGGGAATGCCAGCCATTCCTAATGGGGTCGAAAATTGTGATAGGCTCATTAATATGCATGAGGCATGCAATTTGCGACCGCATTGGGAATCGCAAACAGTGTCTCAGACACATTTGTGCATCCCAATTAGTGAGTCACAAATTGCGAGTTGCAAATGCGATGCAATTTGCCACTCGCCAATTGGCGGGTCATATATCTGGCCCATATTGCTTTATGCCACCTTAGTGTAGGGTTGCCTCAAAGTATTAAGTTGCAGGCAAAGAGAGACAGGAAGGAGGGGCCAAGACAGAGGGAGTGAGAAAGGAGCATTGTGGATGGAGCTGCCTTATGCTACAAACTGGTAGCTATTAAATGGAGCAGTAGTTTGTTGGCGGTAGGTGTTCTGGTATTTGCAGGTTTAAGACAACCTAATCCTACACTGCATCAGTTTTCTGTGTGTTTTACCATTATGTTTCTTCCCTCAGATTAAACGTGTACTACAATTTATGGATTGTATACATTTGGGCTGTAACTCGGCCAATACAAATTCTCAGAAGTTGCATGCCACGACTTTATATCTAGTTTAAACTCACAAAATATTGCAACCTGGTTGAAGCTATATTTATACGACTAAAAAGTGAAACATTGTTTTTCTTTTTGAGCCAAGGGTACATGAGTGTAGAGTGATAGAGTCACTAAAATTACATATATTGTTTCTATTTTACACATACTAGAAATCAGGCCTGGTGGTTCGGGAAGTTTAAGTTTGGGAACATATTCGCGTGTTAGACAAAATGACCAACAGCTATTTTTGGACAATCTGTTTATTTTTCCAAAAACCTAAGGCTGTTATTTAAATAATAATGAATTCAATAGTTATGCACGGAGTGATGCGGCCTCCCGCATTACATACATTGTCTCGAGTTTAGATTTTCAATTGGGAATGTAATGTGGGAATGGAATTCCGTTCCCCACATTCCATTCCAAAGGCATCGTTTACAAAGATATATACATATGTAAGCCTGACACACCCTCAACTACTATTTTGCTTTGTGTGCAGACTCATTGGTGTATTTCACAAAAGTCAGTTTTGCAATCATAGAAAGGATGTATGCAGATAGAGGTTTCTGTCTGACTGCATTTCTGTCACTGAGAAGGTAGTGGGCACTGTAGGGAACGAATGTCCCAGGAATTTGTGAACAGCCACAAACTTCCACGTACATTAATACCTTGTTCACAACTTATTTCCTGACCATTACTACCCGAGCAATTGTCCTAGATGTATTCTGATGACTAACAGCCTGATTCATCAAGCTTAATTGCGCTCGCAAAGGGCCAGATTCTGAGAATCTGGCCCTTTGCGAGTGCAATTTTTGCATTTGGGATTCATCATCCCAAATGAAAAATTCGCTATTAAAGAATTCGCATATTTGCGAGGAATTGCATTTAAGGAATCTCTATTTGAGATTCCTTAAATGCAATTCATGAACCATTTTAAAATACCGAAATCGCTATTTTGGGCCGCTGTTTACCGCGAGGTCAAACCTCGTGGTAAATAGCGAAAACTTAGAAAAATGCATTTAAATGCATTTTTCTAAGTTCCATGTTACACACACACATGTCCTTTGGACATGTGTGTGCGCAACACCAATGTAGATTACAATTCAGGGGTGCTACAGGGTGGCCTTTGGACACCCCTGGCACCCTTGAAATCGCTATCTTATTTGCGATTAGCAAATTGCTATTCGCAAATAAGGAATAACTCCCCATTCATTCCTATGAGCCTTTAGGCCCATAGGAATGAATGGGGAGTTATTCCTTATTTGTGATTAGCAATTTGCTAATTGCAAATAAGGAATGTGTAGGAATCGCATTTCTTTATGCAATTTCTACATGAATCCCGTTTTGCAAGTCCTTAATAGCGATTCCTTATGAATCGCTATTAGGGGCTCGCAAAACGGGAGAATGATGAATCAGGCTGTAAATCATTTTTGAGGTGGGAATGGGAAGGAAACACCCTTTGTGTGGTTTCACTTCCTATGTTTTTTTTAAATGCTAAAATATATGTTTGCATATTCTTGCATGAATAATATGTCTGGAATCCTGTGATTGTCCTCAAGCATTACCTCAAAAAGCTTTCTGAACTCCTAAACGTTGAAAACCAGCCTCGTGCGAGGTCGGAAGCCAACTGTGAGTACGTCCAAATTGATGCTAGAAGTCACCTCCTCACTCAGCTGTGTTATACATGGCCGTAAACATACTGTGAAAAGTCAGAAGGGAACATGAAACAGGTGGAAAAATGGCAGATCTCTCTCAAATAAAGATGCTAATGTATTGCAGTCCCTTTAAAACCTATGACATTTTGCCATATTCCACATGTATATGCATCGTTTTTCATTTATTTCAAAATTTTCTTAGGGATGTTGAGCCTCCCATGAACCCAAGGTGTGTCAATACAAAGTTTATTGTGTAGATTACTTAAAACCATGACAATAGAAAAGATTTTTAAAAAAAGAATCATAATTGTACAGAAGCAAAATAAAATGCTAGTTACATGTTAAAACCGTATAATATGAATGGCTTTTGTGCCCAAAGGAAGGAGGCACTTGGTGTACAGGCTTTCACTCTACAATCTTCAGTTTCACATATCTATTATGAAGGTAATGAATAAAAGCAAGTTAAAAAACCTTCCATAAAATGAATTAAAAAGTTTCCACTAAAAGAAGACGCAATTATGGCATAAGATAACTCTTTTTTAGGAAGTCCTGCGCTGCTTTAAAAAATTTACCTATTCTTGCAATTTCGAAGGGGACCATTGTACTAAAAATCCAGTTCATTGCTTAGTTGCATGTTCTTATGCCGTGAATTAAAAAGAGTGGCTTCAGTAAGATTCGACGGCAGTCAAGCAAGAGCGGACAGCTGCACAGTAAATGTAGAAGAGATTCTGATTTGTAGCCGCAGAGTCTACACTTGACTACTTTAGACAGCAGCGGCCAATTGGGATTAAAATCTTTGATTTGTAGTACCAGCATCCTTCCTGCCAAGATTTTAGTCAGACAGGCTTTCCCTATAGTGCAATTGAGATAAGGTTGTGCCCTAAGTCCAACTTGACTGTCACTGTTGTTTGAAGCTGCCAGGGACCTTAGTTGTGGAGTGGTATTAATTTTTTGCAGATCAATAGTCTTGTAAAGTGATCTAGTCTGTTTTTTCATTATACTTTTTATTGCAGAGAACGTAAGTGAAGAAGTATTTAAAGTGGTCAAGACGATTTGTAGGATTTCTGCTGATATCCTTAAGTAAGTAGACCATGGCTTGATTTTATGTTCGAAGATATCTTGCAAAATATATTTCAGGGTACCCGGTGTTGCCGTGATGCATCTGTGATAGTACTTTATAAAAGACCCCATACTTGACCATATGATGCCCTCCAGGCCAAATTCAAGTCTCACGAAGGGTCCCCTGGTGTAACTGGGCAATTTAAACCCTCTTTTGTATATTTTTAGGTGTAATTTTTCGATGGTATTGGTGAGTTGCCCTTGAAAGGCCTCACTGCCATAGGTAATTGCAGATGGTAATACTGCCCTGAGTACCTTTCTAATTGGTGCTGAGGAAGGACTTTCAAGGGCTGCATGAAGTTGACACAGTCTTGTGGTTATTAACGCTGCCTTGTTCTTTAAGTGACGCTTATTTGTTGTTGATGCGCCATTTGCAGAAAACCATCTGATAGATTCATCAAAGACCCGTTTTGCGAGCCTTTAATAGCGGTTCATAAGGAATCGCTATTAAGGACTTGCAAAACGGGATTCATGTAGGAATCGTAAAATAAATTGCGATTCCTACAGCTTCCTTATTTGCGATTAGCAAATAGCTAATCGCAAATAAGGAATAACTCCCCATTCATTCCTATGGGCCTTTGGCCCATAGGAATGAATAGGGAGTTATTCCTTATTTGCGATTAGCAATTTGCTAATCGCAAATAAGGATGCGATTTCAAGGGTGTAGGGGTGTCCAAAGGACACCCTGTAGCACCCCTGAAATGTGAATTTACACTGATGTTGTGCACACACATGTCCTAAGGGCATGTGTGTGTGTAACATGCAACTTAGAAAAATGCATTAAAATGCATTTTTCTAAGTTTTCGCTATTTACCACGAGGTTTGACTTCGTGGTAAATAGAGGTCCTAAATTGCGAATTCGCAATTTTTAAATGTTTCATGAATGGCATTTAAGGAATCTCTAATAGAGATTCCTTAAATGCTAATCCTCGCAAATTTGCGAATTCTTTATTAGCGATTTTTGCATTTGGGATGATGAATCCCAAATGCAAAAATTGCACTCGCAAAGGGCCAGATTCTCAGAATCTGGCCCTTTGCGAGCGCAATTTCCTTTCATGAATCTAGCTGCATGTGCCCAAATAGTTATAGGATTTGGCTCCAGAGATTTTTAGGAGACCCAGGGACCAATTGTTATTTATTTTTTGTAGCGTCCTTCCAAATGATATAACCTTTGTTTTTGCTTCATTTACTTTCAATTTATTTACACTATTTATGAACCCAAGCCTGTGGACAGTGAGGAATCGGCTTCATGCCCGATCTAATTGTGCAGGGGGGCCTATTTCCTGTGCTAGGTCCAGGAGTAATCTTTACCTTGCTATGGCACCGTTAAAGCCCAAAGCACATGTAGGAATGCCAGAGATGTAGTTCCGAGGTGACTAGATGTATCAGTGTGAGCATTTAGGTGACACCAAAGAAGGAGTATGTGATTGCATCTTTAAAGTTTGCTTCTGGTACTGAAGTCCTTATCGTACTGCTAACTCATTGAATAATAAGAGTGAAATGGCATGTACCCTTTTAAAGGAAAAGGTGCACAGAGGGTTAAAGGGGCATTCACCTTGTGCCAGCATACATGCCAGGATTTGTTCATCTAATGAGTCTGTGCAAGGGGCGTTCAGCATTGCACTTTAGATTGTCCTGTGCTGTTCTGGATAGAGGTGGAATTGCTTATTTAGACGGGTAGAACAGCCAAATCAGGTACTAACTGATAAGGACGTTTTAAAGTCCTTTTTACAATATACTGAGGGATAGGACATGGCTTGAGACAAAAGGTGATTTATGGATTTTTACTGGCATCAAAATGGTTTCCACCTAGTTTTCAGGATATCTGATTAGAGATTCTCTTTGCAGCAACAGTCTCCAGCAACGACTTAGGCCTGATGAGAAATTAAAACTTTTAAGAACAAGGTCTTTTTGCGTTAGATGTAGAGTGTTAGACTTAGTGAAACAAGACAGGAGTGGGGACCCATAAACCACATCGGGATAGGGTATAGAATATACGTAAAAAACAATATCCCATCAGGTATCAATTCAAAGACAGTTATTCATGTATGTAGGAAGCATTACAGAGACAAGAGACAAGGAGACTCAATTGGTTTGTCTTAGGGTTGTTAATCACCAGGTAGTAACACATACAGTTACATAGGAATATACAGTTACGGCAGCACTGTATAGAAAAAATCATATGACAACCCGGAGGCACTTGGTGTGTAGTGATATATACAAGTGGACAAAGGTGACGACGCAAGTGATCAAGGTGAACAGCGTGAGCGGCGCAAGGTGAATATATATTTACAGTGGTGGCTCAAAAGAATAAAAAATTACATCAATCGCATTCATCATTATCCATTTTTTGTCATGAGCCGAACAGCAGAAATACGCCAAAGGGTTGCGCTGTGGTGTCGACGGCGTTTCGATCCTCTTTACTAGGGATCGTCTTCAGGACAGGGTTGTCAATTAAGTAGAGTGCTGCGGGGGAAAGGTAAAAGGTCAGGGCGATGGAAGGCAGGAGCCAGGTAGCGCGGGCCGGTTCGAGGGCTGAAGTGTGCAGCCAGTGGAGAATGGAGCCAGAAGAGTAGATCTATAGGTTACCGGGTGAGACTAGTGAAGATCTTAGCAAGGGATCTGTGAGTTTATCAAGTGAGCGAGTAAGAGTAGCGCCAGGGCGAGGTAGGAGATACCTAGATAATCAGGTAAAATGATGCCCTGCGCAATAAAAGTTGTGTCAGGCTACAGGTGAAGTGAGCTATGTAGTAGGAGTGAAGGCTGCGCGATCATGAAACCGACAACAGTATTGGTGTGGAACCAGATAAAGTACATGTTGTAGGAACGCGGAGAAAGCAGCTGAAGTGATCAGGGTGAAAGAGGAGGAGGAGCATACCTAGAAAGGCACAACCCTGGGTCTCGGTTGCCTATAGCGCCGGTCGGAGAGCCGGCGTCTGGAGGACTAGCTGAAAGGAGAGAAAGGGAGGGTGAGGAGGGAGGGACCGGTAATCGGCTGGGTGCACGGTATAAATGGCGGTATACTAACATTTAGAGGCGGAGGGAGGACGTGCATCCAAGCGAGTCCATGGGCGCGGTCCAATTAAAGGATCTGCAACTGGCGGGAAAAAAGGAACAGGGGGAGCGGAATTAGTAGAGATCAAATAATAAAGTAAAACTAGTGCCCGAGGTGGGATAGCGGAGCTTAACATACCTCAGTCGATTCAATCGGGGTGTAGGGGAGGTCCAGGGTGAGGATAGCAGCGCCTCTCAAGGGATAGGACAAAGGAGTAAGGAAATGCCGGCGGAACACGGTGGCCACAGACCCGGCGAGGAGCTGAAAAACTGGGTGCGAGCGTACCTGAGTATATCGTGGCAGCTGGCAAGGGTATGAGTCCCGGGGAGGCAAGGCGGCGGGGCGGCGTGTAGCTGCAGCACCAACAACCAGAATGAGGAAGTGTGGTGTACTAGTAGTACGCGATAGGACACGGGCCGTTGTGATGTCGGGAGGGGGCGGGGTATAGGCGAGGGAGAAGAGTTAAAGGGGAAGAGGGCTAATAAAAGAAGTGGAGCGAGGACAGCGAATCTAAATGGGCAAGGGTGACAAAATAAACAGTCAATGAAATACAGGAAGGCAACATTAGAACATAAGATGGCGTAAGGCATACAGTATGTAAGGAACCAGACAGGCAAAGGTGACAAAACATACAGTCAATGAAATACAGGAAAGCATCAATAGTTCATAAGATGGCGTAAGGCATGCAGCATGTAAAGAACAAGACATAGTATGTTGTGTGAGGCCATAGCATTTAGGATGTACATTAAGACATAATGGTAGGTGTGTCTCAAAGTAACAGGGGAGGGGACATCAGGAAGGCAATATGACTCGGGCCCATGTGAGAAGTAAGGTATCTGTGTGAGGGCCAGCTGGAGTGGTAGAGATAGCAAGCAGTGTCACAGGAGGGAGAACTACGTGGTGACAGTACTGTTCCACTCATCGAGTGTGTTCAGGCCGTGGTTGACAGAGTCCACAAGGGCAATCCATTTACATTCAGCTCTTTTCAGTAGGCTAGTGATGTTTCCCCCTCTGATGGGAAGTGAAGGTTTTTCAGTGACTTGCCACCGTATGTCTGTGTCGAGGTGGAGAAAGTTGATGAAGTGTGTCACCAAGGGAGCAGTCATGATTTTACAGTTTATTCTGCTCTTATGTTGGATGATCCGCTGTTTGACCATCTGCGTAGTCTGGCCGATGTATATAAGGTTGCACGGGCAGCGAATTGCATAGATCACATTCTGTGATCTGCAGTTGGTATGGTTTTTCAGTTTCTGGATTCGGCCGTTGTAGATAAATTCTTTGGTATTGGACGTGAGGCCGCAGACGCTACAATTCTGGCATTTTTAGTGGCTGATTACTGGTTCAAGGCCCCAGGCAGCAGTGATGGTGCGTTTGTCCTCAGGTGGACTTGGCCAGGTGATGGCATGTACTAGATGGCTAGCTAGATTGTTGCCTCGTTGGTAGGAGAACAGGGGTGGATCGTGAAACTGTTTAAGGACGCGTAAGACAGGCCAATTCTTCTTGATTATGCTGCTTATCTTGTTACTGTCAGGGCTGAAGGTGGACACAAACGGAATCCTGGTCATGGTTTTCTTGGTATTTGGAGTGAGGAGGTGCTCGTGATGGTTATACCAGGCACGTTTTTTAGCTTGGGTGACTAGGCGTCGTGGGTATCCTCTGTGTATCAATTTTTTCACAAGTATGTCGGCTTCACGGAAATAGTCTTTTCTCCACTTGCAGTTGCGCCGAATACGCAAAAATTGGCCATATGGCAAACCGTCACGTAGGCCTCTTGGGTAGTGGCTGGAGTAGTGTAACAGAGTATTTCTTTCTGTGGGTTTGCGGTAGAGTGATGTTCCTAGAGTACCATCTTCTGCATGTTAGACTTGGCATCTTTTGCCGTGTTTCCCCTGAGTTTTTGCCTTCTGCCCTCCTGGTTTTGACTCTGTTTTTGCTAGCGTAGTGTATCGGCGCTCTTTTTGCACTGCTGATCAATGGTAAAGTGCAAGTGCTCCAGTGGTAAAGTATGTTATGGATTGGTGTTTCCATGATTGGCTGTGTTTTCTTGTCAGCCCCTAGTAAAGTGCACTGAGTGTCCCAGGGCCTGGGAACCAAATGCTACACATGGGCCTGCAGTACGGATTGTGCCACGCATGTGAATAGCCCGGAAAAGGGACCCCATTGCAGAGTCTCCATGCAGTTTATAACTGTCATTTCGGCTCGGCCCGTGCACACACTGGCCAGTCCCTAACCTTCCCTTTTCTTACATGTCAGGCAATCCTAAGGTAGGCCCAAAGTACCCCTGTTGGCAGGGTGCAGTGTATGTGAAAGGGAGGACATGCCCTGGTGTGTGTGGCATGTCCTGATAGTGAATTATAGCCCAATTTGTTTTTCCCTATTGCAAAGCTACCTGTTCCCCATAGGACAGAATGGGAAGTTTGTTTATAACATCTTATAAACATAACTGGCCCTGGAAACTAGGTGGGAAAATACAATTTAGTATGCCTGAACTCAGAATCTAACGATGCATCTTTTAGTAAAGGTGATTTTTACATTTTGTGTTTGAAAATACCACTTTTAGGAAGTAGGTATTTTCTTACTCAGTCATCCTGTGTGCCTCTTTAGAATGTGGATTGCCTGTCTGGGTTTAGGACGACAGATGGCTAGGAAGCAAGGGTGGCTCCTGATGGTCTAGGTAGTTCAGGAAAGGGCTGAATAGACCTGGGCTGTGTTGGGGGAAGAGGGAGGAGATTTCCTTGCACCTCAACGGGCCTGGTCTGCCTCTGACAATGCCGTCTCCACCCCCGTCTGGAATCACACCAGAGAAGGCAGAACTGGTTCTGGCTGGGCACAGACACCCTCTGCCTAAAGGATCAAAGGATTTTTAGATAGAAATACTGGGGCCCAGACCTCTGAACTTTAGAACTCTTTTGGATCAAGAAGACTGTCAAGAAGAAGAGCTGGGGAAGCTTTGAAGAGGGTCTACCACTTTGCTGTGTGTTTTGCTGTGTTGGCCTACAGTGGCTGCTTCTGTCTTGGGTGTGAAAGGACTGGACTGAACTTTCTGCAATCTACTTTTGTGAGTTTCTCCAAGGCTTTGAGGTAGAGCTTGCCCCCTGGTCAAGAAGTCTCAGGAACGGCCAAGGCTTCAAGCTCTTCTGTCCTCAGCACTGGGGACTATGTGTTTTGTGCTGCGACAGAAGAAAAGCAACTCAATGACATCTAGGACGCCTTCTGACTCCGTGCCCCGAAGGCACAGCAGAGGGCACCACCGCACTGCAAACCTGGTCTCACCAACAATGCCTGCTGATGCCCCCACCGAGCCGCTGCTTGCACCGTGACCTGTGGGCACCGCACTCCGCACCGCTTTACTCAACGATGATGCCTTGGCCTTCCCGATGCCACCGCTCTATGCCAAAATTGACGCCGCTGCTTGCACTGTGGTTCAAGGACACTGCTCATAAAGTTACACGACGCACCACACTCATACGGCACCGCAGCCTTGGCTTAACGACGCCGGAACCATTGACTCCCGTTCATCAGCCGAAGACAGCGCTTCAGCAACGACGACGACGCTGCTTGCACTGTGACCTGCCAGCACCGTGACGAGCACTGCCTTCACCTCGCACCACGACCCTGGTCTCACCGAGGACCCCATCTAATGCCGCCACTGAGCCGCTATAGCACCATGACCTGAGGGCACTGCACGCTGCACTGCTGCACTTCCCACCGCAGCACCAATGCCAGCGCTCCTGATTCCAACAGAAATGAGCTCGCCCTGCATCACAAGTGACTTCAAGGGCCTCGGCGCCCCGCATCTCTAACAGGTACTGTTTGCAGGTCTTCCCGACACCGTAACTGGTCCGCGACACCACGACCAGACTGAACAGTTGGGATTTGTTTGCTCATGACACCGTGATAGCCCTGGATGGAGCTATCGACATCAAGGAACTGTTTTTAAAGCGTATTTTGATAACTAGATTTTTAAGTACTGTATTGTGGATTCTTCTAGTTTTTGGTCTTGTATATAAAAATACTGCCTATTTTTCTAAACTGGTGTGGTGTCATTTTGTAGTGCTTACACTGTATTACTGTTGGTTATGTACAAATGCTTTACACACCGCCTCTAAGATAAGCCTGACTGCTCGTGCCAAGTTACCAAGGGGGTGACCAAGGGTTATTTTAGGAGTGTAACTCCCGTATCCTGACTAGGAAGAAGGGTCCCTACTTGGACAAGGGAGGAAGCCCTTGCCAAATAGAGACCCCCATTCTAACAATGGTTGTCAGCAGTGAGGATAGGACTTGCGTTTGCACTTGACTTACAGTGATTTGTGTGCACTACTACCATATTGCAGACCATTACATCAACAAATTGGCAATCTTTCTATGTCCTTCAGAATGCCTCAGAGATGTTCAGAGGCGTCTTGCTGATTCTCACTTTTCCTTCCCATCCACCTTACCAGTTTCCCTTGAATCTTAGCTGGACCGGCATCACCCATGTGCCTGATGTAACTCCCATTTAGGTGAACACTCAGGCTTAGGCTTCTTCATTTCACATTCACGGTCATGATTCCAAGGCTAAGAAAACTTCACCGGAGGGACTTCATCTTCCATATCGAGCCACCCTTCTCTCCATGCTCCTTCTTCCTCCTCATTACTTATACTTATTTTTGCCACTAGTGTCCCTTGCTTTTCTAGACACAGTGGGCACTATTTTCCAATTATTTCTTAGGATGTCTGCCAGTTTCTATCTGGCTCGCTCCTTTGAACAGCTGTACTTCAGCTACATCTCCAAGTCTTCTCAAGCACTGTGTTCCATATGAAGGCATAAATATCTGCAGACCTGATGCCGGGACTCAGGATTAGTTGTTTCTGATTGCAGGCTGGGTCAGACTGGGACAAAAAAAGAGGTCCTGGCACCAAATTAAAAGTGGCCGCTATTAGTGAATAAGATAGCTGAAAAAGTGCCTGACACTTCCAAAGCAGGGCCGCTTCAAACTTGTAAAAACATACTGTGTATGTGTTTGTGCTTGCTGCGGGAAATGGTGGTAACATTAGAGAATTCACCAGTTAAAACCAGCCCGCCAGACCATAAACCAGAACCACAATCAGCCAAAACACTTATCTGCTAGCCCAGCCCATAGGGCACTGCCAGATTGCCCTATGGGCAAATCCAACCCTAAATTCAGGCAAGGCTATCCGAACACCTAAATGGCACAATTGTTGATATTGGGTCTATGGAGTCTCATCTGTGCTTTGGACAGTAGAGCACCCTAAGCGCCTGATTCTCAAAGCTATTTGCATGAGTAAGTTTGCTCGCCTCTATTATGAATGAAAAGTTACTTTTGCCATCCACAAAACATGGCTTAACGTTTGTAGGAAGATCTACGCATGTATAATATTACTCCATTATGGTAAAGTATTATGTGGGAGTATATCTTCTCCA
The DNA here is from genome assembly GCF_964261635.1 of Lissotriton helveticus. Classification (NCBI taxonomy): domain Eukaryota; kingdom Metazoa; phylum Chordata; class Amphibia; order Caudata; family Salamandridae; genus Lissotriton; species Lissotriton helveticus. Next base: position 657,841,213 of record NC_136063.1, on the reverse strand, counting down.
AGAAACAGGCATGGCTATTCTAATGCAGGAATACCCTCAAAGCTAAAGAACACTCACAAACAAATGTGTTCACAAACTTTTCCACAATCCATTTCCAAGCCGGGCCGGGTGGCTTAGTGGCTCTATGTGTCACTGCAGGGGCCTGTGTTCGACCTCATGGTCACAGGCTCAAATCCCAGCAGGTCTACTCAGTCTTTCATCCATCTGAGGTCAATAAAATGAGTACCATTGAGTTGGGTAACAATAAACATCTGTTATTCAGCGCCAATATACCCTTGGGTGAATGTGCGCTTTACAAATACACGTTATGTTATCCAGGCAAGGTGTCACGTTATGTTATCCTGGTGAGGTGAGTGACCACTGCGCCTCGGCCTGGTCACCCCAACGCTCCCAGGACCTCCTGCTCCTGCCTCCTGCCTTCTGCTGCTGTGCCTGCCTGCCTTCGCTGTCAGCGAGCGCCCCAGCCGCCGCAGGGCCGCCCGCCAAGCCCGCACTCGCTTTCCCGCCGCTGCCTGCCTGTGGCCCCGCCCCCCCGCCAGCCGATTGGATCCCACGCTCCCGCCTCCCAGCTGACCCGCCCTCCCGGCTCCCTTCTTATGACACCCCCACAGCGACCGCGCAGCGGGAGCACCGACTGAGCGCCGAAGGTGCGCCAAAGGTAAGCCCGTCTACGCCCGTCCACGCCTGGACCGCGCCCAGTGCCAGGACCCCTGGCTCCCGCAGTCACCAGCCCTCCCGCCGGACCTACGCCGCCACCGACCTCTACGCACTCAACGCCGGCAGACTCCCGGGCTGCTACCGAGCCACCCCGAGACGCACCCACGGACCCTTCTGCTGCAACTCCTGCAAGTTCACCTGCATCCGGACCTGCACCACTCCAGCAGTGCCCAAGACCTCGACGAGCAACAGCAGCAGCCACCTGAAGTGCATCCTGCTCAACACCCGCTCAGTCCACAGACACGCCATCGAGCTCTGGAACCTGCTCGACACCACAGCCCCAGACGTCGCCTTCCTCACGGAAACCTTAATGAACGCCTCCTCAGCGCCCGACATCGCCATCGCCATCCCGGACGGCTACAAGATCATCCGGAGGGACCGCGTCAACCAGACAGGAGGAGGCATCGCCATCATCCACAGGAACTCCATCCGCATCACGACCAACACCGACGACACCCTCGCACCCGCCAAGCACCTGCACTTCCAGATCCACATCAACCCCAAGACCACCCTCAGAGGCACCCTCATCTACAGACCCCCGGGACCACGCACACAATTCAGCGAGGACATCGCCGACGTCGTCAGCCCGCACGCCCTCCTCTCCGCTGACTACATCCTCCTCGGGGACCTCAACTTCCACCTGGAGAACAACAACGACCGCAACACCACCACCCTGCTGGACAACCTCGCCTACCTCGGACTCAAGCAACTGGTGACCACCCCCACCCACTACGCCAGACACACACTTGACCCCGTCTTCTCCTCCAGCAAGGACATCGCCTTCAGCCACGCCACCGGACTCCATGGACGGACCACAGCTGCGTCCACTTCAGCTTCAAAAGGACCACGATCCATCACCAACAGCAAAAGGTTGCACGCAGAAGCTGGAACAAGATCACAGCCGACCAGCTCGCAACTTCCCTGAGCAAGAACCCACCCACCAGCGCAATGAACCCCAGCCAAGCGGCCACCAACCTCACGAAGTGGATCAGCGACTGCGCAGACGACCTCGGCCCTAGCAGACCCGGCAGCAAGAAAGCCCCATGGTTCACCGACGAACTCAAGAACTCGAAGAAGAACTGCAGAGCCCTTGAGAAAGCCTGGCGCAGAGACCCAACACCGGACAACATGACTGCCCTCAAGCTCGCCACCCGAAAACACCACCAACTGATCCACACCACCAAGAAAACTGCATTCAAGGAACGACTGGAGAACAACGCACACAACAGCAAGGAACTCTTCAACATCGTGAAAGAGCTCTCCAACCCCAACGCCGGAAACAACGACATCACCCCTTCGCAAGACCTCTGCAACTCCCTCGCCTCCTACTTCCACAACAAGATCGCGGACATACACAACAGCTTCAGCACTCAACCGACGCACGCCACGACCGAACCACCGCCCCCCACCACCACCCTCCGCGCCTGGACCCCGATCAGCACCGAAGACACCGTCCGCACGATCAACTCCATCCACTCCAGATCTCCGACCGACCCCTGCCCTCACCACGTCTTCAACAAGGCCGACGCTGTCATCGCACCCCACCTGCGGGACATCATCAACACCTCCTTCAACACCGCCACCTTCCCGGAGAACTGGAAGCACGCCGAACTCAGCGCCCTACTAAAGAAGCCATCAGCCGACCCCTCCGACCTCAAGAACTACCGACCCATCTCGCTGCTCCCGTTCCCCACTAAAGTCATCGAGAAGACCGTCAACAAGCAGCTGGCCGCCTTCCTCGAGACGAACGGATCCTTCGACCTCTCGCAGTCTGGCTTCCGGGCCAACCACAGCACCAAGACCGCCCTGATCGCAGCCACAGATGACATCCGAGCTCTGCTCGACAACGGAGAAACAGCGGCCCTCATCCTCCCAGACCTCTCCGCGGCCTTCGACACTGTCTGCCACCGTACCCTAGTACAGCGCCTCAGCAACGTCGGAATCCAGGAGAAGGCACTGGAGTGGACCATCTCCTTCCTCTCCGGAAGGACACAGAGAGTCCGCCTCCCCCCGTTCAGATCAGAAGCCACCGAAGTCATCTGCGGCGTCCCTCAAGGCTCCTCGCTCAGCCCAACCCTCTTCAACGTCAACATGAGTCCCCTCGCACCCATCGCACGCCAGCACAACCTCAACATCATCTCCTACGCCGACGACACCCAGCTGATCCTCTCCCTCACCAACGACCCCGCCACCGCCAGAGCCAACCTACACGAAGGTATGAAAGAGGTAGCCAAATGGATGAAGAACAGCCGCCTGAAACTGAACTCGGACAAGACGGAAGTCCTCATCCTGGGTTCCTCACCCTCCGCCACTCCTGGTGGCCCCCCGACCTTGGCAGCGCACCGAACCAACAGACCACGCACGCAACCTGGGCTTCATCCTGGACTCCTCCCTCTCCATGACCAGACAAGTCAACGCTGTCTCCTCGTCGTGCTTCAACATCCTACGCATGCTACGCAAGATCTTCCGGTGGATCCCCACCGAGACCAGGAAGACGGTCACCCAGGCCCTCGTCACCAGCCGACTGGACTACGGCAGCTCCCTCTACGCCGGAACCACCGCCAAACTCCAGAAGAGACTCCAGCGGATCCAGAACGCCTCAGCAAGACTCATCCTGGACATCCCCCGTCGCAGCCACATCTCCGGACACCTGAGAGACCTGCACTGGCTCCCGGTCAACAAGAGAATCACCTTCCGTCTCCTCACCCACGCACACAAAGCCCTGCACAACCAAGGCCCAGGATACCTCAACAGCCGCCTCAATTTCTACGCTCCCAAACGCCAGCTTTGATCGACCGGCCACGCCCTCGCCGCCGTCCCCCGCATCCGAAGAGCCACCACAGGGGGAAGGTCCTTCTCCTACCTCGCCGCCAAGACCTGGAACTCCCTCCCGACCCACCTCCGCCTGACCCAGGACCACCTCGCCTTCAGGAAGCAGCTCAAGACCTGGCTGTTCGAGCAGTAGCGGACCCCCCCTCCCCAAGCGCCTTGAGACCCTCCGGGTGAGTAGCGCGCTATACAAATGCTTTGATTGATTGATTGATTGATTGATTGATTGAGGTGAAAGATGTACTTGTATCAAGGGAAGATGTTCACGTACCCGTATCAGAATCCTGATTGTTACGATGGACACGTTAGTAGCAATTTGGACAGGAGTGCCATGTCTTAGCGATTACTATTTTGTAGGTTTTTAAGTAGCTGGGCCAGGCTAATCTCTGTAACAAATTCACTCGATTATATTGCTTTAGTTTTTTCACTCCACTTTAGTCATGCCCCCTCGCTTCTTTTTGTCACCCCCTCCCACGTTATGGTAGTAGAACATAGTGGCCTATAAAAAATCTGACAATAATGTTGTGTCGTAAATATCATTTACAAAAATATCACTGCTTTGTAGTAGATATAACATCTACACCTAATTAAAGATTATTTTAGTAATCAACATTAAGGCCACGATATTCACGCCAGAGTATACTGTTGTTACTGACATTCTGGCATACAACCACACCTAGAACCGAACAACCAGCCCTTCACTCCATTGAACGCCCACCCGAGATGCATCCAAAATAGATTAATGGAAAGGACCTGAGGTGACCTGAGAAAACTGGAGGGCCAATTGGTTGCTGTTCAGCTTAAGAGAGAACTATAAGAAGAAGAAGAAAATAACCATTGCATTGAAGTAAACACTTGTCAGACATGCGGTCGTGGACTCAATAGTGTCCGTTGTATTCTGGCAAACCGTTTTTGATTTTCATTTAGGATCGGGCCTCGGGCGTCTTTGAACGGGCCTGAGTATCTTCAACTGACCGTTGGAAAGGGCCCACTGGAGCCAGAGTGAACGTTTCAGAAAATGTGCCAATATTTGTCTTTGACGGAGGGTGTGGAAAGACTCCTTGGCTTGTGGCCGTTGGTTCGCGGCATCTCAGCGAGGTGAACAACGGACACCGCGCATTGCCCTGCCTGGGTGTGGATGCTGAGCGCTGTTTACTGTTGCTAAAGGAGTTACCTGTGTCAAGAATGAACCATTAACGCCGGCTCCTCCTTTCAGCAGAACAGACACCGCGCGTGCAGCCTTTCCAGGAGAGAGCAGAGTCTGACAGCAGCCGATCCGTCGCAGTAGACTCGGGGTTTTATCACTGTGACTTTCCTACTCGGCATTGGAAGTGCGGAGTTGTTTTGGTGTCCACGATACAGAGGTAAAGATGGCCACTTTCTGTACACGAGTACCACCGTAGAACTTTTTACTGCACAAAAATACTTCAGATAAAATGCGTATTTCTTAGATTACCCCGTGTGGTTATCACGTACCCTGCTTGTTTAAAACGTAGCGAGATGTTGGCATAATTCGTTTACCCATCTTTTTATTTCTGTAATGTTCTTACAAGCTATTTGAAGTTCCTAATGATCGCATATAGGATACATAATTTCGACTTTACGTTCACCAGCAACTCTTTTGGAGTCTGAGGGGATGCATTGGCATTATTACTGCTGTATTCTCACTTTTGAAATACTTTGTCAACTCACTCTTTGTTTGCATAACATTATGTCGTTACAGAATTACAAATCACGTTAGGTTCTATTATTTTTAATAAAATGGCAGCATACTTACTGTATGGTTAGGTTAGATTATTTTGTGAATAATCAAACGCCTTTAACACTACCTTGAACCTTCAGGCTTCCCTCTCTGAGATGCAGCTGGTGCCTATGCAAACGTGTTGGGTGTATTTTTGACGTACTGTTCGGGTCAAACGTAGGCCTTCATGACCACCAACATGTATTCCCCCTTGGTGTCACTTGGTTACGGTTCTAGCACAAAGTGACTTAGGAGATTCAGGCTACATGGGATTTCCTGCGGGTCGACTGTAAGTTCTCTAGCAACGTTCTGCCAATATGTACTTGGTGGTCAAATTAGGTCGCCTGGTTCAATTCTGCTGTGAACTTTATTGTTTACTCCATTTTCACCATGAAATAATAAGACCACTATCTACCATGGTACTGGTTGGAACCTTGGAGCTGTCAAACATTTTGGGCTCTCTAATCTGCTGACAGGCATACCTCACCAATCGGGCTGTATTTGTTTCCCAATACTGTTAGCTGAGGTTTCTTCTCATTTTAGACTCACCTGCCTCTCACTTCCCCTGTGAAGCATCTGAACACTTTCAAGTGCAAAGCTACCACAATGTATGTACTGTCTTGGTGGTCAGCCAAACATCTTTGTAATGCTTCAGGAAGGTTACAGTACTTCAGACTCTTATGCTGATGACACACAAATCGTGGTGTCAATTGCAAACAATGTCAAAGGTACGGCCGATAAATTCAAGAAATGCATGGAACACATTTTTCAATGGATGTAGGGTAATTGCTTGAAACTAAACGGGGACAAAAGCGAAGTTATGTTGCTGGGGACAGATATGCAAACCTGCTCTCAGGAATGGTGGCCTGACAGCCTGGGCCAGCGTCCATTCCCAGTTAATAAGGTTAGAAACCTAGGAATACTCCTGGACACCAAACTGACGTACGAGGCACAAACTAATAAATTAACCTCTTCCATCTGGTACATTTTGAAAATGATCAGGAAGTTATTACTGTTCATTCCCCATGAGTCGTGCAAAACAGTGGTCACTGCACTGGCCCTGTCTAGGCTGGACTTCGGAAATGCGCTATATGCTGGGATCCAGGTTAAGCAGCTGGCAACACTACGTTTACAAAATACAGCAGCTAGGCTGGTGTTGGACATTCCCTAGTATGAACCAATAGCACATAGATTGAGAGCTCTCCTCTGGCTCCCAATTGAAAAAAGAGTAAAATTCAAATCCTTTTGTCTAACATATAAAGCCCTCCATGGAATGGGGTGTCAGTTCCTGAAAAATCATCTGAAATGGTATGAGCCAACTAGGTCCTTAAGATCCAGCCACCAATAATTGATTCAGGCGCCTAGATTTAAACAGGTCCAGTGGGGAGGGAGGAGTTTTCTGCTACACGCAGCTAGGACATGGAATATGAAATAACAAAAATAAAAAAAAATAAAAAAAACATCGATTTAAGGTCTCACATACACCTGTTTTACACATATCAAGACGCAGCTTCGACAGTGTAAAATCACTCTCCAAATGATATGGGGAAAGATAAGAGCTGGTGGGAGGGCATTGCTGGTCCTATCGGAATATAATATATTTGTGCAAGTCAAACTTCTCGGCAAGGACAGGCCTACCTCTCAGCCTTCCACGGTCGATAGGCTGAGTACACTAAATTGCATATTTGTGACATTGAACGAAGTGCTAAATAAAAAAAAAAGTTTCATATTCACGTGTTTGGTCCCCGTTCTGAGGTGTGAAAAGATACGAATGATGCATTTTTTCCTACATGAATTCTACCAGGATTTACCTGCAAAAAATGTGTCAGGGGCAACTCAGATGTGCGGTAATTACTTCAGCACTCATATTTCTGAGAGTTTAAGTTTACACTCAAATCGGGTAACCTGCAGGAATTAGAATGAGGCCACAATGTGACCACCTCAGAACATTTTGTTCTGAAAGGCCACCACACCTCCTGCATAGTTAGAACCATGTAATGAAAACTAAAATTTATTTAATTCTTCCTTAAAATCGTCTGTGACACTGTTCATATTTCCAATAATACAGGTAAAAAATAAACATCCAACATTATGGGTTTATTGACATGCGAAGATGTTAGGATTTTTACTTTTTACAGGCTTCTGTTTACCCGTGTTTGTAAATCTGTTATCTGGGTCGACGTGATATGATGTAAGACATTGTGTCTATTTTCCATCCATTACAAAAATAAGTGCGTCACAGAAACGCACAGCTGATTAGAAGCGTTTGCCAAACAGTGGGTCTAGTTGGCCCAAGGGCCCTGACTAATTTGTATACAAGTCACTGATATAGTACATGTGTGGGGCAACTGACTTACAATGGAGGGGTGGTAGAGACAGTATGCATCCAGCCCGGGAGTAATAGACCCTTATGTTCAGTAATGAGAAGCATAATTAAGGAGCTGGTGAAAATGATGCCCTCAGCTCCAGCCATTCTGTTTGCAAGCTTCCATGACGTGTAACCACACATAAGCCATTGATTTTACCGCAGGCATTCTGACGTTCGAACCCAGAAAATCATATTTTCAAACATGGATTTCATTTATCATTTGTGCCAGTGGGCAATTGCTTATCTAAAGCAAAAACATCAAGCTTGTACATCTGTGTCGAAAAGAATGTTTCTCCTTAAGTGCATGCATCCCTCTAGAAGATTTTTTATTAGAATTAATAGTTTGTGGCTAGGAGCGATGCAAGTATTATTGGCACCATGGGGAAAACTTCACTTTTTCCCTGCAGTGCCCACACTCCCAGCAACCCACACCCTGGTTAGATTCCCCATCAGCAGTATACCTCTATTTGCTGCCCCCTGCTGGAGGAGCTGTATGAAATGGCTATATCAGGTGTCTCCATCCAGTCAATCACGAGCTACCAGTTTTTCACAGACGCCTTCAGAGTAGGCCACAGCCTCCAGCTCATTTTTAAATAAGCATAGGGTCACAATTTCCTTTTAAAGTTAAGGGAAGGCTATGTTTATTTTAAATGTTTAGTATCAGGCTGCAGAGAGCTGGGCCTCCTAATGGTGAGTAGTGCTCAGTCAGATGTATGACCAGGCTGGACAGAGGTGAAGAACTATGTATGTATGTATGTGTCTTGTAAAGCGCACTGCTGCCCTGAGGCGTCGTGGCGCTGTAGACCGCTGGGGAACCCGTCCTGGCTATCCCTGTGAGATGGTCCCTACTGGGTATCTCCAAGGTGAAACCAGGCATCCCCGGCGAATGTGGGGGGCCGTTGTAGAGATGAGGCAAGCTAATGCCCAGAGTTGCCGAGTGTGATCCCTGGTTAGAGTAGGCACCGAGGCGAGAATTATCGAGTCCGCTGAACCTGGTCCACTCGGGAATTGAACCCTGGTCCCGGGCCGTTCTCTGCTTCCGGGTCTGCTGCCTCTAACCAGTGAGCCACACCACTCCACTTACTGTAGCAGTGAGGTATTTAACTCTTGAATAACAGCCCTTGTCAACTCCGTATTGGAGCTGAGAACAAAATGACGCTTCTGAATGCTTTAAAATGGCAAAAATGTAAAATAAAAATGTTAAGTTACCTTAATCATTAAGGTAATTCTTCATTTAATATTTCTCCTTTTTTAAAGTGTCAAACAGTAAACCTCTTGCTCCTAATGGCTAGTAGACATTGTGCCATATTTATAACTGACAAAATCAGTATTTTTTTCTAAATGGGGGAATTTTAAAGAGAAGTAAAGAATTTCTTTTGAACATTAAGTCGTAATGTCTTTCTCCATTTTCCATTAAGTCAGTTACGTCTTACTGTTTTTGAAGCATGTCTCTTCAATTCAAATTCCTCCCATTTAAACAAATAGCTGTATTTTTTCTGTTATAAATATGGCACTGTATTTACAGACCACTGCGAGAAAGATGCCTGGTATTTTTAAATGTGACACTTGGAAATGGGAGAAAATTTAAATGAGTTTTATGGAATCTATATAAACATAAAATTAACTCTTCCGTTTAATTTTCTCCCATTTCAAAAGGGTCACCTTTACACACAGCAGGAAATAAGTGAAAGTTTGCCTACAAGGGATTTTATTTGTGGATGAATTTCATAGATATCTCATAGAAATGTATTGCTGTTGGATTCCACTATATTTACTTACCCAGAATGCCCTGCAAACCTCAAACTTTGGCTAAAATCACACATTTTACTCTAATTTCTGTGTGGAAAAGATCGAGAATCTACTGGGATCCACAACATTCCTACCACCCAGCACTATCAAAAAGCCCCAGAATACACATAAACACATCACTTTTTCACCCTAGAAACTGGTCCATTTTAGCAATATGGGTAGCTGCAGTATTTGTGTCCGGGCTCGGCCGGCATCCAAAACATACTATATTTCTCTCTCAGAATAAGAAATCGAGCCAGTTCCCAAACTCTCTTTGCAATTGGATAATGGATTTAGCTAAATAATTTGACCAAATATATTCTTAGCCTCTGTTTACCGCCTAATTTGTATCTGCACACTGTCATTTAATGGCACATATTACTTGTGTTATCAGTTTTCATTCTGTAATAGTGTTTTAGGCAGGGTGTATATGCAGATCTGCCCCTGACTTCAGCAGTAAAGGCGAGTTTGTCCACTTGTGACTTTTCCATGTTGATGATCAGTGTTTTTCTTTTCCTGTGCCTCCATACAGATTGAAGATTGGCATTCTGTTTCATTTCTCTCTTGCCAGTAATCACCTTCAAACAGACATACTTGAATGTGTTTTTGGAAAGTTTTGTACGATTTTGCCAAAGAGCACCCAGCGGCGTAGCTAGACCTTTTGCCGCCCGTAGCAGTCCTGCTTTTGCAGCCCGATAATAGCGGGGGGTGGTGCTGGTGATTCTTGCGTTCGCTGTCCCCAAAACTTGTGTCCCCGCCTCACCACTGACCGCACAAAAGTTATAAGTTAGCAAAAAAACACTTCTGCCACAGACTAATGTTTGAATCTATTACCATAGAGCTGTTTGTTTTATAATGTATTTAGATAATTTAGTTTTTTTGTAACAATATTATCTTTTTCTAATGTTTACAGTGTATAGTAGCTCTTTCTTTTTCTTTATTTTAATATTCTATGAGGGATGACTCACTAAACATAGCAGAATGGCTCACTTTAGTAGCTGGCCCCACTAATTGATATTCTCTGATCTATCAACTGATGTGAATAACTCATAACAATGGTTGTGCACATTTGTATTACATTGGCAAAGCTTTCCATGGCTTATAATTGTGCCCCACCCTCTTTTTGATGCTTGTACCCTATTTCACTAAACATCCACCAAGTCACCCTTACTGTGTCTTTCATACGAGGGATGAAAGGCTGGCCTTAACTTGTATTCTAAAATTTTGTTGCTGTAAGATAAAAAAAAATATAGATCCAAGTACAAAAATCAATGGTGTCATCGATGCTTTTCAAACTATTTTTTTAGTACATGTTGGCTGACATGAAAACTTCGCTTTTGGTACCTTTTCTATGTCCTTTCGGGGCGAGTATTATGGTAGCATTGTTTGGCATCATAAGGGCTTTAGGAATCTAAAAGTGGGAAATTAATTCAAAGTTTTTCTGATCCAGGGGTAATAAAATATGTCTTGGCCGGGACTCCAAAATCCTAAAGAAGGCACTGTGTGAATGCAATTTGACGCCAATAGTGGCCATAGCAGTTTCCCCCAAGTTAATTTCAAAATAGTTCTCTACATGACCTTAAAAAAATACTCACGGGCGAATTTTTGATTCAGCATAATTTTGAGTATTTTGTGTTATGCTTGTTACAGAAGTTTCCTGAAACTACACTATTACATTGGGATGCATAATTACGGTGTGATTAACAGGAACATTATCGCACAAGAGGGAGAGAACAAAGCAAACAACCAAAGCCCAAGTGGATATTCGTAGAAATTGTGTTTTTCATGCTATTATTTGTAGCCCAAAATGCATGATCTGGCACAAGGACACATTTCGAGCTAAAATATAGCAATAAAAGATAGAATTGCATTTTGTGTAATGTAATTTTGCAATTGCACAACCCCCTATTTATACCCTTTCCTGGCGAGAAGTTTGATGTAGCTGATCAGTCAATGGAACCCTGTATGTAAATCGTTCTCTCCTTATACATATCTGACTATACTTCGGATAGTACCTCATGTTGACAACTGTGAGTTGGAAAAGGGGGCATATATATGCCAGAGAAAGTAAGTGCACTACTTTGAAATAGTACCGGACACGTTCATTCGATTGTAGTGACGTCTATTAACGTGTGCCTTCCTTACCAACTAATTAATTAGTTAAACTGGCGCCGCTATTCATGCTAATAGCGTTTGGGAAATTTGAAAATCGATTCAGACATTTTATTACAATGTGTGACGTCACTATTTGGGAATGCGGCAAAATGAGTGGTGATTGTGTTTGTGAAGAACAGAATTATGCTTTGACAGTATTGTAGTGTTTTATAATTTGTGTGTAACAAAGTACTATGTTTATTTGGAGGAATCGACAAATATCTGAAGACATAAACTGAACTGGAAATAAACATTCCTACGCTTTTGTAATGTAGTTCCAAGGTTCACAGCAGAGGACTCTACGGCGCTATTTTACTGCGAGACTTTATTTGTATATTTGTTCTCTGGCTTAGAAAGGCAAACACATCTGTTTGCCAATTGCTACTCGTTTTAATAAAACCCTTTTCACAACTAAGCCTGCCTCAAACTGCAGCCTGACTCATTTATCACATGCACCATGGCAATGCTAACTCGGTTTGTGTTGATATTTGTTTTCCAGCCTTCATATCATGGCTATTGGTTAAAGACTGATTATCAGACACGGAGTCCTTAGAAACCTCATATTCATTAATCAACAGTCCAGCGAAGTGCATACTGTTTGGGTATTTTCCAGATACAAACTGACGCCAAGAAAACGAAGGGATGGATAATCAATCAATTGTCAGATATTTCCATTTGTTTGATGCAGGATGTAACTACCAAAGCCATTTGCGTAACGAAGATTAATTTAGCCGCTCAACAGGTTGCATGTAGTGTTTACAAAACTCGTGAATTTTTCACTTGCAACTTGATTTAAGCATGATGTAATTTTATGGTGGAGCAAACGTCTCAGTGGTGTGGAGTGGGCATTCGAGTGGTGGGAGGGGTGCCTTCAAAAATAGTGGACAACTTGTAGTGTGCGGTTATTTGCAAAGTTTGGAATGCATTCCCAACCTTGATCTAGTAGAGGGTTTACACATATTAAGGGTGGGAATAAATAGCTATCCAGTGTGGGAATGTGCAGGGAGCAACCCTTGATGTATTTGGAGAACATGAATTTGACATGGGCTTAAATTATCTTTATCCATATTGGGAATGTGGAGGGAACACCCTCTACATTTATGGGGGCTAGGGGCGGAGTTTCTCTTTGGTTCCAAAAAAAGTTACACACTTTTTTCACTTGCCTTTAGTGTTCTAGTTATGTTTTTTTATTTTTTATTTATTTGGAATTCCCTAACCTATTGCCAAGACAACTTTGCACTTCGTGTAGGAGAGAGATGGAATTCACAGAATAAACATTCAGCTTAAAGACTGAAACGGGCATATTTGAGATGGATATTGGTGGGAGCTACACTGTGAGTCAAAGGACCGCGAGGAGCGCTATGATAAAAAGGGTGATGGGTGGTCCTGAATGGTGTCTACTCATGGTCGTAGGTTTCTTTGAATAACTTTTTCTTCAGTACATTGTTGAGGATGAAAGTTTGACGGTGACTTGAAGGATGTGGTGCAAGGAATTTAAAAAAGCATCCTCTGAGCTCTCACAGTTTTCCGCATGCTGCTTTCATCTGCATGTGGGGCTATTGGGGTTATTTCCTGGTTTAAATTAGGGGTCAAGTTACTGATATAGACAGAACCATATACCTGAAAGTATTTGTATACATTGACTTTGAATTAAATTCTTCGTTTAATGGAGAGCCAGTGCAGTTCCTTCAAGGCAGGAGTAATAGTGACATTATTTCCTTACATGAATATAGTCTCAATGCTTGATTGTGTGATCTCAAGAGTATCTGAATTATATGAAAGTAGCCTAATCATAAACATATTTGGGCTCCTTAGAGTTTGATCTTGTGGTTCAGTCTGAACAGTTGGAGGTTGATGTTTTTGATGACAAAAGTTATCTGTTGATTGAAAGACATCTCATAGTCAACCGGACATGAAGATTCTTTACACTCAAACCGATCCATTGGGCAGTTGAATGGGATTGAAGAGTTGTGATTTCCTGTGACCAATATTTCTGTTTTAGAGCCATGAGGGAATATGAAATAAGCTTTCATCTAAACAAATATATGCTTGTGGCAATTTGCATTCTTAGAGTGGTATTCTTGGTTGCTTTCGATTCTCATATGGACTTGCATGTTATCGGCAAACATTTGAAATTGTAGGTGGTGCAGGAAAGTAACCCCTGAAAAAGCTCATGTAGAAGTATTGAAAATAAATACTTATAAGATGGAGACCTTTTCTGGCATTGCTGATTCTCTTGTTGCCTGAAGTTTGTTATGAAGTACAGGATCCAGCAATAGTCAGCACCAGTAATCCTGTCCCAGTTTTCCAAGATTGGAATCGTATCTCATGCAATGCCATCAAGTGTGTGAAGAGGAGTACCTCAGACTATCATTCCATTACTCAGGCCATCAAGGAAGGGTTATTACGTATGAAGTGGTATTCATATACAGAGCAAAACTAGCTGGGAAGCAAAAATACTTGTAAGCTAAGGAAAAAATGATATAGATTTGTGTACAATAGTGAGGGAGTCTGAGGGAGGTGGATGCTGTTGAGGGCATAAAGCTGTGGGTCCCAATCTGTGCGCTGGGACGCTCCTGTGCGCCGTTAAAACTAGCCAGGGGCGCCGGAAACAGATGCACATCAATTTGGGAACCACTGCACTACACTAATCCCTTCCTTTTACATCGCTGCCAGGGCCGGACTGGGAACCAAAACCGGCCCTGGCAAAGTGCTCAGCAGCCCCCCTCCCCGCGGGGGTTGGGGGGGCTGCCGAGCTCTTTGCCAGGGCCGGTTTTCTGCCGATTTTGTTACAGGGACGATTTTGCAGCTATGCTCCTTTAAAACTGGAAGTCCCGCCCGTCGTCAGGCACCTCGCCGCCTGACTTCCGCCCTGATCGAGACTCGGGCCGCCGCGGTGATCTTCCCTGGCTCAAAACGAGTGGTAGGCTCCCTCAAGATAAAAAATAAATAGCGGGGTGGGCCCCCGAGGTGATTTAAATAAAACCGCCGTCATGCAGGGTGGGCACCTGCTTTTATTAGGAATATAACTGCGGGCACAATGCAGGGTGGGCACCTGCAAGCAATCCACAATAGCGGGGGGGAAACTCCAATGTCGGGTTACCCCTCGAAGATGAGTGCAGCTCCGTGCTGAGGACTGAAAAGACAGGCTCTTGGCAAAACAAGGGCAGCGCTCTGCAGGGAAAGCTCGGCAAAGCACTCTCAGGGTGCCTAAATCTCAACAAAATAGGCGGACATCACGGGGGAATCCCTGGGCAGCAGCCCAGAGCTGCAAAGGCACAAAATAGAAGCGCTCTCTAAGCGCTAGGGCAAGGTTACCAGCCTTCTCCCCATAAAGCGCTCCCAGGGCGCCAAGGCTACAACAAGCCTGGGCAAAGGCAAGGAAAAGGTCCCAGAAGTCTGCAAGCAGGGAAACACAGGCAAAGATTTCCAGGGAGAGTCCATCAGGCACCCAGGGGCTGGGCAGGGCCCAGGGAGGCAAGCCTTCTCCTGGGCCCCAGCAGCAGCACGCCCCTGGCAGATTCTAGTCAGGAAAACAAGAACATTTTACAGGAGGTCACAGCCTCTTTTTATACGCAGGAATCCTTTGTCTCCAAAGGTACAGGCAAGGGGCGAACCAGATGCAACTGGTTCCTGAGCACTTTGTTTTGCTCAGCCCCTCTGCCTATTCACAGGGTGGGTCAAGGACATCAGACACACCACAGGGGGCGGAGCCAGCATTGTGAGGGGAAACCCAGCCTTATTCAGGTCCCAGGTGCAGCCCTTCCCTGCCATCAACATGCAGATCTCCCCATTTACCACCGGGGCAGACCCATCCTGACTCCTGGAGCCAGGCACACCAGCCAGCTCCAGCCAATCACAAGCCAGATAGTCACTGCACAGACAGGCCAACTTCTTGAAGTGGCACTTCCACACTAGACACATTAAAGCCGCACACATCATCGCGCAGCATTCAATCTCACGAGTTTGCACATAAAAAACTCAACCTTGCATTCCCCACGCATCAGGAATTATCATGGACACATACATTCCCCATGCATTCCTATGGGAGGGCAGGCCACTCTCACACACGCACTCAGAGAGCGCACGACTTTACACTCCGCCACAGTGTTAAAGTGCGCAAAGACCAGAAATCACTATAATGATGTAACATTAAAAGGCAAAAAGTTCAGGCGGGAACCTGCCAGAAGGGCCATGTCCAACAAGCAGGTTTTGAAAATAATGCAATACTATAAGAGTAGATACTAAGCCCATTCATGGTTGCGGTGATGTGGTTAGATGAATTAATGCCCTCTACGGAGCAGTCTTTAATAAGTGTATTCAATTCTCTAACTTACTCAATCCAGTTAAACATAACAATCCTAACAACCATATCAAGGGCATGCAAGATTCCTGTTTTCATTGGCTATTTGCTCTATGCACTGATTGCTTTCCTTTAGAAGCATCTCACTTTAGCAGAGGCCACAGTACACTCTCTCTAAAATGCCATCCAATGAAATCAAAGTCTTTCTAGCAATGGAGACTGTGGTTATTAAAATACCCACCACAGAGCTCTTAATAAGAAAGTTCTAGGGTCATATTCCCAAACAATGTGCACTTTCCTGGTCTGCACTAGTGCAGAGCCTCATTCAGTGCATCCAGCACAGATCAGGACTGTGCATCGCATTATAAAAACAAAAGTGTCATATCTGAGACGAAGGGACCGCAACAGTGAAACACTCAACGGCAATTTCAACCACTACTCCGTCTTTTATGTCTGGCACACTGGCCTACCTTTTGATGGATGGCAGGGTCTATGTTCTGGATGGTGCAGTCGTCAGTAACTGTATGCCACTTTGGAAGGATACCTGCAGGTTCTCCATGCCATTTTATCCTCCAACCAAAATGGTATTCTCAGTCTGATCGATGTCTCACAGAAACTGTTTGCTAGTGTCCTCCTCGATCACCTTCAATTGTGGATGGAGGAGTGTAAAATCTTGAGCCCCTATCAGGCAGGGTTTAAGCACCTCCACCATCGACCAAGCTCTACATCTATTATATTGGAAGACGGTATCAATAGAGGGTGGCAGCCTCTATTTGATATTTGTCAACCTGAAAACTGCCTTTGATCTGGTACCTAGAGGTAACCTGTGGATGGTACTCAAACAATTGGGAATCCCACCATATCTCTTGACATTGGTCATGAGATTGCATGTGGACAATTATGCCCAAGTAAGGTACAGGAAATTTGGGGAGTTAACCTCTTTTGCCTTTTCATCATTGCTCTGGATGCCCTTTTAAACAAGGTTGTGGACAACGACGCCCCCAAGTTGGCACACAGCAAGGTGCCTGCCATGATGTTTGCGGACAACACCTTGCTTCTCTTCAAGTCACCAATGGGTTTTCAAAGGGTTCTCGATAGCTTTGTAACATTCTGTCCAATCAGGGGGCTGGAGATCAACACTCTCAAAACCAAATTTATGGTTTTCAATCCATCTAAATCCACGAGCCCCGACCACTCTCTAAGTGGTACCCTGCTAGAACAGGTGACCGTTTTTGACTATCTTGGTGTCACACTATCTGAAAAGCTTGATTGGGGCCCACAGTTAGCCAAAGCAAGCCTCAAACTTGCCCAGATGGTAGGTGGAGTATTAAAAACTTACAGGAACTCCTCTTGCAAACCGGCTGCAATGGTAGCCGAGATTTATAAAGTGCAAATCAGGAGCGCTGCAATTTATAGGGCTGAGCTTTGGGGGCACTGCCCCACTGGTATTTTGTCTAAAATCGAGAATAACCTCCTGAGGCAGTTGTTGAGTCTTCCTTCAAGTACTCCTCTTATCCCTCTACGTATGTACCTTGGTATTAGACCAATTAGAAATTGGCCTCCGACCACTAACATTCTGGCGCAGATTGTGGGCCACCCCGGAACTCACAGACTATCAGTCAGAAATAAAGAGATTCTGGGTTTACCGGGTGTGGGCACGTTGCCAATGCTCGTCTATATAAGAGACACATGCTACAAGCTAGGCCTTACAAATCTGTGGAATAACCTGGAAGTAGCGTGCAAGGCCACCCCGTGCCTTGTACTGGTCAGAGCATACAGATCGCTCACATTGGCCGACATTGAGTTTGACCGCTGACTTTTTAAACATCAAAGCTGAGTATCATTTTGAGCAATATATCGGTGCTGTCCAGCCTCTTTTGGCAAGGAAACTGTATTTCCAGTTCAGAATAGGGACCTTGCCGCTCCGTGCCTTTATGAATAAATGGTCAAAAGCCTCTCCCCTGGCATGCCCTGGTCGTAATTGTACCAATAAGACCGATATCCATGTTTTCTTTTTCTGTCCTGGGTATAAAATTGCTAGACGGTGATGGCTAGTCCCACTTTGCAGGAACTTGGGGTTTAGGCAGTTTGCGGAGGCTTTTAGATTACTGCGAAGGGACACCCATCCACCCATAGTTTTTGCTGTTTCTTGCTTTTTTAATTCTATGTGGCACCATCGGAGTGCATTGTTAAATTTAGGTCTCACAGTCATTATTTTGACATCTATTACTCATTTCACTTACTTTCAACTTTTAACACACTTTTAACCAGTTTTCAAGATGTTATATTTTAAATATTTTAAATATTGATTTTACTGAACAAATCGAATCTAGAAGCTGCTAACTTGAAAAGGGGCAACTGGTGCTTCCTGACTAGCAGCATCCATAATCTAGTTTTTATTTAATGATGAATCTTTTGGAGTTTCTAAACTGAGCTTTGTTCCTATTCTATGTTCATATATTGATTGTTTTGTGTATTATTGCTTGTATTGTGTACTTTTCAAGGTCTTACAGACCGAAATAAAGTATGTTGCAATGGAATGGTATTCTATTGTATAGTGTAAGGAAATGCCTCTTTTTGCATGGTCAACACCAACTTTTTCAGCTGATGCTGCTGGTTTTTCGACCATGAGATTGCACTGAGCCCTGCTAACCAGACCTCGGTGACAGTGTCCTGACAGTGTATGTCCAAATAGCTGTGCCCAATTAACTTACCTGTAGGTCCCTACTATAGGGTACCCTGGTAACCAGGGTGTGTAAGTTAGAGGGTTACCCCTGGGTTTGCAGCACTGGTTTTGCCACTCTGGGGGCCCCCTTATGTATGAATCCCCCAGTCTGCCACTGTAGACTGGGATGGCAGTCATTCACTGCTAGCCCAACTTTGACATTGAAAGCCATGGCAAAACCACTACTCCCCCTGTACATCTTCGTAAGTCACCCCTCTGACAGGCGTACTGAGTTGTAAGGCAGGGAGCAACATTTGACATGGCCAGGACATGTATTTTGCATGTCCTGATAGTAAACACGCAAAACTACAGTTTTTACTGTGGAAAGACTTCGTCCCCCTATTGGCAAGTACAAGATTACAAGCTGACCCTTCTGCTGTGTTAAGTCCTGAATGGTGCAACCAAAGTGGGCACTTTGATGTATCAAACAACTTGTTACATTAAGCCAGACTTCCATCTCAAGTCGAAGTTAGTGTAATTTGTTTAAAAAGCTGCCACGTTGTTGCCCTTAAAATTCCTGTACCTTCTTGGGCACATATGGAGCCGGGTCCCTGAGACTTCTTTCTGCCCTCCTGGAGAGACATGCCACAACAATGAGGGATTGCAGGCCACAGAAAGCCACTTGGGTGTTAGCCCCAAAAGTCAGGCTTCAAATGAGAAGCTGTCTTTGAAGGCCAAATGTGTAACACTAGGAGGAGGGCTGCCCCATTGTTTAAGCAAAAAGACTGGCACATGGAGCAGAGAGGGGAAACAAGTTACCAAACTGTTTTTCCCAGGGGCGTGTAGCCCTGAGGTAGCCACACAACAGGGTTGGGCTGGTTGAGGTTTGCACACCAATAGAGGGGTTTCGCCATTTTGGGAGTGGGCAGGATGCTGCATTCTGGGATAGCCAAATGCCACACTCTTCAGGAAATGGTCACATGGCGGGAGGGAACCTGTTAGCCCATTGGCTACTAATGGCATTGTGCCTTGAGGGCATTTTCTGGGCATAAAGGAGCACCGCTGGCACCTTGACCCCAGATCTCAACCAACCTGGAAGAAGGACCGAAGAAAGACTGACCTGCTGCACCGAGGAACCAGCAAAGAGAGGCTGCACTGTCGAGGACTGTGCTTGCTGCACCTGGTAACTAGTGAAGAGAGGGACTGTTTTTGAAATGTCCTGCTGAAGGAGAAACTGTCTACAGAGCTGAACCAAGCCAAGAGACTCTAAGGGCATGTTGGCTGGCCTCCTGTTTGCAGCCCAGTGACACAACAGCTGAAAAAGCCTGCTATGGGAAATTGGTAGTTCAAAGTCGTCAATCTGCCACCACCACCACCGTGCAGCCGCAGGGACCAACACCCGATGATTTTTATACACAAAAACCTGGTCCTACCCTGCTACAGGCCATTATATTCATAGTACCTCTTGTTGACTCGTTTGTGCGGTTATTCTTAACCTAACACCCACTCAAGGAGTTTGCAACAGGGTGTGCCTGTCTTTAAAATGTCCTCATAAAATCTCTGCGTGTCATTCACTATATGCCTACAGTCCCTATACTCAAGCTATGCTTGTGCAGCCCCGTGTGTGGATGCAGAAAGGGAAAAGTCCAGTTAAATCAAATCAAGATCAGGAAAAAATGTGTGGAAGATGGGAAGGTGCCTCACGGGAGCAACCACCAGGGAACTACTGACAGGTTCTCGTCAGTGAGAACCTGTCAGTAGTTCCCTGGTGGCTGCTCCCGTGAGGCACCTTCCCATCTTCCACACATTTTTTCCTGATCTTGATTTGATTTAACTGGACTTTTCCCTTTCTGCATCCACACACGGGGCTGCACAAGCATAGCTTGAGTATAGGGACTGTAGGCATATAGTGAATGACACGCAGAGATTTTATGAGGACATTTTAAAGACAGGCACACCCTGTTGCAAACTCCTTGAGTGGGTGTTAGGTTAAGAATAACCGCACAAACGAGTCAACAAGAGGTACTATGAATATAATGGTCTGTAGCAGAGTAGGACCAGGTTTTTGTGTATAAAAATGATGTGAGTGGAGGGTACCTGGGTCTGAAAATTTCCCTCTGTGTTCCTTTTGTGGATGAACCAGCACCCGATGCCCAGAGCAGCATCTGAGTTTGCTGAGCCTTGGAAAACTGGCTGAGAGCTGCTGGTGCCCTTAGAAGAAGAGTTATTGATCCAGGAAGGATTGACCTGTGACCTCAACACTGGGTAACTGGTAGTCCAGTGGCGAATGGACTTCAGCCAAACCTGAGAGGACCTTGTGGGAGGTTGACCCTGCAACCGGGACACCCCCACCATATTCATGGACCAAGAAGTTCCTGCAGGAAGACCCTCTTCTCATCCACAACATCCTTGGAGCATCGTCAGCATCCATTATCCCTTGACTCAGGACCACACCATAGGAATCCATTTCAATACGGATAACGTGCCTGGAGCTGCTTTTTGAGGAATGCTGTGAAGTTAACTGCTTCTAGGGACAATGTTGGTCCCTCTGACTAGCTCCCTGCTGGAGTTGATCGCCCCCTGTACTTTTACCCAACTGCATTGGCACTTACACAGTTGAGGGAACATGTTTTGATCTATTATTACTGGAAAAATCCATATCTCTGAACCCTCTGGTGGATCATTTTTGTTGTGGTATCTAAATTCTTATAAAAATATCATCCAATTTGATAAATTGGTGTCAGATTTCTTGGGTATCGTGTTGATTTCTTCTCCATTTGTGTTGGTACTGTAAAAATGCTGAAAACGTGTTTCCCTGTGTAATTCTTGCTACGCAGTGCCACAGCTACCCATGGTTAAGCTGAGGGGTTGACAGACAAAACCTACTGTGCCTAACGGGGTTGGTAGGTGTATTACACAGTGAGGTTGCACAATCACACCATATACTGTAGCCTATTTCCTTGCACATATTTTTCACCCATGCATAGAGTCTCTTTGCTGATACACTTGCATTAGTTGTAAGGCTCAGGTGCACAGACAAATGCATTTCTTCATTTGAATAGGTCAATGCCCTCATGCCATGAGGGAAATTCATCATAACATTGTGTGCCAGAGCAATAGGTATTTGATTATGAACCATGCACAACTCTGTGGCTCCTTCTGTGGTATGAAGTATCCTGCAGGCACTAAATGACATCCTAAGAACCCTGCATGAAGCGGACAGTTCCCAAACGTCCTGCTGGATCTGTGGTAGGCATTCAACATAATGTACTGTAACTCCAGAGTGAACATTCTCTCCTCAAGAATGGAAATAGATTGTAAAGAGGTATACTGTTTCCAATCCTTCTTCTTGTCTTTACCCTCCTACTCTTGATCTAATGTACTGATGCCACATCTATATTTGGAAATATTCCACTTTGAGCCAAAGTGAATTTTACTGCTGTATTTGGGACAGAAACCACATTGAAAGTTCTTCAGAGGGTTGTTTTATAGATATGGTCAAGTAGTTATTTAGCAACAGCTTTTGTAATAATTTTCCCAAGAAATTGCCGTTACGGTTCTGAGCTGAAGTTTTACAGGTTCCAGGATAAAGCTTGAGTTTCTTTTCTCGGTTTTGATTTGCCTCCAATAACCGTTTGTAGATTTTAAAAGTATCTCAGGCTGTAAATATGCAGCCCGGGCTTCCTTTTTAATAGTTTTAGCACCCTGGGTTAGATTTGTAAAAACATAGAGCTTTCTAGAGCTCTATGTGCTCATAGAGCTTTTTAAACATTTTGCTTTCATTCCTAGTAGGACTCTAAATCGGTTGATGGATCTAACTTGTAGCCCCATGAACATGCCTGAAATGTTTTCACATCTTTTCCTTTGACAATTCCTAACCTCCAGTCCCCTGAAAGACAGGTAGAACATGGCTGTTTGTGACTTAGCATCTAGGGTGATGCCAAGGCATCTTAAGATCAGTAAAATACCATTCCATATTCTAGCATTAATTTACAGCATGGTTAGCAAACTTTTACCTTTTACTAGCCATATTCAATGGCATATTTGTACATTTGCTGTCACCATTTCCACATACTACTTAGATCTGTCAGACCCTCTTGTTATCAATCAAAAACTACATTTGGGCATCAAGAAGTACTGCACAAAGTCAAGGCAAGCCCAACGTCCCCTTGGGTGAGATTTCAACTTCATGTGACTTAAGAAATCCTTATAAAGGTGCTAATATCCACCCAAAGTTGATTAAGCTCTTTTCTAGGGGACATAAGAAAAGGAGAGAAAGTGATATGGTGGATGTTTGTATATTTAGCTGCCTCACACAGAAATCAAGATAGGCTACTAGTTTGGCTTCTCCGTATTAACAAATGATGAATTTGAGGACCACCAATCCGTTTACATTAGGCTTAATACCAGAAATATTCCTAACGTTATTCAACGTGAATGATAATTCTGCAAATAAACAGATGGGGTCATTGGTTGATAAAAAATTACCTTTCCTTAAATTTGATACCAATCCTTTTTCACATTTGATAGCTTACATTTATAGTTTTATGAGTAGCTTAGGCAACAGATTCAACCACTAAAGGAAATTGGAGCAAACTGAAGGATGCAGAGGGCAATCCATTATAGCATAATAACCTAGTCCAATCTGGTTTAATAATTATCCATTCAATAATACCCAAGCACTGTTTTTTTGTATAGTTGGAATCAACCTCAGGATGCCTGAGCTACCTTCTACCCTTGTCCAGTAGTCCATCTATCGATATCAATCTAGCTTGTCAATAACTTCTTGATGGATAGTATTTTCAGCAGTAACAAACCATTACCCAGCATATCCACACAATTAAAGTGTGGAATCTTTCTCAGGTTTTCTGAGGTTTGGCATTCCTTAATGAAGCAAGCAAAGAGGAGAAAAGTAGTTTAATTCATAGCTTTTGTTGTTTTTAGTAGGTTTGGTCATGGTTAGCTCATACAATGATCAAGATATTTTACTTGCCTTTCATGATAATACTCACTTGGTTGAGCATTGGAATTGACCTGATGCCTTTATGAGGAGAAAGGGGAAGCTCTGCCTATTTTAAGCTGGGATAGAAGGGTGCACTTAACCTGGCATTAACCAGGACCTTTTATTAAAATTGTTTTTACTTAAATTATATGTATAAAATACTTACTTAAAGCGGCTTTCAGCCACCTCTCTTCATCCATTGGTCTACTAGTGTGTCATTCACATTTTGCCTCTACCCACTACCACACACAGCATGGGACAGGGGGTCAGTACTTCAGCCACTGGTTAACTTCAATTTAAGTGACTGCATTTGGGTTTGGGTGAAGAACACAAAATCTCACAATGGTGTAGGAATGAAATTGTAAATAGTGAGCTAAATTGGGCAAAAGAGACCAGTGATATTGTCAAGAAAGCGTGAAATATTTTAAAGCTAAAGCAGTGCCCCCATTCCCTTCAAATTCAACTCAAGATAGATAAGAGAGAACTTAGGATCCCGGGAAAAGAAATATCTCGAGTACAGGACCAAGATTACCTCTTGAGGAAAAGCTCAGTTCTCCATATGGCGACAGCATGGCAAAAGGAATTACACTTCTCCTATATTGACAGGCTACCTAGTTGCCCATTAAGGAGAGAGGTATTAAGGCTAAGAATTGGAGTAAACCCATGTCAAGCGAACAAAGGGGTAAAAAGTTCCATGATAGAAATAAAAAGGAAATAGCACTTGCACCTTAGGAACAAAATGTGATTCCATACATATTTTATTAGATTGTCAGATATTTTTTGAAATTCAAAGAGAGTTTTTATGCCCGATTTTTAAAAAGCATGGCATTAAAAATAGGATCCATGCAGTAAACCTTTTAGTGGAAATGATTAATTTAGACATAGCTTGTGCCATGGGAAAATATTTTTTAAAAGTTAAAGAGGCCCTTAAATGCATTGAGAATTGAGATGATCGGGTGTATAGGTACGAGGAGAATGAGTCATAAAAGGGTATAAGCCACATGACTAGAAACACACCTCCTTGAGGAGACCAAAATGAATTTTTGAATTTTAGAAATTGATTTTAAAACTGTATATATCTATTTTATTGAAGGTATTGTTAACAATTGTTTACTTTTATGGTTGTAAAAAAGCGAATAAAGTTTTATTGAACTTGAACCTGCCTTTCATGATAATACTCACTTGGTTGCGCATAGGAATTGACCTGATGCGTTTATGAGGAAAAAGGGAAAGCTCTGCCTTTGTAAGCTGGGATAGAAGGGTGCATTTTAGCTCTGGCTTTAACCAGGACCTTTTGATTTTACAAAAATTGTATCTATAAAATACTTACTTAAAGGGGCTTTCAGCCACCTCTCTTCATCCATTGGTCTACTAGTGTGTCATTCACATTTTGCCTCTGCCCACTACCACAGACAGCATGGGAGAGGGGATCAGCCCACTTCAGCTACTGGTTAACTTCAGTTTAAGTGACTGCATTTTGTTCTTTCACAATGAGCACATAGGGTATACCCCTTTTGTGCCAGTGTTTTTGTTTTACTTGATATTGACTATAGTGCTTCCTTTCTGTTTAGAGCCGAGGTGAAAGCAGGGCCATTCTACCAGATGTGAGCACAGGCCATATTCCATGGCTTATCAGCTCCTGTCAATACGGTTGTAAAGTCCATTTTATGTGTCCTTTGTTTAATTT
The DNA here is from genome assembly GCF_964261635.1 of Lissotriton helveticus. Lineage (NCBI taxonomy): Eukaryota > Metazoa > Chordata > Amphibia > Caudata > Salamandridae > Lissotriton > Lissotriton helveticus. Next base: position 657,815,959 of record NC_136063.1, on the reverse strand, counting down.
TACATCACAGCAGGACAGATTGCTTCCATTTGAAACTGTTCTGTATTAACATACTCTCTTTTTGCTATGCATGCAGTACACAAACTGAAAGCTTCAATATTAAACATGTGAACTAATAAGCAGATAATTCTTCACAATTCTTTTATTCTAGACTCAGTTTCACAAATGATTCTTTCATAAACTGCCCCTATTGTTTAATTTGCAGCACATACGCAACTTTAAAAAAAATGTATTTCCTTCTTCTTTCTTTGTTTCTTTCCTTCTCACTTCTTTTTCTTACTCTCTTTATTCTTGCTCCTTTTCCTTCTTTCCTTCTTTAATTTTCCTTCATTCTTTCCTTCCTTCCTTTATTGCCTTCTTTCTTTCCTTCCTTTCTTGCCTTCTTTCTTGCTTTCTTTCTTATCTGCTTGCCTTCTTTCATTCTTCCTTTCCTTCTTGCCGCCTTTCTTTCCTTCTTGCCCCCTTGCCTTCTTTCCTTGCCATTTTGCTTTCTTTACTTCTTTCTTTCCTTCTTGTCTTCCTTCTTTCCTTTCCTGCTTTTGTTCTTTCCTCCTTTCTTACTTCGTTCCAGCTTTTGTTTTTCCTTCTTTCATGTTTTTGTTTTTGTTTCCATTTTTCCTTATTCCCATCTTTCTTTCTCCCTTTCTTCCTTTCTTTCTTTCTTGCAAGAGGCTGGCAGCCAATAGTAGAACGATTGGCTAGTTAGGTCTGTGTTTGCAAAGAAATTTTGATTTTCATAAAAAATGCCTGTATGATATAGTTACTTAAAACGTTTTTCCACCCCACTACATCCATTTGTCCGTGGTTGTGTCATTCACATTTTTTTCCAACCCACTCAAGCATGCACCAAGGTGCAGTGAAACAGCCCGCTTCAGCTATTGGCTGACTTCACTATAAGTTGTGACATTGTGTCCTTTCACAATGAGCACATCTGCACACAAAGTCGTTTCCCTCAGTGCTTGGGATTACTATAATAATGCTTGCTTTTTTGAGACATCTTTTTTGCCTTTAGTCAATATATTTTTTAGATTGATGAACACTCAGCAGCTTCCCGAAGAATAACATTTTGCAAAAATCAAGAAGTGCCAAAAGCGGGGGGAATGGCTTGAGTGCCGACTGAGATGGCCGCACACTTGCTGAGCATCAAGCCTTCACTGTTGAAAAGCCCCATACATCCAACTACTAATCCGCTACTGCTGGTGCTATAACCTATTGGTGGCACAGAAAAGATGCCTATATGTGACTGTGGCAGCAGCCTCACCTTAAATTGCTGGTTGGGGCATCTGTTCAACTCTGTGGAGCCAGGACGTACGGGGAGCCTGTGAGCTGTGTTGGCCATGATGCCTCGAGTGCAGCCAGGGTGGATGACAAAGAGTTCATGATCCTGGGCACGTGGCCTGGTCCGTGGAGGCATGGGTACAAGCTCTGAATAGAGAGAGAGCTCAGAGAATCATCAGAACCAAAGTACTGCCAGGGGAAGCACGCACAGAGGACAGCCTGCCGGAGGAGTTCTGATAAAGCTCCAGTTGACACAGTGAGTCTAAACCACAGGGAGGTGCCAAGGAGGAGCAGGCCTCTGACAGAGCTGCATAGGAGGTGAGTAAGCATTGGCGGATCTCGCGTACGCGAATTTACGGATTCGCAATCCGCAAAAATACGCGAACTCTCGCGGATATGCGGATTTTTACGTTTTTTGTGTTGGCGCGCGTTCGCGAGGATTTGTGGACCATTTCGCAATTGCGAACTTACTTTTCGGCTCGCAACGGCCGCGACTATGTTGTTTCTACGTCTGGTTTATCATCACAGGTTCACAGCACCCTCTGTTTCACCACTGCCACCCTCTGGTACACCCATGCCACCCTCTGGTACATCCTCACTGCCACCCATTAGGTTTGTTTATCACTGTATATTATGGGGGTGAAAAAAAGCAAGCACACCTGCCCTGCTTCAACTGCCATGAATTAATTTGGGGTTGATTAATGTGTCAGTGATTTTGAAACTTCCAGTCTGGCTGGCACCTGCTTCCTTCCTTATCTGTAATTTGCTTTCTGTTGCAGTGAAAGCAAGCACACCTGCCCTTCTTCAACTGCCATGAATTAATTTGGGGGTGATTAATGTGTCAGTAATTTTGAAAATTTCAGTCTGGCTGGCACCTGCTTCCTTCCTTATCTGTAATTTGCTTTCTGTTGCAGTGCAATTTTTTTTCACAGGACCTTTATGGTCTACTTGTAGCTATTCTATGAGCCTGCTGTTTGGGTCATAGCAGGGTCATAGAATAGTTGCAAATAGGCAACTGAACTCTGGAGGGGCCCCTCAGGAAGCACTAGAGTGAATGGTTACTAATGTTAAGTTGAACTTTTGCACCTGGTGATTGCTTTCACTTTAGCAAAAATCGTTTTTCTGCAATTTTGCGCGATTTGCGGGGCGCGAATCCGTGCGAGATCGATTTCGGAAGCCGCGAATGTGTGCGAATACACTATTTTTTTTTTGCGGCGTGTATGTTCGCGTGATTTTTTGCATGTTCGCAAGGCGCTTGTAGTGATACGTTCGCAAACTTACCCACGCAGTCGTACACGGGCGCGGCCATCTTGTTTGCGTGACGTAATTTCGTTTCCGGCCGCTATGTGTAATCTCGCAAAGTGTGCTGCTCGCTAGTACAATTTCGCGCGTGATCGCGAGGAAAATCTTGCGCGAACTTACCCACGCGGTCGTGAATGGGCGCGGCCATCTTGTTTCTCATTCATTGCTATGGTTCTGGGCATGCTTTCTGTATCCTCTCTGAATCTCCGCCATCCTTTGCTTGTTTGAAGTTTATTTGATCTATTTCACTTATTATCTATCCCTCTATTTTTCTAGCTCTATATTTTTGTGTTTTCTGCTACTTTTAGTTAATATTAAACTACTTTTTTAAACTCTTTTCTTTTCTTCTTCACTATTCTATTTCTTCTTTATCATTTAACTTTAATTTCTGCCCAGACCATGGTAAAGGGAGCCGGGAAGCACCCTGAGAAGGGGAAGGGTCCCGGACCCCGTGCCCGGCTCCCGTGCGGGCGTTTGAGGGGGGAGCAAGTGGTGCCACAGGAGATCTTTAGCGCGGAGGAGATGGGTGCACTAATCTTCTACATCCAGCGCCGCTTCCCCAAGACCATCCTGGGAGGCGGCAAGATCGCAACCGGCTATGGCATCCGGGAGCGCCGGAAGCGGTGGGAGAAGGTGTGTCGGGCCATGTTTAAGCTCTCTGGGGTCCGACGCACCTATAACCAGGCCACCCACCGCTGGACGGATGTCATGGACCGGGAACGGGACTTGCTGGACGCGCTCGGCGTAGAGGTCCGCGGGCTTGGTGAGTAGTAGTAGCTATTCATCACTACTCTGTTTTATCCGGCTCTGTTATTTGCAAATCTTTGTTCTTTACCAAGAGCAATAATGCTGCCGATTACATTGTAGGTAAATTATATTTCAAAAGCTTCTATGCATTTCAGGTGCACTGCTCTCCTTCTCAGTAGCCTTGCTGGCTACTATGCTTATTTGTTTTGTATTTTGTGTTCATTTCATTGGCCTGAGAAATTATGTATGAGTGTAGTGTAAAGATAAGAACTGCGTAATGCTAGACACTAAGGGTCATATTTTCAATTACCGCCGCATCCCTGCAAAGTAGCAGGGATGCGGCAGTAATTGTGCGCCATGCCACCACCACCCATTGGCCCAAAACGTCACAGAAGCCTTACGCATCTGTGCTGTAAAGGCGGCGCATTGCTGGAGTTGCGTGCCAACGATGGCGCAGCTCCAGCAATGCTCTGGGGTGCCCTATCTCCCCGATGCTGCATCAAGCCGTACGTCGGCTTCAAGCAGGCGCAGGGTTTGAGTCACGCATCATTGTCCTAAAAGTGACTGGTTGACATCTTGTAGATTTCCCTCACCCACTTTTAGGATTCGTTCCTGCGCAGGAACACCCTCCCTTGCGCCGGAACGCCCCCTGATGGCGCAGGGCTTTACAACGTGATGCATCTCCCATATGCGTTTTTTTTTAATATATAAGCCGCACCATGGCGACTCTTTTGTTCTGCCGCTGCGTCACAAAAGTCACGCAACAATGGAGGAAAATGAGCCGCAAGGGACTTCTAAATCAGCCCCAACAGACTGAAGTCCAGTCCTTCCTTTTGACACATGGCTATAAGAAGAAATAGTGGTGGTGGTCGGTGGATTGATAGTTTGAGTATTCACTGATCTGCAAGCAGGATGGACTTTGTCTGTCACTTCGCGTGCTGCGGACTGCTGCCTGCCAGGCCTAGGCAAACCTTTTTAGTAGTCTGTTTATTGAGTTACATAGGAACTTTCAAAGTCAACGGTCCGCAAATCAGGCAATACGAATAACGTAGTATACCACATGAGATAGGTCAATATATCCCGTGGAATAGTTGTCTATCTATTTGCTATTTCTCCAAAATATTTTGTTATTGTTCTTTTGAAATGTTTGATTTGGTTGACAAATCTCATCCATGTTTTCTGGTCTTTCTTTCTTTCATGTTGTACATCAGCTCCCCCCAAAGGCAAGAGGACACAGGAGGAGGAGGAGGAGGAGGAGGGTGCTGTTCAGGAGGATGCAGGCCAGGATCGGGCAGGCGAGGGCTCCTTTGCTGGCCCCAGTAAGTTTTAATTTTAATAAAGAGTACCTATTTTTTCCTAGCGTTCCTCATTCGATTTTTTCTAAATCGTCTTTGATCTTCTTGTAGACTGGATCTAAATTCTTATCCTGCCTCGACTATGACTCCCTGTGGTGTTACTAGATTATTCTTATTAGTCTGTCTGTGTAGCTAACTAAGATTGCACATTTGTCAATTCCATTGGACTCCCATTCTAGTCAGCAATAGCTCTATGCACTGAGTGCAGTCCTCTGGGATTGTCCATAATGTCTTTTCAAGTCTTCTAAATGTTTATGCTTTGACAATTGCCAACAATAAAAAGGTGAATGACCACCAAGAAAGAATAAGATACTACTTTACTTTTGGTTTGGATAGGAGGACAATCCATTCTACTACTGTTGCAGGGACAAATCTGCACAAACCGAACTATGAACACTAAATAGTGCATTGTTTATCAATTATAATAGGCACAGGTAGACTTTCTTTCCACATACCTCAGTGATATCAGACTTTGAAGAACCCCCAATCTCATTACTGACTAGATAGTGTGACAGAGTCATATAGCTCCCTAAGTCACCGATGATTGATCCCCAATGATCATTAGATTATCCTACGCAGGACAAGAGTATGGAGTCACAGTCAAGAAGTGTCAGAGGCACTCATGCTTGCAAAAATTCCAAAACCTTTAGCTCATCCACTCTAGTCTGGAGGACCAAAAACCACAGAGTCTATTTAAGTTTAAAAGCTTTATTAAAACTAAACACATTTATTAAAATCAACTTTGTCATAAAAGTAAACGTTTAACTGAAAATGGAAAAGTGCTTAGTGCTAACGATTAATTGGACACATTTCTTGTGGTCGAGCTGAGCTCTCACCTGGTTTGAACTTGAGCTTGACCCTGATCGTGTTCTTAGAAGTCAAGCTTCTGTTAGGAGAAAAAGTGTTGTGTGTTAAAAATAAAAAGCAAGCATTCATCAGTTGTGCCAAAAAGTGCAGCAAGACAACAGCCTTCCCTGGAAAAAGGGACATTTTTACTGTAGAGTATACAGTTACAAATTATTACATTGTATTTCGTTTTTTTTTAATTTCTTTATTCCTCCTAGACCAAATATTATATAGTAGTGAGTGGTGTATTTCTAACATTCTTAAATTTACTTTGTAGGTGTAACATCTGGTGACGGGGCCAGCGCGGAGGTGGTGGTGTTGGGCGAGGACTCTGGGGAGGATGCGGTGGAAGTGCCGGCGGACGTTCCTGTGAGGGTTCGCACGGTGGTGGCGGGAAGAGGTAAGCTATATATTCCTTACTTATTGAGATTGAAGACTGCATAGTGTGCTTTCTGCACGGGTGTATTACAAATCAACCAGGTAGTAGCCTCCTCGAAATGTACTTCGACTTAGCTGTGAAGTTTTTGGTGAGAAGAATCCCAATAAGATCTTAGATGAACTTGATGGATGGGATGAACGAAAAGCGAAACAAGGGTGTAAGTAAGTGTGGAAGGACGAGAAATTTTATGATGGCTGGCAAAGAAGAATGATATGTGTTTGCTTGGCCCCCGAGGTGGCTGGGATGGAAAGAATATGGTATGGTGCATGGCTGGGTCAATGATGAAGCAAGGATGGGTGGAAGGACAACAGCCTGGGTGGGTGAAACAGAAACTGTATGTGTGCATATACTTTGAATGGATGGATGCCTGGAGCATGGTATTATCTGACTCTTAGATAGCACATGTGCATCTAGAGAGAGTAGATGGTCGCTGGATGAACTAAGTGTTACGTTGAAGAGCATGTAACACCGCACCCGCACGTCCGTTCCAGTGTAGGGAAGGCAAGGAAAAGAAATTGTAAATTTGTCCAATACTACCATGAATAGTAGCAGTAGTTTGTATTGCTACTGCAAGCACAGCATATATCCGGTTATTACGGTGGACACTCCGTACCTCTCTTAATAACTTTAGTTTAGTAGTAGTACGTCACTCATGTGTGGGTGTATCACTGTTCACTCAATAATAAGCAAAGCACCTAAAGTCATCCCATATGTCATCAAATACATCCCATGTGAAGTGATAGATAATCTAATTATTTAGCTTCTTCATTTTCCTTTTCTAGTACTCATTTGCACTGTAGGGTGAAAGGTAAATTAATTAGGCAGTAGCCCTTGTAACAGAGTATTCTCAGTGCCACCCGTAATAGAAAAGTAATAGCTTCACCCCCTGCATGTACTGGACCGGTACAGTAACGCAAGTCTGTCTCACTCATCATGGTGTGCGTCTGTTTTTCTCGGGTGCAAGTTCACTGCGCTGGCATTCTGCCGGCTTGCATAAGATAACGTACCAATTTTCCTAAACAAGAGAGAAGAAGAAGAATAAGACTGGTGTACTGTCATAGTCGACTGTAATGGAAGTCCATAGTGGTCGTAGAATTTGTTCATTAAACTCCCACTAATGTTAGAGCAAGGATGCAGAAGTGGGAGGTTAGATAGATACTGTCCTCAATAGTTATGTACTGTGCTTTCAATTTGCTACTTGTACTGTTACACAACTTTCGGCTCAATCACTTTGTGTTATTAATGTGAAGGAGCATTGGTTACAGACTATGTCTTTCTTTCTTCATATAGTTGCTCCTTCCAAATCGACATCACGGAGGGAGCAGGCTCGAATGGCCCGGCAACGGAGGCTGGATGCCACTGTCGCCGAATATCGGCGGCTGGTGGCCCTGGAGGAGGAGGAGGACACGCAGTCGACCGGTGCAACCACAACATCCTCGACTGGGACAGCTGCATCCTCCTCCGTGACCCCACGGGCTGCCAGCCAGCGCAGTGCTCCAGCGGTACGGAGCCGGGCTAACAAAGCCAACCGCCACCGCCAAGCAGCAAAAAGACCAGCTGCCCCCCACAGGGGCTGCAAGGCATGCCAGTGCCGCCTAGGAGTCCGAATGTCCTACCTGGAGCAGGAGGTCCTTAGGTACAAGAACTTGGTGGAGGGCCTCCGCTTCGACCTTGCCACCCTCCGCAAGGAGTATGATGCCCTGGCCGCAAAATTCACCAGCACCCTCCAGTACTGGAGTGTCCCTTGCCCTTTTTTTAGAGACTTTTGGGGGGTGGGATTTGGGAGTTGGGTTCTTTTTGGGACTTTTCAAAGACAATCGTTGGGGTTAGGGAGGGTCTTGAGGGAGATTATTTTGTTAGGGCTACATAAATATACTTTTTTGAACTTTATCTGACCATACCTGTTTTTTACTGCTTTTCAGTCTGGTGGGTGGGGGTGTAACAGTAAGTTTGTTTTCCTGAAGAGTCATAGGACTTTAGTAGTACTACCGTCAATCTCTCGTCTAGTCCTAATACTCCATTATACTACCTCCCACCAAACGCTTATCTTACCTGTAATTTGTGTTAGAAATTAGGGCTAGGCCCAGGGCTGGCTCCACGTGAAATGGGGATTAAGGTTGGCAATCCTGGGCGGATGAAATTTCCTCATTGCGGTGGTACTAGTGGTGTGACACAGTGGCAGTTCCATGCCTATGGGAAAAAAGAAAACGAAACCTGGTTTGTCCTTACTGTAGCATTACAACGGTTACGGTACGATCGAGAATATAGCAGGTGACAGTAAACTAGAACAGTGCCACAATGTAGCCTAACAAATGGTAAAGTATCGGTCCTGGACCAGGGTTCAATTCCCCGCCTCGGCGGGTCTTGGGCTCAAAAATTCCACGGACTCGATAATTCTCGTTCCGGTGCCTACTCGACTCACGGGTTTCATGGGTTCAAACTCTGCGACTCTGGGCAATAGCTTGCTTAATCTCCACTACGGCCCCTCGCGGCGGGATGCCTGGATTTCACCTTGTGGATACCCTGCTGGGGTTATCTCACAGGGGAATACCAGGACGGGTTCCCAAGGCAAGCGCCTTGATGCCTTCGGGTGATACGTGCGCTATATAAATCGCAATACATTTACATTTACATTTACTTCCGTTGAATTTAGTTGACATTGGCTCCTACTACTACAAGAAATAGTACTGAAGCTGAGTAAGTCTAGAAGATATCCTCGTATTCCTTCACCAGCCTTTTGCTATGACCTTATCTTCCCCAGCAAGTGTGTGGAATTATTGATGTCATTTAGTCAGACATCAAGCAAAACCACACAGCCCGGGGGAAGAGGGTTAGGGTTTGGAAAATGGATGGGAATGGGGGTTTCTTTTTGGGTAGGTTTTGTTGAGAGAAGAAAAAAAAAGCACAGCATGGACAAACAATAATTGAAGATAAAGAAATCTTTGGGTACAAACTAAAGCTAACCACATGCATTCACACTCATAGAAGAAAACAATGGATACTGTATCTGTATTCTGTATGTTGTTGGAGTTGTCCTGTTGAATTTGGTAAGTAAGTTGCATGCAGCAAACAATTCCTCTTATTAGCGGCACTCCTCCATTCCAGCTGACGCTTCGTCCATCAATGTTGGTGACCACTGACAGAAGACACCCTGTCCACTGCCTGCCTGGCGGATGTCGACTGAAACCCGGCCTGTAATTATTGAACGGAAAACAGGAAGTGCTATTACAATACCACTGATAAATAAATATAAGGTATGTACGCTGTGTGGTGCAAAAAGTCACACTTTGATTTCCCTAATAGACAGTACAATATTTTTGAAATTGCGTACTCTGTCTGAGTCACCTTTTTAAGGATAAATAAGTATGGCCAAAATATTATAGCGGATCTTTCCCCTCAAGGTAGGTGTACTGTAAACTGTGTTTTAGAACAAAATTTGACCTTCCCAGCAATGCTCCCACCAAGACCCTTACTAAAGCCAGTCGCAAATGTAGAAGACCCCCAATCAGATCTCAAACAACGAGGCCTAGCAGAAAAATGGTGACAAAACGTACTTTAAAAGTAAAAGTAGGCCCAAATACACCCTTACCCCCCCTGGATTGTATTCAAACCACTTGCAAGCAAGCAAAAGTATCCATAGCCAGCATCGCTCCAAGAGTGCTCTAAAATCCCAGAACTGAGTTGCAATAGAACACCCCAAAACACATGCAATCCTGCTGCTAGGGCTAACCCTAACGAACCCTAAGTTACAAAAAGTGGCAAAAGGTTTTGCCTTATGGATTTTGTCCAAAACACTTCTATCCGGTATTAGACCTTTCCAGGAATGCCCCAAGACCCGCCAACCCAACCCGCAAAAAAGCACGCGACAACAACCCCAAACGGAAAAAAAGCAAAATCTCATACTTACAATATCTCTCGGCCTTCAGTCCAAACGCGCTGTGCAGCTAGGTCATCATCATAACTCCTGTTTTCCACCACGTATTTCCTGAAAAGCAAATGCAATCAAGATTAGACTGTCGCAGCAGTGCTTCGACAGAGACCCCGCAACCCACCCACAAACACCAGGAAGCCCCCCAAAACGCTAGATTGAGCAAGATGTCAGAAGAAATAGCAAAAAAAAGGCTTTTCCTTATGGATTTTGTCCAAAACACTTCTATCCGGTATTAGACCTTCCCAGGAATGCCCCAAGACCCGCCAACCCACCCGCAAAAAAGCACGCGACAACACCCCCAAACAGCAAAAAAGCAAAATCTCATACTTACAATATCTCTCGGCCTTCGGTCCAAACGCGCTGTGCAGCTAGGTCATCATCATAACTCCTGTTTTCCACCACGGATTTCCTGAAAAGCAAATGCAATCAAGATTAGACTGTCGCAGCAGTGCTTCGACAGAGACCCCGCAACCCACCCACAAACACCAGGAAGCCCCCCAAAACGCTACATTGAGCAAGATGTCAGAAGAAATATTAAAAAAAAGGCTTTTCCTTATGGATTTTGTACAAAACACTTCTATCCGGTATTAGACCTTCCCAGGAATGCCCCAAGACCCGCCAACCCACCCGCAAAAAAGCACGCGACAACACCCCCAAACAGCAAAAAAGCAAAATCTCATACTTACAATATCTTTCGGCCTTCGGTCCAAACGCGCTGTGCAGCTAGGTCATCATCATAACTCCTGTTTTCCACCACGGATTTCCTGAAAAGCAAATGCAATCAAGATTAGACTGTCGCAGCAGTGCTTCGACAGAGACCCCGCAACCCACCCACAAACACCAGGAAGCCCCCCAAAACACTACATTGAGCAAGATGTCAGAAGAAATATTAAAAAAAAGGCTTTTCCTTATGGATTTTGTCCAAAACACTTCTATCCGGTATTAGACCTTCCCAGGAATGCCCCAAGACCAGCCAACCCACCCGCAAAAAAGCACGCGACAACACCCCCAAACAGCAAAAAAGCAAAATCTCATACCTACAATATCTCTCGGCCTTCGGTCCAAACGCGCTGTGCAGCTAGGTCATCATCATAACTCCTGTTTTCCACCACGGATTTCCTGAAAAGCAAATGCAATCAAGATTAGACTTCGCAGCAGTGCTTCGACAGAGACCCCGCAACCCACCCACAAACACCAGGAAGCCCCCCAAAACGCTACATTGAGCAAGATGTCAGAAGAAATAGCAAAAAAAAGGCTTTTCCTTATGGATTTTGTCCAAAACACTTCTATCCGGTATTAGACCTTCCCAGGAATGCCCCAAGACCCGCCAACCCACCCGCAAAAAAGCACGCGACAACACCCCCAAACAGCAAAAAAGCAAAATCTCATACTTACAATATCTCTCGGCCTTCGGTCCAAACGCGCTGTGCAGCTAGGTCATCATCATAACTCCTGTTTTCCACCACGGATTTCCTGAAAAGCAAATGCAATCAAGATTAGACTGTCGCAGCAGTGCTTCGACAGAGACCCCGCAACCCACCCACAAACACCAGGAAGCCCCCCAAAACGCCACATTGAGCAAGATGTCAGAAGAAATAGCAAAAAAAAGGCTTTTCCTTATGGATTTTGTCCAAAACACTTCTATCCGGTATTAGACCTTCCCAGGAATGCCCCAAGACCCGCCAACCCACCCGCAAAAAAGCACGCGACAACACCCCCAAACAGCAAAAAAGCAAAATCTCATACTTACAATATCTCTCGGCCTTCGGTCCAAACGCGCTGTGCAGCTAGGTCATCATCATAACTCCTGTTTTCCACCATGGATTTCCTGAAAAGCAAATGCAATCAACATTAGACTGTTGCAGCAGTGCTCCCAGACCCCAAAACTCACCCACAAACACCCGGAACCCCCGCCAAAGAGCACCTCAAAGGCAAGCAAGTCAGCAAAAACGGCAAGAAATTTCCGCCTCATATTTGGTCCAAAACACTTTTATCCGTTATTAGAGCTTCACCGCAATGGGCCCTGAGCCGTCAACTCACCCGCAAAGAAGTAGAACACCCCCACAAGTGCTGAGTCTTTCTTCATTGGGTGTAATCCAGCCCTCTGCTTTGAGGGAAATCGGAGTCTGGAGGAGGAGGATAGAGGAGCATGTTCTTCAGAACTTGTGAACCTGAGGAATGTAGACTGCGGCACCTTCAAATCAATAAGCAAACAAGTGAAGACAGTTCTGCTGATGGGCTTGTTTTTGGGATTAGGTGATTAAAGTTTAAATTAAATTAACTGTGCAAAACAAAGAAAGACAGACACAGGAATAAAAGTGAATAAGGACGAAAAAGAAAGTTATTGATTCATTGTCTCATTTTCAGGGCTCGGTGTCAGGGAATTAGAAGAAGATTTCGTCATCATACTCTGCGAATTCTTGTAGGATGAGGTCAGTGTCACCGAACAGAGAACAAATCCCCTCATATACGTTGCCGTCCTCCTCGTCTTCATGCGGCGTGCTTTCTCGTACTTTGTAATCTGGTGGTATGAGGTGCTGATTCATCTTGATCATTGTCAGCCGCTCCACATTTTTGGGCGAGAGGCGGCTCCGTTTGGGAGTTACAATGCCACCAGCAGCACTGAAAACACGTTCAGAAGACACACTTGCGAGTGGGCAAGACAAATAGTTTATAGCCAGGTTGGAGAGCTGTGGCCACAATTGTTTTTTCCCATGCCAATACTGCAATGGCTCATCATTAAGAAAGACCTCTGTTGAGTCATTCAGATAGTCCTGCACCATCGACTCAAGGTCATCAACGGTTCCTCCACTTTGCTTACTTTTTGCTGTGCCTGTGACATTTTTTCGAGAACCATACCCAAGCAAAGTTAGCCAATCCTCTACAGCAGCCACTGTTACTGTTGTGTGTGGTGCAGATGATCCAGTTGCCGGTGTCTTTAACGGCTGAGAGGTCACTTATGCGACAGCCACAGGTGCAGAAGTGGATTTTTTTGACTGGGGATGGCCTGCTGATGCTGATGCTGATGTACTGCCTTCTCCTTCAATATCCTGCCGTTCTTTTTCAAACCTCTTGGCTGACCAGGCTAGCCAACGTTTGTACTTTTGAACATCTTCATCAGCAAAAGGAAAGAATGCTTGGCCTGCCAGCGCCTTTTTGTAGCGTGGATCCAGAATAGTAGCACAAATGTAATGCTGTTCTGACTTGATCTTTTCAAGACGTTCATCACCACATAGGCGCTCTAATAATTTCTCCGACAAAATAAAAGGGTCTTTTTTTTTTCATCTTTTTCAAACTCAGAAGACACCGCCTTCAGTTGGTGCTCCAGCATGCACAACAATGGGATAGCTTTTCCCAAATTAAAGTCCTCCTGGCTGACTGCACGCGTGAAGAACTCAAAAGGACGAAGCATGTCTGTCAGGCTTTTAACTATGTCCCATTGCGCCGCACCCATCCGCAGGTCCTTCTGAGCTGTACCCTCTGTTAAGAAATAGTGATCGAGTACCGTATACTGCTCATACAGACGCTCAAGCATGTAGAAGGTTGAGTTCCAACGTGTTGCCACCTCCTGGATGAGTGCTTTCACTGGCATTTGACGTTGAAGTAGCAGGCTCCTCAGATGCTTCCGGGCCTTAAAAGAATGGCTGAAATGGTTGCACATTTTGCGGCAGGTGGCCATTACCTCGAACGCTGTACTGTCTCTATCACTCAAGAATGTTTGAACTACCAGGTTGATACAGTGCGCCAAACACGGCACTCTGAAATATGCACCCAGCGCCATGGCCTTTACTACATTGGCGCCATTATCCGTGGAAACATAACCAATCTGGCGTTTTTTTGGGGACAGCCAGTGAAAGACCTTTTTGTTAAACTCGTCCAAAATGTTTTCTGCTGTGTGACTTTTCTCCAAGCCAAACATGGCTAGTGTTGCATGTTTCCGAGCAGCTTTAAAAAGTTGGTCCGGGTCAACACCTGCGTTTAGCTTTGCTTTAACACCTGAAAAAGAGACCCAGTGTGCAGTGATGCACATGTAATCAGCGCCTGCGCCACTGGTTCACATGTCTGTTGTCAGATGTATAGTGTGAACAGCACTCTTCTGCAAAGCTGCCCCAATCGCCTCCAGCACATCTTCATGTAGTGCTGGAACCGCAACTCTGGCAAAATAGAACCGGCTAGGAACCTTCCATTTAGGGCAGAGCGTTGCCACTAATTCTAGAAAACCTACCGCTTCTACAAAAGAAAAAGGGAGAAGGTCCACAGCTAGCATTTTAGCCAGCTTAGTGTTATACCGACGCGTCAGTGGGTGGTTGCGTTCATATGGCGTGTCTGAAGAAAACATGGTTCTAATGTTGGCCTGGACCAAGCATTTACGGGATGATAATGACTTCGTTGACCCAATTATGCTCGCTGGTGAACTTTTGCGCGTTGGTGTCTCACTCGCTCCAACACTCTTAGTGTGCCTCACATTGAGTGTGCTGCTGACAGGGGTACTGGGTGTAAGTGAAGTGTTTGACACGTCTTCTTCCTCCTCGTCATCATCAGATGCAACATCAACGTTTTCTTGACTTCCAATTCGGGCTTCCTTGATCGCATCTAGGTGCGCAAACCATTTGACAGTGTGCTGTCTCTCAAGATGACCTCTCTGGCCTCCGGTACCATAGTTGGTACCTGACTTACCACGACTAACTGCAAGCTTACAAAGGGTACAAATGGCGAACTTTTCCCTTTTTGGGCAAACAGTAAAGAAGTCCCAAACTGGGGACATGAAGTGTCTGTGGGGCCTGGAGGAGGCGGTGATACTGGTGGTGGTGGTCATGCTGCTAATGCCAGATGAAGTGGAGGATCTGGATTGCCCAACTTTTGTACGTTGTGCACTTTCACCGCCACTAATTAAGGTCGAGGTGGATGGAGGTCCATTCTTGCCAGAAAGAAATATGGAAGCGGTACGAGTTGGTGTACTACTTAACTCCAATGATTGTGGTGGTGTTTCCACTGCCTCCTCGTCGACAACATCATCATCATCACGCTCAGCAGCTTTTCGGGCTAGGGTCAAAATGTCTGTTTGCTGCATGCCCGCTGGGGCTGCAGTGACCTTTATGATGACTGGGTCGTCGTTGTCAGAGACTTCATCAGCAGCAGTATCCGCCACTTCTTGTTGAGCCTCATCATCACACTCCATAAGTCTGAGACTTTGGACGAGCTTCCTTTTACGCTTAACTACCTTTGTCAGATCATGGTGTGCCTCACTCTCAGACGGCAGTGGTGCTGGTTCCCAATTTTGATCCGTATCATCAGAAGGAGGTGTGCTTGAAGAAGATGTAGACACCACCCTTGATCTCTTCCTTGCTAGGGGTGTGGAAGACAATGAATGATCATCAGGAGGAGTGTCTTCCTCAAATGATACCTCGCCTTGATTGTCGATTTCCTGATGTGCCCCTACTTCGGGAGGAACAACTATTGTGGGCACTTGTGACCCTCCATGCACCTCTGCTTGCGCATCTCCTTGCGCTGCCTCTCCTTCCACATGTACTTGGGCTTGTACTTGCACATGTGATTGTTGTTGCGGCTGTGGTTGTTCAACACTCGTCAGATGAGCTACAACAACCTGTGTTGATTGAGGGACATTGCTGCTGCTTTCTTGCGATGAGCCAACATCACTGGTCGATGGTGATTGAACAACTATACTGGCTGCCTCTGCAGCACTCAAGGGCTTGGACTTAAGTTGGCGTGGTGGTGGTGGTGGCACTGAGCCCAATGGAGCGGGGGTGCTGCTGCCAGCTTGGTCCCCAGCAGATCCCGCTGCTGCTGCAGGCATACTTTCTTTTTTACTCCCAAAAAAAGGGGCGGCCGGCTCACCAGTCTCCTTGGTAACTTGCTTCTTCTGCTCCTTACTGGCACCTTTCTTGCTAGAGGAGCTACGGGTAATTTTTTTGGGGGCCATCTTCTTCAGAGCAGGTCAGAACAGCAGGCAGCAGTTGCACGAGTTGCAGAGTTGTCTGTGTCCAGACGTGACGTCGCGTGACGTTATGCTGCACACACACACCGCTGCAGGACTTCTTCCGGGCACTGGTGGTTCTCTTGAGTCTTGTGCACCTAAAAGCAATGGAAGACAGAGGAACATCAGTTCAGTTATACACCCCAAAAAATCGACAAAACACAGAAAAATCAGCACAATCCCATGCCATCCATGATGTTTACATTGAAGACACCCCACAGAAAGACTAGGGCCATGCAAGTATGCAACACTCACTACCCCTGGGCATAATGGATGAAAAGTAGGCAAAATAAGTGCAGGCCTCAGACACTGCCTCTCTTCAAAATGGCCCCTTACACCCCAAGCCAGTCCACATCAACAGTACACCCCAAAAAAACAGAAAAACAGCCAAAAATCACCACAATCCAATGCCATCCAGGATGTTTACATTAAAGAAAGTGAGACCACACTACAGGCACACTCAGTCCATGCATCACTACCCCTTGGCAAAAGGCCACACCAGCAGCCCCAAAAAAACGACAAAAAACACAAAAAACAGCACAATCCCAGCCATCCATGGCCTCAATGGTGTTTAAATTCAAGAGGACACCCCACAGAAAGACTAGGCCCATGCAACACTCACCACCCCTGGTCAAAGGGCCCCACCAGCAGCCCCAAAAAACGACAAAAACGACAAAAATCAGCACAATCCCAGCCCATCCATGGCCTCAATGGTGTTTAAATTCAATAAGACACCCCTCAGAAAGACTAGGCCCATGCAACACTGAGTCACTACCCCTGGGGATAATGGATGAAAAGTAGGCTAAATAAGTGCAGGCCTCAGACACTGCCTCTCTTCAAAATGGCCCCTTGCACCCCAAGCACATGTTGCCTGTACCAGCCAGCACTCAAGATGGCCACCACCACCACCCACATGGCCAGTCCACATCAACAGTACACCCCAAAAAAACAGAAAAACACCCACAAATCACCACAATCCAATGCCATCCAGGATGTTTACATTAAAGAGAGTGAGACCACACTACAGGCACACTCAGTCCATGCACCACTACCCCTGGGCAAAAGGCCTCACCAGCAGCCCCAAAAAACGACAAAAACCACAAAAAACAGCACAATCCCAGCCCATCCATGGCCTCAATGGTGTTTAAATTCAAGAGGACACCCCACAGAAAGACTAGGCCCATGCAACACTCACCACCACTGGGCAAAGGGCCCCACCAGCAGCCCCAAAAAAACGACAAAAAAACAATAAAATCAGCACAATCCCAGCCCATCCATGGCCTCAATGGTGTTTACATTCAAGAAGACACCCCTCAGAAAGACTAGGCCCATGCAACACTGAGTCACTACCCCTGGGGATAATGGATGAAAAGTAGGCAAAATAAGAGCAGGCCTCAGACACTGCCTCTCTTCAAAATGGCCCTACACCCCAAGCCAGTCCACATCAACAGTACACCCCAAAAAAACAGAAAAACACCCACAAATCACCACAATCCAATGCCATCCAGGATGTTTACATTAAAGAGAGTGAGACCACACTACAGGCACACTCAGTCCATGCACCACTACCCCTGGGCAAAAGGCCACACCAGCAGCCCCCCAAAAAATGACAAAAACCACAAAAAACAGCACAATCCCAGCCCATCCATGGCCTCAATGGTGTTTAAATTCAAGAGGACACCCCACAGAAAGACTAGGCCCATGCAACACTCACCACCCCTGGGCAAAGGGCCCCACCAGCAGCCCCAAAAAAACTACAAAAAAACAAGAAAATCAGCACAATCCCAGCCCATCCATGGCCTCAATGGTGTTTAAATTCAAGAAGACACCCCTCAGAAAGACTAGGCCCATGCAACACTCACTACCCCTGGGCATAATGGATGAAAAGTAGGCAAAATAAGTGCAGGCCTCAGACACTGCCTCTCTTCAAAATGGCCCCTTGCACCCCAAGCACATGTTGCCTGTACCAGCCAGCACTCAAGATGGCCACCACCACCACCCACATGGCCAGTCCACATCAACAGTACACCCACAAAAAACAGACAAACAGCCAAAAATCACCACAATCCAATGCCATCCATGATGTTTACATTAAAGAGAGTGAGACCACACCACAGGCACACTCAGTCCATGCACCACCACCCCTGGGCAAAAGGCCACACCAGCAGCCCCAAAAAAACGACAAAAAACAATAAAATAAGCACAATCCCAGCCCATCCATGGCCTCAATGATGTTTAAATTCAAGAAGAAACCCCACAGAAAGACTAGGCCCATGCAACACTCACCACCCCTGGGCAAAGGGCCCCACCAGCAGCCCCAAAAAACGACAAAAACAACAAAAATCAGCACAATCCCAGCCCATCCATGGCCTCAATGGTGTTTAAATTCAACAAAACAGTTGTATCATGCACCCATAACCAACCCTGGTCCTACTGGATACTGTGGCTACCCACAATATAATTTATTTAATGTTCTGAAAAAGTTCCAAAATTGTAGTTGCAGCAACTGTAATGCCCCAAACAAACTTACTTGTGAAAGTTGATTTCTAATCCAAAAGTGATCCAAAGAAATTCAAAAAGGCCTCAAATCCATATATCCAGCAGCACCCACAAAAAGTAATCCTTCCAGCTCCAGATCCAAATGAAAGTGACCAGGAGATGGACAAAGCACTGGGAGGAGCCTGCTGGACAGGAACAGGAAGTTGGAGACTGTGGGGCACATCCTCCCCCCCCCCAAAAATGGACTCCTTGCAAAAAAAAAGGCCATGCAAATGTCAACCTGAGGAGTGATTCTGATAAAAATAATCATTTTCTGAAGGTTTATCCTGTTTGCTGGTGGATTTCTTGTGCAGAATTGCAAAATCTCTATTTCGCGAGTGCGAGATTGTTCCTTTCCGCGGCAACTACGTGTTCGCAATTGCGAACTCTCGCGAGGTGTGCTGTGCAAGGTGGCAAGCCGCGATTACGTATTCGCGGGCGCCAAACTCCCGCGGGATCACGCAGCAAGATCCAAAATGGCGCAGCACTTGCAAAATATGATCGAGAAAAACAACTCGGCAAACGCTTAATGACGGAAAGTGAACGCCGTGCACCACGCCGCGCGCCGCAACCAAGCAAAAAATCCGCCGCGAGCGGATTCACGGATTTTCGACAAATTCGCGAGAGTTCACGGATTGCGAATTTGCCGAAAATCCGAAAAATCCGCGAGCGGAGCGGATTTTACGCCCATGGTTAGAGGTGAGGGATATAAGGAACAATTACACTGGTACACAAGTGACATGCTGTGGGTGGAGCCAGTACTGGACGGAGGCCACAGGAGCCTCAGAGAGCAGTTGAGTCTGCATACTGGAGCGGACACTGACTATTTGAAAGATCCCTGCATACCACGGACTACGAAACCTCCTCACATAAGTTGCGCAGGCAGACCTCGGGCTGGGCTGAGGCTGGGGGGGCAATGTCTGAACCCCCACCTTAAACCCAGGTAGACCGGTAGACTTCCCCCTGTGGCAGGAAAGTGGGGTAGGACTGAGTGAGAGTCGGTGTCTGACGTCCTGTCCCGTTCAACCATAACCTGGAGTAAATAATAAGCCCAAAGGATTGGCAGCTGCCCAAACTAAAAAAATGGACGAGTATGTGGTGCCTAAGGTGGGACTGGGACCGCTGGGCCACAGCCTTACCAGGTGGAGGTGACTAAACCGACCCTGGGTTCCACAATTGCAGCCGTAAATGACCTTAAAGATACTATTGAACCCAAATTAAATGCTGTAACAATGAACATGAATCTCAGAGCTGACCTACACAAAATTTCAGACAACATCTCCATGGTTGAAACTAACATCAATCAGCTGCATTCCATATTGAAGCGACAAGAGGCACAGGTGCAACTCCTCACAAAGCAAGAAGCGGACATGGCGGCTTGGCTGGAGGACCAGGAGGGCCGGGCACGGAGGAATAACATCGAAGTGGTGGGGGTCTTGGAGGGCGCAGAAGATCCCAGTGTGGACTTCTTCCTTGAAGACTTAATACATAATCACTTTCAAACCAAGCACCTCTCAAATTTCTTCACAACAGAGTGTGCTCACAGGGCCCCAATCCCCAGGACGAAGCCGGGGCACCGTCCAGGATGATCATAGCAAGGATTCTGACCTATTCTACAGACAGCATGCACACACGGAGACCTTCTCCACGAGAGTGCAGTGATACATTTCTTTCCGGATTTTACGTTACAGGTCCAATGTCAACACCGGAGTTTTGAGGTGTTGAAGTGGGTGCTTCAGATCAAAGAATTTAAGTACATGATTCTGTAACCATGAGGTTTTGTGTGCTGTTAGAGGGGAACTCATGGATCTTCAATACACCAGAGAAAGCATGGGAGTGGCTTGAGGACTGGCACACGGTGGGCTGGTCATCCCCCTGAGACAGGCGATGAGTACGTCTGAGAGGTCAGCAAGGAAAGATTGCCAGACAAATTGCTGCTTGACAATGTGGAGAATAAACTACTAAGGGGAGCTAAGTGCTGCTGCAGCGTGCTCATCCTACTGTGATACTAGCAGTCAATCGCCAGAGACTACGAAGATCTCGTTGGAGCGTTAGGACCTTGGCTGGATCCTTTAAGATCTGGTCTTTATGCTACCTGGGGTGTGCCGGGGAGATGGGAATAGGCATGGGCAAATCGGACTGCTGGCAGGAGCTGAAGGCTGGCCGCTATGATGGGGTGAGAAGGGGTGAGTATTAATGGCTTGACATTCTCAACATCAGTTTCTCACCCTATTTATGTTACGGTTGTTTCAGGGGTGACAGGCACTCTGCAAGTTGGGGTGGTGGGTGGTTCAAAACCCCACTGAGCAGGGTAGCAGTGTGGGGGGGTATGTTGTAGAGATTGCTGCAATAGGGTCTGACTTATTTGGGTTGTGTTTTTGTAGTGTTTTACTTAGCTCAGTTGCAGTGAACATTAAATAATCAAGTATTGATGCTGGGGGAAGGGAGGGATGTGGTCACCCCTATGTCCTTTGCACAGGACTTTTCCACTTCGAGATTGAAACAGCTAAAATGTTATGACATAACCGCTTGACATGGGGGATACATATGGACCAAACCCCATAGGGTCCAAGAGAGGCTCTCAGCGTAATGTCATGTCCTGGAACGTAAACAGGTTAGGCAACTGAATAAAGCAAATAGTAGTATTACAGTACCTTCGAAGGTATGCACCCAACGTAGTATTACTACAAGGGACACACCCGAAAGGCAATAAGTATAAAGCCCTAGATCGATATGGTTACACACTCCTCACACATGTGGGATACATCGCATGCTCCAGGAAGGTAGGGATATTGATTAAAACGTCCCTCCTGTTGGTTGCAGGTAGGGTCTGGCATGATCCACTGGGTAGATATGTAATGCTGTCCGGCAGGTGGGAGGGTCAGATCCTCAATTTATGTTTGGTTTATATTCTGCCGAAATTCCATGCAGAGACTCTGCCAGCATTGAAGGCCCTACGACTTGAGCTGACCTTACGCATACTGCTGATGGGCAGGGTTCTGAATTCTGCCATGGACCCGGAGAGGGACAGGGTGTCTAGGTCGGATCAGAGAATGGGACCTGAACCCCTATGGGCATTTGCGGATGCTATGTGATTGGTAGATTTGCAGTGGAAACACAATCCCGCAGAGCGACAGTTGACATATTACTCGGCAGTGCACAGCAGTTACTCCCATATAGATCATGTTCTGGCACATATTATGAGTGTGAAGTTGTTCTGTAGTATGGTGCACAAGGCACAGGGCATTTCTGACCACTCCCCAGTGGAGGTGTGGTTCCAGGGTCCGGTAAGGGACAACATTCTGCTACCTAGAATAGATCCTTGGGTTTTTTGGGATAAACAATTCACAAATCAGAATAGAGAGAGAGGACAAACCAATATTTTCAAGATAATGTGGGGACCGTAGAGTCGTCTGTGACCTATGGGAGGCATAGAAAACAGTTATTAGGGGACATGTTCAGGCCCTTATTGGGACAAGGAAGAAGGAGCAACAACTGAAATACGAGGCCATTGAGGAGGAGGTTTCCCATCTGGAGGCAGAGGCACTGGGTGTTGGTACATCTGATCCTTCTGTGAGTCATCGTTCTGGCTCAAGCAGCAGGAGATGAAGGACCTAGCAGACAATGCTGCCAGGGCACAGGCACAAGCATTGCAGAGACGACTATATGATGTGGGGTATAAGGCCAATAAGATGATTGCCTAGCTGGAGAAGAGGGGTAGGGAAGGACACTTGGAATTGAAAATCCATGATTCAGAGGGATACATACATAAAGCTGGGGATGAAATTGCTGCTGCATTCGCCAACTACCACAAAACACTCTATACATCTAACCCCCTTAGGACATGGGAGGACTGTGATGACTACCTTAAGGATACCCAGCTTCCAACTTTATGGAATAACGATAAACTTGAGTTGGAACAAGACTTGACTGTTGAGGAGATAGAAGGGGCCATCCAAGACTTACAAACCAGCAGGACTGCTGGCCCTAACAGCATACCGGCCGAACTGTACTAGGGCATGGTGGCAGTGGGGGAAACATCCTTTACCATTCGGATTTTACACCGCAAGGCTTTAACAACGCGCCCATTACAACGCAAGTCTTAACCACGACTTGCGCTGGAGGGCGCTAGAGGATTAAGAATAGTATATTTATTATTCCAACACCTTCCCTAGTGTCCCCGGGGATTGGTGTTAGAATAGTAAATTATACTATTCTCAATCCGCGCCCCCAACGCAAGTCGTGGTAACGACTTGCGTTGTAAGGGACGCGTTGTTAAAGCACGCGTTGTGACGGTACGCGTCGTACCGTCATACATCCTGGCAGTGGTAATGCAGCCTATGCTTAACATGTTACAGGAGGCCAAGGCAATGGGCTGTCTTCCTGGGAACCAATGACTCACTATGATAGTGATAGTTTCTAAGGCAAGCAAAATCCTTGAAGACTGTAGCTCTTATAGTCCAATTTTCCTGTTAAATAAAGAGGCCAAAGTATTGGCAAAGGCACTTGCCAACAGGTTCCAAGGGGTTATAACATCTGTTGTGCACCAAGATCCGTCCGGATTTATGCCTCGTAGGGGCACTAGACTGAACCTGCGATGCCTCTATGGTGTGCTGCACCTGACTAGGACCATAAAGAAGGAGGAGGCAGTGTTGCTTTCTATGGATGCCCGGATTGCATTTTATAGCATTGAGTGGCATTACTATTCACTGTACTGGAGAGGTTTGGTTTTGGCCCATGATTCTAATCTTGGGTAAATCTCCTGTACACAAAACCTCTATCAAGAGCCCAACTGAATGGCGCAATCTCCTGCCCATTCACCCTTACCAACAGTACGAGGCAGGGGTGGCCACTTTCTCCTATGCTTTTTGCACTTTCCCTTGAACCCTTGGCTGCATGGAGTAGGTGAGACCCGTTAGTGTCAGGCATTGGAGGAGATGGTAGCTGGGAGGAGTGTATTTCTCTGTCTGCTGATGAAGTCTCGTTCTACACCACAGGTCCACGTTTTACCATCAACAGGTTGCTCCACATATTCCAGCTCTTCGGCAGCTATTCTGGGTACCAGATTAATTGGGATAAGGAATTCATGTTTAACCTCACTGATAGGGTTCAGTCACTGCTTGCCTGTGGGGTACCACTACAAATCTCTATCTTGAGGAACAAGAAAGATTTTCTGATTGACGTGACACATTGGAGGAGACTGCCGATTTCCTCAATGGGGAGGGCTTTCCTCTTCAAAATTTTAACCATGCCACAGATGTTATACACCCTGCAGAACATCCCCTAAATGATACCAGTTGACTTTTTCCATAAAGTGGATAGCGAACTGCAAAAACTCTTGTTGCACGGGGTAGTTCCAGGATTGCATTATGCAAACTCCAGTGGAGTGTCTATAAAGGGGGCCTAGGAATTCCAGATTGGGCCGCCTATATGGTTGCAATCAATGACTGGGTTTTCACAGACAGGGCAGAACCGGTCTTCAGAGTAGATAATTTCGTGATGGGACGGCGCGGATATCCTGCGGCACTCTACCGGAAGAGTGTGGAGCCTTGATTACCCTCACATTCACAAACAGTCATTGGTGCCTGACAAGAGGCCACTAAATTCCTTGAATTGGCGGATAAACTGACAGAGAGGACCCCACTGTAGGACAGGGACCTACTCCTAGAAATGGGAAACCTGTGAGGATTTAATAGATGGGGACTTCTGGGCATCGACCATTTCGGGGATGTCTGGAGGGGTCATGCTATCATCTCTTTTAGCGACCCACAGGTGGAATCCCAGATGTCTGATTCAGAAATCTTTTGATATTTCCAACTGGGGAATGCACTGCACACCCATATTTTGGAAGGGGAATAGCTGTTGGAAAATGCTCCCCTGGACGATAGGCTTTTGCTGGACCCAATTGTAGACAAAGCCACATCCCTAATATGCAGAAAACTTATGAATAATGCACCGTACCTACTCAAGACCCTGCAGGAAAAATGAGTAGCTGACATAGGGATGCTAGAGTATGATGACTGGAAGGAGGCGATACAAAGCCCTAGGGAGGTGGCAATCCGGGCCTGGTTTTGCTAAATACAGCTCTGCATCCTCCACAAATTCTACTCCTCCAGAGCGCTCATGCAGGTTGGGACTGCAGGAAACGGGTTCCTTCTTTCACATCTGATGGGCCTATCCGGAAAGCCAACAATACTGGAGGGGGGTAACCTAGATATTGTCAGAGGTGATGGACCAAACTATACCAATGGAGGCCAGAAGGCATGTGCTGTGTGTAACAGGGGAGGAGAACAGGCCGAAGTACCAGAGAACATGGCTGATAGTTGCAGCAATGGTGGTGAAATTAAATATTGAAAGGGCATGGGTAGCGAGTCTCTCTTCGAGGGTGGTGGTCTGGGAATCCAATCTCGATTGGTGCTGTACAGTCGAAAATGTAGTCTATGAGAGTCGGGGATGCCCACTGAAGTGGGAAGAGGTCTGGGGAGGGTGGGTGGCATAGAGGAGATTTTAAGATTCTATAGGAACTGGTTTAGAAGGGAGGGTTATGGGGCTTTCTCACTGAATTCTCTTTCTTCTGCATGGAGGTTCGTATCAGCAAGTGGGGCGCCACCTGTTTCCCTGTGCAAAGTGTAACAGATGTAAATAAAGTATTACGGTACTGTACTCTGCTGCTCAGACTGTCAGTTTCAGTGCTGTTTGTAACCAAGAAAATGTTTAGTAATAAAAAGAATTGAAAAGAAGTGCCCAAATCCTGACAACAAAAGACGTATGGCCTTTGCCAATGCTTGATCTAATTGTTCTGGGGGTACTAGGCTTAAACTTCAGTCTGGCAAGTTTGTTGCCTTCCCCATTGTTATTTTGAAACAGGTAAGAGAGGCAAAGCATTTTTGTTGGAGTTTTGGGGGTTTCCTTTTGTATTTCCTATTGTAAACTGTGTTCAATTGAGTTATGGTTCAGCTTGCTCTATATCTTTGGCAATTGGGGTAATTATCTGATGAATTCAGCTTTAATATGTTTATTTGGATTAGGCTGCTATAAAATACCAAAAATGTTAGAAGTAGGAAGGTAGGGCCCATATTGGAGTCCTCCTAAACCCTCAGGACCAGCTTTACTAAGATCCTGCGTTACACTTGCACCATGCAAAGGCAATGCAAGGGCCTAAGTGAAATTTACCAAGCTGCACAAAGCCACCTTGCATGGCTCTACGTGGCCTAGTAAATCCAGCGTAGAGCAATGCAAGGCAGCGATTTGTGCTACCTTGTGTTACTCTATGTTTGGGAGCTGTTTCGTGGGTGGAGCATAGGCATTCCTGTGCATTCATCCATAGATTTTGATGCAATCTGGGATTGCTTCAAACTGGTACACCTTCCCAACAAAGGCTTAACGATGAAAAATATATTTATTTCTTGCTACGTCTGCAGCACAGC
Organism: Lissotriton helveticus; assembly: GCF_964261635.1. Classification (NCBI taxonomy): domain Eukaryota; kingdom Metazoa; phylum Chordata; class Amphibia; order Caudata; family Salamandridae; genus Lissotriton; species Lissotriton helveticus. The sequence continues at coordinate 657,790,101 of NC_136063.1, read as the reverse complement.
CAGAAAGAGTAAAATACCTCTAAGGATTGTTTTTGTGCAGCATGGTGTTCCTTCTTGTACAACAACAATCTTGCCTGTAATGCGAGTACCCTTGCACCATGACACATAGGTGCCTGCATTGCTGCTAGGCAGCACTCTGTGTACCAGAACAGGAATGCATAATATCTTAGTAAATATGGTGCATTCCTGCTCTCTCCCTGTCAGGCAGAGTAGCAAGTTGTCTTGCTGCATTGCACTACATGTGGCCCAAACCACAGATGGAAAATAGTGAGGCTGACCACTTACTATAACGTTCTTTGCACTGGTAATTGAGCCTCTGGCTTGTTTGTTGATGTAGATTGCCAAAGGCAGGGAGTACAGTTAGCCTCTTAATACAGTCTGCATGTCTTTAAGTTGATAGATGCTAATACACATCAACAGAGAAAGTTGATACATTTTGTGTAGGTCCCATCCCTATGGGAAATGTGCTCTCTTTTTTCATTTGGTCCCACAGCTCCGAAGTAGCACTGCATGCTTCATTACCCCCTTCTGACCTAAACCGCAAACACCTTTAAATATCGGTGGATCCTTTATAATGGAGTGCAATGTTTGGAAGACCTGTATTTCCTGGTGTAGGAAAGTGCTCCTTTTTGCATGGTTACACCCCACTTTTTGGCTGACATCTGATGCAACCTGACTTGGTGTGCCCTGGGTCCCTGCCAAACAGGTTCCCAGGGCATGTGTTATTTCCCAAGACTGTACCTTTGTATCCACAATTGGCACCTCCCTGGCCACAGGTAACTCCCTTGTAAAAGGTACCATGGTTATCAAGGGCACTGTGACCAGGGAAGAGCATATTGTGGAAGCACATATTGTGCCACCCTTAGATGCCCTGCACCTTAACACACACACTGCCACTGCAGGCTGCGTGTTTTGGTGCAGAGAAAAGTGAAGAGTCGAGATTACACACATCCCTGTGTGCCATGTCTGCAATGCACTGCCTGAGGCCTAGGTAAGTCACCCCTGTAGCAGGGAGCACTTACCCCGACGGTTAGGGTACAGAGGCATGAGCCCTGCACACCTACAGTGTCTAAGCCCATTCTTAACTATTGTAAGTGTAGTAAAGCCATAAAGAGAATATTGTCTAGGAGTAGGTCAATACGAACACCACAGCTCCATAATTGTTTAAATAAAAACTGGTAAGTTTGGTAGCAACCTTCTCTGCACATTAAACCCACACTGATGCCAGTGTAGGATTTAATGTAAAATGCACTCTGATGGCATCTTAGAGATGACCCTTCAAAATCGACCAGCCCTGGTGTGATTCCTGAATGGCTGCCCACCATTTGCCACCACCATACAGATTTCTGGACCCCTGAGTACGGAGCCTCTGCTCTCTGGGTACCGAAACAAAGCCCATCCTGGGCAGAGGTGTCATGCCGCCTCCTCCCCCAGGATGGGCTGGGTCCACGAAATAGGATGCTTCAAAGGCTTGCTGCCTTTGGAAGCTGTCCCTGCCTTTTGCTGCCCCCAGCAACTGGCTCCCACTAGTTCTGGCTCCCACTTTGGGTGGGAGAATCGGCGGGAAAACCAAGCTAGGAAGACAGGTGTGCACACCTTTTCCAACCCCACCCCTAAGTTGGGGGGGGGGCAAGGTGAAGCACACATCTCATTACCCTCCATCATGAAGATGAGGGGATTCAGCCAATTAGTAAGAGGCTCAGGCCCCCTCCCACTGGAGGGTGGCATAATAGGGGGTGTACCCACCTCAAGTAAGAGACCCATCATTCTTGACCTGCACACCCCTTTAAAGCCCCTAAATTTAGTATTTAGGGTAACCCTGAACCTTGGCTCCTCAGATTCAAGGAAGAAAGAAGAAGGACCAAAACACCATGCTGACCCAGGAAGGAGAAGAGGACACCAGCTGCCTTGGTCCCAGCCCTACCTGCCTGTCCCATCGACGACCTGCCTAAAGCAAGAACCCCGGCAAATCCAGTAGCCAGCAACACCCAAAGCACGGAGGACCTGCCTTGCAACCATATTATATACTTTATCTCCCGCAAGCACAGGATTTGCTCAAACAAAAACTCACCTCCAGAATTCCGGATTCCTGTGACTCTGCGATTCTGTACCACTCTGCAACTGACACCCCCGACCTGAGGTCTCCACAGCAATCCTGACCTGGGATCTTATGATCCCCAACCTCCCTCAAGACGACGCCTGCAGCCTCAACCTGAAGAGTACCCAGACTGAAGGTGGTAAGAAAACCTGCTGCCAGAAGACACCACTACACCAGACACCCCACGGCCTTGGGTGACCCAACCGACGGTGTCCAGGCATCCCCCCAGATCCCACCTTACCTCTCCAGCTGTGGGTCGTCTTCAGGAAGCCTCCCTGCCTGAGCCTGCAGCATCTTTGCAAAATGGAAGGTCTCCATTGGAAAGCACAGTGTCGCTGACTCCCGTTTTGCACCGTGCACCCCGCACCAGGCCACCCCAGTGACGCTGGTGGTGCAGCTCTTGTGCTGGTCATTGGCCTCTGCAGTGCTGACCTTAACCCCAGGAGCTTTTTTCCCACACACAAGTGGCCTGCAAATCAGCAGTCCCTAACAAGAGCCCCCCTTAACCTCATTGGCTAGCATTGGGCCTCTGCACTCTGCTCCCGGCCACTCTGGTCCCAACCCGCCAAATTCACCCTTGTAAGTTGTGTACTTACCTGTGAAACCGCTAATACTTTTTCCCCATAGGAACCATGTAGAGAGATTTTGGGCCAAAAAAATATCTAAGTGTTGAACTATGCTGTATGAAGAAAAGAGAACTCTATTGCAAAGTATAAAATCTCATACTTACCTTGTATTTAGAGATCTTAAGGTGTGGTATCTAGGCATACAACCCCCAGTACTCAAAGTAAACCAAAAGTTATCCAAAAGTAATGAAAAGTAATTACTGTTTAATTTAAACTGTTTTCAAAGCATCTGTCAGGGACTGTCTGGGCGTATGTCTGGAACACAGTCAGGAACTTGGGCAAGGACTGGCGACTGGGTAGAAAACGTGCACAGAAAGAGGAGTACAGCGCTGCCCAGGATCATACATTAAGTCAGAGGAGAAAAGGAATCCAAAGGGCAAACCTGCATGAAGGAACTAGATGGCTAATACTCAGAAAGGACAGCCACTCATGAGGTGATTTAGCATTCAGAATAACTACACCCAGGACGAAAGTGCAAGACAACATTATCAATAAAGGGAGTGTGGGGGTAAAGCCCTCAGGAGCTCCACACGGTAAGACTGAAGCTCAGTAAGTTCATCACCCACAGTTGCTGTTACAGATACTGACTGCAAAGACCCACATATAGGATATACATGCAAAGGCAGAGTCTGTGGAGCTTATACCTATAATGATGCTATAAATGTAACTCAAAGACAAAACTCACAGTGAACAAGAAACACCATCTAGGTAGTTAACTGTGCCCAATGATCCTGGCGATCAAACAGGAACACGCAAGGCAGTAACAGCAAGGGAGTAGAACTAAATACAAGCACAATAGACAAGGAGCTAGCAATGAGGAGTGCTTAACAGGAAAGGAAGGAAATCACAGGGAAAACTTGGCAGAAAGCAAGTAAACATACAAGCTAATAAAAGCAAGACAGCAGGAATAGAAAGACCGCAAACTAGGAACTCGAACCAAGGAAATAGGAAGAAAATCAGGGACTAGAAAAGGATATACAGAAGGGGATGCTACAAGGGGATACAAGAATAGTGCTGGTTTAGGAATCAAGAAAACAAAGTAGCACTGAAGGCTGTGATGGAGCAGGAATAAGAATTAAGCATAAGCTCAAGAGTCAAGGTAGCACTGCAGGTGGTGTTAGTTCAGGAACAGGGAATTATTAAAGCTCAGGAGTCAAGGTAGCACTGCAGGCATTGCTAGTTCAGGAACAATGGAAACTGCTGCAGCTCAGGCTCAAGGAATGCTAAGGCTCAGAAACAAGGGTCGGTCTTACAGCTACAATGACCAAACTTGGCCTGAAGGGAGCTGGGGCTTAAAAGAGCTCACAGTAATCACATGCATCAGGCATCAGGCGTGAGCAGGCTAGCAGCAGCCAGCCACTGGTGCACTGAATTCCTCCACCCATCCTTGGCCTGCAGTGGTGGAGATGGAGAGGTGAGCAGGGAATTCTAGGCAAAGTGTCAAACATGAGTAGGCTGGCTTCAAGCATGAGCTGCTGGCTTTCACAAAACCTGGCATGGATTGGGAATGGATGGCAATTTGCAAGTAGAATCCAAATGACTGGAACTCAGTATATGCATGAAGGAGAGGATCTGAAAGCTTATTAGAACACTGGAGTGCCCCACAATTCAGCCCCCTGGTGGTGGGCACAAGATTGTAAGGAGCGAGTTGTGACAGCCTCTACAAACCTGTAATGCCAATTGCAATTTCAAATACAAATGCATTTCCTTGAACAGTATTGCACTGGAAAGTTTATTTCATTTACCTGTACCAAGAGCTGCTTGATTCTAAAATAAAACATAAGTATAACTTGTTTATGCTTACCTGATTGGTATGGGCTCTGTCTGTTAGTGTGTGTATCAGCCCTTGATTGAGTGCTCTACACACACTCTCTGGATAAGCCTAACTGCTTGCCCACACTACCACAAAGAAAACTGTACTTACCTAATTTAGCCGCTGATATACCTCTGGGTACTCCCTGGACTCTGTGCGCACTATACTTTCTCTGGTATAGTATATACAGAGCCAGCTTACTACACTGGGAAAAAGAATCCCTGCATCGGCACAACATCATGTGACTATGGGCAAACCACTTAATTTCCCTGTGCCCATGGCAGCACATGGATGCCATGACTGGGTGATAAGTTGTGATATATAAATCTACAAACAAACCACAATTCAGCTGGAAGCTCCTCGCCATGGCAGTGCACCTCTCTGTACAGGCACAGTATGTTATGAGGTACATAGCTGTCTCACCTTGGCATGGACAAAGTACAAATGAGTAGAGAGAGGCACACAGGAAGTAATCCAGGCATACCCAAGAAGAAGGTATTCCGAACCAACATTGGGTCTGCCACACGGGTTTAAATCTACTCAATGCCTTACGCTGTGGGGAAAATGTGAGACAAATACGAGACGATTGCAGATGGAGAAGGGGGAAGAATATGTGCCTACAGTGGTAAGATGGGAAGGACAGACAAAATTATGCACATAAAATACAGTTAAAAAAACAAGCCATGCCTAATGCACATCTGCACAGATCCATAAAATAAATAGCCAAATTGCTCAATCATACACGAGATGTAATCAGGGCAGACTATAAAATGACATAATCGACCAACAAACTGAACAGATGGACAGACCATCGTTAAACTCTCCCAAAACATTAAATGGTAGGCGCTCTTTCTGGTAAAAATGGTTTCAGGCAAGCATGCAGTTTGGCACTGTGCCCTTTTTAAATGACTCGGTTCCTTATAACAGGTGTTTTAATAGTTGATTATAGATTCAGGTGTTATTCTCACACCACATTAAGTCCCTGTTACCTGGGACATTTATATCACAAAGCCGACGTATTAAACGTGATTTTGCTGGTCTCAATCTACCAAGTTATTCAACAATTGACTTCTGGTGTAGTATCCTGAAGGAACAAACAACACCAAAAGGGTTTGTTATCTGAGTGATTTCCATGCAAGCAGGTATGAACAATTTGTGTAGAAATTAACCTAACCGAAGCAAAAGTCATTAAAGATAATACTGATCAGTGAAAGATGGAGATGCTGATTTTCAACTGGAGATGTTCCATCTCATGACCTGAGATAGAATCATATTCAATGGCAATAAGCATGATATATCCACTTATAGTTATAGGCGGAAGTGCCTTTGTTAACGCCCATTGAGAAGACACTTATGATTTTGAGATCATCAATGACAGCATTATCTCTGCATATTTAGCCTAAAAGACGCTGTGGAAGGTGATATTTGCTGGTCTTTCCTTGACAAATCTCTCCTCAGCTGGTGTAGTATTATTTCATTAAACCGATTTGACACAGATAGTGGACCGTATCTTATACAGAATTAGGTGGAGCAGGCAACACCAACAACCTTTCCTTATGTTCCAACAGTGCAGAAACATCACAGTGGTCAGAAAAGATGCAATAGAATCCCCCTCACATACAGCATTTGAGGCAAAAACCATTGTTCACCAAAGATTTTCAAAATGCAATGGTTAAAATAGGATTTTTTTTATCTTTGAGGCGCTTCCGTAAGGTCCTGAGCTATCTCTATGGGTTAACTGATCTGGTCATTGTGTGAGGAGGGAGAGTACCCATTGAGTGCGTATGTGTTTGTGTGAGTTTAAGTCTGATTTCTAATGGCCAGTCAGCGCAAAGTTTAAAATAGACAGTTTGACTGATATGCACCGGTTTCAGAGGGCTAGTGGTTCATTCTGCAATGGTAGATTGTGTTTGGAGCAAGCAGATGTTATGTTTATAGTGGAATGGTGAGAGCATGTAACGGAAGGTCTCCCTCTGATAAACAGGGAGCCTCCACTTTCAGGAAAAGCCTATCCTTATCCAAACTAGACTATCTTCTAATTAAAGTTTCAATGTGGGATAGTTTGGAAGACTTCCGCATTGAGCATAGGGAGGAGAATGACTCCTATCCTCTTCATGCTAAACTCCTCTGCCATCCCCTTAAACCCCCAGCACTTCAGTAACAGAGTCCATAAATCCAATAATAGCAGAACTATCAATTGTCCAACAGTGGTATCAAACCAAGACACTCTTGTTAAGGTCTATGAAGCCTTCGTTGAGGTCTTATCAATCCTAACTACTACAATTCTTGTCAAAAATACAATAGCAGACAGACATGCTAAGCTGGTGATCTCTCTGAAAAATAATTTGACCAAAACCCCTATAACAAAACCCCCGGTTAGGTTCCATAGTTAGGAAAGTAATTTAGGGTATACAAAAGGATGCCCTGATGCGAAAAAAGTATTGATAACTGCATTAAAAAACGAAAAAATTCAGGGGGTTTGAGCATTAAGAGGGACATATAAGAAATCAACCAGAATGGCGAAGAGAGCTTGGGAGGATGTATGCTGGGGTGACTTGGTGATGGCTGCCAAAATGGGGGGCAATGCATTATTTTAGAAACTATTCGCTAATGGGAATAGGTCCTCAAACCCTCCTAGTGCCATCTGAACCCTAACGTATGGATAGAACGCTTCAACCTTCTGTATGAATCTCCACCTATCGAAACGGCACCATATTTCTATGTCCCTCCATAGAATCCTCCTGTGAACCCTTCTTTTCCATTGAGGACACTAGAAGTTCAATAACCCTAATCAAACAGGGTAAAGCCCCAGGGCCAGATAAAATCACAGGCAATGCCATGATTTGTCTGTATGGGCCCCATATATTAACTGTTTAACCAGTGCCATAGCAGAGGGAGCCCCTATTCCGAACCCATGGTATGGTGCTGAAATTATCCCCATTTTAAAAAAGGGGGATAAGGAGCGTCCCACGAACTATGGGCCTATTAGCCTTCTGGATACTGCCCAGAAGGTGTATGCTATGTGTGGCATCTGAGACGTGCCAGTATATGATGTCATGATGTCATGGTGTCATGGTCACCTCTGGTACATTCTTCTCTCAGTGTCCTGTTTGGAATGTTATATTTGAAAATGTTGGTGAGCTGTTAACCTGACTGGCTGTGGCCTGGATGGGTCTTTCTTCTTCCTGGATTACAACCTAAAATATATTCATCACATCCTTGTGTCCTGCGTTGTGATTCCAACTGCATGAGGATTCTACACTGGCAATGGCATAGGTAATGTTTTCAAAGCCTTTGTATGTTGTTAAGGTTTTTAATAATGCTGTGAGGACTAAGGATCACAGAATTTGGAATTTGAATAGAATTTCTGTGTATTCTTGTCCCAGTTCATGTAAAAGATCTTACACTGATTCTACTTCTAACTCTTTTGTCACTCCACGTATCTCTTCTAGAGGTAAAGTGTGGCCTCTTTATTTGAATGACAATATTTCATAATGTATGTACTTATTTTGTTTTAGCATCTTTTCTCTATGTTAACGGGGGAGGTGTGTGGCATCTGAGACTTTCAGTGTATGATGTCATGGTGTAATGGTTACCTCTGGTACATTCTTCTCTCAGTGTCCTGTTTGGAATGTTATATTTGAAAATGTTGGTGAGCTGCTAACCTGACTGGCTGTGGCCTTGTTGGGTCTTTCTTCTTCCTGGATTAAAACCTAAAATATATTCATCACATCCTTGTATCCTGCGTTGTGCTTCCAACTGCATGAGGATTCTACACTAGGCAATTGCTCAATAAGCTTACTGAGTGATTCAGGGAAGGGAAATTATGATCCCATACCAAGCTGGATTTACACCGAAAGTCAACACTTTCAATGTTGCTTATTCTTTGGAAAAATACTTAACTTAGAGAAGGACATATTTACATTGCACTTCTTGATCTCAGAGCAACCTTTGATCTTGTTCCTAGAGGGTTGTTGTGGGTATGCTTAAAGGAACTGGGAACCCCAAGACTTTATGTGGGAAAATAATAAATCTCCATTAGAGTCATCATGCCCAAGTTCGTTGGGACACGGGGGGGTAATTACCTGACAAGATTCCAATCTGTAGAGGTGTAAGGCAGGGGTGTGTCCTAGCCCCCAACCTATTCTCGCTTCATGACAACGATGTAGTAGGAGCCCTTTCAAAGGGGAATATAGATGCACCAAAATTAGATGGGGTGGGGGTTTCTGCACTACTCCTTGCAGACGATATCCTTCCAATATCCCAGACTTCAATAGGCCTCTAACAGCTCCTGGTGAATTTTAATGTATCTTGCTTATTTAAGGGCCCTGAGATCAGTATTTCCAAAACAAAGTTCATGGCAGTTCGGCCCCCTGAAGCATTTTAGCAACCCTTGACCTTGGCAAATGAAAGTTTGGAGCCAATAATTTGATTCGAATATCTGGGAATAATGTTTGATTGTCATGGCTACCCCATATCAAGAAGAGAAGGGCAGCGATACAGCATCAAGCTTCATTGATCTACAGGAGGTATCAGGAGACAACCTCAAGGGCAGTCCTCCCAACTATAGAACTGTACAAGTTAAAGGCCCAATACGCTGCTCTGTATGTGGTCACTAGAAGTCAGATCTTGTTACAATTAGTAAAAATAGGTTTGTACACTCACTCCTCCACCTCCCTACTAGTACTCCCTTAATTCCTATGTTTGTAGATGTTGCTTTAAAAATCATAGGGGTCCTTGCTAGACTTAGACCCTTATTATATTGAGTAAAACTTTGGACAATCGAGAAGCTGTGTCTGCATCGGAGGGCAGTTGAGGAACTGTTGACCCTAGATACACGTATTACATTCCCCTGGTTTAAACATATCCATTATTGGTTCAACAGGTTGGACCTTGACCATTTTTGGACAGTCCCTTGTTAGTTGGCGGCTGCGTCCAAACTGCAATTTAAAGACAGCCCATTATTTGGAGTTCATTTGCCCCAACTTCCACAGACCCTCAAATGATGTCAGGTTGATACTGCAATTCCTGTCCATCAAGGATACAGCCTGCTGCGAGGACTTACTTGACTCACAACTTAAGCACATAGTGAAATTGCTTTACTTAAAATCCTGCTGTGATACACTTGAATTATGGTTGCTTATGGCATCGCAGGTTGTCAGTGGGAGTGTCAGTTGCACGTCTATATGCACCTTATGCTCCAAGTTAGAGATCGAAACAGTACACTACATGATGTTTTTCTGTCAAGAATTAAAAAAACCAAGAGGGAAGTGGATACGGCCACTGCGTAAACATCTTGGAGTACGATGGCATCTGGATGCGTTAAGAATTCTGAGGAGCAACACGTCTACTTACACAGTTTATGCTGTAAGCAGTTATCTATATATCCCTTATAAGGAATGAGAATGGCCTTACATTTTAAATCGGCTGTTTCTAGCATTATTTTAAACTATATAAAAACAGTGATAAGTCATGAAAGCACTTGCCTTGTGACAGCTCAGGAACTAAGATAAGTAGTACACTTTTAACAGGATAGCGAAAGTAGAATAGGTATCTTAGTCAAGATCTACCATTCTTTTATATCTTTTGTATAGGGTGTATTTTGTTCTATGCACTTTATATTCTTACATTAGGGGGCACAACCAAATGTTTTATGATCATTTTAAAATGGATAGATCTTATGAACAAAATGTTTTTACTTTTATGTAATTGTCATTAGGGCTATTTTAGGCTTAAATGTTTATGGAATAACCTTCCGAAATAAAGATTATTGCTACTACTAATGGAATGGTGCTTTAGGATATGTCACCTCACATTAAGGGATGCGACTTACCATATCCAGAAACAGAAGGCATCTAGCAGGTGTTTGGATTTGGTGGTGATCTGCAGTGAAAGAATATGTTGAGCTTGTCCATTGTTAATGACAAGGCGGGATGTGATATGGTAGCTATTAGTATCAGTGGTGAGAATTAAGGGGTTTGTTTTTTATTTGTTATGTTATGTTAATTTAACTTATTGAGCACGCGAATAACCAGAGGTTTCTCTGCACTGAAGCTAAATGTAAGCTCAAGGGATTGTGATCTAATTTTGGAACAGCCACATTTTAAGACTCTTTCTAAAGGAGGATAGCGAACTTGCTGACATAATATGCATTGGAAGTGTATTCCGTAGTTTGGCTGTACCATGACCAATGCTTCACCACCCCCAACTGGAAGTGCGAATCCTGGGAACCATCATGAGCCTAGCGTCAGTAGAGCGTAACTGTCTACCAGGATGATACCAATAAAAAATACTTTTTAAGAATACGGGTCCCATGTTATTCAAGGCTTTATAAGCTGAGCATTGCTACAGGAAGCCTGTGGAGTTTCCGATTTTCCTTAGAAACTGACTTGTGTTTAGGCAGATTCAATAGAAGTCTTACAAGGACAGCGGATGGTGTGGTGACCTGACCTGTGAGGGTTTGTCTGTTCTTTGTTAGACAATCGCTGGGTGCAGAAAAGATATGAAGGCACTAAGAATGTTGATGTTTGAAATGGCCAATGGAGAACAGTTATTTTATAGTTAGTAGGGCACGAATCTCTGATTATATTCAACACAGACTGGTTGTGCTGTAAATCCAGTCAATTGAGAACCACTGGCAAATTCAGGTTTGGATGTTCTTTTCAATGTCACTCATTTATTTAGTGAAGTGATTTGTAAAGTGCTGGTGTGTTGCTTTCTGTCACTTCATAGAGCAACTGCTGTCAACTGAGAATTTGTGTGTGAACAAGCTCTGAATTTTCAGACTGGACCATTACAATAGAATGGTGTTAGTGTTCGGCTCCAGAATGGTTCTGAATTCCAAATTGTGGCAAGGGCAAAGCTGGTGGTCTATTTGAGATCTGAAATTGTTCAACAAGAGATGATTCTATCATCTCTTAAAACCCACCAGGGTGATTAGGACCTCCAACCAAGGCTCTGAAGAAGTTTAAAGATATGTGCCATTCGTTGTAAAAAATGTTGTCCATGCTTTGAGATCACGAATTTGGTTTGGTAGGTTGTAGCCCAAGATATACTGCAAGGCCAGCTTCCATAGTTATTTTGGAGCTGTGGTCATTTAGGTTTGAACATGTAAAAACCCCTTGAAATAGATTGTTCCATAGGAAGCCAAATGGGTTATTTCAGTGTCATTGCGATGTGGTTTGGTTTCCTGTGCTTTAATCAGAGTATTATTGCTGGTTTGTAGATACTCTGAAATATCTATTGTCCCTTTCTTGGTGACTGAATGTACTTTATATTAAAAATAGCCAGACTAGTTGTTTCGGGATAGAATTGATAATTTTGTGATTTTGATGCTGCAGTCTAAAAGGAATATTGAGAAGTTCTTCATTATGAGTTTGAGATTCGAGCTCTTATTGCTTTCTCTGAAATGTTCATTCAAGGAGATGGCTGAGTCACACCAGACTTCTATGCACACTACCTTCTTCACTGCTCCCGTTTCTTGTTCTCATTCTAAAGAGATAGTGACATCTGATGAAGGGTTCTCACCAGAATCTTGGTCTTGGATCAATACTGGCAAAATAGTTCTACTTCATCCAGGAAAAGATGTTCTCTAAAAATCTGGGGCCGCATTTATCAACAAATTATTCATTTGCAAATGGGCCGATTTGCAAAATCGTCCCATTTGGAAATGCAAAAAAGGCTTTTTGCACAAATCAAACCTTATTTTGCTATTCGGTAAATCGCAAATGGTATGGCTATTCAGTATTTGGAAGGGGCGTGTTTACAGCTTCCCTTCCAAATAGTGAATATTGGTTGTATGTAGGAATGTTTTGTGACCGTGAATGCAGTCGCAAAACATTAGCTATTTACCAACAACTTCAAGTTGATGTTAACCCATTTGCAAATGGAAAGGGGTCCTCAAGGCACCACTTCCCCTTTTGGAATGGTGGCGAAAACATTTTTTAAGAGCAGGCAGTGTTGCCATTTTTGTTTTTTAAATGCAACCCATTTTCCTGTACGGAAAATCGGCTGCATTAAAAATAAAAATGATTGCTTTATTTACAAGCAATCATGGACATGGTGGTTTGGTGACCCCAGCAGCCCACCATCACTGTGAATTTAGCGATTCCTAGGGGGTTGCAAATTGTGACCTACCTCATTAATATTAATGAGGTAGATCGATTTGCGAGTCCCTATGAATTGCTAAATGAAAGTCTTGGAGTTTCATACATTTGGAATAGCAATTACCTAATTGGGATTCGCTAAAAATCATAATCAGGTAATCGCTATTCCAAATGTTGATACACGTGGCCCCATGTGATTTTAATCCAGTTTTGCGTGCTGTTCCCCGCTTCTCAGTGAATTTGATTCAGCGTAACTAATGTGGAATGATCTGTTCAGCCATGGGCTGCATCTACATATTTAATAGCAGTAGGAATGGGGATGAGTGTATGAGAGACCGCTCAATTGCTTCCCCCTAAAATGTATGGAAAATCCAATCCTAACCTGTTAACTTCAGTAAGAAAGGAAGGATTGGAGCCACTGGATGGGTCTCCTTATAATTACAGTCAATTATCCCAATGTGTTCCATATATTGGCACGGTTAAACATTCAGTAGTCTATTAAGTAATGCAAAAGCAGTATCTCACCCTAATCTACCCTAAGAAATGAAAGAGGACCTTCCTCAACACCAGCCAATGTATTTTTATTTCCTCTGATAACATTGACACTGACTGGAAATGACAGGGGATAATTAACTTTCTGCTAAGTTTAGACGTTTTTAGGTTGCTACATTCTATGATCCAGATGTGGAATTTATAATGAAAGTAAGTTGCTCAATTCTCACAAGTCCTTTCATGATTTCTTTAGGCAATGCATGCTTTATTGTCTTTTAATCAAAATATGTGTGAATGATTGCATTCACAGAGTGGACACCTTGTTTATTTAACATCAAGATAACTCGTGGATGCTCATTAGGTGGATAGGGTCAGGTACACATGGATATGTTGCTGCTGACAGTATTAAATGGGGATTCGGCCTGATTGCTCATAATTTTATTGATTTGATTTGAGGAATTTAAGTACATATGTGCACTATGACACAATGTATATGTAAGAGGCAATCCAGTTGTGTAATTGCAAATTAATTTTGAAATACTGACTAGTTTGATTTGCTGCCTCTTCTGTTGGTGCAGCCAAGTATATGCAATTGACTATGTACTGTTCTATCTTAGCTGCTCAAATGAATTTTGCACCAAGGTTTGCACTTATATCCACACAGACGTTTTCACTTATCACTCCAGGGTTTGCTCCCTATTCTGCATTACTGTATGATTCTAGCTAATCATTTGTTTTTCACCATATCCATAGGCTGAATCTTGCTTTGCCTGATTATTGCACTTGTTATATTGCAGTGTTGGGTCTTCATTAACTAGCAGTTGTGTGACTCAATTTTGTGACGAACAAATTGAGGAAATATCAGATAGACTACTCGTTTCAGGTGTCTGCAGATGTTAGGGCTCAAGGAACCCTTATTTGAATTGGGTCTGTTTTTAGTCAGCAGTTATTGAATAGCCAAATCAGTATTGCAACTTTACTCTCAAATCTGGTGGATGCTTACCAAGGTAGAAGATGAGATCTGCATTTATGTAAAGTCCTATACGTTATTACATTCAGTAATTGCTATTTCTCTGCTCTTAAGTTTTTTTGCCACTTCAGAGGTTGAAATCCTCATCTTTTGTGTCAGAGGCTGGATGAAAAGAACCAAGTCAAAGATCTCCTTCAAGAATTTGTTCAGCTACAAATCTCTCCGCCTGCTAACTATATTTGTACAATAAGAAGGTCCCTAAGCAAACATCACTGCCATCAAGCACCCAAAAGGCCACATCCTTCTCACCTAGATAGATATAACGCTGTGATGCCCTCTCATTATAAGCATGTCTACACTTCACAACCAGCTATAGACCAGGTTATGATAGAGGAGTAAATACACAGAGGTGCACTAATTCACCTGAAGCTTGATCAGATAACAGAGCTATGTGTTTATTTTTCAGAAGTGGAGGTTAAACTTGCCATAGGACTGCAGGCTACAGCAGAAAACGTGGGCAGTGACAGACTACCCCTATAGTTCTATGGGACCTACCAAACCATATTAACTCAGTGCAAGTTGGAAATGTACCAAGCAGCTTGCTGAAAAAGAGCCCCCTCTCTCCAACTACAAAGAAAGCAATTATTACAATGCTGCAGAAAACCGGGCAAAAATACATTACTTTAGTCCAGTGCTTAATGGAAGCCTGTGCTTTCCGGTCCTCGGCACTGGCACTCAACACCGTTAATAACGACAGTCTGCCACCAGGTGGTGCTGTCTGTCTTAGTTTAAGATGAACAGAAGAACAATGGTTAACCATTCAATACGCATTAAAATAATAATCATAAAAACTTTATTTCGGTAAAATACCATAAAAAGTAGGCAAAGCTCATATAAAAACAATACACATAAATAACAATGAAAATCAACTAATACAAGAATAAATTCTAAAGGTCAGACCGGGAAAACATGGCGGCCAGCTAGGTAGCGGGTCGCGGATGTCAGGAACAGCGGCGGTGCCCGGCTGGGGTGTTTATCGGTAACTGATCCTTAAGTGGACTCGAGGAGGCGTTTACCTGTCTGCACAAGTTTTGGCTGCATGTGCCTGTAGCAAGTCGCTTTGGAGGTCGTGTTGGAGGTCGTTTTGTTGGCGTTTTGTGGCGGATGGCGCAGACTTCTGAGCAGCTGAGGGCAGAGAGTGAGGAGGCGGAGTCGCGTCTTCCAGCGGGACCGCATAGCGGGAGCTGGGGAAGGGCGGCCCAGGAAATCGGTAGAGGACGGCGGATGATTGCTAGAATCGGAATCCAAACCAGCGGAGGTCGGGGGAGAGGAGAATAGTCTTTAGTGAAGTCTGCGTCCGTGTCTTTGAAGGTAAAAGGCGCGGAGGGCGTGTTGGACACACAGGGATTGTGCTCAGTAGATATTGACTCGGAGCAATTTAGGGGTGACTCAGATTTGGCATTGGGGCGTCCCAGATATCTATTAAGAAGTACTAAGCCAGATAATAACGAACTTGTTTTGGGTAAGCCCAAATTATCACAGAGAAGCCTTAAAAAGGGTCCAATTAAAGAGATCAAAATTGCTAAATCTGGAGAGTGTTCTTTGAAAAAAGATACGAGAAAAGGAAAGCAAAAGGGGCCTGAACATAAGTTAGTCACGACCCCATCGCTTAATTCCTACTTTAAGCCAGTTCCCAAGGTCTTACTTTTGAAACCTGCACTAACAGTTCAGAACCCTACCCCCATTTCTGTTAAGGGTGGAAAGTTGGTGGAGTCCCTGCTCGGGGATATTGAGGAGCTGGACTGGTCTGCGCATTTAACTCCAAACCCCTTTCAGGCTCTGGCAATTGAGATGGAGTCTGAGAAGGAAGAAGCTTTGCTACTGATTACAGAATCGGCAGACATAGAGACCCCTCAACAGCTCAATATTTAATTAAAAGTTGATGGAGTAGCAGTAGCAGGAGCTGTAGGAGGGAAAGCTGAAGAAGTAATGGATAGAGGGATGGAGGTAGGGAAACTGGATGAAGCGTTAATGTCTCAGGATGGGTTGGATATGATGCAAGTTGCTCTTCAGCAGAATAGCTCAGATATACCGGATATGTTGGTGCTGGCACTACTAAGAAAGTTGGAAAGAGATATCCATATGGGCTTTGAAGCCTCAAAAAAAATCAGGAGCGTATAAGTGCCTCATGTAGCCTGTTAGAAGACAAATTAGATAAATTAAGTACTCGTACAGAAGTGATTGAGACAGAGATGAAAGTGATGCAAGGGAGAATTGTGGATAATCGCATGGAAATTGAGGCTATGAAACTTAAAGAACGAGAGACTGACGAGAGAGTTGAGAGATTGGAAAATATGCAAAGACGTAACAATCTGAAGATCTTAAAACTACCAGAAGGAAAGGAGGGGTCAGGCATAAAAAGTTTTGTAGTTCAACTGTTAAAAACAGAGTTACAGTTAGAAGAATCAGAAGAAACGTTGTTGCGAGACATTCAGAGAGTTCACCGGGACCCCTTCCGGTTGAATCCAAATCGCTCCAAACCAAGGAAAATATTAATCAATTTCTTAACGTATAACTTAAAAGAGAAGATTTTGACAGTAGCCCTCAAGAAAAGGAATATAATGGTGGATGGAATTTCAGTAGATATTAGGTCAGATTTATCGCCAACCACAGCAAGTAGGCAATGGGAATTAGGAAAGCGAATGGCGCCACTTAGAGAAATGGGGGCAACTGTTCAATTGAAATTCCCTGCTTTTTTAAAAGTAATGTGGCAAAATAAAATGTATACGTTTCGTGCAGTTGAAGAGGTTGCTGCCTTCTTGGATCAATGTCAAGAAGAATAGTATTAGATAGGTCAGATTACTGTTTAAGCACTCAAAAAAATATTCACTAAGTTTTGCAGAAAAAAATAGGGCCACCGCTACTGTGACATCCACTGGCCTAGGTCTAGGCCATGGGAATTTTGGTTGGGTTTTCCAGGGAGGGAGAAGGGGGGGGGAGGTGGCGACAGGGGGGGTTTGGGGTAGGGGTAGGGGTAGGGGGGTGATAATGGGGGGTTGGGAGAGGAGGGGGAGTAAAAAAGAAAAAAATCCTCAGGAGCATATTTGCCACCGAAAAGGAAGGGAACTATGGGCTAGTTTATATGATTGGGGCTAAAACTAAGGAGCTAAGGTTCCTCACATGGAATGTGAATGGCCTACGGGGAAAAACTAGGAGACAATTGATATTGAAATATTTAGAGGATTCCCTTGCTCATGTGATCATTCTACAAGAGACCCATTTAACTGGAAAAGAAATTAAGGAGATTTTTTCTGCACAGAAATGGATTGCTAATTCTGTTTTTACACCCCAAGAGTTAGTAACGAAAGGGGTGGCAATTTTGTTTAGGAAAGGGGTTGATATTGCCTTGGAAGAGAAGTTAGCAGACAAAAGAGGTAGATGGGCGATTGTCAAGATAAGAGTGACAGGGGAAGTTCTGGTAGTAGTCGGGTATTATGGACCGAATGTTGATGACCCAATGATCTTGAACAACTTAACAACAGAATTACTAGATTTCCCAGGAAAAGTAATTATGGCTGGAGATTTTAATACAGTGTTAGATGGTAAATTAGATAGGACAGGAAATAGTCGGGCTGTGGTGAATGGTAAAATGACAGCTACGTTAAGGTTAATTATGGCCCAGCAAGGTCTATGCGATATATGGAGATTGAAAGCAGGTCAGCAGCCAGGATTTACTTTTTACAATAAAAAATATAATCATAGTTCACGAATAGATTTCTTTTTATTAGACACTAGGTTGAAGGATCGGGTTACGAAAGTGATTCATCTGGGAGCACATATGTCAGACCACTCAGCGGTTGGTTTAGATTTAGAATTAGGAACAGATGGTTCGAGTCCAATCTGGAGGCTGGACCGCACCATTTTATTGGATGAGGATTATCTACAGACTTTAAGAATCGAGCTACAAGTATTTTTAGATGTAAATGAAGGATCAGCTAAAGAAGATATAGTCTGGGATACATGTAAGGCATTTTTGAGAGGAAGATTGGGAGCTCAGGGTGCTAAAAAGAGGAGACTTTATTATAGTAAGATTTTAGAGTTGGAAAAAGAAATACGACTTTGGGAAGGTAGTGGAAGTGGATTTGGAGGTAATTTAGCAGAGGAGGAAGTTAAAAATAAGCTCTAGGACTTAAGAATAGAATTTACAGCGGTACTTTCACAAAGAGTTAAAGAGAGATGGGAAGCTAGCCAGTTGGCTCACTTTTCATATGGAGAAGGTTGTGGTAAATTACTAGCGTGGAAAGCAAAAAAAGACTTAATGCGCAATCAAATAAAAGAAATTAAAAAGGTGGATTCAGGAGAAATCATAACAGATAGCAAAAGAATAGCGGATGCTTTTCATGGCTATTTTGCAAATGTTTACACAGAAGACCTTCATCCAAGAAAAGCTGAAATAGAAGAATGGTTACATCTCTTGAAACCTCTTTCTGATGATTTGATGGGAATACTAAATAAGGAAATCACGCTAGACGAAGTGGTTAAAGTGATTAAAGATAGTAAAAGGGGGAAAGCACCCGGTCCGGATGGCCTCCCGGCTGAAGTATATAAATTCTTAGTTGATGTAATTTCTCCTACACTGTGCCAATTATTTAATCAAGTTTTCAAAGGGGAGGTAACTATACCTAGTTCTTGGAATGAGGCAATAATCTCCTTGATACATAAACCAGGAAAATCACCCAGCAGCTTAGATGCATATAGACCAATATCACTCTTGAATTGTGATTATAAGTTTTTTTAAAAATTCTAGCCGACAGACTTGGTAGGATTATTCAGAAATTGATTCACGAGGACCAAAAAGGCTTTATTAAGGGGAGATACTTGAAGGAACTTACTTTCACTTTGATTGGAACAATTGATATGGCTTCTAGTTATAAGTATCCCTTGGCGGTGTTTGCATTAGACGCCGCCAAGGCTTTTGACCGAGTTAACTTCACATATTTGAAAGCTCTTCTACAATATCTTAACTTAGGAAAGAATTTTACGCAATCTCTCTTCTCTCTGTATTGTTCCCCGACATCACGTGTTTTAGTTAATGGAATTCTTACTCATCCCATAAAAGTAATGCGTGGCACTTGACAAGGATGTCCATTATCGCCCTTGCTTTACGATTTATATATAGAGCCACTGGCTTGTAGAATTAGAGCTTCAGAAGAGATACCTCCCTTTGTAGCTGGGGATTGGTAAAAAAAACTGGGCCTATATGCGGATGACATTATTATTTATTCTTCTAATTTACATCATTCCTGGGACAATTTGGTGAGAATAACGAAAGAATTTGGAAATGTTTCAGGTTATCACATAAATCAGGATAAAACTGAGATAATGGCTTGGAATCTAAGTACAGAAGGGGTAATTAGCAAATCTGAAATGAGGTATTTGGGGATTAGGATAACTCAAAAGATTGAAGATCTTGCTAAAATCAATTTTTTTAAGATCAAGAAAGAAATTGTGGCTACTTTAAAAGGATGGATGAGTCTCCCTTTGTCATTATACGGTCGGACTAATCTTGTGAAGATGGTGATTGTACCAAAAGTTACGTATTTGTTTGATACTATCCCACTTGGATTTAGAAAAGAATGGTTGGCTAAATTGCAGAGTGAGGTAGCATAATTTATCTGGGCATCGAAAGGTGCACGATTATCATGGAAAAAGTTAAGGAGGAGAACTAACAAAGGCGGTCTGGCTGCACCAGACTTACAAATTTATGCGTGGGCTTTTTGTTTAAAGAACTGTAGGATGTTGTTGGGTACCCTAACTAAATCCACGATTGGAGACATATTTGGTGCGCTGCTAAAAAGTTGCGGATTCGATGATTTTGTTTTTTTATATAAGTTTACAGATCCTAAATTTTTCAAAAAGGTGAGACTTAAGGTTTTGCGGGACTTGGCGGAGGTATGGTACAAAATAAGAAGAACATTGAAATTGCCTTATTTTAGTTATATGGCCCCAATATGGGATTCTCCTGGAGCTCCACTTTGGACAAAGGATGCTTTGGCTTTTCAGTTGAAAAAAGAGGATGGTTTGCAAAGATGGAAAGATTTGTTCCAGGATGGTAAATTGTTGTCTTGGAGCCTCTGTCAGCAATTGTGGGGTCAGGTTTTTTCAAGGTATAAGTATATACAGATTCAGAGTTGGGCAAATGATGCGGAAAATGTGATTGGGACTCAGAATGACTTTGAGTTGAAGCTGGGGATAGGGACCTTCAAGAAGGAAGTGGCCACATGGTACTGGACGATACTGGAAATGGAAGATGGACCATTTGTGCTTCCGGAGGCCCTGTGGTTGGAATGCTTGCCGAAGATTGCGACGGAGAACCAATGGCAAGTAACGATGTCTATGCTCTACAGTATTGTTAAACCTGCAAATTTAAGGCGGAATCTTTTGTTTACTATCCATAGGGCATATTGGTCCCCTCGTAGATTATCCAAATTTAAAACTGGTGGAGTTATGGGGTGTCCGAAATGCAAGACCCCAAATGTGGATGATCTACATATGTTCGTCTTTTGCCCAAATATAAGACAATTCTGGCTGGACGTAAGTAATTGTCTATCCAAAACTCTGAATCTGCGGAAGGAGGTAAGCCCCGAATTTATAATAACGGGGAGATATAATTTGGAAAATAAATGCATGAATGATAATGTAAGATTTATTTTTTATGCTATGTTGCTAGCTCGCAGAGAGATATGTAAGTTGTGGGTCTCTCCATCCAGCCCTAATTTAATGGATTGGATTCTAGCTATGAGGTATGTGGCTAAGCTTGATACTTTAGACTACACTAAGAGAAATCGAGGATTTTGGGTACCTTTTCTTGCAGTTTTTGGTTGATTTTATATTATTTGGTATGATTTTCCGATGATTAAGCCCGCGCCTATCTCGCTGGTACTAATTGTATGGGACCCCAGGTCGAAAACAGAGTAAGAGGTGGACACACCTGGTGAGTCAGATGGCCAAGAAAGGGTGCTCCATGAATGACCAGACTCAAAATAGGTGTAGTTTATGCCTCAATACTCTAACTAGCTTATGAGATAAAAAGCCCAGTGGTGGACTAAGATAGAAGATATGGGTGGCGAGACGGCAAATGAGGAAATAAAAAAAAAAAAAAGAATAAATTCTAAAATATTTTCGAAATAGAGACAATTAGACAAAATTCATACGTGTCAGAGCCCCAGAAAATGATAAAGATAAAAGAATTTATAAAAAACGGTGAGATATATAAAAAACAGTGGAGAGCCATTAGCTACCATTCCAGACTTAGACTCCATCAACAAAGGTTCAGCGCTTGTGCCACATAGCTGCCAAAAATTGCGAAACGGCAAATACAATAAATCCAGTTGTGTCTGACTTTAACACTCTGAGTGCTTGCATACAATGCCGAAAACCTACATTTTTGCAGAGGGGTACGAGCCAATACCTCCTTGGTTTAGCATACGCCGGGCAAAAGAAGAAGACGTGAAGCTCTATTTCAATATCACAATTGCATGCTGGGCATTTCTTCAAAGCAAGAGATGACCACTTGCTGGAAAAGACTCGTAGGGGTAGAACTCCATGCCTCAGTTGAACATACAATTCTTTTGCTAGAATTAGATATATGTCATCTAAAAATCGCTCAAACAAATAAAAGTCCTTCACATACAAAAAAGAAGCAGTAACAGAACCAATCTGGGGATTACTTAATGCTGCATTAAGTTTATCATAACGGTAAATTTTAGCAAGCGTGATACGTGAGATGGATTTACATTGCCTCTCAGGGTTAGTCCATAGAGCAGGAACTCCTAGCCTTGTGAACTCGTTCTTGATAAAGAGAGCCAGGAGATTTTCAGAACACTCGGATAGGTCAGTATTTCTTTAAGTTCCTGTCTGTAATTTATCAGCTCTGGTGTCACCCAGAGCCTGCGCCAAAACCTGAGAGGTTTTATGCCAATTCTTCGTCAATAGATCTAATCCCCAGATCAAGCCTTAGGGGAAGGAGCGGGGTACTGGTTGGGAGTGCTAACAGCTGTCTTAGAAATGTATTCTCGACCCTGGTGATTTCGGTCCTATTGCAGTGCCCCCATAGTTCACCCCAATACATAATAGCACCCATTGCTTGTGATTTATAAACTTCCAACGGAGGACCAACAGGTTTGTTAGTAGACTTGTTGGATAGTTTGAGAATTCCTCCCGAAAGTTGGGCCAATTTTAGTTGCGGGTTTTGTTTGCTGAGG
The DNA here is from genome assembly GCF_964261635.1 of Lissotriton helveticus. NCBI lineage: Eukaryota > Metazoa > Chordata > Amphibia > Caudata > Salamandridae > Lissotriton > Lissotriton helveticus. The sequence goes on along the minus strand of NC_136063.1, from coordinate 657,767,733 downwards.
ACCCCACGTCATGTTCTCATTGATGGTAACCCCCAGGTAGTCAAAGGTATTTACCCTTTCGAGTCTCTTTGTACCTAGACTTGGATTTGGTCGAGTTATTCTGGGCAGATTAAAGGTCATAAATTTGGTTTTAAGGGAGTTGATCTCCAATCCCCGGACAGTGCAGAATTCTTCGAACCCGTCCAATGTTCGCTGTATGCCCATAGGTGATTTAGAAAGTAAAAGGGTGTCATTGGCCAACATGATGGCAGGCACCCTGTCGCCAGCCAACTTAGGGGCGTCATTGTGTTGTACTCCGTTGAGATGCGCGATTACCCCGTTGACATAGAGGCAAAACAGGGTCGGTGCGAGCACGCAGCCCTGCCTTACCCCCTGCCGAAAGGAAACCGAGACGACAGAGCACTGTTTTTCCCACATCTAACTTGGGCAAAGTTAGCCTCATGTAGCCTCATCAGGACGGATAGATAGCAGAGGAAGCCCCCATTCCAGACACATGGAATGGCGCTGAAATTATCCCCATTTCAAAAAATTGAGCTACGGAGCGTCCCACAAACTATATAGGCCTATTAGCCTTCTGGATACAGCCCAGAAGGTGAATGCTAGGCAATTGCTCAATAAGCTTACCGAGTGGATTTAGGAAAAGGAAATTATGATCCCATACCAAGCAGGATTTACACAGAAAGTCAACACTTTCAATGTTGCTTATTCTTTGGAAATATACTAAACTTAGAAAAGGACTTATTTACATTGCATTTGTTGATCTCAGAGAAGCCTTTGATCTTGTTCCTAGAGGGTTGTTGTGGGTATGCTTAAAGGAACTGGGAACCCCCAAGACTTTATGAGGGCAAATAATAAATCTCCATCAGAGTAATTATGCGGCATTAACTGACAAGACTCCAATCTGTTGAGGTGTGAGGCAGGGGTGTGTCCTAGCCCCCAACCTATTCTCCCTTTATGGCACAGATGTAGTAGGCGCACTTTCAAAGGGGAATATGGATGCACCAACATTAGCTGGAGTGGGGGTTCCTGCACAATTCCTTGCAGACGATATCCTTCCAATAGCCCAGATTTCCATAGGACTCTAACATCTCCTACTGAATTTTAATGTATATTGCTTATTTAAGGGCCATGAGATCAATATTTTACAACAAAGTTCATGGCAGTTCGGCCCGTGAAGCATTTAAGCAACCCTTGACCTTGGCAAATAAAAGTTTGGAGCCAATACTTTGATTTGAATATCTGGGAATAATGTTTGATAGTGAACTATCATGGCTACCCCATATCGAGAAGAGAAGGGCGGCAATGCAGCATCAAGCTTCAGTGATCTACAGGAGGTATCAGGGGACAACCTCTAGGGCAGTCCCCCAACTATAGAACTGCACAAGTTAAAGGCCCAATCTGCTGCTCTATATGTGCTATATCAAAGGGGATGATGGACGGAGCATTTGAGCAAATCAAACACTCACCCCCAGTCAACTGATCTGGGTTTAATCCATCATCATTCTTTAGCTCACTCCACCACCCCAGTTCAGACATGGCCATATGCAAATCAGACTGACCCTGTGCCTTATGGGAACAGTCCAGCCCAAACTGCCAAGCCATGTCATCCCTGGACCGGAAACAAGCATCCTGGGACCGGTTTCGGGTTCATAACCCTCATCAGTCAGGCTATCTTGAATCCAGTGGCAGAGTGAGAAAGTGACCCACGTCTGGGCATGCTCTATATGTGGTCACGTGAAGTCAGATCTTGTTGCAATTAGTAAAAACAAGTTTGTACGCTCACTCCTCCACCTCCCTACTAATACTCCCTTATTTGCTATGTTTTTAGTTGTTGGTTTAAAAATTATAGGGGTCCTTGCTAGACTTAGACCCTTAATATATTGGGTAAGACTTTGGACGATCGAGAAGCTACGTCTGTATCGGAGGGCAGTAGAGTAACTGTTGAACCTAGATACACGTATTACATTCCCGTGGTTTAAACATGTCCGTTATTGGTTCAACAGGTTGGACCTTGACCATTTTTGGACTGTCCCTTGCTCATTGGTGGTTGCGTCCAAACTGCAATTTAAAGAAAGCCCATTATTGGGAGTTAATTTGCCCCAACTTCCACAGATCCTCAACTGATGGCAGGTTGATACTGCAATTCCTGTCCGTCAAGGATACCGCCTGCTGCGAGGACTTTCTTGACCTACAACTTAAGCAAATAGTGAAATTGCTTTACTTAAAATTCTGCTATGACACACTTGAATTAGGGATGCTTATGGCATCGCAGGTTGTCAGTGGGAGTGTCGGTTGCACGTCTATATGCACCTTATGCTCTAAGTTAGAGATCGAAACCGTACACAACGTGATGTTTTTCTTTTAAGAATTCAAAAAACCAAGAGGGAAGTGGATATGGCCACTGGGTAAACATCTTGGATGATGATTGATGAAGGCATCTGGAGGCGTTAAGAATTCTGAAGAGCAACACGTCTACTTACACAGTTTTTGCAGTAAGCAGTTATCTATATATCCCTTATAAGGAAAGAGAACGGCCTTACATTTTAAATCGGCTGTTTCTAGCATTATTTTAAACTATATAAAACAGTGATTAGTCATGAAAGCACTTGCCTCGTGACAGCTCAGGAACTAAGATAAGTAGTACACTTTTAACAGGATATCGAAACTAGAATATGTATCTTAGCCAAGATCTACCATTCATATATATCTTACTTTGGTTTATGCACTTTATATTCTTACATTAGGGGGCACAAACAAATGTTTACTGATCATTTTAAAATGGATAGATCTTATGAACAAAATGTTTTTACTTATATGTAAACTATTATAGGTTAAAATGTTTTATGGAATAACCTTTCAAAATAAAAATTATTGCTACTACTAATGGAATGGTGTTTTAGGATATGCCACCTCACATTAAGGGATGCGACTTACCATATCTAGAGACAGAAGGCATCTAGCAGGTGTTTGGATTTGGTGGTGATCTGCAGTGAAAGAATATGTGGAGCTTGTCCATTGTTAATGACAAGGTGGGATGTGATATGGTAACTATTAGTGTCAGTGGTGAGAATTGAGAGGTTAGTTTTTCATTTGTTATGTTATGTTAATTTAACTTATTGAGCACGCGAATAACCGGAGGTTTCTAGGTGCTGAAGCTAAATGTAAGCTCAAGGGATTTTGATCTAATTTTGGAACAGACAGGTTTTAAGACTCTTTCTAAAGGAGGATAGCGAACTTACTGACCTAATATGCATTGGAAGCATATTCCGTAGTTTTGCTGTACCATGACCAATGCTTTGGCCCCCCAAACTGGAGGTGCAAATCCTGGGAACAATCATGAGCCTAGCGTCAGTAGAGCATAGCTGTCTACCAGGTTGATACCAATAAAAAATACTTTTTAAGAATACGGGTCCCATGTTATTCAAGGCTTTCTAAGCTGAGCATAGCGTCCTAAACTTGACGCAGCTTGCTACAGGAAGCCAGTGGAGTTTCCGATTTTCCTTACAAACTGACTCGTGTTTAGGCAGATTCAATAGAAGTCTTGCAAGGATAGCGGATGGTGTGCTGACCTGCCCTGTGAGGGTTTGACTGCTCTTTGTTAGACAATCGCTGGGTGCAGAGAAGATGTGAAGACACTAAGCATGTTGATGTTTGAAATGGCCAATGGAGAACAGTTATTTTATAGTTAGTGGGGCACGAATCTCTGATTGTATTAAACACAGACTGGTTGTGCTGTAAAACCAGTCAGTTGAGAATCACTGGCAAATTCAGGTTTGGTTGCTCTTTTCAATGTCACTCATTTATTTAGTGAAGTGATTTGTAAAGTACCGGTGTGTTGCTTTCTGTCACTTCATAGAACGACTGCTGTACAACTGAGAATTTGTGTGTGAACAAGCTCTGAATTTGCAGACTGGACCATTGCAATGGAATGGTGTTAGTGTTCGGCTCCAGAATGGTTCTGAATTCCAAATTGAGATCTGAAATTGTGTATCATCTCTGAAATTCTATCATGTCTTAAAAACCACCAGGGTGATTAGACCTCCAACCAAGGCTCTAAACAATTTTAAAGATATGTGCCATTTGTAATTTTTTTTTGTCCATGCTTTGAGATCATGAATTTGGTTTGGTAGGTTGTAGCCCAAGATATACTGCAAGGCCAGTTTGCATAGGTATTTTGGAGCTTTGGTCATTAAGGCTTTGAACATGTAAAACACGCTTGAAATAGATTGTTACATAGTAAGCCAAAGGGGTTATTTCAGTGACATTGAGAAGAGGTTTGGTTTCCTGTGCTAAAAGCAGAGTATTGTGGCTGGATTGTAGATATTCTGAAGTTTCTATAGTTGCTAACAGCTGTCTTAGAAATGTATTCTCGACCCTGGTGATTTCGGTCCTATTGCACTGCCCCCATAGTTCACCCCAATACATAATAGCACCCATTGCTTGTTATTTATAAACTTCCAACGGAGGACCAACAGGTTTGTTAGTAGACTTGTTTGATAGTTTGAGAATTCCTCCAGAAAGTTGGGCCAATTTTAGTTGCGGGTTTTGTTTGCTGAGGACCCCACGTCATGTTCTCATTGATGGTAACCCCCAGGTAGTCAAAGGTATTTACCCTTTCGAGTCTCGTTGTCCCTAGACTTGGATTTGGTCGAGTTATTCTGGCCGGATTAAAGATCATAAATTTGGTTTTAAGGGAGTTGATCTCCAATCCCTGGACAGTGCAGAATTCTTCGAACCCATCCGATGTTCGATGTATGCCCATAGGTGATTTAGAAAGTAAAAGGGTGTCATTGGCCAACATGATGGCAGGCACCCTGTCACCAGCCAACTTAGGGGCGTCATTGTGTTGTACTCCGTTGAGATAAGCGATTACCCTGTTGACATAGAGGCAAAACAGGGTCGGTGCGAGCACGCAGCCCTGCCTTACCCCCTGCCGACAGGAAACCGAGACGACAGAGCACTGTTTTTCCCACATCTAACTTGGGCAAAATTAGCCTCATGTAGCCTCATCAGGACGGATAGAAGGTGGATAGGAATGCCCAGCTCATGAAGAACACTACAAAGCTTCCCCCGGGGAACAAGTTCAAATGCAGAGCGAAGGTCCACGAATACCAAATAGAGGCTGCCACCCTCTATTCTCACCGTTTTCCAATGCAAGAGTAGTAAACGGAAAATTTGGTCCACGGTGGAGGTATTCTTCCTAAACCCTGCCTGATAGGGACTAAGAATTGTAAACTCCTCTATCCAGTCTTGTAGGCGGTCCAAGATTAGTCTCGCAAAGCTTTTCTGGGGGACATCGATTAAGCTTATGGGTCTGTAGTTGGATGGGAGCAGAGGGGAGCCCTTTTTATGTATGGGGGCAATCTCTGCTCCCAACCAAGTACAGGGAACCACCATGCCTCTCAAGGTTGCATTAAATAGAATCTGAAGATATGGACCCCAAATTTTCGGCTCGTGCCTGAAATGGTCACCCGGGAGTTTGTCCAGGCCTGGTGCTTTGCCTGTAGCGAGTTTAGTGATTGCATTGCAAACTTCCACATCCGTAAACTCAATCACCTCTGGCTGCATATTAAGTATAGATTGAGTTAAAATGTTTTCAGGGTCATCAGAGAGACCCTCAATGGAGTACAAGGCCCGGTGATGGCCTTCCCAGGCTTCCGCCGATATGTTGGGTTCGATGTCTGCTTTCGGCTCACCACAGCCGGTGTTTATAATGGACCAGAATTTCCGAGAGTCTTTATTAGCTAGCGCAAATGTTAAGCTGGACCACTTGTTACAGTCCCATTCTTCCTTCGCACACGTAGTTATTCTTTTATAGTGTGCCCTCCTGTCTTTAATTGCCGTTCTGTTGTTATTTTTTATGGCCTGCAATAGTTCTGTTTTTGCCTTCCGGCAAGTTGTATTATACCATGAACAATGGAGAGCCCTATTTCTCTTCTTGGGAGCTCGAGGATTAAGTACATCTGCCAGATTGAGTACTAGGCCTTCATGGAGAGCCTCCATCTTATTTAGGTAATCAGGGGGCAGAGGTGAATTAAATAGGGCTACAATCTCTATAAAAGAAGGAATCGCCAAGCTATAGAGTTTTACTATTTGTTCTGGGTGTTCCACTAGTGTATGCCATCTTACTCTACACCTGTCATTAGATAGGGTAAGATCACCATCATTTTCCCCGGGAAGTAAAACACCACTCCTGCCGGTATTGGGCAGGCCCAATTCCAAGATTAGGGCATTATGGTCGCTATCCATTCTTATGGCAACATTCAAATCTATTACCTTTGGCCACAACCAGGATATAATCAAGATGAGACATTTGTCCAGGTTTATTAAAAGTAGGTATGGCTGGGGTATCAGAAGGGGTGCGACCATTGCATGCTCGTAGGGAGTGGGTTAGGGTTAATGCCGTGATCTGTATGGCTAACGGGGTCCATGCCCTAGGCGATGGAGCCTGAATCAGAGGGATGGACCAGTGATCGTCCTCTGCCGTAAAGACAACTTCACTCATACCCTCAAGGGGCTCGTAATGGCAGTTTAAATCGCCCCCCACCAAAAGATAAGTTCTACTCGGGATTGATAAAATAAAGAGGGACAGGTCCTCGATAGCACTGGACTCTTTGGTTATACTAACAGGACGTGAATAGACATTGATCAGTGCTAGCTTGAAAGCATTAGGCAAAATAAGGACTACACATTGTATATCTTTAGAACAAGTATTTAGTGGCTTGACCTTACCACCCAAATGGGATCCAGTCCAAATAGTGAGTCCCCCTGACAGACGACCTCTCCCTCCCCATACTGCCGGGACAAAGAACGAAGCAAATCCTGTCCGATATTGTTCCGTCCGAGCCCAGGTCTCTTGAAAGAGGCACACGTCACATTCATCCACAAAAGAGCCCCAGTCAGGACAGGTCAGCTTATTAGTCAATCCTGCCAAATTCCAGGATAAAATTTTAAGTGTCTCTGCCCTAGTACCCGCAGCCATGCTCTTAGATGCCTCCTCAGTTAAATCCACTACGGTCAACAAGGGGGACAATGGGTGGCCTCCATGGGCTAGGTCTACTACGGACTCCTTAGATCTATCCAGAGGGAGTACGCTGCAACTTGGGATAGTTAAGGTCAATGTATCCGCAATGCTGCTTGCAGCACTCCTGCCCCCTACAGGGCTAGAGAGTATTGCCATGCCATCATCCAACTCCCTCCACTCTGTCTCACTGTCTACCCCGTTTTTATCCACAGAAGAGGACTGCAAGTTCCAACGATTCAGTCAGTCCACCAAATCCAGGC